>NC_079502.1:15729339-16929339 GCF_030052815.1 Hevea brasiliensis | reverse complement strand
AATGACACAACTTAGGCCATGATACAAAATTTCTAAACATGCAGTGTTGTACACCACGACAAGGCAAACTCACCCCACTAATCGAAATCAATGAGTGAGGTGGCTAGCTAGCTAGTGAGTACTCATCCAAACTCACCCCTCAGATTGGGAAGCCAGAGAGGGAGGAAAGTGATCAAATATCAAACTCAACCCCATAAGTGGAGGAGGAACATAGTAAGGGACTGCCATGCCAGGTGTGAATAAAAAATAATTTAAATCAAGTTATTCAAATATTTCATGCAAAACATAATCAATTTCCAAAGTTAATTTTCCATTCACAAAGTGGCAACACAGTAGTTATTGAAACTCATAATTAACACAATGCAAACTAATCAAGTTTTCAATGGGAAAAACGATAATTTAAAGTTATTGTGCACAAACCTCTTTTGTCAACTCAATTTACCCAAACTTTTGTTTCTCCTTCAAAGAGCCCTTTCCAACTGAAACACATAAAGTTAAAGTACTTCAACAATCCATTCAATCCATTTCTAATAACTAATTCCAATAATTTTACATTTACAGTCTTATCCTACCCAATATGGTTCTTAAATTCGATCCTTTATATTTTTGTGTGTAGTGGCACTATTTATGGCACTATTTAAGTTAAAATGTTGACTTTTCTATACTTAATAGGTTTATTAGTTCTAGTTGTACTCATATACCACATTTTGGGTGTCAATTTTGTTGGCATTAATTGCTAATTCAATTTCTAAGTCTCCTAAGAGAAATTATAATTTTTCAGTTTTGGTCCCTTGTTTTCTATTGTTCTATTGGTTATGTTACTGTGATAATTTGGCTAAGTTTTCTTCATAGAAGTTGTTCCTTATTGTCTTAACTTTATTTCCATTTTTGAATCACTCCATTTGGAGTTTTGTATCCCTAGTTATGGCCATTTGAATATAGCTGACCAGATTTGGTTTTACCCAGAATTCTGGACATTCACTGGATAATAGCAGTTTTTGTGGGTTGACTACAGGTGGTTTTCAAATAGGTTATGGTCAAAATTTGGGTTTATTCTCTTCATGAAAGTTATAAGGCTATGTCTCAGCTTTCCATAGGTATAAAATTCAGGTCATTTGGACCTTTCTAGACCAAGTTATGGTCATTTACGTAACTACTATTCATTTGGTCATTTTTGTACATGTCAGTTTGCCTAATTCTGGATTTGGTCTAATTGTTCATTAAGTTATGGTCATTTTCTGGGCATAATTCCTGAATGAAAAATGGTCCATTTTGTGTCTAGTTTCATTCCTAATTAGCCTCACACCAATTGGGTTGGTAAAGTTTTAGTTTTGGTCCCTAAAAGTGACCTAGGTCAAGCTGCCTGCAGATTGACCCTCACTAATTCGAATTGGAACTTGGTTCCAACAATTTATACACACCACAAATGATCACAATTGACCATTTCTCAACTCAAATAAGGTCAATAATATCAATTGACTAATTCTTAACTTTTTTTCTAATTTTTCACAAACTCAAAACCCTAGCTACACATAATATTCAATCTAATGCATTCAAAGTGTATATTCATGGTCTATACACATATTTCACATCAAATAACCATTCAAACACCTCAAACTCATTCATTTTAAACCCTAATCCTAGCTGGCTAAATTTCATGTTTGGTCCCTCAACAATTGTTTTTGTTCAATTTTAAGTTAATTTCTAAGCTACTTATAGTAAAAACATAAGTATTAAACAATAAATTTTCAATTCACAACTAACCTTAAACTTTGAAGTTCAACTCTTCCCTTTTTTCCTTTTTTTCTTTTCTTGCCTTCTTCTAAAGCTTCCTCAAATTGATCTAACAAGTTTTTGTAATTTAGTTTGGGGTCAAAGTAGGTTGAAGTGGTTGGAAGAAAGCTTGGTTTCAAGCTTTCGTGGAGTTTTCATGGTGATGAGGAAGAGAGAAGGGTGAGGCGGCAACTTGGAAAAAGAAGACTAAAAATAGTTTTTCTTTTCTTTTCTTTTTTAAGTATTTTATGTCTTTAAAAATACTTTTGACTTGGTCAATTTAGGTTGGAAAATTAAAATGAGTTTTGACATCATGATGATGTCATAAAGGTGATTTAATAACACTTTTTCAATTTTCTTTTTCTTTTGCATTTATTTTTTCATTAGTTCTTTAATTTAATTCTCGATTCTGAAATTTTCTTTTCTTCGATTTTATTAGACAGTTAGGTCAGGAGTCAGCTCTAGGGGTGAATTGACCAAATTGCCCCTCGCTGGTTCAATCCGGTTTGCTAGTTATTCTATATTTCTTTCGGATCCCTGACCTAATTATTTGACCTGCTTAACAACTCTTTTTCATGATTTTCTCTTTTCCACTGTGTTCGCAATAGTCCTAAGGAAGGCAGCGTCACATTTTTCTGTTCGAAATTTGAGTTTAGACTGACATCGTAGTCATTCCCGAGAAGGCCACCCATCGCTGTGACTCCCGGCTTATTTAACTTCTTGTGTTCAGTTCTTCTTATTTATACTTAAGTATTTGGCAATTACTAATTATTTGTGTTCAAGGCTTATCTAGGTATCTTAGATGTGATTCTAATTCTCTTAATTATTCGGACCGACACCGGTCACTGGAATAGCAAAATGTACCAAGTTATGCAAATAAGGGTGTTACACTTGTATTTGCTGTAACAAGCTTGGCTTTACAAGCAACTCAGCCAAAATTCCCCATCCTGTGCTAAAGACAATTAAGCATTTAGTGCTCTAAAAGCCATCATGGACTTCCTACTCAGTGCGTCAGCCACTACATTTGCCTTCCCAAGATGGTAGTCGATCACACAGTCATAATCTTTAAGGAATTCAATCCATCTCCTCTGTCTTAGATTGAGTTCCTTCTGGGTTGGCAAATACTTCAGACTCTTGTGATCCGTATATATTGTCGCAAGGTGTTTTGCGGTCGCCTGGACGAACACTCACCGAAGTGGGAAAAGCGAGGAGTTGCCACTTTAATTTTGAGGGAAATTAAAGAAAATCATTTGTGAAAGTAAATTAAAATGAAACCACTTCAAAAACAGAGATTCTAGGTTCGGGGTCCGTAAACGGGCGGAGAAGGTGTTAGGCACCCCACCTCGTCCCTCAACGAGGGTAAGCAGATTTAACTTCACGTTCTTTATAGTTAGGAGGGTTTGACTGGAAATGTTAATCCTTTTGACAAAAAGGAATATTTGATTTTTCACTAATCCGGATTACCCAGATACATAAGTAAATGAGACAACCTTAGTGAGTTGCTATTGCGTATTTATTTTATTTTAGGGGGATCGTCTTACGTATTTGTTAAAATTTAATTTGGAAATCGGATAAGAACTCTCCTCCGATCTCTTTAAAATATTTATTAAGATTTTTAAATGATAACCGGATAAGAACCCTCCTCCGATCTCTTTTAAATATTTGTTAAAATTTTTAAGTGAGAACCGGATAAAAACTCTCCTCTGATCTCTTTTTAAATATTTGTTAAAATTTTTAAGTGAGAATCGGATAAGAACTCTCCTCCAATCTCCTTTAAATATTTATTAAAATTTCTAAGTGAGAACCGGATAAGAACTCTCCTCCGATCTCCTTTTAAATATTTATTAAAATTTTTAAGTGAGAACCGGATAAGAACTCTCCTTCGTTCTCCTTTAAATATTTGGTAAAATTTTAGATTGAGAATCGGATAAGAACTCTCCTCCGATCTCCTTTTTAAATATTTATTTAAAATTTTAAGTGGGAATCGGATAAGAACTCTTTCGATCTCTCGAAACTTGATTACAGCTACCTGTCACGAAATCCTATAACTAAGGGTTCTGGCATTTAAAGATACCGGGGCTCGGAATAAAGCTTCTTTTAACTCATTGGTACCTTGTAACTAGTCAGGGGATACCAAACCGAATTTTCCGACCTTCCTATGTGGTCACCTTACCAGTACCTTCTGATACCCGATCTATCCCATTTATCTATCTTAAGGTTCGGTTTTACTCTGCCTTGTGACGTCTTACTCAATTGTCTTTTGCATTATTCTAGTGATTCGGCCTTACTATTTTCCCGACTTATTATTCAGACCTTTCATTATTTTAAAGAGACCCTTAAGATACAGTTACCTACATTTTATCCGACCACTTATATGCTACTCGGGACTAGAAGACTTACGTTCAGGAATAACAAAGACTAACAAAAAGAATGGACTAGTCAACACGGAAGTAAACTCGAGAATGACCTTCTTCGTGTTCTTTAGCACAATATAAACTTGGAGAAAATTATATATATATATATATATATATATATATATATATATATATATATATATATATAAAGAATAAAGGAAATACGTAAAATAAGAACGAGCACTTAATAAAAAAGCAATATGAGCACTCACCTGTGGGGAGTCGGATCTATTGAACTAACTATGGGATCACAGAACGTAATGGGGGTCGTGGGCTGGTAACCTGAAGACTAAGGTTCGCCTTGAAATGAAGAATACCTTGTTAAAATGCAGTCCGATCAAAATTATAACCAAGTATGAACGAAGTTGAGCTTGGACAACGGAAGTGGGAATAAAGATAACAAAGACAGAAAGTGAGAGTGTCACAGGATAATGAACGAGCTGAAAATGGAGAGTTTCAGTATTCAGAAATCCTTTGCAAGAAAATACTTCAGAAAACTGGTTTCAAAAGTTTTTCTTATGAAAGCTTCAAAAATAGTAGAGTAATGAGCTGAATTAAGTTTCAGAGTCCTTCCGCTATATTCACTATTTATCCTCCCTTTGAACAGTTTTTCATGCATGTATTTATAGGAACCGGGTGCTCCCCATGGAGGGTCAGGATCTGTTTTGAGGGAGATGGAGGGTTAAGATTTTGAAGGACATGATCTAAGGGCTCGGGAATTAAAGAGAATCAGAATGGACGACTGAGATCCCTTCTGGAGTATTTGTCCCTTTCTCTCTTCTAATCTGACGGCCCAAAATTTCTTGTCAAGAGCGAACCGAGGGCTAGGAGTGAAAGGCGCTGATCTTGTTGTTTTCTTCTTCGATCCGAGGGCTCCGAGCTCGTCATTACAAGTAAGATCAACGGTGGAGATTAGGATGTACAGCGCTATCCTGACGTACTCTGGCACATGTCAGTAATGCGGGCGATTCGGGGGCGTGCGGTGGAGATTTCGTTTGCGACGCTTTAACTACCTCGGCCCTGATTATAATGATAATCAGCAGGAGCTGTCTTATTCTCTTTGTCTTCCGACCTGCCCTCCTTTCCGATCTTTTCAACGTGATCCTTTTCCGATCTCTCATACCGGGTTCCTCTCTTCTGATCTCTCCTGACATGCTCTTTTCCGATCTTTCATGCCGGTCTCCCTTCTACCGATCTTTACCACACCAGTCTTCCTTTTCATCGGGTTCGGTCCAGTCAAAGCATTTATTTCCCTTAATTCTTGAGGTGTCCGCTTCGTTTTCTGCTTGCAATAAATGCTCAAATTTTCCTATATATATACCTTCAACCGGGAAGCCCTACCTCATTTGACTTTCTCCCCTATTCTCCTCATTTTTCTTGTTCTAGCTGCTCCGGCAACAATCCCGGACAAGATGACCGCTTTTAATCTATTTCCAGTTGCCCTCTTTGTTCCTTGCCTGAAAATTTACGATCTCGGTGATCTAAAAATCATGATGACCTTATCTGATGACAGTGAGAGAACTGGACTAATTAGCCGATCTGGATCGAGGACCTCGATCGTGCCGATCTCGAATCGTTCGCCCGATATAATCGGCGAACTAATTTCGGGCGAGAAGACTGCTAATATTCCCCTCAACACCGGTGACTGCTCTTTGGCGTTCATTTGGCTCCTCTCCACACTGGGTGTTCCGGCTGCCTGGCCGAAGCGGTAACTTTGATGACGACCTCTCTCATTCTCATGAGAGTCATAGTCCCCCTAGCCGGTCTCCTGGTCAAACACATCTTTTGACTCAGCCACGAGACTAGGCTTTGACATAGGCCTTTTAGATAGGATGTTCCATCGATCTCTAAAGATCACCCTTATGATATAGTCAGACCTTTAATGTAATCCGATCTCTGGAGATCCCCCAAATGATGTAATTAGACCTTTAATGTAATCCGATCTCCAGAGATCGCCCAAATGATGTAATTTGACCTATTGGAAATAAAATTTATTTTGTCAATTATCACTTTACTATTATTGATTATTCTCCGATCTCTGGTGTGTTTATCCGATCTGGTTTCCAACTGAACAGCCCTCATCCGATCTGCACTTCCAAACATTTGCCTTAATTAGCCGATCCCTAACTAGCCGGTCTTTCCTTATGGAATTTTGGAATATTCGTGAGACGTGTCAGAACAGCTGGCGAGTCCTGCTAACCGATGCACTACCTGGAACATCGTGAGCATTAAATGCTCGGACGAGTATAAATAGGGGTGGGGGTTAGCCAGTTGCTCCCTTATGTCATTTTCAGTCTCTCGCGAACAACTTCAAAATTCTCTCGTTTCCTCAAGTTCTTCTGACACCGATTAGACTCTGTTAAGGGTTTTGATTCTTCTTTTAGTTTAAATTTCTTGTTTCCTTTGAAAATGAGCGGCGCCGAGGGTCAGAGAGCGGCAAGCCCCCCTTCCGTTCAGATCTCGTGGTCATCTGATGAAGTGAAAGTGGTCGGACCAAGCGTGCGACCTGAACCTTCTAGGGTCCCTGTTCCAGCTTGAGGGCAAGCAGCACCATCAAGGCCTGTACCTTCTTTAGGGAGGGAAAATCTTCCCACGGACGAGCTACCATCAGTTCTTCAAGAAACTGACCTACAATCGTTTAGCCAAGAATACAACATTCATCCTGATTCATTCGAACTCATCCGGTGTCACGGTGATATCCGAGCCGATCACTTCTTCGAAAGGAACGACATGATTATAGTATACGAAGAGCAATTAAAAGCCGGTCTACGGTTCCCTTTGGATGACTTCTTCAAGGAAGTTTTAAAATATCACCAAGTGTGCATTGCTCAAGTTCACCCGAACTCGTGGCGGATCTTAGTAGCCTTCCGAGGCTTATGCCGAGCTAAGGGACTCCGACCCACAGCTAAGGTATTCGCCAAACTACATAGATTAACTCGTCGAAAGGACGACGAGTATTGGTTCTTCCAGGCGAAACCCCATTGTGGGCTTTTTACCGATCTGCCCTCCTCCCTGAAGAATTGGAAGAACCGCTTCTTTATCCTGAGGAGTAAAATTCCGAACGGCTTTGAGGGCTTCCCTCGTAGCTGTCTGTACCAGGGCCCTGTACTTCCGAAGCGCATCATCTTAAATAGAGAAGAGGGCCTGATGGTGATGGAGCTGAAAGATCAGGCGGGCAAAGAGAAGTTTTCTTGTTCGATGCGGATCGCCGAATCGCATCACTGGACAATGGAGTTGATCACGGGCGAAGATCGCGGGCTTCAGCTCTCTGACCTCAGCATTGGTATTTTCTATATCTCAGACCTTTGGACCTTAGCGATCTCACTGACCTCTTCTTTGTGCAGGTATGGCAAGCGGCGAAGCCTCCAAGGAGAGCCGGAAGCGAAAGAGAGAAGTCTCCCGAAAGGTGCGGGAGATGAAGCGATCCGAACTGCTCCAGATGCCTAGGCATGAGACTGAAGAGATGCAAGGGGGCTCATCTCAACCTTTGGGGCAGCTGATCCCCGAGGTAGAAGTGATCCGATCTCCTCCTCGCCAAGAAGAGCCGCCCGCCTCCTCCTCCAGCTTGCCAAAGTGGAAGGGGGTCCTTCTCAACCTACCACACGGACCCTCTCCCGCGGTGCTCAAGTGCTGAACCATTCCTTGGAGAAGAACCGAACTGTTCGGGAGATTCCGGGCTTGGCTAAAGTCCTGGGTGCTTCTATTTGCCTTCGGGAGGATCGGGACAGGCTGTCTCCGGACAACCTTGATGATATCCTGACCCGATCCATGAGCCTGAACATGGAGTGCTTGGTGAATTAGCACATCATCCGGGAGAAGGCTCACCGCCTGGGTAAGGAGGTCGAGAAGATGGGTCATGAAGTGGCTTCCCTCCGATCCCAACTCTCATCCGCTCAAAACTACATATCTGAAATTGAGGGGCGGATGAAGTTCTACGAGGACAAGCTGGCCGAGCAAGCTCGTGTTCTAGCCGAGCGAGATCGTGTTCTTGAAGAGATTTAGGCGCTCCGGGTTGGTGAAGTTTCTCAACTCACTGAGGAGCTCAAAGCGAAAGAGGAAGAGGCGGTGACAAGGGAAGCTGGCGCTTATGTGAATGCTCACAGGGATCTCCTGGCCGAGCTCAAAATCCAGACTCAAGAGGACTTCTCTTGGATGGTAGATCTGGCTCCCCAGGACGAGGGTGAGGATAGCGAGGAGGAGGCTGAGGGCGAGAGAGAAAATGAGCAAAATGTAGATCAGGCTGGGGGTGATCCTCCAGCCGAATGACTTGTACAAACTTTAATATGAAATGAAACTCGCTTTTTGTTCAGTGAATGGATGTGATCGGAAAATCTCTAAATTACTTAAGCACTTGATTGTCTAAGCATATTAAAACAACTAAAGTTGATTATTAATCTAAGTGTATGAGGTCGGAAAACACCATAAGCATGAGATCGGCAGGGAACCAACGCTAAACAGGACTTAATTTAAAATTGGAAATTTGGCTTGAGTACTTAAGATTGGGATTGCCATTAAACCGGATTGGAACCTTAACTTGATTATTCCTAAACTTTTAAAATGAAGATCTAGTGCTGGTTCAGTTTCGTCTGACGAGAGAGATCGGGAATGTAATTGACTATTCAGGAGATTTGACAATTGGTTTGAGAGATCGGCAAGGCTTTAAGTGACATGGGGACTTAGTATTGGTTTGATTCCTTTTGAGGAGAGGTCGAAAATGTGATTTTTCGGTAAAGAGAGATCGGAAATGTAATTGGCTGGCAAAAGGAGACTTAGTGCTGGGGATCAGTTTTGAAATTTATTGATTCTGGGGATCGGCCAAAATATGGTGTCGACATATATGTAACATTTCTCACCATATAGGTAATGCCTCATATGTTCAATGAAAATATTATTGCTGCCAATTCCAATGAGTTAGGTAGTTCTTTTCATGTGGCCTTAGCTGTCTGGAAGCATGGGCAACTACTTTCCCTTCATGCATCAGGACACACCCAAGCTCATTGTGAGAGGCATCACTGTAAATCATATAGTCTTTCTCTGACTCTGGTTGGGTCAACAATGGAGCTTCTGTAAGCATAGCCTTCAGCTTCTTGAAATTGGTTTGACATTTATCATTCCAGTCAAACTTAACATTCTTATGTAGCAGTTTAGTCAGTGGGGCTGCTATAAGGGAGAATCCCTTCACAAATCTCCTGTAGTACCCAACTAGCCCCAAAAAGTTTCTAACCTCTGTTACATTTCTGGGAGGCTTCCATTCAACTATTGCTTCAATCTTCTTGGGATCTACCCTGATCCAATCTGCTAATACAATGTGTCCAATGAAGGATATCTCATCCAACTAGAAGTCACACTTGGACAACTTGGCATACAACTACATTTCCCGCAATGTCTGTAGTACTACTCTCAAGTGTTCATCATGCTCCTCCCGGCTCTTAGAATACCCCAGAATATCATCTATAAAGACCACGATGAACCGATCCAAGTAAGAATGAAAGATACGGTTCATTAGGTCCATGAAAGCTGCTGGTGCATTCATCAGCCTAAATGGCATCACTAGAAACTCATAGTTTCCATACCGAGTCTTGAAAGCAGTTTTAGGAATATCTGTCTCCTTCACTCTCAACTAGTGATAGCCTAATCTGAGATCTATCTTGGAGAATGCTCCAGCTCCCCTCAGTTGATCAAACAGATCATCTACCCGAGGTAAAGGGTATTTGTTTTGCACAGTCACCTTATTCAGCTGCCAGTAGTCTATACATAATCGAAGTGTACCATCCTTCTTATTCACAAATAGCATCAGTGCTCCCCAGGGTGACACACTAAGGAGTATGAAGCCCTTGTCTAGTAGCTCCTGTAACTGAACCTTCAATACTCTCAGTTCAGTGGGTGCCATCCTGTATGGAGCAATGGAATTGGTGCAGTACCCAGCATAACCTCTATAGCAAACTCCACTTCTCTATCAGGTGGCAAACCCGGTAACTCTTCAGGAAACACATCCAGAAATTCACATGTTGTGGGGATCTCCTGTATGCTTGGGCTAGTCTTCCTGGTGTCAACCACATGTGCTAAAAAAGCCTTACAGCCCTTTCTTCTCATTCTTTTGGCTGTTATGGCTGATATGATAGTAGAAAGACAACCCGTTCCTTCACCCATAACTGAAATCTCATCCTCTTCTACTGTTTGTAGTGACATCCTCTTTAGCCGACAATCTACCATCGCCTGATGACGTGATAACCAATCCATTCCCAATATCACATCAAACTCATGGAATGGTAGCTCAATCAAGTCAGCTGGAAACTCATAACCCTGTATCCTTAGAAGACAACCCTTGTAGACCTTTTTCACCATGACACTATGGCCTAAAGGGTTTGTAACTTGTATATCCTCCTCTAACTCCTCTACTTGTACCCCTCTACCAATAGGTGGTGCAATGCACACAGAAGAATGTGTGGAACCAGGATCAATTAATGAACATACAGATAGACCATAAAGTGAAAAAGTATGTAACACCCCTATATTAAGTAGTCTATGCATTATACTTGTCACACCTTACCGCTCTATAAGGCATAACATGATTCCGTAGAATACTTAATGAACTACAGAACTTCACCTACCGATAACTCATTAAGTATCCTACAAGGGATTTTAAAACAATTTTCTTACTTTTATAAGTGGTGAGCATTTTCTAATAGGTACTAAAACATTTATTTAGATTTTGTAAACTAGTTAAAATTTTTGTCCCATTTTATTTTTCCGCAAATTTTATAAAAATTTCGACAGAGTGCCGTCTGTATTTTGAGAAAACATTTCTTCAAATACCTGTAAAAAGCACTTCCAATACTTTATCTCAACAACTTCATCAATTTCACAACCATCCCAACCAATTTCAATATCATTTCTCAATTTCAAAAATTCAACAATCATTAAAATACTATCAATTAATTTCATTCAAATTAAATCAAAATATTTCCATTCATATTTCATTAAAGATAAAACAATTTACATACATCATTCCAAAAATTTATATTAGGAAAAATCCAAACTAAAATTTATTACAAACTTTATACAACTCTATACAACTTTATACAACTGCTCATAACCAATTTTACATGTCCATACAGTTTCATACATCAAAATAATTTTTACAATCAGGATATAATATATACCCGATAAACTTCAGAGAAGGTAGCTTCTCAATCCTCAGCAGCTCACTCTGCTACTCCTCTAGTCTCTATATTTGCAATAGCAATAACAGCCATCGCTGAATACTAGGACTCAGTGGTGCACAACATACTAAAATAAACTTTATGCGAAATTTAAATCATATTTATTCAAAATTTAAATTGAATATGAGAAATAAATACAAAACATGATTTATATGATTTTAATCCAAATAATTTCATTTCAAAGGTCTCAAAACACATTCCATAAAAATATACAGTTATATCATGTCATTCGAAACAAATATAATCTCAATAGCCAGAAGCTAAAGAGAAGTCACAACACATGGCTAGCTAGCTCAAATATATGGTCACCCATTCTTTTTCTTTTTCTACTGGCACACACCTTAACACTTTAGCCAGAGAAAGAATCAAAATTCGAAACTGATTTCCCCCACTAGTCATGCTAGTGAGGTGTTCAAAGATATAGTCATGACACTGTAGTTTCAAAACTTATCTTAACAATTTACTAAACATTTATTGTCATTTCAAACATACACAAATAAACTTTCAACAATTCAAAGCAAAAGCAGAATACACATTTCATGCACTTTGTAAATGAATTTTAAAGCATATTGATGTTTGTGCACAAACCTTAAGCGACTTGCCTCTTGGCCTTGACTCGATCCTTCGGGTTCTTTCCCGGTATTCTTTTCCACTGAAACACACAGTTTCACAGTGTTTCAGTATTATAACACATTATAAATCCAAAAATAAATTCAAATTCACTTATACCTAGTTTTAATATGCTAAACTTGGCGTTCTTTAAATTTTGTATTTCGGGGTTACTATTCACGGTACTATTCAAGTCAATTTGTTGACTTTCTAAGGCTTAATAGGTATGGGAATTCCAACTTCACCCACATACCATATTTTGGTCACCAATTTTGTTGGTTTTGGTTATTTTCTCAAAACTTAAGTCTTTTAGGCAAATTTGTAATTTTTTAGTTTTGGTGTCCTATGTTGCATTGTTCCATTGGTCATATTGCTGTTAGAATTTGGCTAAGTTTTCTTCATAGAAATTGTTCCTTATTATCTTAAATTTATTCTCCTTTTTGAATCACTCCAATTGGAGTTTTGTAGCTCAAGTTATAGCTATTTGAATCATGGCTGCCGGATTGGTCTAACCCAGATTTCTGGGCACTAAAACTGGTTTTGGCAATTTTAAGTCACCAATTTTGGGTGGCTAAATGACTTAGTTAAGGGCATAATTTGGGTTTGTGTTCTCCATGAAAATTTTAGGTCTATATCTCAGCTTTCAACTGGTAAAATTTCAAGTCATTTAGACATGCCTAGCCCAAGTTATGGCCAAATGAACAAATACTGTTCATTTGGTCATTTTTGTACAGGTCAAATTGCCTAATCTAGATTTGGTCAATTTGTTCACTAGATTTTAGTCACTTTTTGAGCATGATTCCTAAATAAAAAATGTGTCATTTTTGTGTCTAGTTTCATTCCCAATTGGCCTCACACCAATTGGGCTTGTAAATTTTCAGTTTTCATCCCTAAAAGGGACCTTGGTCATGCTGCCTGCATACTGCCCACATCCAATCCGAATCTAAACCTAATTCTAACACTTCTAACATACATCAATTGGTTACAAATGACCATTTCTCAACTCCAACAAGGTCAAACACATCATTTAACAAATTCTTACATTTTTGTCTTCCAAACCCTAGGTGCCAAAACCCTAACTACACTAATTGTTATATTTAATTAATTCTAAGCATACTAACATCACTCCATCACTCAATTAAGCTTCCTAACAGAATTAATTGAGCTAAAACACTTCAACATCTCCTAACCCCATGGCTACCAAATTCTCACTCCCATTATTCAAGCATAGTTTTCTTTATTTCTAATGAAATTTCATCACATTTAAACTTAAATTCATGCATTTGATAAAAGTCTAAGCTTGAAGTTACACTTACCTCAATTTGTGAATTCACTAGTTCTTCAATTCTCCACTTTCCTCTTCCTTTTTGTTCACAAGATGCTTGTCAAGATCCAAGAATAAGATTTACTTAAAGGAGTTAGGGAATTTATAGAATAAAATCAAGTTTTTGAAAGTTTGAGATGGGTGTTAATGGTGGAAAGGAATGAGAGAATTGAGAGAGAAAGGGAGGGACGGCAAGGAGAAGATGAGAGGATAAAAAAATTGTTTTTCTTTTTAATTTTAACTTTATTTATGTCACAATTATCTCTAATTTTCATAATTTACAAATTTAAAGTAATTAGGTCATGCATGATGTCATACTCCTATTTTATTTTCTTTTCTTTTTCCTTTACTTTTCTATTAGTTCTTTAATTTAATTCCCAATTCGGAAATTTCCTTTTCTCCGATTTTATTTGACAGTTAGGTCAGGAGTCAGCTATCGAGGTCAATTGACCAAATTGCCCCTCGCTGGTTCGACCCGATTTACAAATAATTCAATATTTCTTCCGGATCTCTAACCTAATTATTTGATTGACTTAATATTCCTTGTTTGTGATTTTCTCTTTTTCACTGTGTTCGAAATAGTCCTAAGGACCGCAGCGTCACATTTTACGGTTCGAAATTTGAGTTTAAATCGACTTCGCAATCCTTCCCAAGAAGGTCACCCATCGCTGTGACTCTCGACTCATTTAACTTCTTGTGTTCTATTTTTCTTATTTATACTTAACTAATTGAAAATTACTAATTATTTTTGTTCAGGGCTTATCTAGTTGTCTTAAGTGTGGTTCTAATCTTCTTAATTGTCCAGACCGACACCAGTCACTAGAATATTGAAATATACCAGGCTATGCAAATAGGGGTGTTACACTACTATTCCGGTGATCAGTGTCTGTCTGGACAGTCAGGATGTCTGGACATATGTTTATATCACCTAGAAAAGCCCTGAACAAAAATTAATAATAATTACCAGAAGGTAAAATATAAATAAGAAAAACAGAGCATAAAAAGTTAAATGAGCCGAGGGTCACAACGATAGGTGACCTTACCGGGAAGTGACTGCGAGGTCAGTTCTAACCCTAATTTTGAATGGGACATTGTGACACCGCAGTCCTAAGAATTATTGTGAAGTTAGTAGAAAAGAGAAAATCATAGAAAAGAGTTGATAAATAGGTCAAATAATTAGATCAGGGTTCTGGAAGAAATACTGAATTATTAGTAAACCGGATCAGACCGGCGAGGGGCAAATTGGTCAATTCACCCTTAAAGGTGACTCACGGCCTAATTGTCCAATAAAATGTGAGAAATTAAAATTGTGAATTATAGAATTCAATTGAAGAGTTTATGGAAAGGAAGAGAAAAGAAAATTAAAAATCAAATTTAATGACATCACTGTGACATCACTTAAGTGATGCAAGCATGAGACAAAAATTATTTTAATTTGTAATTAATTTATTTTGGGGATAATTATACATATAATAAGAATAAAAATTAAAAAGAAACAAAATTTCTTCTTCTTCCTTAAAGGGGTGCCGTCCACTCTCTCTAAAACCCTCTCTCTCTAATTTTTCCTCCATTTTTAAGCCATACAAGCTCTTGAAACCTTACTTTCTCCTATAACACCCCCACAAAAATTATGAAAAATCCTTAATTAAGCTTCAAAGGGGAGTTTAGAACAAGAAATTGAAGGGAAACTTGAAGAAATTAGAGCTTTGGGAAATTCAAGAAAAGGTAAGTTAATCAAATTACTTTCTTTAGTGTAAGTGTTTGAAATTGAGCTATGTGAATGAATTTACATTAAGAAATTTGAAAAAAAAAATTATTCATGGATGGGGGTTCCATGAATTTTGGCCAGCCATGGGGGAAGGGTGATTAAAGTGAATTGAATGGAATTAAGTATATACTTAAGCTTAACTAAGTAGGTAGAAGTGATTAATGTAGTGAATTGAGTATGTATTGATTTATTAATAAATTAGGGTTCTTGAGCCATGAGAATTGGGGGGGAAAATTAGAGATTTTGGGATTTGATGCAATTGGACCTAATTGAGGTTTGAATGGTTGAAATGAGATTGAAATGGTGAATGTGATACTGCCCCAATTAGGCAGTTTGACCTTAGTCAACTCAAATGACCATAACTAAAAATTGGTTACTCCAATTGGTGTGAGGCTAATTGAAAATAGAAATTAAGACATAATGAAACAATTTTGGTGAAGAAATCTTGCCCTAAAAATGAACACAAATTGGTGTAAAATTTGGTCAAATCCGGATTAGGTACACTGCCCCTATACAAAACTGACCATATGAATAGTACTTGTTCTAATAGCCATAACTTGGTCTAGGAAAGTTCAAATGACCTAAATTTTATACCGATAGAAAGCTGAGACATAGAACTACAATTTTTATGAAGAACACAAACCCAAATTCTGACCATAACCCATCTGAAAAGTGAGCTGCAATCGGCACACCAAAACTGCCATAACAGAATTGGTACCCAGAATTCTGGGTTTGGATTAATCTGGTTAGCCTTAGAAAAATAGGCATAACTTGAGCTAAAAAAACTTCAAATTGAGTGATTCAAAAAGGGAATTAAAGTTAAGACATTAAGGAACAACTTTGGTGAAGAAAAGTGGGCCAAATTCCCACTGTAGACAGACCAATGAAACAGTACAAACAAGTAACCCAAAACTGAAATTTTGAGATTTAACCCTAATAAGCTTCGAATTGAATTTGGCAATCAATGCCAACAAAAATATGACTCAAAATGTGGTATGTGAGTGTAATTAGAATTAGCATATCTAATTAGTATGAAAAAGTTAATATTTTGACCAAATGGTTAAATGAATAGTAACCACAATTACACTAAGTACAAAGGATTCAATTTTATGGGATAAATTAAGTGTACAAAATTTAATTATTTAATTTATTAATTACAAATAAATTGAATAGAAATTGAAACACTCTAGTTATGTGTTTTAGTGGGAAAGGAGCCCTCCAAGGAAGGAGGAGGAATTGAACCAAGACAAACCTAGATAAGAGGTTTGTGCACAACTAAATATTTTTGTTATTTTTCACATCCAAATTGATTTGAATAAGTTTATTGTATGATTTATGATTTTTGTTGTGTTGAGAACTTTAACTTGTTGAATGAAATTGTATAAATTAAATATAAATTTTCTTATGCATTTAAGGATTTATTGCATGATTTTGAGAATTGTAAATTTTGAGTTTGATGTATTGCCAACCTTGAGCATGAATTTATAATGATTAAATATGTTAATGGTTTATAAACACTTTTGTGAATAGAAATTATTTTGAATATGATTTGAAACCACAGTTGACATGGCAATATGTTTTGTATTCTTATTAGCTTATCTAGTGAGATATCTCCTCCACTAGATGGGATGAGTTCCTTCCTCTCTGGCTTGCCAATTGGGGAAGAGTTTGGATGAGTACTCATATATACTAGCTACTCTTTATTCCTCCCTTTTAGCCTCGATTATTGGGAGAGTTTGCTTTGTAGCGGTGTACAAAAAGGCATCGATTGTGAAATTTTATGTCATGGGTCCAACTATGTGAATTGTTGGCAATGCCCTTTAAATTATGCATAATTTGATATTTATGGTTGAAATAAATAATTTGTCAGTGATTCAAAAATATTGTATCGATTCATGATTTAAAAGAAATGTAGATAAATAGTTACTATTTGATCAAAATGCTATTCAAATGAATAATTTGCATGATTGAAAATATTGATTTTTGTCTGTCATGAATTTTGAAGAATTTAGATATTTTAAATTTTTATCGGTTATAAGTTGTCAAAGCATAACTTATATTAAGTTTTAAATTATTAGTTTGTGCACCTCTGAGTTCACCACTCAGCAATAGCTTTGTATGTTGTCACAGGTGAAAGAAAATATAGAGCAGCTGAGTGAGATTACTTGAAGACACAGTGAGACTATCTTTGGGTATATCATAGGTATACCCTTGTACATTAGATTTTGATGTAATTCTTTAATTATATGTATGTAATTTCATTCGAGTAGTTGCATCAACTCTTTTGTAATATTATTTTTAGAATGTAATCAAATACAAATTATTGTAATATTATCTTGAGATTTTATGTACTTATAAAGTTTTGTACTGCTAAATTTGTAATACTCCCATGAATGTAAATATTAATTTTGTTACTTTAATGAGATGTTTCAATATTTGATTTAATTCAAACTATGTATAGAGTTGCTTGTGCTAATTTGTGAAATGAAATTGAATAATGGAGTTGTGGTTGAGAAAAAATATTGGGAGTGTTTTTCTTTTCAGGTTTTAAGGAACTATTTTCTCAAAATACAGACGGCACTCTGCCGAAATTTTTATAAAAATTACAGAGATTTTAAATATCTAAAAATTTAATTTATGATTGGACTTCAAATAAAGGTTTTTAATATCTGAAAAAAAAATATACCCACCAATTTAAAAATGAATGGAAATTATTTTAAAATCCCTTATAGTGTATTTAATGGGTTACCAATAGGCGAAGTTTGGTAATTCATTATGTGTACTACGGGATCATTTTATGCCTTACGAATGGGTAAAGTGTTGCAAAGTACCCTTTATGACATTAGCTGGCTCTGGCTCATCTTGAGCTCTCATAGCATAAGCACAAGGTGCTACTCTAGTCTCCTGCCTCTAAAATGTCTCTGCATTAGGCCTTTGTGATGTACTAGCTGTATCAGGCCTCACAGGTCTTCTACCCCTCTGTGCTGCTGGGGTAGGTCTCTCTGTCTGGGGTGGAATATTGGGAACACTAGCATTCCTCTGTAGACAATCCTTCAGAAAGTGATCCGTAGAACCACATCTGAAACACCCACCAGTCAACAATCTGCATTCTCCTCTGTAGCGTCTCCCACAATGTGTACAAGCTGGAGGTGAGGATGATCCCCGTGCAGCTACACCCGGAGAACTACCCACTGATGCACCAGACTGTCCTCCTCCTCTCCTTGGGGCAAAACGGGATCTCTACTTCTTACCTCGACCTTGAGTCTGACCCTGAGACTCTTTGGGCCTCTTACTACCCGTGGCTGCTGAACCAAACTGACCAGATTCAGAATCCCTCTTACGTTGCCTGTCTTGTGACACCCCTTACCATTCTACAGTGTAGCCGACCAAGTTATGCCACTCAGTGTGCCGGAGCACCGATTTATGTTTCTATTACAATTTATCCCTTTAAAATTCATTTACTTTCAATTTTGATAATTCTGAATTTATCCGCAAATTTTATAGAAAATCCGGCAGAGTGCCAGCTGTAAATTGGAAAAACAGTTCTTCTGAACCTGTTTAAAAACACTTCTAAAATAATTTCCAAATCCAAACTCCATTATACACATTCAAGTCAATCTCAAAATCACAATACTATTTTCAAAACTTTTCTGTTCACTTCATCATTTGAAGCATATTCACAATTAATTATCAACATTTCATTTATCAACATACATTATGCAAAAGATCTCAATAATATGAAATTTCATATATTTACATTAATACATAATTACAGGAGTTTATAGTTACAATCCAAACTAGTACAAAATGCAAAAATACAAAAGGGACACCTATAGTCCTAATGTCCTACCATATGCAGTGCAGATGTGAGGTGACTCTGGACCTCGGATGCAGCTCTGAAAACTCACCGTCGATGTCTCTGGGCTCCCACTAGGTCCCCAGACTGCGTGGCAAAAGCGATGCGCTAAGCAATTCTGCTTAGTGCTGACAATATAAAATAAAATAAAATAAAATAAAATATGATAAAACAAAGATGCAGAATGTGTGTTTACATTTTTGGTAGACTTAACTTCTAATATTATTTGCATTATTATATGATTAAAATTTTGATAAGGTTCATTAACATTGCCCGAGTAACCCATACTAATTGACTGGACTGGATAAACAGGTAAACTGGCACTGGGTACTAAGTACCTCAGACCATCACACCATCGGTCACATTGTGTCTCCCGATGTGTAACAGAACAGCTAATAGGCTGTAATAATTAGCAAGGTTAAAACCCAAGTGTAATAATTCAAACAACACAGCCAAAGGCTATTTTGTCACAGAATGGCATGGGAAGCCATGAAACACAGAATGGCATGAAGCCATATGCAGTATTGCTAACAGAACCCTATTGGCATGCCAAGCTATCCAAACCAATCTTGTTAGGTATACTAGGGCATTTTACACTTTTGAGTTTTACAATTTTTGAATTTCAAGTTTTGGTGTTACTATTCACTTCATTAGTCAACCAAAATGTTGACTTTTGCATAGACAATAGGTACATTGGTTTTAATACTCCCAACATACCACATTTTGCATTTAAAATTTATTGGTATTGGTTGCCAATACCATTTCTAAGCTTAATGTTAATTAAGCAGAATTTTCAGTTTTTATGCTTCATTTTTATTGTTCTATTAGTCATTTTTGCAGTGGGAATTTGGCAAAATGATCAACATGAAAGTTGTTCCTTATTTTGTCTAGTTGAATTTCATTTTTTGATTCACTCCATTTGGAGTTTTGTAGCTCAAGTTATGGTCTAAAAAACACAATTGCTCGGATTGAAATTTTTCTGGACTGAACATATCTACAGTGCAGTGAATAGTGACTGCAACTCACTTGTTGGATAGGTTCTGGTCATAATTTGGGTTAGGTTCCTTCATGAAAGTTGTTGCTCTATATCTCAGCTTGTTGCTGGTAAAAGTTCAGGTCAATTGGACCTTTCTAAATTGAGTTATGGCCAAATGAACAATCACTGTTTATTTGGTCATTCTGCAGAAATAGACTGCAGGTCACCCGGATTTAGGCAAGATTTTGGTCCACTTGGTTTGGTTTAATGGGCATGGTTTCTTCACCAAAGTTGTGCCATTATATGTCTAGTTTCATGTCCAATTGTCCTTGCACCAATTAAACCTTCACAATTCAAGTTATGGCTGCCCAAACCTGCTGGACTCAATTCTAATTCTGCAGGTCACTCCATTCTGCAGGTCACTTTCATGGCAGCCACACCAAACCCAATCCCATCACTCAACACACTTCATTTTTTATTTAAACAGAACTAAATGGTCACTAATTGACCATTAAAACCTATTTTCATCATCACATGGTCAAAATCCCATTTTTCCACCCCAAACCCTAACTCACACATTACCCTTCATACATTTCCATTGCATTTCTTCAATCCACTTGGTAAATACATATTATGGGCAGCCATGATAGTCTTTTAATTTCTTTAAACTCAACACAATCAAACCCTAACCATGGCTACCAAAAATCTAGGGTTTACATACAAATGGTATTCAACATTTTTTTTTCTTTGCAATTTACACATATTTAAAGTTCTTAACATGAATTTAAAGAAAAATTCATGGTTAGGTCACTAACCTTTGTTGGAGAGTTTCCCTAGCTTAGAAAACTTGATTTTTCTTTCTTTTTGCTGCCCAAAGCTTCCTCAAGGTGCTAGGTTAATTTTTTGTGAAGAAGGCTAGGGTTTTGGAGTGAGATTTGGTGAGGTTGGGAGCCTGGGTGAGCTTTAATGGAGTTTTTCCTTCCTCTCTCTCTCTCCACGTTTTTGGCTGCCCCAAAGGTTGAAGAAGCAACTGATTTTTCTTTCTTTTTCCAGCCCATTTTACCTCTTTTATATATGTTTATGCCATGTGTCAAGATTGGGTTGGTTGGGTGAGTTTTAATGACATCATGATGATGTCATAAATCCATTTTCTTTCATTTTCTCTCCATTTTTTGTCTATTTAATTGCAATTAAATTTTTGACAATATTTATTTATATTTTATGTTATATAAATTATTTATTTAACTGGACAAGTTAGCCAAAAATCATCTCTGAAGACGAAATGACCAAAATGCCCTCCGTTTGGCTTAATGGTCCAAAATTATCTGTACCGATTGAAAATTTTTTCTAAGTATTTTCTTGGCATTCTAATGCCATAAGAACCTCAATGACCCTTCTCTGAAGTCCCAAAAATTATTTTATAATTTTTTCCAAATTTTTTTTTTCTTATTAATATTTGAGTTAATTTTTGGTTTCTTCCTTTAGTTTAAATATTTTTCCGAACGTTCTAGCTGTCCGGACCGACACTAGTCACCGGAACAGTAGACTGTACGGACTAGCTAAAATGAGGATGTTACAACTCTTTCCCTCTAAGAAAAATTTCGTCCTCGAAATTTACCTGATGCAAACAGTTGAGGGAACTGTTGCCTCATTATCTCTTCACTTTCCCAAGTTGCCTCTTCAGTGTTGTGGTGCCTCCAAAGCACTTTCACCAGTGGAATTTATTTATTTCTCAGTTCCTTCACTTCCCGAGCTAGGATTTGTATAGGTTCTTCCGTGTATGTCAAGTCCGATTGGATTTCAATCTCTTCCATGGAAATGACATGTGAAGGGTCTGAGCGATATCTTCTCAACATAGAAACATGGAATACATTGTGTATTTTATCCAGTTCTGGTGGAAAAGCTAGCCGATAAGCCACTGGTCCCACACGTTCAATGACTTCATAGGGGCCAATGAACCTAGGGCTTAACTTACCCTTTCTCCCAAACCTCTGTACTTTCTTCCACGGTGAGACTTTAAGAAACACTTTATCGCCAACTGCATGCTCTATCTCTTTTCTCTTCAGGTGGGCATAAGACTTCTGTCTATCTGAGGCAACCTTCAGGTTAGCTTTGATTATCTTCATTTTTTCCTCAGTCTGTTTCACTAGGTCTGGTCCTACCAGCTTATCTTCACCCAATTCAGTCCAACACACTGGAGTTCTATATTTCCTCTCATACAATGCTTTATAGGGAGCCATTTGGATGCTAGCTTGGTAGCTATTGTTTTATGTGAATTCTGCCAGTGGGAGGTATCTATCCCAACTCCCCTCAAACTCAATGACACAACTCCTTAGCATATCCTCCAGGATCTATCACATAATTCACATTGTTGCTATCATTTCAATTTATTAATTACGAAAATTCAATTAGTTCTTAGGTTTACCTGGATTACTCGTTCTGACTGTCCATCCGTCTGGGGATGAAAAGCCATGCTAAAGCGGAGTTGTGTGCCCAAGGCTTCTTGCAACTTTTTCCAGAATCTAGATGTAAACCTTGGGTCTCGGTCAGATATGATGGAAAGTGGGATTCCATGCAGTCTAACTATCTCACTGATATATAATTCTGCTAGCTTCTCCAATGAGTAGTCAGTCCTAACTGGCAGAAAATGTGCTGACTTGGTCAATCTATCCACTATCACCCACACCGCATCATGCTTCCTTTGGGTGAGAGGTAGACCACTAACAAAATCCATAGTGACCGGGTCCCATTTCCATTTAGGTATGCTTATAGGCTGTAGCAATCCTGATGGAACTTGATGTTCTGCTTTGACTTGCTGACATGTCAAACACTTAGTCACATAGTCAGCTATATCCCTCTTCATACCAGGCCACCAATAATGACGCTTTAAATCATTATACATTTTTGTGCTTCCCGGGTGCATAGCATAAACACTAGTGTGTGCTTCTTTCAGAATACTAGTCTTCAATTCCCCATCATCTGGTACACACACTCTTCCTCTGTAGTACAGACACCCATCTGCTTTTACCTCATATTCAGTTTCCTTTCCCTCAGGAATTTTACCTACAACGGCCATTAGTTTTTCATCTGCCCTCTGCCCATCTTATATCTGCTGTAGCAGGGTTGGCCTCACTTGCAACTCAGCCAAAATAGCTCCATCTTGAGCTAAGGACAGACAGGCATTGAGTGATCTTAAAGCTGTGATGGACTTTCTGCTTAAAGCATCAGCAACTACATTTGCCTTCCTAGGATGATAGTCAATCACACAATCATAGTCCTTCAGGAACTCAATCCATCGTCTCTGCCTGAAGTTGAGCTCCTTCTAGGTTGGCAAATATTTTAGACCCTTGTGGTCTGTATAGATGTAAAATTTTTCACCATATAAATAATACCTCCATATCTTCAGTGCGAAGATAATTGCTGCTAACTCCAGGTCATGAGTAGGATAGTTCTGTTCATGTGGCCTTAACTGCCTGGAAGCATAGGCGACCACTTTCCTCTCTTGCATCAATACACACCCTAGCCCATTATGTGAGGCATCACTGTAGACCACAAAGTCTTTTCCTGACACTAGCTGTGTTAACACTGGTGCTTCTGTCAACATAGCCTTCAGGCTCTCAAAACTAGCTTGGCACTTGTCGTTCCAGCCAAATTTCACATTCTTGTGCAACAACTTGGTCATTGGAGCAAGGGAACCCCTTCACAAATCTTCTGTAATACTCAGCTAGCCCCAAGAAACTTCTGACTCAGTTGTATTTCTGGGAGGCTTCCACTCCATCACTGCTTCTATCTTTTTGGGATCCACTCTAATCCCCTCAGCCGATACTATGTGTCCAAGGAAAGAGATCTCACTCATCCAGAAGTCACACTTGGACAACTTAGCATACAGCTTCTTTTCTCGCAGGGTTTGCAGAACAATCCTCAAATGTTCATCATGTTCTTCCCTAGTCTTGGAATACACCAAAATATCATCAATAAAGACCACTATAAACCGATCTAGGTATGGATGAAAGATACGGTTCATAAGGTCCATAAATGCTGCTGGTGCATTTGTTAACCCAAACGGCATCACTAAAAATTAATAGTGTCCATACCGGGTTCTGAATGCAGTTTTTGACACATCTGCGTCCTTTACCCTCAACTGATGATACCCTGATCTGAGATCAATTTTTGAAAATACACAGGCTCCTTTCAACTGATCAAACAGATCGTCGATTCTGGGCAATGGATATTTGTTCTTCACAGTTACTTTGTTCAACTGCCGGTAATCAATACACAATCTCAAAATTCCATCCTTCTTTTTCACAAATAGCACCGGAGCTCCCCATGGTGACACACTGGGGCGTATGAACCCCTTATCAAGCAACTCTTGTAACTGAGTTTTCAACTCTCTCAATTCAGTGGGTGCCATCCAATAAGGAGCAATAGAAATGGGTGCTTTACCCAGTATTACCTTAATAGCAAAACTCGACTTCCCTTTTTGATGGTAAACCAGGCAACTCTTCAGGAAACACATCTGGGAAATCTTTTACTGTGGGTATATCACACAGGTTCGGCTTAGCCTAATTAGTATCAACCACATGTGCTAGGTAAGCTTCACAGCCTTTTCTCATCAATCTTCTTGTAATTGTGGCTGAGATAACATTGGACAGGAAATCTGTCCTTTCACCCACAACAGTGATCTCATTACCCTCAGAAGTTTTCAGAGAAATCCTCTTCAATTTGCAATCAACTATTGCCTGATGACGTGACAAACAATCCATACCCAAAATCACGTCAAACTCATGGAAGGGCAACTCAATTAGGTCTGCCGAGAATTCATACTCCTGAATCCTCAATGGGCAACCTTTATACACCTTATTCACTACCACACTGTGGCCTAATGGATTTGTGACCAGAATATCTTAATCACTCTCCTCTACTGGAACTCCCCTCTCTATGGGTAGTTTTGATGCATATGTAGGAATGAGTGGATCCTGGATCCACCAATGCATGCACAGAAGTGTTGTAGAGGGAAAACATACCCCTGATGACATCCGGGACATCTTGCTCCTCCTGAGCTTTGATGGCATAGCCCCTGGCTGGTATTCTAGTATCTGGCCTCTTAGTTGACTCGGATGCAGGCCTCAGTGATGGACCAGCTGCCTCAGGTTTACCGGGCTTCCTACCCCTTTGTAGTGTAGGAGCAGGTCTGTCAGTTTGTGTTGGAGTAACAGTAGTAGTCCTCTTCGAATAATTCTTGATCTGGTGTTCTGTCAATCCACATCATAAGTAGGCACCGGTCACTCCCCAATATTCCCCCTTATGCCACTTCTGACAATACTGACAAGCAAAAGATGCAGGGGCTGGTCCCCTGGAGTGCTGCCCATTAATGGTGTGGACTGTCCTCTCCTAGGTGTGAACTGTGGTGCTGGTGGTGGTTGTGGCTGTGGTTGTGGTGGTGGAATTGCCCCCATCATTTGCCGGTAAACTCGGTCATTTGTTGAAACAGAGCAAACTGAGGTTGGGCAGGCGCCTCAGCTGCTGGTGGAGGAGATTCTCCCCTGCCCCCAGACCCAGCCCTTGGTGGAGCATGACTCTCCACCTCTTCCTCAACTGCTCTTTACGAAGCAGGATCCATATCTTATTCAAAATTAGCAAACAAATAGATCTGCATCAGCGTCACCTCAACACTTACAAATGCAATGCAATGGTATGCACTATATCTAGGCCCAGAAACGCCTAAACCGATGCTCTGATACCACTAAATGTGACACCCCTTACCCGTCTACAGTGTAGCCGAGCAAGTTATGCCACTCAGTGTGTCGGAGCATCAATTTATATTTCTATTATAATTTATCCCTTTAAAATTCATTTATTTTCAATTTTGATAATTCTGTATTTATCCGCAAATTTTATAGAAAATCTGGTAGAGTGTCGGCTGTAAATTGGAAAAACAGTTCTTCTGAACCTGTTTAAAAAAACTTCTAAAATAATTTTCAAATCCAAACTCCATTATACACATTCAAGTCAATCTCAAAATCACAATACTATTTTCAAAACTTTTCTGTTCACTTCATCATTCGAAGCATATTCACAATTAATTCTCAACATTTCATTTATCAACATACATTATGCAAAAGATCTCAATAATATGAAATTTCATATATTTACATTAATACATAATTACAGGAGTTTATAGTTACAATCCAAACTAGTACAAAATGCAAAAATACAAAAGGGCCACCTATAGTCCTAATGTCCTACCATATGCAGTGCAGATGTGAGGTGACTCTGGACCCCAGATGCAGCTCTGAAGACTCACCCCGTCTGATGTCTGCTGGGCTCCCCAGCTAGGTCTCCAGTACCTGCGCGTGGCAAAAGTGACGCGCTAAGCAATTCTTCTTAGTGGTGACAATATAAAATAAAATAAAATAAAATATGATAAAACAAAGATGCAGAATGTGTGTTTACATTTTTGGTAAACTTAACTTCTGATATTATTTGCATTATTATATGATTAAAATTTTGATAAGGTTCATTAACATTGCCCGAGTAACCCATACTAATTGACTGGACTGGATAAACAGGTAAACTGGCACTGGGTACTAAGTACCTCGGACCATCACACCATCGGTCACATTGTGTCTCCCGGTATGCAACAGAACAGCTAATAAGCTGTAATAATTAGCGGGGTTAAAACCCAAGTGTAATAATTCAAATAATATAGCCAAAGGCTATTTTATCACAGAATGGCATGGGAAGTCATGAAACACATAATGGCATGAAGCCATATGCAATACTGCTAACAGAACTCTATTGGCATGCCAAGCTATCCAAACCAATCTTGTTAGGTATACTAGGGCATTTTACACTTTTGAGTTTTACAATTTTTGAATTTCAAGTTTTGGTGTTATTATTCACTTCATTAGTCAACCAAAATGTTGACTTTTGCATAGACAATAGGTACATTGGTTTTAATACTCCCAACATACCACATTTTGCATTTAAAATTTGTTGGTATTAGTTGCCAATACCATTTCTAAGCTTAATGTTAATTAAGCAGAATTTTCATTTTTCATGCTTCATTTTTACTATTCTATTAGTCATTTTTGCAGTGGGAATTTGGCAAAATGATCAACATGAAAGTTGTTCCTTATTTTGTCTAGTTGAATTTCTTTTTTTGACTCACTCCATTTGGAGTTTTTTAGCTCAAGTTATGGTCCAAAAACCATAACTGGCCAGATTGAAATTTTTCTGGACTGACCATATCTATAGTGCAGTGAACAGTGACTGCAACTCACTTGTTGGATAGGTTCTGTTCATAATTTGGGTTAGGTTCCTTCATGAAAGTTGTTGGCCTATATCTCAGCTTGTTGCTGGTAAAATTTCAGATCAATTGGACCTTTCTAAATTGAGTTATGGCCAAATGAACAATCACTGCTCATTTGGTCATTTTGTAGAAACAGACTGTAGGTCACCCGGATTTGGGCAAGATTTTGGTCCACTTGGTTTGGTTTTATGGGCATAGTTTCTTCACCAAATTTGTGCCATTATGTCTCTAGTTTCATGTCCAATTAGCCTTGCACCAATTGAATCTCTACAATTCAAGTTATGGCTGCCCAAACCTGCTGGACTCAAGTCCAATTCTACAGGTCACTCCATTCTGTAGGTCACTTTCATGGCAGCCACACCAAATCCAATCCCATCACTCAACATACTTCATTTTTTATTTAAACAGAACTAAATGGTCACTAATTGACCATTAAAACCTATTTTCATCATCACATGGTCAAAATCCCATTTTTCCACCCTAAACCCTAACTCACACATTACCCTTCATGTATTTTCATTGCATTTCTTCAATCCACTTGGTAAATACATATTATGGGCAGCCATGATAGTCTTTTAATTTCTTTAAACTCAATACAATCAAACTCTAACCATGGCTATCAAAAATCTAGGGTTTACATACAAATGGTATTCAATATTTTTTTTCTTTGCAATTTACACATATTCAAAGTTCTTAACATGAATTTAAAGAAAAATTCATGGTTAGGTCACTAACCTTTGTTGGAGAGTTTCCCTAGCTTAGAAAACTTCTTGATTTTTCTTTCCTTTTGCTGCCCAAAGCTTCCTCAAGGTGCTAGGTTAATTTTTTTTGAAGAAGGCTAGGGTTTTGGAGTGAGATTTGGTGAGGTTGGGAGCTTGGGTGAGCTTTAATGGAGTTTTTCCTTCCTCTCTTTCTCTCTCCACGTTTTTTGCTGCCCCAAAGGTTGAAGAAGCAACTGATTTTTCTTTCTTTTTCCAGCCCATTTTACCTCTTTTATATATGTTTATGCCATGTGCCAAGATTGGGTTGGTTGGGTGAGTTTTAATGACATCATGATGATGTCATAAATCCATTTTCTTTCATTTTCTCTCCATTTTTTGTCTATTTAATTGCAATTAAATTTTTGACAATATTTATTTATATTTTATGTTATATAAATTATTTATTTAACTGGACAAGTTAGCCAAAAATTATCTCTGAAGACGAAATGACCAAAATGCCCTCCGTTTGGCTTAACGGTCCAAAATTGTCTGTACCGATTGAAAAATTTTTCTAAGTATTTTCTTGGCATTCTAATGCCATAAGAACCTTAATGACCCTTCTTTGAAGTCCCAAAAATTATTTCCTAAATTTTTTTTTCTTATTAATATTTGAGTTAATTTTTGGTTCCTTACTTTAGTTTAAATATTTTTCCGAACGTTTTAGCTGTCCGGACCGACACTAGTCACCGGAACAGTAGACTGTACGGACTAGCTAAAATGAGGATGTTACATGTCTCTTCTGGACTGCTCCTCATTTCTGACTCTCTCCACATCCAAAGCTGATGCTACTAACAGAGAGAAGTCTGTGAAGTGGTGAGATTTCACTATCAGTATGATACTGTCATTCAATCCGTCCTCAAATCTTCTGCATTTATCAGTTTCTGTGGGCATCAACTCCAATGCATATCAGCTAAGTCTCATGAATTCCCACTCATATTCGAAGACTGTAAGCTACCTCTGTCTCAGTGCTAGAAATTCTCTCCTTCTGGCCTCCAAGTACACATGACTGATGTATTTCTTTCTGAATTCAGCCAGAAAGAACTCCTAGGTGATCTGTGCAGGCTGTACCACTCTCGATACTGTCACCCGCCATCTATATGCATCCTCCTATAACAGTGACAAAGCACACTCCAACTGCTGCTCTGGGGTGCAGTGCAAATACTGCAATACCCTCTCTGTCCTCTCCAGCCAATACTCTACTGTGGCTGGATCATCCTCCTTCTTACCCTTGAAGTCAATTGCCCCATACTTCTATAGTTTCTCTAGCGGGAAGCTGTATATAGGTTGTGGCTGTGGGGGCAGTGGTGGCTGTACAGGTGGTGGTGGTGGCTGTGGCTGTGGCTGTGGAGGTGGAGGTGGCTGTGGCTAAGGTATAGCTCTGGTGACCTAACGGAGCAACTGAGTCATCTGTTCCAGGAAGGCCTGCTGTGCTCTCCCTGCAGTACCACAGGATGACTCGGCTCTACTGCTTCACTCCCTACTAGGAGCGGGTGCGAGTGTGTGACTCTCTACCTCCTCCTCTATCAGTCCTAGAGGTTTGTGCTCTGAAGAATTAGATGCCATCGATCCTATAAAATAGACAAAGAACAGATCTGTATTAGTGTCATCTCGACTCTATTTAAAGGCCCATGCATGTAATGCACTCTATCTATTTCTAACTATCTAGGTCTAGCACCGCCTAAACCTCTGCACTGATACCACTAAATATGACGCCCCTTACTCGTCTACTGTATAGCCGAGCAAGAAGTGTCACATTCGGTGTCGGAGCACCCTATCTTGTCTTATCATGTCCATTATAAACTTTTAATATCATTTAAAAGTAGGTAATCTATGCGTAGAAATTTTTTTTTATACAACTTTTTTTTGGGGAGACCTGGACAGAGCCTCATCTGTTTTATTAGCATCTGGCGGGTTCCACTAATTACCTGTTAACATGTTCATATTCATTTCACACATTTCCATATCATATTTTGTTGTATCATATTATTCACAATTATTTATGAGATCTCAAAAGGATATCATCTATTGCATTCATACAGAAATTCATAGATAATAATTTACAAGTTTACTTATAATCTCAAAGTTTAATTACAATCCAAAATGAAATACATCATGTGTTTATGCACAATGAATAAAAGAATAAAATCTAGACATGCATGGGCCCTATCAATAAAATTACAACTGTCGAGGTGACTAGTAGACACTAGTAAATCTGATCGACCTCTGTATGAGCACTACTACTGCTGCTGCTGCGGCTACTAGGACTGGTCTCGAGTACCTATACGATGAAAAATCAATGCGCTAAGCATAACGCTTAGTGGTGCATAATTTATAATAACAATAACTAAACAATTAAAATAAAAATTCTGTATGACAATTCATAATTTCTAGGTTTTTTACATTTTTATTGCACTTTGGAAACAATTGAAATTATCAAGATCTTTTCTTTTTACTTATTGTATATTAAGTCTTAATTAATTATTATCAGTGCCCAAGTGACCTATAACAAATTATAAAAGCTAGATACACAGGAGTATACTAGTTAGACAGCCATATGTCTATCCAGTATACGTCAGTAATGTCAAGCATGAAGCCTGCGAGCAGGCATTTAAGCTAGATATAATATTAGGCACATTGGTCAACGGGTAGGCCTAAGACCTGTAGAACAATCATGTTAGATAGATTTATCTATTAATGATTATTCTTATGGGCAGTACTACTATCCGTAGTCCTTAATTGGCATACCAATTGATCCAAATTAAATAAATAAATCTAGGTATACTATGGGCAATTTAAACATTATTACTTATCTATTTGAAATGTTCATGTCACTTTATAGTGGGAAAATAGGTCCCACATCCTTTCATGTGGTTTAGCATTTAATGGCTTGTTAGGGTTAAATTCCTACCATAAGATAATTTATCTCATGGACCTTTCTTACTTTTACCTATCCCTTAATCAGTTTATAGCCATTGTTTGGCCACACTTCCTTCATGTAAGTTGTTCCTCTATGTCTTGTTTTTATTTTCCCTTTTGAATCATGTCAATTAAGTTTTTAGAACTCAAGTTATGGTCGGATGACCATAACTGATTCATTTCCTAATTCTGGTTCCTTAACTAAGCAACTTTTGGACTTAAATTTTACCTAATTAATGGAACATGTTGCAGTCACTTTCAGGCATAGTGATCTTCATAGAAATTATTGGCCTATGTCTTGTGGTCACTTAGAATTTTTTAATCACAATTTTTCAAGTTTTGTGGAATTATTTATGGCCAATTAATCGACTGACTCATGCACCTGTACAACAGGAGTTGATTCAGTCGATGGATCAGAGGTTAACTTTTAAGGTTCTTACATTCATAATTTGAGGAAGGTTCCTAAAACAAAGTTGGAGCCCTATTTCTTAGGTTTTTGGAAATGTATGGCTCATCCCAATTGGATTTTTCTAGTGGGAGATATGACTAAAAGACTATTCTGGGGTCAAATGAAGTTTGGTCAAATTTCAGGTTTTGATGTATTGACTTGTTTTAGCAATTTGACCTAGTTCTCTTGATTTTTGTGTCACACTTTATCCCTCCGTAAGGCATACCATGATCCCGTAGTATACTTAATGAATTACCGAACTTCACCTACCGATAACTCATTAAATACACTACAAGGGATTTTAAGATAATTTTATCGTCTTTTGTAGGTGATGAGCACTTTTAACAGGTCTTACAAACTTTTATTTGCATATTGAATACTAGGTAAAAATTTTGTCAAATTTTATTTTTTTGCAAATTTTGTAAAAATTTCGGCAGATTGCCGCCTATAATTGAGTAAAACAAAAAATTTTACCTGTAAAAAAAAACACTTCCAAAATGAATTTCAATCATCATCCTCAACCTCCAATATATCAGCACAACTCAAATTTTCATAATTCACAATATTTCAAAACAATTAAATCAACTCATCATATTTGCATTAAAATATTTATTTTACATCCACAAGATTAATTTACAACATAAAATCCAAAAAATAATACTATTACAATTTACTGTGCAACTACTCAAGACCAATTACAAAACATACATACCGTCATATACATTAAAATAAATATGTACAAAAGAGTATAATTCAATACCCGACAAAAATCCAAAATGTAGAACTGTGGTCCTTAGCAGCTTACTCGACTGCTTTACTAATCTCTCTACCTGCGACAGCAACGAAAAGCTATCGCTGAGTACAATTATTCAGTGGTGCACAACATAACAAAAATATTAATTTATGCATATATTTTTCATCTCAATAGCCAGAGGCTTATGAGGAATACCAAGGCTAGGTAGCTCAAATCTATGGGTACTCATTAAAATTTCTTCATCTACTAGCACACACCTCAACACTTCAGCCAGAGAGGGAATACAAAACTATTTCCTCTCACTAGTCAAGCTAGTGAGGAATTCAAATATTTGGTCATGATACTGTGGTTTCAAACTATTTTAATAATTTTCTAACATTCAAATGCCAACTATTCACATATAATTTATTTTCTCAACATTTTGGGTCAATAACACATTTTTCCTTTCAATCAAATTTTTCAGTATAAATAAAGTCACAATTTAATTTTCATAATTTATTCAACACAATTTGCAAAAAAAATTTAAAAGAGATCATATGTTGTGCACAAACCTCGTACAAGTCGCCTCTTGGCCTTGACTCGATGTTTCCTTTCCCTTCTCAGTAACCTTTTCAACTGAAACACACAAATTGCAGTGTTTCAGTATCTTGAATTATAATAAATCCAATAAATAAATTCGTGTCTACTAAATTCTAGCCCTAATATGCTTAAATTAACGTTCTTTGAAATTTGCATTTTGATGTTACTATTTATGGCACTATTCAAGTCAAAATATTGACTTTCTCATGTTTAATATGTATTTGAATTCAAATTACACCCACATACCACATTTTGAGTGTCTAATTTATTAGTCTTGGTTGCCATTTAAATTTTCTGGGTCTCCTAATAGAAAATTCAATTTTTCAGTTTTGGTACCCTGTTTTGCACTGTTCCATTGGTCTAGTTACTGTGGGAATTTGCCTAAGTGTTCTTCATAAAAGTTGTTCCTTATTATCTTATCTTTAATTCCCTTTTTGAATCACTCCATTTGGAGTTTTGTAGCCTAAGATATGGTCATTTTTCTAAAGCTGGCCGGATTAGTTAAAATCCAGGATTCTGGGCACTTTCTTGGTTATAGCAGTTTTAGTGTGCTTACTGCAGCTTACTTTTTGGATAGTTTATGGTTAGAATTTGGGTTTGTGTTCTTCATAAAAGTTGTAGTTCTATGTCTTAGTTTTCCATTGGTATAAAATTCAGGTTATTTGGACCTTCCTACACCATGTTATGACCAAATAAACAAATACTATTCATTTGGTCATTTATGTACAGTGGTAGTGCACATTATTCGGATTTTGCCTAATTATTCACTGTCTTAATGTCATTTTATAAGCATGGTTTCTACATGAAAATTGTGTCATTATGTGTCTACATTAATATCCAATTGGCCTTATACCAATTGGGTTAGTAGAATTACAGTTTTGGTCCCTCAAAGGGACCTAGGTCATACTGCCCAAAAGTGACCCTTCTCCAATCCAAATTGCATTGTAATTCCAAACACTCCAACACATCTCAATTGGTCCTAATTGACCATTTCTAACCTTAATTAAGGTCAATTGCATCAATTGACCATTTTCTCTAATTTTTCTCTCAAATTTCAAGATCTCAAGAACCCTAATTGCGTAATTCATGCAACTAATGAAATTAAAGTGCAAAATCTTAATCTACATACTTAATTCAACTTCTCTATCACTTTAATTTCATCAAATTCAAGCAATTTCAATTCCCCTAAAGGCTGGGCGAAAATCCCTCTTGGCCTCACATGAGTAATTTATTTGATTTCTCCATAATTTATAAGTTTATGCAACCATAAACACATGAATTTAATTAGAATTTTCAAGTTCAAGTTACTAACCTTTACTTTGAATTTCTCTTTCTCAATTGCTTCACTTTCTACTTTCTCTTTGTTCTTCAATCTTCCTGTCTATGGTGAATTGGAAGCTTTTGAGGGTTTAGGGTTGAAATTTATGGGGTGAAAGCAAGTTATTCAAGCTTGAATAAACTTGTTAATAGAGGACAACCATGGAGAGAGATAGGGAATTGGGGTGCCGGCCAAGGAAGAAGAATGGTTTTCTAATTATTTTTTCTTTTGTTTTTAGGTATTTATTTTACTTTTTGACTTAGTCAAAAATTAAAATAATGAATTTTCCTTTATTGCATCATGCATGATGTCACTATGGTGAGGTAATAATTCATTTTTCTTTTCTTTTTCTTTTTCCTTTAATTTTTCCATTCTTCTTTAATTTAATTCTATATTCTGAAATTTTTAATTCTCCGATTTTATTGTACAGCTAGGTCAGGAGTCACCTCTAGGGGTGAATTGACCAAATTACCCCTCGCCAGTTTGACCCGGTTTATAAATAATTCAATATTTCTTCCGAAATCCTGACCTAATTATTTGACCTACTTATCAGCTCTTTTTCTGTGATTTTCTCTTTTTCACTAGGTTCGCAATGATCCTTAGGACTGCGGTGTCAATTTTTCCCATTCAAAATTAGGATTACAGTTGACCTCGTAATCACTTCCCGATAAGGTCACCCGTCACTGTGACCCCCGGCTCATTTAACATTTTATGCTTTGTTATTCTTATTTATACTTCACTATTTGGTACTCACTATTTATTTCCATTCAAAGCTTTTCTAGGTGTCTCAAACATGATTATAATCTTCTTAATTGTCTGGACCGACACCGGTCATCGGAACAGTAAAATATACCAGGCTATGCATATAGGAGTGTTACATTCTGGGTTTTTATCAAAGTACAAATTTTTTAAATCTATGTCTTGTGGAAATTTTGCCACTCGTTTCACTACATTTGAATTCTTGTAGACAAAGTTATGGCTAATTTGCCAAAACTGGTCGGGTAAGTTTATGTCCAGCAGTTTCTGGACAACCTAGTTCTGGATAGTTTTGTGACCTAAATTGGGCCAGTAATTTGGTTTGGTTTAAGACATTTTTGGGTTCTGTGGTCTTCATGAAAATTGTAGCCCTATGTCTAATCTTTCCAATGGTATAAAATTCAGGTCATTTGGACCAGTATAGAGGGAGTTATGACCAAATGAATACGTACTGTTTATTTGGTCATTTTTTGGGTTTTGTGCAGGGTCATCCGGATTGATACAGTATTTAGGTCAAGTTTTGGACAGAATTTGGGCATGATTTCTTCATGGAAAATGGAGTGTTTTGGGTCTGGTTTCACCTCCAATTAGCCTCATACCAATTAGAACAACACACATTCAGTTATGGCTTAAAACTTAAGCTGGACTCAATGAGTCCCAAACCTATAGAAAAAACGCTCCCAATTTTTTAATTTCCTCCAACTTTCTTACTTTAATTGGCATACATAGCACTTTTATAAGTAACAATTTCATCTCAATTAGGTCAATCTCAACAATTATACAAAATCCCCAATTCATGTACACAAGCCTTAATTTCAATTATCCAATTTATATAAACACAACACATTCAAACTCCTAATCATATCAACTTATCAAACATCCTCATAGAACCAATTTTCATCATTTAAAAGCATCAAAACCCGAAGAGTTCCATGGCTGCCGAAATTAGGGTTCTTCAATTTCTTATCATTTGTTTTCATTTTCATGTGATACTCACTCATCTCTTCATTCTTGCAAGATTTAAAGAAGAGAGGGAGTGGTATCTTTCACTTACCTCTTGTGACCCAAAACTTCAAGTTTCCTTCTTCTTATGGCTACCAATAGCTTAATCTAGGTGTGGGTTTAATTTTTAATGAAAGAGACTATGGGTTTTGGTGAGTGAGTGAAGAGAAATTCAAGCTCAAAGCTTGATAAAAATGGTGGAAGAAGGAGAGACCATGGAGCCGGCCAAGGAGAGAGAGAAGAAGTGGAGAAGATGACTTGGTAGGTGAGTTTTGTCTCTTATGTCTATATATATATATATATATATATATATATATATATAATTATTGTACTTTAATTTTTTTTATAGTGTCATAAGTCCATTTTCTTTTCTTGTAACACCCTCCCTAAGCAACTCCGCATACTTCATCGTCTAGGTGATCGTGTCGGTCCGACACTAGAACGTCCGGAAAAATATTTAAACTAAAGTCAGGAACCATAATTAACTCAAATATTAATAAGAAAAATTTAGTAAAAATTTTAGAAATAAAATACAACCAAGTCAAATGAGCCGGTGCCCAAGCGATGGGTAACCTGAGAGGAAGTTGGTTCTGCAACGAGGAGCCCTAGACCGGGGAAAATTGTAAAATAATTTTTGGGACTCCAGAGAAGGGTCATTGAGGTTCCCATGGCATTAGAATGCCAAGAAAATATTTAGAAAAATTTTTCAATCGGTACAGACAATTTTGACCCGTTAAGCCAAACGAAGGGCATTTTGGTCATTTCGCCTTCAAAGGTGATTTTTGGCCGACTTGTCCAGTTGAGTAAATAATTAATATGAAATAAAATATGAATAAATATTACTAAAAATTAATGTGAAAATGAGTAGAGAAAAGAAGAAAAGAAAATGAAAGAAAAACCTAAATATGACATCACATGATGTCATTTGGAGGGCTTCCACCAATCACAACCTAATAAGCCAAATTAAAAAGAGGAAAATGACAAATGAAGACACAAAATTTCTGGTTCTTCTTCTTCTTTTGGACGTGAACCACTTCTTGAGCCTTCCTCCATGGATGCTTTTTGAAGCTCTAATTTCCCATTAAAATCTTCCATATTTTCCCAACCTCCAAACACAAAAACTTGATTTTTGACCTAGCTTGAGAGATTGGAAGCAAAAGGGAGTGACTAGCTGAATTTTCAACCAAGGTTAATGCTTTAACTTATGTTTATTTCTGTGTTTTATAGAAGAAATTAGTAAATCCTACAACTAGTGCCATAGAAACTTGTAGATGAGTGAAAATCTGGAATCTGTACAGTGTATGCGTGAACAGTAAATTTTAAAAATTCATAACTGGAGTTAGGAATCTCAGATCAGGGTGATTTTTATGTCAAAAGAAACCTTAAGGAATGTTCTAAAACTTTGTAGTTTTATGTCAGACTTGATTCTAATGTTAGGTTAGGGTTTGAGGACAAAACATTTTATTGCTCAGATGTGGACTCTGTTCTGCTGATTTCCTGCAACATGACAGCCACCTTCAATAAATCATAACTGGAGCTATAAAACTCGAAATGATGTGATTCTTAAGTCCTTGAAACGCTTATTGAATGCTCTAAAACCTTGTAGTTATGGCCAAGAGCTAATTGTGGTAGCTGCTGGGTGATATTTTTACATTTCCTTACTACTATCCTGCATGTACTGGATTCTGGACAGGTTGCACCTTTTTAATTAGTTCTGCAATTTCCGATCTGATTTTGATGTGATTCCAATTGGAGATTGAGTTAGACATATGAAGGTTGAGTTCTGGAAAATATGGTCTTCAAATCTTGTTTCTATAAATTATAGTGATTATTTTTGCACCCTGTTTCTGCATGCTGATTGTGCACTGAGTGCACTATTCGTTCTAGTAACATGTATATTGCATGAGCTGGAAATTTTAGAGAGAAACTTGGACCTTGCTTAGGTAATGGTGAAAGAACATTTTAAGGGTCAATTAGTGACCATTTGAGGTAAGTTCACCATAATTTGAAGAGATTTAGAGTGATGCAAACTTAATTGGTAGGCTGTCTAGGGTAACCAGTAGGGAGGCTGTGATTCCAGCCCACTTGAACTGCCATATCTTTGGCTGTGTAGGTCCAATTGGTGTTTGGCCAATTGGACATGAAACTAGGCTTATAATGGCACATTTTTGCTAAAGAAACCATGCCCAAAAGACCAAAGCAAGAGGACCAAAACTTGGCCCCAATCCGGATACCCTGCAAACAGCCCCTGCAGAATGACCAACTGTTCATTTGGCCATAACTCACTGTAGATTTGGTCAATTACCTGAAATTTTTACAGCAATAAGTTAAGACATAGAAAAACAACTTTCATGAAGAAACCTACCCCAAATTATGACCAGAACCTAACCCAAATGTCAGTCACAGTCACTGTTCAAACCTGCAACTCTGCAGATTTTGATTTGAGCAGTAATGTTTGGATGACTATAACTCTCTCTAGAAAACTCGGATTTAGGCGATTCTTGAACCGATGGAAACCTAAGGTATGGTAGAACATTTCATATGAAGAAAGTTAGACCAAATTATGAACTTAACTTGGTCAAATTACTGACCAAAGTTGGACCAAAATCTGCCAAAACCCAAAAGTGCAAAGATGAATAGTGCAGTGAACAGTAAACTTATTTTGGCCATAACTTGAGCTAAAAAACTCCAAATGGAGTGATTCAAAAAAAGAAATTCAACTAGACAAAATAAAGAACATTTTCTATGAAGGAAGTTTTGTCAAATTCCAACAGTAGATCGACCAATAGAACAGTGCAACTTCGGAGCACCAAAATCGAAAATTGGCAATTTTGCCAAAATGACCTAAGCTTTGAGAAAGTGACCAAAACCAACAAGTTTTAAATGTAAAATGTGGTACATTGGGAGTGTTAAAACCAATGCACCTATGATCTATGCAAAAGTCAACTTTTTGTTGACTATTGAAGTGAATAGTGACATAAAAACTTGAAATTCAAAAATTGAAGAATTCAAAAGTATCAAATGCCCTAGTAGGCCTAATGTGATTGGTTTGGATAGGTTGGCATGCCAATAGGGTTACGATAGCGATCCTGCGTATGATGTATGGCTTCATTGCCATTCTGTGATGTGATAGCCTATGGCTATACTGATTATGATGTTTTACTTGGCTTTATGCCTTATTGCTTATATGGCTTATTAGCCATTCTGTTTGCACACCGGGAGACACATTGTGACCGATGGTGTGACGGCCCGAGGTACCTGGTACCCGGTTAGTTTACCCGTTTATCCATCAGGTCAATTTGTATAGGTTACTTGGGCATGGAAAAGTATAAGCGTAATTGAACCGATTGTTAAAGAAAATACGAAAATTAAATATCGAAATGATTACGATAGAATACAAAGAAACTCAAGATCATGAAGAAAATAAATAAACAAAATGCATGAAGAAGTTAATATCATAAAACGTAATTAGCCCTCGACTAAATATTAAGTTGGTAATTATTCAGTTCTTGTGAACACAATGGCTAAGAAATTATGATTTTTATTTGCATATTATTTCTTTCTATTTTATTATTTACACCACTAAGCTTTATGCTTAGCGGCCGCTTTGCAACGCGTGAGGTGCGAAGATCTTGATCGAGAGCCGAGACCACGATTGGGTAAGTCCATCCTGCAGATTCGCATAGTGTCCGTGTCACCTCACAGACTCTGATGCATTGGTAGGACACTAGGTGTCATTTTGGTATTTTGTAATTGATCTTATTTTCTCATGTGTAAATGAACTTATGAAATGTAATTTGATGCTCATGTAAATAATGAGAATTGTGTTTGTAAATGAAAAAGTGAATGTTTATCTGTGATATATATATGATTATCACATGAAATGAATGATTGAGAAATGAATGTGAACTGAAAAATATTGAGATTTTGATAAATGGAGTTGAGATGAATGAATAAGAATATAGGAAGTGTTTTTCACAGGTTCCGAAGAACGGTTTTCTCCATTTTTAGCCAGTACTCTGCTGGATTTTCTTTAAAAATTTTCGGAACCTCAAATAAATTACAATTTCAATAAATGAATTATATTTCACAAATTATTTTCAAAACTATGATAAAAATGAATTAAGATAAAATAGAGTGCTCCGGCACACTGAGTGGCATAACTTGCTCGGCTACACTGTAGTCGGGTAAGGGGTGTCACATTTAGTGGTATCAGAGCACGGTTTAGGCGTTTCTGGACCTAGATAGATTGCATATCATGCATTGCATTCATAAGAGTCGAGGTGACACTATTGCAGATCTGTATTTCCTGTTTATTTTAGGTTAAGGTATGGAATAAGAGAGTGAAGAGACAATGAGATAGCGAATGGAGATGAGAAGGAGACTGTATTTAAGATGAAAAAGGATGAGTACATAACTGTTTGAGGATAGGATTGAGATTAAGGAGAAAGTGAAGTAGGATAACACGGAAAGGTAAAGAAATAAAGAGGTAATAGCTCCTTGGCTATTTACATTGGATAAATTTCGAGGACGAAATTTAAATTAGAGGGGAAGAGTTGTAACACCCTCCCAGAAGCAACTCGCATACCATCTCTCCTAGGTGACCGGTGTCGGTCCGGACAGCTAGAACGTCCGGAAAAATATTTAAACTAAAGTCAAGAATCATAATTAACTCAAATATTAATAAGAAAAATTTAGTAAAAATTTTAGAAATAAAATACAACCAAGTCAAATGAGCCGGTGCCCAAGCGATGGGTAATCCAGAGGGAAGTTGCGGTTCTCGCAACGAGGAGCCCTAGACCCGGGGGAAAAATTGTAAAATAATTTTTGGGACTCCAGAGAAGGGTCATTGAGGTTCCCATGGCATTAGAATGCCAAGAAAATATTTAGAAAAATTTTTCAATCGGTACAGACAATTTTGACCCGTTAAGCCAAACGGAGGGCATTTTGGTCATTTCGCCTTCAGAGGTGATTTTTGGCCGACTTGTCCAGTTGAGTAAATAATTAATATGACATAAAAAATGAATAAATATTACTAAAAATTAATGTGAAAATGAGTAGAGAAAAGAAGAAAAGAAAATGAAAGAAAAACCTAAATATGACATCACATGATGTCATTTGGAGGGCTTTCACCAATCACAACCTAATAAGCCAAATTAAAAAGAGGAAAATGACAAATGAAGACACAAAATTTCTGGTTCTTCTTCTTCTTTTGGACGTGAACCACTTCTTGAGCCTTCCTCCATGGATGCTTTTTGAAGCTCTAATTTCCCATTAAAATCTTCCATATTTTCCCAACCTCCAAACACAAAAACTTGATTTTTGACCTAGCTTGAGAGATTGGAAGCAAAAGGGAGTGACTAGCTGGATTTTCAACCAAGGTTAGTGCTTTAACTTATGTTTATTTCTGTGTTTTATAGAAGAAATTAGTAAATCCTACAACTAGATGCCATAGAAACTTGTAGATGAGTGAAAACTGAATCATGCAGTGTATGCGTGATCAGTATATTTTAAATTTTCATATGTGGAGTTAGGATTCTTAGATCAGGTGATTTTTATGTCAAAAGAAACCTTAAGGAATGTTCTAAAACTTTGTAGTTTTATGTCAGACTTGATTCTAATGTTAGTTTAGGGTTTGAGGACAAAACATTTTATTGCTCGATGTGGACTCTGTCTGCTGATTTCTGCAACATGACAGCCACCTTCAATAAATCATAACTGGAGCTATAAAACTCGAAATGATGTGATTCTTAAGTCCTTGAAACGCTTATTGAATGCTCTAAAACCTTGTAGTTATGGCCAAGAGCTAATTGTGGCAGCTGCTGGGTGATATTTTTACATTTCCTTACTACTATCCTGCATGTACTGGATTCTGGACAGGTTGCACCTTTTTAATTAGTTCTGCAATTTCCGATCTGATTTTGATGTGATTCCAATTGGAGATTGAGTTAGACATATGAAGGTTGAGTTCTGGAAAATATGGTCTTCAAATCTTGTTTCTATAAATTATAGTGATTATTTTTGCACCCTGTTTCTGCATGCTGATTGTGCACTGAGTGCACTATTCGTTCTAGTAACATGTATATTGCATGAGCTGGAAATTTTAGAGAGAAACTTGGACCTTGCTTAGGTAATGGTGAAAGAACATTTTAAGGGTCAATTAGTGACCATTTGAGGTAAGTTCACCATAATTTGGTAAACAAAATGCATGAAGAAGTTAATATCATAAAACGTAATTAGCCCTCGACTAAACATTAAGTTGGTAATTATTCAGTTCTTGTGAACACAATGGCTAAGAAATTATGATTTTATTTGCATATTATTTCTTTCTATTTTATTATTTGCACCACTAAGCTTTATGCTTAGCGCGTCGCTTTTGCAACGCGTAGGTACTGAAGATACTGATCGAGAGCCAGTAGACCACAGATTGGGTAAGTCCATCCTGCAATTTTGCATAGTGTCCGTGTCACCTCACAGGCTACAGTGCATTGGTAGGACACTAGGTGTCATTTTGGTATTTTGTAATTGATCTTATTTTCTCATGTGTAAATGAACTTATAAAATGTAATTTGATGCTCATGTAAATAATGAGAATTGTGTTTGTAAATGAAAAAGTGAATGTTTATCTGTGATATATATATGATTATCACATGAAATGAATGATTGAGAAATGAATGTGAACTGAAAAATATTGAGATTTTGATAAATGGAGTTGAGATGAATGAATAAGAATATAGGAAGTGTTTTTCACAGGTTCCGAAGAACGGTTTTCCATTTTTAGCCAGATTTACTTATTTTCTTTAAAAATTTTCGGAACCTCAAATAAATTACAATTTCAATAAATGAATTATATTTCACAAATTATTTTCAAAACTATGATAAAAATGAATTAAGATAAAATAGAGTGCTCCGGCACACTGAGTGGCATAACTTGCTCGGCTACACTGTAGTCGGGTAAGGGGTGTCACATTTCTTTTCTTTTCTTTTCTTCTTCTTTCTCGTCTCATTTTCCTAATTCAATTCATAAATTTTATTTATGTTAATTATTTTATTCTCTCAAATTTTTAATTTGACATTTATGTCAAAATTCATCTCTAGAGGTGAAATGACCAAAATGCCTTTCGTTGTGCTCATCGAGTTATTATTATTATTTTTGTACCAATTAATAAATTTTCTTAAATTTTATTTTATTTTCTCTAAATTTTTTCTATATTTTCTTAACATTTATTCCATCAATTTATGTCTCCTCACTATAGTTTAAGTGTAGTTCCAAATTCGCTAGGGAATGTTCGATTTAATTATTTTAATTTTTTTTAAATTAATTTAAAATTTTTAATTTAAGTTTAATTTAATTTAAAATTAAAATTATTTGTTAAATTTTTTATTTTATTAATTTAAATAAAAAATGAAAGTTTAATTTATTGATTTTTAAGTTAAATTTTTTTTTGGCTAAATTGATTTTAAATTAAAATTTTTAAGTTAATTTAGATAAAAAAAATTTGTGAAATTGATAGCTCCATTTGTTTTATAAAATATACTTTCTAATAAATTTTTTTTTGATATTTTTTATCGTTTAAGACATAAAAAAAAAGTCATCAGAAAAATATTTCCCTCATTAAATAAAAATTAAGTTATTTAAAAAAAAAGATAACATCTTTCTTTTTTCTAAAAAAAGAATTTTTTTGTTTTAAATTTTAATAATTTTATTAAAAATTTAAAAATATTTATAAATTATATAAAATAAATACAATGAAATGTTTTTCCTAAAACAACCGGATCCTTATACTATATTTGGATGGGAGGAAAGAAAGTAATAAAAGGAAAATAAAAGGGTATAATGATTAAGAAAGAAAATAATTTTTTTATTTTATATTTGGATTAAGAAGAAAAATATTATGAAAAAAGTTATTTTTTTAAAGAGTAAAATTATAATATTATTTTTAAATATTTAAAAAAATTTAAAAAATTTAAAAATATTTTTATAATTTCAAATATTTTCCTCATACTTCTACCTAAATTTAAAGAGAAAATGAAAATAAAATCTAATTATTATTTTTCTTTAAAAATTTTATTTTCTTTTTATTTTTTCTTTAACCAAACATAAATAAGTAAATAATAAAATTATTTTCCACCCAAATTTTCCTTCCGCGTTTTATCTTCCTTCAATCCAAACACAACCTTAGCCTTTTGTTATTCGCAATCCGCGAAAGGGCACCAACCTGCCGGCAATTATTCATCCCTGGTCCAGTAAACACTTCGTTTTCAGGTGTCGCTGTAGACGTATCCACCGTTAGCAGTAACATCAACGGTCCTGGACCTTGTCAAACAAGGGCCATTCTTCTCATATATAATAATATCTATTTCCAATTCCATTTCCTATTTCACACGTAAATGTGCAGCTCACAATACAATTCCACCATCACCACCACCAACACCAACAACCACAAACGCTCCTCTACCTACCACTCCCGCTCAAGGTGTTCGTCAAAAATCCTCAACAAACAATTCCACTACTACAACCAACCCAGAAGGGAATAACAAAAGCATTTCCTTCATAACGCTTTTAATGATTGCTGTTCTTACAAATAGGTGTGTTTTCATAAAAGAGATTCTTGATGGCTTTGAAGCCTGGTGCTGTTTCTGGATGTGATATTTCTCATTTAAGCTGGGGAAGAGTCTCCCTGTCTAAATGGCCGAACTGGATGAGGAGTTTGAGTATAACGCGGAGATTTGTGTGGTTTGGCGCGATAAGGGCTGAATTGAGACAATTTATTGATCAGAATGTGGCCAATGCTTCGGGAAGCTTGCAAAAGGATTTCAGCTCCTTTCCAAGTTAGTTATTTTATGTCATTGGATTTTTCTTTAATTTATTGAATTGCCTTGTGATATTTATAAATTGTTCAACTCATCACCTTAACGTATTATTTTGGATAAAAAAAAAAAAAGATTAAAGATTAAATTGGTCATTTTCTCTGTTTTTATTACGTGAATTGTCTCTCAAATGTGCCAATGATATTTTGATTAGGACTTGGAGAATTAAACTCAACTCTGGTAAATTTAAAGTTTAAACAGTGTATAGGTGCGGTAGTAGTTCTGAGTTTTCCGTTTGTCAGCCGTGGTTAGAAGACAACATAGTAGTAGTAGCAACTCTGGTAAATTTAAAGTTTAAACAGTGCATAGGTGCGGTATTAGTCCTGAGTTTTCTGTTTGTCAGCCATGGTTAGAAGACAACATAGTAGTAGTAGTAATTAGCTACAAAGCAATTCCCTTGGACATGAACTAGATGTGCTGCCTGAGAACATTAAGAAGTTGAGAAGTATATGAGAAGCCCAAAATCAAGTTCAGTTGATTTTTATAAGCATTGGATTCAATTTTCTGAGTTTTCTCTTTGTGAGCCATGGTTAGAACACAACAAAAAATTTGACCATGTTCATCCAACAGTTGGAAGCTCAACCATACTACCATCTTCTAGGTTTTCCATAGAACATATGAAAGGAAACATGTCGTCATTGGCTTTCCTGCAAACAGGATTTGAGGCGAGAAAAGTTTAAAGGTGAAGAACAAGGAAAAATGGACATATGCTCATAGAAGGACCATACATGCATTGTATCTTACATAATTTATGATTTCTTTTAGCTTTTCCCCTATCCTTTTGAATAATGCCTTGCTTAAGTAATGCACATTATCTCTGAGATTCAGCTTTGTACTGTTTAATTTTGTGCAACTTCATTTTCTCAAGGTTTCCAACATTTGCAGGACCATTATCTGTAGCTGATCTTTCTCCTGGTCCGGTTGATGGGGTAAAGGTGCGGATATCTTATAAGGTATGCTTTTGTCTAACCACTGCTGGTATTGACTGCCCAAAACAGGAAGAACTCGAATGGAGTTACTAACAGCTATCTCTTACGTTTTTGGTTGGCTTAACGATTCAGGGGCTACCGGGTTCATACAGTGAGGATGCTGCACTAAAAGCCTACCCTAAATGTGAAACTGTACCCTGTGATGAGTTTGAGGATGCATTTAAGGTTTAATATGATATTTTCTCTCTCATGGAAGTTTAGTATGGCAATATTGTAATAATATAGAGCAGTAATGCTAAGTTTTTTTTGTTGTTTAACAATTTTTTTTTCTTCATAACTCATGGTAATTGGAGCAATTTTCTGAAAGTAACTCTGAGTCCTGATGGTGTATTTATGTTAAATGTTAGCAACTAAGTAGAATGCTTTGGATCTCCTTTTCATTCTTGCAGTGCTTTTTAACTACTTTTGGCAGGCTGTTGAATTATGGCTAGCGGATAAAGCAGTTCTTCCAATTGAATGTTCTTTGGCTGGAAGCATTCATCGCAACTATGATTTACTCCTTCGACACAGGCTTCACATTGTTGGTGAAGTACAATTGTTTGTTAACCTCTGTCTTCTAGCTATGCCAGGTGTCAGAACAGAGCAGTTGAAACGTGTTCTAAGCCATCCACAGGTTAAGCATGAATTTTTTTTTCATTTAATTCATGTCATTTTTGTGTGGGCCCATGTGTTTCTTGTTTCTGAAAGAAGGGATGGGACAATAATTGATTGAGTTTCATTAGTGTCCTCTAGGCTTGTTCTTTTGGCATAAAGATTTTTCATCATTCTGGACAAGGCATATGTGTGAAATTTCTTACTGAATCTTCGTTCTCTTATTAATGGTGTAAATAGGTGCTGCAATTATAATGGCTGTTAACTAAATAGTAATATTAGTAACTACAAATGCAACAAGGACTGTTATGCAGTGAGAGAACCAGGGATGTATAGACTGATCACAGAACTAGAACTCTGTGTTTAGGATGAAACCTTTTCCCTTGATGCTGGAATTAGTTCAAGTAACTTAAAATTTTAAAGAATGGCTGGAGATTTGAGGGGGAAAAAAAAGTGGAACAAGTGTCTGTAGAATTACTCGGATATTAGCTATCTTGTTAGGAGTTGTGGTCCATCCACCTGTTAGTTTGCATGTCTGGCTTGTGATAGAGGAGTATGTATTAATTGTATATAAATTTTATTTGTGTTTTTATATATATGCTTTTCCATTTTAAGGCTTATTTGTTGTTGTTGTTGTAAAGGTTGAAGACTTATTTCTGCAGGTACTTGATTTGAGTGATATTTTCCTGAGTAAGTTAAGTGTAGCAAGAGAAAATGTTGATGATGCAGCTGGTGCTGCTCAGGTGATCTATATATATCTATTTAGGGCCTTATTTTAGTTTTATGCACATCTAACTACCTGATTTCATTATAATTTAGTTGATTTTGGTTTTAGTATGTAGCCTCGAATGAGCTGAGGGATGCTGGTGCTGTAGCAAGTGCTCGAGCTTCAGAAATATATGGGCTTAATATACTGGCAGAAAATATCCAGGTGATATTTTTATGATATCTCTTGAGCTTCTACTCATCGTAAACCCTACTTGGTTTCAAGAAGGCACAATAAATAAATAAATAAATAAGAAGGAAGCTTAGAATATCATTTCTTTTGTTTTGTTTTCTAACATTCAGCTCAACTTGATCAGATCTCATATGAACCATTTACAGTTTGTTCTACATGCATCCTATCACCCTTATAAATAATATACAGTTCAAAGGGCAGAAAATTTTGTTAGTGTCCAAATATGAGGATGGCATTCACAGTTGAGTTCCATATTACTATGATACAGAAGTGTTACTGATGTTTCTGGTGGTGGTGATAAAATATTACTTACTATGGCCCTGTGCGACTAATGGCTTCTGGTGGAGATCACCTGTGAAATGACACCATCTTAGTAATTTTGACTGCTTGACAAACTCCAATCATTGTGCTGGTGTGAGAGTTGACCTTTCTAGGGATTTTATGTCCTCATTGTATCTCCTTTTTTGTTGGGGGGAGAAAAAAGACAGTCAAATTCCTTTCCGAATATTTGTTTCATTTTTACCTCATTGGCTTTGGTTTAGTATTATTGTTTAGAGCTGCCAGCACAAATAAAAATTGTGTTCCCAAGTACAACCATGCATGCCAGAGTGAAAAAAGATGTAATATACGTTTCTTTATAATGATTTGGGTAAATTAATTTGACTTCGAATTTCCAATAGAATCTGTACGAAAACATGGATCATGACTTGAGAATATTGTGAGAACCATTTTTTACTTGATGAATCACGTAAGTCTGAGCAGAGGCATTAGATTCCAAATGTTATTTTTATAATGCTAATGTAGCAGATTCTTGCAAAATAAAGTTCATTATTTTTATTAACCATGCTTTACTGTTGATATATTTGTTGTTGACTTAAATGTTTGGCTTCTGCTACTTCTGGAGTTACTTGATACTAGAATTACAGCGTATCAAGGTTCTGATGATGCAGTAGGCTTAGTAATGATGTTCATTCTGCTTACTTGCAACAAGTAAAATGATGCTGGTAAAAATAACAATAAGAGACGTTGAAGTTAATTAATCAAGAAACTGGTGCCAATAAGCTTCGGCTTACATTTGGCAAAAATGCATTTGAGATGTACTTGTGATGTACATGGATGATGACAAAGTTGCAAATTGTGCTAAATATGTTTTCTTTTCCACACAATGATGTTGCTTAGTTTGCTTGTTCCATGCCTACACAGGATGACTCTGATAATGTAACTCGTTATCTGGTCCTTGCAAGAGATCCAATAATTCCAAGAACTGATAAGCCCTATAAGGTAGGATCCTCATTTAGCCATTTAAAATTTTATTTTTCATTGCTTGAGTCTTAAAAACTTTAATGTAATTGTCCCTATTTCAGACAAGCATTGTATTTACTTTGGAAGAGGGCCCAGGAGTCTTGTTTAAGGCCTTGGCTGTGTTTGCATTGAGGGACATAAATTTGACAAAGGTATTTGGAAGTAATAGTTTATTATTGTTAAATCATATCTTTGTATGAAGATTTGGTCACAGACATTTTAGTTCTCTTTTAAATTTCAGATAGAAAGCAGGCCACAAAGAAAAAAGCCATTAAGAGTAGTTGATGATTCCAACACCGGAAGTGCCAAGTGAGTATATCATTGTTTGATAGATGTGTTAGGAGCATAGTGGCCTAATTTACTCCCTCCTCTCTTACCACAATCTGGGAAATGTCCCTGATCGTGGTACTTCTGCAGCTTGGAACATGGTGTTGCATGTTCTGGATTGCCAAAAATAGAGATTCCATTTCCTTTTTTCAAATTGATTTCAGGTATCTTTCAAATGATGAAAAGTGGCGGAATGTTAGTGGTTGGACTACTGGTAAATAATGGTTATCGACATTGAGAGATCAAGAAGGAGGGGTAATGGGAAAGAGAGGGAAAATGGTTGTCAATGAAGATAGAGAGGCAGAGAGGTAACAGGAAAGAAAAGGACGGAATTAAGGATAAAAGTTTAGTGACTCTCCCTATTCTCTAGGCTTATTTAATGTTTAGGTTTTAATAGGTGTTTGTGGCGTCTATTGGACCAATTTCTAAAGTTTTCAAAATTTTAAATTGATTAAAGAAGGCTTTTTAAGGAATTTATAATCGTAACTTCTATTGTAATTAAAATTGTTGTGAAAATATTTTCTCTTATTTTTAAAAAAAGGATTACAACATATATACAATTGTGATCCTATCTAAGAAGGAAAGTAATCCTATAATTAAGCAAATGCATATCTGCAATGTTATAAGTTAGGGATACAAATAAATATACAAAATTGACATTCCATAACACTCTCCCTCAAGTTGGAGCATAGATGTTAATCATGCCTAACTTGCTACAAATGTAGTCAACTCGAGCTCCATTTAGAGCTTTTGTAAAAATATCTCCCAATTGCTTTCCTATTTTGACATGCCCTATTGAGATGACTTTTTGTTGAATTTTCTCTCGAATAAAGTGACAGTCAATCTTTATATGTTTAGTTCGCTCATGATACACAGAATTAAAAGTAATATGGAGAGCTACTTGATTATCACACCATAATTTTGCAAGTAATGGAACCTTAAGACCAACCTCATCCAGTAACTGAAGTACCCACACAACTTCACAAACTGATTGTGCCATAGCCGGATATTCTGATTCAGCACTTGAACGAGAAACTACACTATGCTTCTTACTCCTCCATGACACCAAGTTTCCTCCAACAAAATCACAATACCCTGTTGTTGATCTCCTGTCAATCTTTAATCCTGCCCAATCTGCATTTGAAAAACACTCAACATTTAAATGCCCATTATTTCTATACAAAAGACCACGACCCAAAGCACCTTTCAAATAGCACAATATCTATCCCAAAGCTTCCCAATGAGTAATAGTGGGAGAAGACATAAACTGACTCACAACACTAACAGAGTAAGCAATATCTGGACGAGTCACTGTCAGATAATTCAGCTTTCCAACCAATCTCCTGTACTTCTCAGGATCATAAAATAGCTCACCATCTCCTGCTGTAAGCTGAACGTTAGGAGTCATTGGTGCACTACATGGTTTAGCACCTAATTTTTCAGTCTCTGCCAATAAGCCAAGGACATACTTCCTTTGAGACGAGAAAATGCCTTTCTTATATCTTGAAACTTCAATGCCCAAAAAATATTTCAACAAACCCAAATCTTTTGTTTGAAATTGAGTTTGAAGATATGACTTAAGTGAGGAAATGCCAGCAGAATCACTTCCAGTAATGACAATGTCATCAACATATACCACAAGTAAGATTAGACCACTTTCAGAATGCTTAAAAAATACAGAATGATCAGAATTGTTTTTTTGGATACCAAACTGCTGTACCACCTCACTAAATCTTCCAAACCAAGCTCGGTGACTTTGTTTCAAACCATAAAGAGATTTGCAAAGCCTGTAAACTTTGCCCGACTCCCCCTGAGCAACAAACCCAGGTGGTTGCTCCATATATACCTCTTCCTGAAGATTACCATGAAGAAAAGTATTCTTGATATCCAACTAGTGCAAAGGCTAATCATATATAGCTACTAAAGAAATGAACAGGCGAACAGAAGCAAGTTTAGCTACAAGTGAAAAAGTATCAGAGTAATCAATTCCATAGGTTTGAACATATCCTTTTGCCACAAGACAAGCTTTTAACCGAGCCACAGATCCGAACATATCCTTTTGCCACAAGATGAGCTTTTAACCGAGCCACAGATCTATCGGGATTCACTTTCACTGTGAACACCCATTTACAACCTACAGCCTTCTTATCAGTGGGCAGAGATACCAAGTCCCATGTACCATTAGTCTCTAGAGCCTCCATCTCCTCTCTCATAGCATCACATCAGCCGGCATGAGATAATGCCTCACTAATAGTTTTGAGAATATGGATAGAGTCTAAAGAAGTAACAAAACACCGAGAACAAAAAGACAACTGATTATAAGAAACAAAAAATGAAATAGGATAAGTACATGTGCGTTTACGTTACGAAGAGTAATTGGTAAATCAAGGTCGGAATCAGGACCAGAAGCAGGAACTAGATCTCCCAACAAAGAAGCCGGTAGAGAGTTTGAGTCTGAGTCTTGGATCTCTTCCATCCTCCTGGGAAAGGTCTTGGAATAAACATGATGAATTGGTGGTTTAGGCTGAACTGGTACTAAGGCTGAAGGATCAGATGATGGGAGAGGACTAGACATAGTATATATTAAGAGATCATCCTTTAGTACCAGTTCAGCCTAAACCACCAATTCATCATGTTTATTCCAGGACCTTTTTCCCTTGACTCTCATACACAGATGATTGAGGAAAAACTGAGTTAAACTCAAAAAATGTAACATCAGCAGATACAAGATATTTATTGAGAGAAGGAGAAAAACACTGATACCCCTTTTGAAGACGAAAGTACCTAAGAAAGGCACACTTGAGTGACTTGGTATCCAATTTGGTAGCTAGCGGACGAACATCACGAACAAAACAAGTGTACCCAAAGATACGAGGTTCAATGGAAAACAGAGACTTAGAGGGAAACAACACATTATAAGGAATGTCACCGTGAAGGATAGATGATGGCATACGGTTAATCAGAAAACAAGCCGTGGAGACTGCATCAGCCGAAAAATGTTTAGGTACCTTCATTTGGAAAAGAAGTGCTCTAGTTACCTCTAGAAGGTGATTATTCTTTCTTTCGGCAAGTCCATTTTGAGAAGGAGTATCAACACAAGAGGTCTGATGGAGAATACCATTCTGTGACATATAATTCTGAAAACTATTGGAAAGGTATTCTTTTGCATTATCACTTCTCAAGGTACGAACAAATGCATTAAAATGTGTTTTGATTTCAGCACCAAAGGCACAAAAAATATAAAATAACTCTGAATAATTTTTCATTAAAAATAACCAAGTAACACAAGAGTAGTCATCAACAAAGGTAACAAAATACTTAAACCCAGTTTTAGAAATGACAGAACATGGACCTCATACATTAGAATGAACTAACTCAAAAGGAAACTAAGCCTGTTTATTGACTCGAGACACTGTAGGTAAACGAAATGTTTGGCAAATTGACATGACTCACAATTTAAAACTAATAAAGATTGAAACTGTGGACATAGCTTCTTTATGACAGATAGGGAAGGATGGCCCAACCAATAATGAACTTTGAGAGGACTTAAGGCACTGGAGCACACAAGAGATCTCGGCACCTGCTTGTCAATGATGTATAGGCCCCAGACTCATACCTTTTACCAATAATTTGTTTCGTCGTAAGATTTTGAAAGAGACAATGATCGGGAAAAAAATGAGACAACAATTAAGGTACGAGTAAGTTGACTAACAAAGAAGAGGTAAGCATAAAATTGAAGACACAGAGATTGAGGGTGATTTATTGGCTACACCAGTACCCATGACACAAGGTTTGGACCCATTAGCTAAAGTGATAGAAGAAGACGAGTAATGAGGTTGAAATTAAGACAAAAGGCTAGAGTTACCTGTTATGTGATTGTAGTCCCAGAATCAATGACCCACTTTAAAGAAGATGACACAAGGTATGTAGTGGAATTACCTGACTTAGCAATAGTAGCGGCTGGTGAATTAGTGGGCGTTAGTGATGCCTGATATTAAGAGAATTGTGCATATTCTTCAGCAGAAACTAAAATAGTTTTTCCAGAAGGAGGAGCTATGGTAGACTCCTTGGCTGCTATATTCGTCATCTAAATCCGCTTATTCTTATTTTGAAGCTGTGGGCATGTTCTTTTTGTATGCCTTGGCTCATGGCAATAATAGCACACAATGCCCTCTGAGTCACAATTATGGGCAACTTCCCCACTTCACTAATTACCTCTATTGCCATTGAACCCTCCTCTGTTTCCTCCCCTTTTGCCCTACCTCCCACTATCATTACGACCAACCAAGGCACTGTTAACAGATTGGGAAGGTTGGGAAGATTCTATACGAAGTACTCTAGTGAAAGTGTCATGCAAAGAAGAAATTTCAGAGCCAGAAAGAATTTGAGATTTGGCAGTTTCAAACTCTGGAGGAAGACCTGCAAGAAAACTCATCACAGCCACTTGCTTCCTTTGAGCCTGCTGGACTTTCACATCAGGATTAAATGGCATCAATACATTCAGTTCCTCATAAACTCGCTTAAAATTCATAAAATAAGCCGTAAGAGACCTATCTTGCTTTTCTGCTCTATAGAATGCCTTGCACACTTCATAAGTACGAGAAATATTTCCTTTGCCCGAGTACAAAAATTCTAAATAATCCATCATGTCTTTAACAAACTCATAGTGATTAATTAAATTAATTACCTCACTGCTAATGGGATTTCGAATCTGTAAGAACAACCGAGCATCTTCCCTCATCCAAGTCTGTTTTGTATCATCATTAAGAGGATCTTTGGTAAGGTGATCATTCTTATCAATACTTCGCAAATAAATACGAACGGTCTTGCTCCACTCTAAATAATTGAAACCATTAAGTTTGTGCTTCGTGATTTTGGTCATCATAGGAATTACATCAGCAACCACATTTTTAGTATCTGTCATTCTAAGAAACTTAACACAACCAATTTATGAAGGAGCAAATTACTCAAAATTTCTTCAAAACTACCAAGATGCACACCAAATCACAAAAAGCAATATCAAAATAAATACGAGATGACTCAGAAATAAGACAACATCCTGGAGTTGTCAAAAAATAGTGGAAAAAGTACCGTTTTAAACCTTCGAACCATAAAAGGCACAAGGATCAAGGAGCTACACACTGGGTAACTTATCCTAATCCAAGAAACTGAGGTGAGGTTTATAGTAGGAGTGCAGTCGACAAAACCTATTCTTGAAATACTGGCTTAGGACCTATGCGCTGTGTGAACTTTTTCCTTTCTTAAACATGGTGAATAGGTCGTAAATTTGTATGAGGAGTCTATCATGTGTTTGTTTGTTCCAGAGTCTATAACTCAAAAAGTTTTTTTAAAATTGGCAATAAGAGTATTATATGATTTGACAAAGTTAGAAGAGACAACTGTGGTGGACTGAAATTCCAGCTATAACAGCAAATGTCTCAACGATTGTCCTTTCTCATTGGAAAGAATTCCAGTTATAGTTGTATTCTCAGAAAACTTCACTGTCTCAGATATATTTGCTTGTAGTCTTACTGAGCCTATCCTTTTTCCTCCACACCCCTTAGTTGGGCGGCCATGTAGTTTCCAGTAGTATTCCTTGGTGTATCGGGATTTTCTATAGTAGTCATAGTGCAACTGATCTTTGTCTGATGGACCAGAGCTATGTGACTATTTCTTAGAGGTAGCAACAACAAGTCTCGATTTATCGACAGCTGTAGCATGGACCATGACACTTCTTCTCCTCTCCTAAGAATAAGTTTGCCTTAAGGGTGGTAGATTATCCTTACCAATTACTTACACTCGAATCTGGTCATATTCTATATTTAGCCAAGCAAGAAAGTCATACATTCCTTATTTCTCAACTAACTTCTGAAACTTAACTGCATCACTGGCACATGTGGCTTGAAAGTCCTAATAGTAATCCAATTCCTGCCATACGCCACTCAGTTTAGCAAAGTATTGAGCAATAGTCATCTCATCTTGCTTTGTACTATCAATCTTATTTCTCAACTCATACACCTGTGCATCATTGCCCACATGAGAATAAGCCTGAGAAGCAACACTCCAATTGGTAGCTGCACTGTTTAATAATAAATACCCACGGGCTATCTAAGGTTGCATAGAGTTGATGAGCCATGACATCACGAGTGAGTTCTTAGATTCCCATTGGCTGTTGGTGGAACTAGTACTCTCCAGTTTTGGTTTATCTCCGGTAACATATCGTTGTAGTCCTCTAGCTTGAATAAACAGGAGACAGGTGTAATGAATACTAGTAAGGAGAATTAAGGTTTGTAATTGTATGTGGAAGGAGTAAAATAGTGAGGGTGGTATGTGGTAGTTGAGTGGTTGTAAAGATGTTACAACTTTTTAAGAGAAAGTCAAAAGTAGTTATAGTGGTCAGGAGTGTATAAATAGAGTATATCTGTATTAGAATAGGCTATTCCAAGAATCAATAAACAATAATATTTTTCTTTCATCTCTAAATATTCTCGTCTTCTCATCCAGTCTATTTCTTTTCTCATCCAATCTATATCTTTTCTCATCTATATCTCTCTCTTTCTCTCCTTATTCCTTTGTTTCACTAAGTGTGCAGGTTGTTATGTAACAAATTGGTATCAAAGCCCTGATCTGAGTTGGGTTTGCTTCCAATATTTTCTGTTGGAGTCACAACTCTAGGCAGATTCATGGGAGTCTTCCAAAATTCCAGAATTCTAGGTTTGTCTCTGCTCTTCTCTCTCTCTCATCTTTCCCTCTATTCCTTCTTATCTTCTTCCTCTCTCTCTGAAATTTCTTTCCTTTCTCACCTCAATTTCTTCTTCTTTTTTCTTTCTTTCTTGAAATTTGAATCAAATTCTTTCTTCTTCTGTCACTTTCTAGTTCTTTCTCCTATTCCCTTCTTTAATTTCTTATTTCCAACATTTCAAGAAACCTGCTTCTTGAAATTCTTGAAAATTTTCTCTCTCCCTCGTTCTTCTTTCTTGTGAGCTGCCTTATTCTGTTTTCCGCTATCAAATTCTTCTCAATTTCCCTATTTTCAATTTTGGCCTTGTTAGGATTTCAAAATCAAGACCTGTTTTGTCAAATTCAAGAAACATCTGAAATAAAAAAAAAAAATCTTTCTTTCCACTTAATCTTTCTTCATTCTCTGTAAAATATGTTCTTTCTATTTCTGTAATTTCTTCTCTATTCATCTTTTATTTTTCTTCTTCCTTTCTCTGTGATTTTCTTTCAATTCCAGTGTCAATTCCTTATCCCTGCTCAGATCTGATTTTCTTTTACTATTTTCCTCCTCAAATTTTCTTTCTCAAATTTTCTTAGAAGTAAAATACAATCCGAGCATCAAATATGGGAGTACAATCTTGGGAACAAAAGGATCTTAAGGGAATGTTAGAAATTTTTGAAAGAAGAGTAACAGAACGCTTAGGGGAGTTGCTGTATCAAAAATGGAAAAAATTAGATAAGTTTTTAGAAGAGCAAATAGAAAGGAGGGATAAATTGTTTCAAGTGGCGCAATCCAAAAGTCAATTTCAAGATTTGGAGTTGAGACCCCAAATTCTAGGAGGTTTTACAGAAAATGGAAAGAAAACAGAAAATGTTGCAGCCTTTACTAATGAAGATGCATTGGAATTGTGTCTTGCACAAGGAAGGAAAACATTACAACATCTGGAGCAGGATTTTCTTCCTCATATGTCTAGTACAAGTGAGGTTTTTGGGAAGGAGAATGATGAAGATATAGAAGACAACAATCATGGAACTAAAGTTTATTGGGGTGATGACAAGGAATTGGAAAAGACCAAGGAGAGTGCTGCTAAGAAGGAGATTGTCCTTCTTGATGATAAGATTCATGGGGATGGAGATGTGAAGAAGTCGATTCAAAAGGAGGGCAAAAATTTCGATTTCTTGAAGATTCCATTCAGCAGAGTTTTGAGAATGATGTTAATGGTGCAAATGATGAGAATACTCAGGGTTTTGAGAATGACAACTGTTGAGATTAGAGAGAATTGAAAAATTTCTTGATGTATTTCACAGTGTTACAATGATTCAAATTTATACACAAAGACTATAGCCTTAATAGGAAAGAAAATAAAAACTAATAAATATAAATATCCCTAATATCACTAATTTACATTCTAATTTATAGCTAAAGCACTAATTAAGCGATTCCAACACTCTCCCTCAAGTTGATTCATGTATGTTGCACATGCCCAACTTGCAAACTAGGATATGAAACGCCTTACAACTTAACCCTTTAGTGAACATATCAGCTAACTGATCTTTCGAACATACGTAAGAGACACTTAAGGATCCATCCACAATTTTTTCTTTTATGAAGTGTCTGTCAATCTCTATATGTTTGGTCCGATCATGCTGAACATAATTATGAACTATACTGATTGCAGCTTTGTTATCACAAAACAAAAACAAACCATTAGCTTTAAACAATTTTAATTCTTCCATCAACTTCCATAACCACAATAACTCACAGATACCTTGAGCCATTGCCCTAAATTCGGCTTCTGCACTGGATCTAGCTGTCACATTTTGCTTCTTACTTCTCCAGGTGACTAGATTACCGCCAACAAAGGTACACTATCCTGCTGTTGATCTCCTATCATCAAGAGACCCAGCCCAATCTGCATTTGTAAAGGCTTTAATCTGAAGGTGACCATGCTTTGAGAAAATAAGTCATTTCCTAGGTGTAGATTTTACGTATCGCAAGATGCGAAAAACAACCTCCAAATGAGATTCATGAGGATAATGCATATACTGGCTCACTAGACTAACTGCATATGCTATGTCCGGTCTAGTGTGCGAAAGATAAATTAGTTTGCCAACCAACCTCTGATATCTCCCTAAATCCACTGATTTTCCAACTCCAGCTTGCAATTTATGATTGGCCTCAATAGGAGACTCTGCCAGTTTACAGCCCAACATTCCTGTTTCTTCCAACAGATCCAAGATATACTTTCTTTGAGAAATAAAAATTCCCTTATCTGATCTGGCAACCTCTATTCCAAGAAAGTACTTGAGCCTTCTCAAATCTTTTATTTCAAACTCCTGTGCTAGGCGCTCCTTTAAAAGAGTCATTTCTTCCTTATCGTCACCAGTTACCACAATATCATCCACATAGACAATAAGTAGTGTGATTTTGCCTCTACGATGCCTCATAAACAAGGTATAATCAGCATTGCTTTGGCAGTATCCAAAGGAGATCATCGCTTTACTGAACCTATCAAACCATGCTCTAGGTGAATGTTTTAGACTATAAAAAGCCTTTTTCAATCTGCAAACTTTATCTCTGGTCTTTTCATCCTCAAACCCTGGAGAAATTTCTATATACACTTTTTCTTCCAAGTCACCATGTAAAAAGACATTTTAACATCAAACTGATGCAAGTCCCACTCAAGATTCGCTGCACATGACAACAGAATTCCGATGGTATTCATTTTAGCAACAGGAGCAAAAGTCTCTTGGTAATCTACTCCGTACGTCTGTGTGAAGCCTTTTGCTACCAGCCTAGCCTTATACCTCTCAATTGAACCATCTGCTCTATGCTTCACAATGAATACCCACTTGCATCTAACTGGCTTCTTTTCTAGTAGGAGAGTAACCAGTTCCCGTGTCTCATTCTTTACCAAAGCTTTCATCTTCTCCACCATAGCTGCCCTCCATTTTGGATCGAGGCAAGCTTTCTTCCAATCCTGTGGGATAGAGACAAAGGAAACAGACAGTAGAAAGGCTCTGTAGGATGGAGACAGAGAATTATAGGAGATGAAATTAGAAATGGGATGTTTAGTACAGGTCCTAACACCTTTCCGGAGAGCAATAGGAATATCAAGATCATTATCAGAAGAAAGGAGAACAGACTGAGAATCAAAATTAGACTCATTAGGAGCCAAAGGAGACTCATCACATACCTCAAGATGTCCAGGAATTCCAGTTGATCAGCAGTCTCCTGCTCAATGGCTATATTTGTCTTGTTTCGTCGAGTATATGTTCTCAAATCTGGCCTTTTCAGTTTTTCTCGAGATTTAGGTGACTCTCTCTGAGTTTCATTGTTAGGTATAGGCTCTAAACACAGATTCTTCCCCTGAAATTGAAAGTTGGGAGAGGATGAGGATGAAGGAAAATATACCTCTTCCTTCCTATGCTCCCACTGAAGAGGTGGATGCAAGTAAGATTCAGATTTCCTAAAGGTAACACCCATACTCACAAAATATTTTTCGTAAAAGAGGATGATAACACCTATATCCCTTCTGAGTGCTAAAATAACCAACAAAAACACATTTCAGGGCTCGGGGTTCTAATTTCCCACTATTAAGCTTATGAACAAAGCAAACACAACCAAATACCTTTTTTACCCTGCAAAACCTCCAAAGGACTCTTAAACTCTAATGTCCGAAGAGGCATCCTATTAATAAGATATGTAACAGAAAGAATAGCTTCCCCCTAGTAAGGTTTAGGAACATTTATGGTAAATATAAGAGACCTAGCAATCTCAAGTAAGTGTCTATTTTTTCTCTCAGATACCCCATTTTGTGAACTAGTATTAACACAACAAGTCTGATGTAAAATCCCATGTGCCTTCAAATACTCCTGAAAGACTCCATTCATATATTCTGTACCATTATCAATTCTCAATATTTTAACATAAGCATCAAACTGTGTACTAATCATTTTATGGAACTGCTGAAAACAAGAGAAAACTTCATTTTTCCCTTTCATCAAATATACCCAAGTTAATCTACTACAACAATCAATAAATGTCTCAAACCATCTGTAACCCGATAAAGACACAGTTTGAGTAGGCCCCCATACATCAGAATGGATAGTCATAAAAGGAACTAAAGCCTTATTATTTATTGTAGGATAAGATTGTCTAGTATGTTTAGCAAACTCACAAGCATCACATACTAACAATTCAATTTTATATTGTTTAAATAGAAAAGGATAAAGTTTTTGTAACATAGTAAATGAAGGATGTCCTAGTCTCCTATGCCACATGATAATTTGTTCCTCAGTACCCATAGATTGCCGCAACATGGCCTAGCCAACATAATTATTCAAGAGATATAGCCTATCTTGCAGTCTACCACTTCCAATCATTCTCCTTGTCGTCAATTCCTGAAATACACAGTGAGTTGGGAAAAATTCAATTTTGCAGTTTAGAGTTTTTGTGATTGAAATGACAGACAAGAGGTTAATAGGAAAGCTAGGCGTATGTAAAACAGAACTAAGACTTATATTAGGGGTGCATTTAACTGAACCTATTCCAAAAATGATCCATCCACAGTGCGGACTTTTTATTTTCCTGAACATGGAGAATAGGATATGAATTTATTTGAAGAGCCTATCATATGCTTGTTTGCTCCAGAATCTATAACCTAAAAAGAATTATTAAGATTAGCAAGAAAAGCATTACTTGAGTTGACGAAGTTAGAAGAGGCAACTGTGGTGGAATGCGATTCAAGTTGTGATAGCAAACGCCTTAGAGTCTGTACCTCTTCATTGGAAAACATCTTAGTGGTGGTAGTATCTTCAGACAGATTCACAGCCTCAGATACATTAGCTTGTAGTCTAGTAAGGCCCATCCTTTTTCCTCCACGTCCTTTAGTGGGGCGTCTATGCAATTTCCAACAGTGTTCCTTAGTATCACAATAGTCACAATGTAATTGAACCTTTTCTGATGAACCATGTGACTGTTCACGTGAGGAATTAGCAACTAGCCCTGCCTTATCAACAGACATAGAATGAATCATGGCACTCCTCCTGCTCTCTTCTTGCTGAATATAAGAGTATGTTTATCTTAAGATAGGTAAAGGATCCTTCCCAAGCACTTGGACCCTAATTTGATTATATTCCATATTCATCCCAACAAGAAAATCATAGATCTACTCTTTCTCAACCAACTTCTGAAATTTAACAGCATCTTCAGGACATGAGGCCTGAAAGTCCTGATAAAAGTCCAGTTCCTGCCATAGACCACTCAATTCTGCATAATATTGAGCAATAGTTAACTCACCCTATTTCATACCATGAACCTTGTTTCGAAGCTCATACACTTGTGCATCGTTCCCAACTTGAGAATAGGTCTGAGAAACTGCACTCCAAATGGCAGCTGCATTATTCAACAGTAAATACCCACGAGCTATATGTGGTTGCAGGGAATTGATAAGCCATGACATGATAAGAGAATTTCTGACTCTCATTGACTGTAGGAAGAAGCAAACTTTTATGGTTTTTGCTTATCTCCAGTAAGATAACCCTGCAACCCTTTCACTTGAATAAGAAGGAGACACATTCTAGACCATGCAAGGTAATTTGTCCCATCAAGTTTTACGGGGCTAATAATTAATGAGGGATTTTCAATTGTAGTAGGTATTTTCCCTTCAACTACTGAATTTTTTGCATTAGACATGATTCAGAGAACTGATTAAAAGAAACAGTAGGCAAAAGACAAATACCAAAAAACAAAATTGCAAACCAAGAGATAGGAATGGGCTAGGCAGAGGCGCAGTACACTAGGGATGTCGTCGAAAAAAAGTGTGGCCGGAAAAACTAAACAGGAACAGGCTCACTCCCCGGCTCGTGTACACGAGGCGAAAACCTTCGTCGGCGTGTGGAATCATGCACCTCACCGGATGGCGGCGAGAATCCAGGCGAGGACCGGCGACGAGGTTCTCTTCCTTCCTAAAGGGGCGGTGATAACTATCTCCCTCAACAGACCCGCTTTCAAGGCTTACCCACACAGACACTAACTATTTCTCACTGTTTTCTCTCTGCAAAAAAAAAAAAAAAAAAAAAAAAATGGCTAATAAAATGGCTAAGGCTCTGATACCATGTTGAGATTAGAGAGAATTGAAGAATTTCTTGATGTATTTCACAGTGTTACAATTATTCAAATTTATACACAAAGGCTATAGCCTTAATAGGAAAGAAAATAAAAGCTAATAAATACAAATATCCCTAATATCACTAATTTACATTCTAATTTATAGCTAATGCACTAATTAAGGGATTCCAACAACAACATTACTGAAGCCTTCAGTAAAGTGCATATGAGGCAACTAGACTATTCAATAGGGAGAATAGGAGCTGAATATGAAGTGGAATTCCTTTGCTCAATGACACAAATGATGATTTTGCCTCAGTTAGGAATGGAAGAAGTGTTGGAAGCTGCACAATCTAGAGTCCAAAAATCTAAAATTTTTGGAAGCAATGGGAATGGATGGAGTTTACTAATTCAAGAGAACCATGATTGTGAGTTTTACTATTGTGAGTTCCTAATGTCCATAGAGGATAAATGGGAGATATCAAGAAGGCTGAAGAAGAAGAAATTAATTTTGAAGAACATTGCATCTGTAATTCTAAAACAAGAGGTATTTGAAAGATGAAGAAGACAATTCCTAAAAGAAAGATTACTATGACGAAGGAAACAAATTGATATTTTGGTGCTGGTTTATTGTGCACAATCAATAATTTCAGTGTTGCACTCTTTCTTATTCATTCTTGAGGACAAGAATGATTTCAAGGAGTAGGGAATGTAATGAATACTAGTAAGGAGAATAAAGTTTTTAATTGTATGTGAAAGTAGTAGAATAGTGAGGGTGGTATATGGTAGTTGAGTGGTTGTAAAGATGTTACAGCTTTTTAAGAGAAAGTCAAAAGTAATTATAGTGGTCAGGACTGTATAAATACTGTATATCTATATTAGAATATGCTATTCCAAGAATCAATAAACAATAATACTTTCCTCTCATCTCTGAATATTCTCTTCTCTTCTCATCCAATCTATTTCTTTTCTCATCCAATCTATCTCTTTTCTCATATATTTCTCTCTCTTTCTCTCCCTATTCCTTTGTTTCACTAAGTATGCAGGCTGTTATGTAACAACAGGATCTAGACCATACCAAGTAATTTGTTCCATCAAGCTTTACAGGACTTATTTGTATAGTAGGGTTGTCATTAATAAAACTCATTTTTGTTTCAGAAGCAAGCTTTTTCCCATCAGCCATCTTAAATCAAGAGGAAAAGAAAAAATATTGAAACAATACTTGAAAGAATGGGTACCGAAAAACAAAAAAAAAGGCAAACTAGATTGAAAGCAGGGTCTGGGTAAAGGCGCAACACACAAGGAACAATTGAAAAAAAGCTAGAGAAAAGGTCCGCATGCTGTGAACGGTATCTATGAACAGTGGCTATGAACAGTACCGATGAACAGTACTAAAGCTGCCCCAATGAATTAAAGGCTCTGATACTATGTTGGACAGTAATTTGGAGAATATTTTATGTATTTCTCTCAATAATAATGATAGAATACATATGACAATTTATATACAAGAAATAATTCTATAATATGAAGCTAATAAATATAATTGATTTTTAAATTAGCTCCTAAAAATAATTTTCTAAAAAGTATATCCCTAAATTAACGTGATTCCAACAAGTTACCCCTTATGTATCATACACCTAATTAAGTAAGCATACCATGTCTCCAAACATGCATCAGTACCACAACCTGAAATGTACTACTAGGTAACTATACATAGGATCTCACATGATAACCCTATTAAGTGCTCTATCACTCATGTTTCATTTGATTGTTAGAATTAGTTCAAATTTAATGACTTCTAGGTTTTCTACCAATATACTTTGGAAACTTGGTAAAAGTAGTTGAATATGTATTCTACATACAACGTAGTGTGTTTATTGGTGTTACTCTGCCTCACATTTTTTTTGTCACCTAAACAGAGATTTAAATGTGTCCCTTTATTGGTGCATGGTTTCACTTATAAATTTTCATTCACAATTCATATTCATATTACTACAGATTCATCACCTCCAAAATAGTGCCTAAGATAGTTCTTATTTTGAATTTACAAGTGTTGAATCTTTTATGTGCAGTGAGAGTTGATATGGTCTTTCTTATTTGATTGACTTTCATATTTTCAGGTACTTTGACTACCTTTTCTACATTGATTTTGAGGCATCTATGGCAGAGCCTCGTGCCCAAAGTGCTTTAGGACATCTGCAGGTTGGGGTTTTATCATTTTCTAATTTCTTCCAAAAATTGTTCCTGCAGTGGGGCTATGTACATAATATCTCTTCAATTTGCCTTTAAACATTTCTCTTAATTTAGAATTTTTTTGTACATCTATTTGAGCTTTCTAGTCTAAAAAAAAAATTTCTCAAGGTGGGAATCCCAGAATAATTAGTTCTCAGATTATTTTTCTTAATCTATTTTTCTTAAATTTAAAACATACAAGCTTGCTAAACTTAGTCAATCTGGGGAAGAAAGACATGGCAGAAGAAACTTGATGATTGTCATTGTCACAAATGTGTCAATATACTGGCTTCCCTATAAGATCAAATCTTAACTTCATTCATTTTTTCTGTGAAATTAAAATCCAATTAGTAGTACTGATAATATACACCACTCCAAGAATGCCATCATCTTGAAATATAATTTACAGAGCTCATGTTTTCTATTCAGGAATTTGCGACATTTCTGCGGGTGCTTGGATGCTATCCCATGGATACAACTGCTTTATAGCTCTCTCCTTCCTAGCCATCTTCATGTTCAGGCCAGCAAAAGAAGAGAGTGAGTCCAATTATGTTGGAATGGCCTTTGATCTCGAAGTTAAGCCGAAGCTGCATGATTTTGATGGTGTCAGTTGATTGCGGTGGTTTGTGTTTAAGCCATTTGAATTCACTGAGGCAGAAAAAATTATGAAAAGAATTGGTTGACTTCGTATCCTGCAACTTATAGGGTAATTTTCTCAGGCATATGCTCAAACTAAAGAAACAAAATTTTTTGTCATATCAAATTGGTGGATGAGTAGTTTATTATTGTCACACCTTGTCAACTCTTTGTGCAGGATAGTTACTGGGTAACACTGTTTTATCATATGTAAAATGGATTCAGTTGGGTAATGAAATAGGAATTGAAGTGGATATCTCCTATTTAAAGATTTCCATTTAAGGCAGTCAAATATAATTTAGTGGTAGTTTATAAAATTATATTTTAAAAAATATTATTTTTACATAAACTTATATTGCTTATTCTTTTCTCTCAACAAGCTTCATAATTCTAAATTTAGTTTGAGATTGTTGTTGATATTAGCGGTAGCCACTATTTTCTTTTTCTTTGCTTTCAATAAATTCAAATATGTTTCCAATAACAGATTTGCTATTGTTTTCTTTTATTTCTCTTACCATGTGGAGTTTTTATTTTTATTTTTCTCTATTTGTGGAGTTAGTTTCCCCATATATTTAGTAGATGAAGCCTAAAACTGTAGCCCGGTGAAGATCCTATGACGATTTAGAGCTATTCATTCTCAGGTGAGAATGTACAGATATCGAGAGTGTAGAGAAATAGAAGAAGGAACCCTTTGCCTTTCTTAGCTAGACATAGTTATAGGATATAGTGATTGGAGAATATTCTATAGTATGTTTCATGGAATAACATATTTTATAGGTGGGGGTATATTCTTGAAATAAGGGGAATATTCTTTTGGCTATTTATTTAATATTGTATTAGAAAGATTTTGTAGTGCTTTAGAGATTTAATTTATTTTATAAGATTATGTCATAATATTTTATATCAATATGATTGAATGTATTTTATGATGGCATGACACTTTATTATTTATGTATTAATAAAAAATCATTCTAAAATTTAAATTTTATTTCGCCTAATTGCCCCTTATTTTGTTTCCTTATTGGATTTATCAAAACTTCTATTTATCATTGATTAATTACTTTGATAGTTCAAGAATGAATTTCTATTTTCATTGATTATGTACTGATCATTCATTGTTCAAGTAATTTTGTAAGAATAATTATATTTAAATTTGAATAAAATAGGCATATAATTAACCTTCTGTGATTGTACTTCTTACATCATGATCTCCTTCTTGACAAAACTGGGGCCTTATTTTCAATTAATCTACTACCCCTTCTATTTCTTGTCGAACGAGGAGAAGCTCAAATCATTAAATATACCATAGAAAAAATATGAGACACCAGACATTAGGTAGGAGACTCAGATACTGTGCTACTTCCTAAGTTGATTATGTCATTGCAAAGCATTTTTTTTTCCTTTTTTTTTTGAAGTTTAGGCAATATCTAATGAGACAGAATAACTAAACAAGAATGAAAACTACTTATTAGATTCGGTCCAAACTTTGATTCGATTGGAAAATTGAATATCAACCTTGAATATCAAATTATAGTTATTTGTGTTTGCTTGAGGTGTTTTGATCTCCCTAAGTCCTAACCGTATTATCTTAAAATCTATGGTTGTTAGGATTCGGACATGTTTCCTTGAGTTTTGGTCTCATAATTTATTCTCTCATCTAAATGTTACATATTCATAAGTTATACTTAGTGATTAATTAAAAATAAAATAAAATGTGTCTTTAATTATTATTATTATAATAATATTATTTATAGATTAATAGTTTATTTAAATATCTTTAAATTATTTATATATTTAAAATAATAATAAAGAGTATTTTAATAGTCTTTATATTTATTTTATCATACCATTCTATCAAATCAAACAAGAAAATGTTACTAAATTATCATGTACCATATCATCTAATTGTTAATGTAATTCATGGGCATTTAAGTTATAATGTATTAAAAAGATATTTTTTTTTTATCTCAAATGAAATATATTCTTGACTTGTTGACAAAGATAGAGAAACTAAGTTTTGAGTCTTGTAGTGCACCAATGATCCTAATCTACAACTTATTGAAGATGATGGTGAGTTGTTTGAGAATTTGGAGTTGTATAAGGGATTGGTTTGCAAGTTAACTATTGTGTTTTTGTTGGAAGAAAACTTAGTGTCATGGGGAAGTAAAAGATGGAGTATAGTCTCTAGTTCTAGTTCTGAATCAGAATATGGAGGTATAGAACTTATGTGTGTGAGATAATGTGCATACATCAAATATTTAATGAAGTTGGCCTCATTCATTACTTGCAAAATTATGTTGTGTTAAGCAAGTTGTTCTCCTTATTGCCTCAATTCGTATGTTTCATGAACAAACTAAACATATCAAGATTGATTGTCACTTTATTCATGAAAAGATTCAATAAAAAGTCATCTCTATATGATACATCAAGACTAGAGACAATGATAAATGTAGTATTTAGCTTTTGGAGGGGTAGTGTGTTCGCATTTAAAGAAAGCCAATAACATGCATCGCATTTAAATTCAAGTGTCTTTTAATATATTCTACTTGCAATTTGACTATTTTTAAATTTTATTTTTTATTAATTAAAATTTTAAACAACATAAGCCACTTATTTTTTTATTTTAGTTGGACTAATAAAAATAACTTTCTAAGATTTAGAATATGAACATTAAATTTTTTTATATAATTGGATAAATCAATAAATGTCAACATTTTGAATTTTAACTAGAATTTTTTTTTCAAATGTATTAAATATAAGAATTTTATTACATTCAACATACTCGCAATAAAAATTTAAAATTTTAGGGTAGTAGTCACTCTGCTCCATTGGGTCCATCATTGACTAGAAAACAATTATGAGATATATCCATAAAAGTTTGAATGAAACTCAAGTTGTCTATATTTATAACAAACTGGCTTAATTAATATCTATACTTCAACTTAAAAGGGTAGTATTATAAAATAGTCAACTGATTATATAAAATAGACTTGATTATGTATGTTTTTTTTTAGAATAAACTTCATATTTTCCCTTCAACCTTTTCATGATGTTTAAAAAAATTCATTTTGAACTTTTTGGCCTAATATATCTGAATCTTTCACCAATTAAGCATATAATCTGACATATTCTCTAAATTTGTAAAACTCGTGCTTAAAAATTAATTAAAAAAAAAATGAAACTGAAAGATAACTATGCGGGAGAAATTCTCCCTTCTAATTAACTCAAACATTGTCACTATGGTTTTAGTAAGGGAGGAAAAGAAGATACAAATCAATCACAAAATTCTCCCTTTTTTTTTTATAAATTTTTACTTTTTAATTTTATTAGGTAAAATAAAATTGATTAGTATATTTACACTGCTCGTTTCTTAAATCCATATTCCTCAAGCGTATATTTTTTGGTTAAAGAATGTGTTTAATTGGTTTTAAATATAAAAGCTCAAATTTGTTGGGCTAAAAAGTTTAAAATAAATTTATTTGAACATAACAAAAAATTAAGGGGCAAATGTGAACTTTATTCCTATGTTTTTTTTTTTTTTTTTTTTTTTCTAATTATTTAATATGCATTCATAGGTATAGCTTAATTGTAGATTTCTATTTTAATTAGGCTAATTGTTTATAAATATGTATTCTCTTCATTCTTTAATACGGGAAATTTTTAATTTACGGATACCAATTTACATACATAAATCACATAAATTATTTTAATAAAATTTAATAAAGACTTGCAAAACTAAAATTAAAAAAAAAAGGCAATATACTAAGTCTTCATTTAAGTAATAAAATTAATTTACTATAATAAATTTCTTTTATTTGTCAAACACTATTTTAATCATAAAAAAAATATAAACATATTTATAAAAGTATGGCACATCCCACACATTTGAAGTATTATGTTTTTCCTAATAGATACTTCAACTTTTTTTCTCTAACTAACACCTCAATTTTATATATATATATATATATATATATACCAATTTGCACAATGCCCTGAGAGTGAGTTATATATATATCTGAGCTGGTAAATGTCTGCCAAATGGCTAATAAACATTGAGTTGGCACCTTTATATATGGGAAATGGCTCCAAACTATTAGCTGGCAATTTATTTTTATTATTTTTTATTATTTTAATTTTACCCTAAAACTTAAAAAAAAAAAAAAAAAGAAAAAAAAAAAGAAAAAACAGAGTAGAATGTTGACAGTAGTCTCATCAACTAGAAATCCAATAGCTATGAAGAAATTTAAAATGTTGAGAGTCACCAGTTAGGAGGAGAACAAGAAGCCCGTAGATCAATCGGCTCATATCAACCTCAAGGTCAAACGACAGGATGGTAATGACTTATTCTTCAAGACTAAGAGAAGCACACTGAAACAGGGGCTAACGAAGCGCAAAAATGAACTAGAGAAAAATGAGCTTCATTTCACATAAGCAGAAGATGAACATGTTACTGTTTATATACAACTTGTATTCTACTTCTAAAGACTATTCTATACATCTACAAACTTCTACTAACTACTTTGGCCAACTCGGATAACAAACTTAGAGTGGCCAAGGTTCATGAACTACCGGTTACGGTTCCTGAATCACCGATTTAAGTTCAATAAAATAATAAATCTGAATCAAACCGCCAGGGGACGGTTTGGAAGAAGGTTCCTGAACCGCCAGTTCCGGTTTGAGCCCCAGTTTAAAACGGTTTGAGGGGTGGTTCAAAAAAGAACGGTTCAATACAGTTTGGAGAACGGTTTAGAAACGGTTTAGGAATGGTTTAAGGGTAGTTTAGACAAAAAAAATTAGAGAAAAATTTTATTGATTCAAAATTTAAGTTATATTTGTAAAAATATTTTAATTTTTCTTATAAATCTTTCAATCAAAATAAAATAAGAAAAAAAAAGAAAGAAAATAATTTATCTTTAAGAAAAATTTAATAAATAAAGACTTGAACCTGATTAAAAAATTAGAGATGAAATTAATTTTTTTTTTAAGAAATTAGCAAAAGTGTATGAACTTAATTTTGCCTATATATCTCTTTAGGATTTAGAGAAATAAAAATTTCTAGTTCTATTACTTGCCTTTTTTTAAAAATTATATAATAATTGATAATCAAAAAGTATAAAAGAGAAAAAAAAAATTAAAATAGAGGGTATTAGAAATTTTATTAAGGATTTAAAGTAATAACAAAGTAATTGAGATAATATTGAAAATTTCAGTAAGCATATAAAATAATAAAATAGGAAAATTGAGAGAGTATTGGAAATTAAATTGAGTGTAGAAAATAATTATTTAGAGAATTTGAGAAAAATTAAAAAAATATTAAGAATTGAAGAAAATGCAGAGAATAATTGTGTAGAGAATTAATGATATATATAAATGAATTAGGAATGAGGTAACATATTTATTCAATTCTTTTATATTTAAATCACCAGTTTAATCCGGTTCGAAATTGTCAGTTTAATCCGGTTCGGAATCTCCGGTTTATGGTTCTTAAAAAATATGAACCTGAACCAAACTGCAGAAGGACAATTTCAGTCCGGTTCGAAGCTGGTTCCGGTTTTGACCGGTTTTGGTTTGGTTTTGACCGAACCAGTTCCAGTTTGATTCCGGTTCAAAACCGGACCGTGGCCACCCCTAGCACCTGATCTTATAAATAAATAATATCAGTCTTCACACTCAGCTAGAAAAGCTCATGAATGCTTATTGTGATTATCAGTAGAAGTGAGCATTCAGTTCAAACCGAACCGAACCAAAGCAAACCGAATCAAATTATGAAAATCGAATTACATATTTTAGAAATCGAATTGAATAAAAATAGATGAAAAATCAAATTAAACTGAACCGTTCTATATTAATTCAGTTTGGTTCAAACTGATTGGTTTTTATTTTTGATTTTTTTTTTAATTTAGACTTGATTTTCAAGTTATTTAGTCTGATTTTGATCTTGATTTGAACCTAATAACCATTAATCAATGAAATTAAGCAATTTATATATATAATTACATATAATCCATAAATTTTCTATAAAAATAAATCAATTCAAAAATTAAAAAACTATTCGGTTCGTTTCATTTTAACCAAATTTTTTCTCTTTAAAATCAAACCGAACTGAACTAACTGAAATTTTATAATATAAAACCGAACTGAACTGAACCAAAATACCGAATTAAAGCAGTTTGATTTGGTTTATTCGGTTTGAACCGAATAATGTTAACCCCTAGTTATCAGTTAGTAGAGCTCAATTTTATTGCATTTCTATTTGATGGTCGGAGGCTTCGTGGGTAGCAAACTCCATAACTAATTATTAAATATATCAAAGTACTAAAAAATAGTATTTTCCCTCACACAGAAAAGTAAATTCTCTCTATAATATTGAGAGTGAATCCCATATAATTATAAGAGATATTGCATGTACACTGAAAGTACTTAATAATCTCTCAAGTTTAACAGGCCATGTAAGCAATAAACACATTATTCACTTTCATTGCATATTTTCACACTTTTGTTGACCGTGTAAATTTGTACTTAAATGATTTTTTTTTTTTTCAGTTGAGATGTGAGATAGGTAAAACAAATAGCTCAAGTGTCTATTAGGAAAAAACTCAATAGTTCATATGTTTAGAGATATATTTGACCATAAAAATATTGTGGATACTAATTATTATGGTAGGCTATAATTTTGTCTCTGAGACTTGATTAAACCTACAATTTAATTTTTATAGTTTTAAAATCAAGCAATTGAGTCCGAATCGTTAAAATTTCAGTTGAGTTTGTTGACCCCGTGTAGCTCAAAATGAGTATTGATTTTGATGATAACAAAACTCAAAGGGAATCTATCTAACCCAACTTTAAAGTGATGTGTAGATTCTTTGTCTTATTCATAAAGAATTCTTGAAGTTGCATCTAAGGAGAAAGGATACTCAAAGGCATTTCAAGATAAATCCAAAATGAGAAAAGAACAAGACTATGAAAGCCAAGACTCAAAGAAAAGATATGAAAGTCATAGAGTTAGATATTGAGTCTTAGGTCTTATGTGAAAAGAATAGATGAGAATTTAGTCAAATGGAGCTCAAAAATGAAATTTTATTTTCTGATTACTTTTTCTCATCATGACCTTGGACACTACTATTGGAACATTTTTTTAAGGTCTAAATCATTTTATTCAATATTGCAAGTTAAGACATGCAGCTGTTGTCTTAGTTTGCTAACTGGTTTGCTAAAATTTTTAGTTTGCTAATGTGTTTGCTAAAAAAATTAGTTTACTAACCAATTTACTGACTGCTACTAAAATTTCATTAGTTTGCTAAATGATCAGAGCTGCTCAACTTCGCACAAAAAGACAAAATAACGGCCATTTTGTCTTGGGCAGTGTGTATAACGTTCCAAAAAGGTTTTAAACGGTCTAAACTGATTTGGAACTATAAATACACCTTCTTTACTTCATTTACACTTGATGAAAGCTTACATTTGAACTCCAACTTTGATTTTTCATTTATTGCTTTCATTCAAGAGCTTTAAAGTCTTTGAGCTACCATTGGCAAATCAACTCATCTCTTCTTTATAGTTTGATTTGTATTGAGTAAGAGTGAGTGTTACAACATTGAATTGCATTTAAGAGAGGTTGTACAAGCACCTATTGAAGCTTGAGAGAGTAAGTGCTTGAGATAGCACTTGTGAAGGTTTCAAGCTACCTTGGTAAAAGCTTAGTATTGAAAAGTTGTAAACGGCTTTTGGTCTCTTGCCTTCAAAAGAGCAAATAGTGGAGAGAAGACTCAAAGAGGGTTCTTTGAGAGAGTGGATGTAGGCTAGTTAAGCCGAACCACTATAAAAATCATTGTGTTTGATCTCTCTAACTTTGACCTCCTTACTTTTGTGCAATTTAAATTTTTCCTTTTATACAAGATATTGAATGTTGGTTGAATAGATTGAATTGATAAACTTGAGGACATATTGAGTGAGTTGAGAAATTAGTTATATATTGTATGATGCATGTTTTGTTAGATATTGCTATAAATAGTGATTGAGGCTTGAATTGCAACTTAGAAACACATTGTTGAAACACATATTACTTTCATTATATGTAGAGAAGCACCTAGTTGAACAAAACTACAATTTTTATTTAGACTACAAGCAAGGGCCGAAAAATTGTTAAAGTCCAATTCACCCCCCTCTTGGACTATTTTGGGACAACAAATTGGTATCAGAGCTTGTCTCTCTTACTTAGGGTGTTACAACCTTATAGTGATCCATAATGGCTGGTTCATATAGCAATACTGCCGGTATACCCGCACCACTAGCTGAAGGCCACTCAATTACTAGACCACCACTTTTCAATTGCACTAATTATTCATTTTGGAAAGTAAGAATGAGAAATTTCATACAATCTGTAGATATTGATGCATGGAGAATTATTAAAAATGGTCCACATGTTCCTCAAAAGAATGGTCTAGGAACTACAAAAGTTCCAAAACATGAAGATGAATATGATGACAATGATTGGAAGAAAATCTCTATAAATGCTAAAGCTATTAATATTTTGCATTGCTCACTTAACCTTAATGAATACAATCGTGTTTCAAGATGTCAATTTGCTAAGGAAATTTGGGATAAGCTTGAAGTCACTTATGAAGGAACTGATGTCGTCAAAGAGTCCAAAGCAAACCTTCTTATTCGAGATTATGAGCTGTTTGAAATGAAGCCAGGAGAATCAATTGCGGATATGAGTACAAGGTTTACCGATCTTGTAAATCTTCTCAAAGCACTTGGTAAAAAATTTGAGGAAGCTGAACTTGTGAAGAAAATTCTTAAATCACTTTCAAAATCTTGGGAAGCAAAAATAACAGTTATCCAAGATACCAAGGATTTTAAAACATTCACCTATGATGAACTCATTGGATCTCTCATTGCACATGAGATGGTATATAAGAAAGATGAAGTTGAAAATGAGCAAAAGAAGAAGAAAAGCATTGCTCTCAAGTCAAACAAGGATGAAGATAAGAAGAAAGGAGTTGCATTCAAAGTTGACTCAAGTGACAACTCAAGTGCTTCAAGTGATGATGATGATGAAATGGCTACGCTTGCAAGAAAATTCAAAAGAGCTTTCAAGAAGGGAGGAAGCAAATACAAGAAATTCTTGAAAAAGTATACTCCCAAGGATAAACATTTCAGAGATTCAAAAGAAGAAGTTGTATGTTATGAGTGTCACAAACCTGGACATATCAAGCCCAAATGTCCATTACTCAAAAAGAAGAAAGGAAAAGAAGATAGGAGCAAGAAAGCTATGAAAGTAGTATGGAGCAACAGTGAAGAATCTTCAAATGATGAATCAAGTGACAAAGAAACTGCTCTTTTTTGTATGATGGCACTTGAAGAGAAAGTCGAGAGTTCACAAAAGGAAGAAGAAAGTGACAATGAGGTAAATTCTTATGAATCTCCTAATGTAGAAGAACTTGAACTTGCATTTGCTAGAGTATATGATGAATATAGAAATTACAAGAGAAAGTGCACTAAAATGAATTTAGAAATTGAATCATTGAGATCACAAAATATTGCCATGTCCAATGTGCATAAAGAAAATGAATTTTACAAAGGACAAATTGCCTTGTTTAAAGAATTAGATTTAGAGTTGAAAATCTCAAAAGATACTTGTAAAATGCTCATTGAGAAAAATAAAGTTCTTGAAGCTAAAGTAGAGTCTTTGACAAATGATTTGGCAAAATTTACAAAAGGAAAAGAAACTCTAGATGTACTTCTTGGAAACCAAAGAATTTCAAATGAAAAGTATGGAATTGGTTTTGATGGTTTCATGAACTATGACAAATATAAGAATCATTTCATTAAAGCATCTACATCTTCCTTGCCTAATGTTACATGTTATTATTGCAATAAAAGAGGTCATATGATTAGTTCTTGTGCATTTAGGAAAGGTCATCTTAAGGTAAAGAAGGTATGGGTACCAAAGGGAACCTTACCTAAGGTCACTAACCCCCAAAGACCCAAAGTTGCTTGGGTACCTAAAGTTCAATGATTAAATTTCAGGTATGTTTCAAAGGGATGAAGGAAAGTGATAAATGGTATATAGATAGTGGTTGTTCAAAGCACATGACCGGTGAAAAGGACAAGTTTTCAAAAATCACAATGAAAGATGGAGGATATGTAAAATTTAGAGATAAAGGAAAAGGAAAAATAATTGGAAATGGCACAATTGGAACCAAACCTTGTATTGAAGATGTGTCGCTTGTTGAAGGATTGAAATATAACTTGCTAAGTGTAAGCCAACTGTGTGATAAAGGTTTTGAGGTAAAGTTTACTTCTTCTCTATGTACAATCAATAACTTAGATAATGACACATTGTTCATTGCAAATAGATCCAATAATGTTTACTTGCTTGACATGAATAACTTTGAAACTAATCATGGTACATGTCTAGTATCTTTTGATAATTCTAGTTATTTGTGGCATAGAAGACTGGGTCATGCAAGCATGCATACACTCTCAAAATTGTCTAAGAAAGAACTTGTTAATGGTCTTCCTAAGATCAATTATGAAAATGAATTTCAATGTAGAGCATGTGCACTAGGAAAGCATACTATAGCATCTTTTAAATCTAAAAATGTTGTGTCTACAACTAGGCCATTAGAATTGCTTCATCTTGATTTATTTGGACCCGTAACTCCTACTAGTCTTGGTGGGAAGTCATATGCTTTAGTTATTGTTGATGACTATTCAAGATATACATGGACATTTTTCCTTGCTTACAAAGATGAAACTTTTGAAAAATTCACCTCTTTTAGTAAAATGGTTCAAAATGAAAAAAGCTTTTGCATCTCATCTATAATAAGTGACCATGGAACTGAATTTGAAAATCATTTATTTGAGAAATATTGTGATAAATATGGAATCAACCATAATTTTTCAGCTCCTAGAACACCACAACAAAATGGGGTAATAGAAAAGAAAAATAGGACTTTGCAAGAAATGACTAGAACTATGTTGAGTGAAAATAATTTGCCAAAGTACTTTTGAAAAGTCACCAATACATCTTGCTATGTGTTGAATAGTTTGATTAGACCAATTTTGAAAAAGACCCCCTATGAGCTGTGGAAAGGAAGAAAACCAAATATCTCATATTTCAAAGCATTTGGTTGTAAGTGCTATATTTTAAATAACAAGAAAGATAACTTAAAGAAATTTGATGCTAAATCCGATGAAGGAATCTTTCTTGGGTATTCAATAAAGAGTAAAGCTTATAGAGTGTTCAATAGAAGAACTTTAGTTATTGAGGAAACTATTCATGTTTTGTTTGATGAGACTAACCCTTCTATTAGAAGGAAAAATGTTTGTGATGATAACAATGAGCAGGCATTTGGAAAATAAAATATAATATCAAGTCAAGAAATGTAACAAATTGATGACAAAGATGAAGAAACTCAAGGAGATACTACAATAGATGCCCATAATGCCAATGATGATCAAATCAATGAAGAAATGCCAAACTTGGAAGAATTACAAGTAAATGAGCCCCAACATGAAGATTTACCTAAAGAATGGAGATTCCATAGAAATCATCCCTAAGAAGACATTATTGATGATCCATCTCAGAGGATGATGACTAGAGCACAATTAAGAAGATATTTTGGTAATGTTGCTTTTGTTTCACAAATTGAACCTAAATGTTTTGAAGATGCTCAAAATGATGAAAGTTGGATTCTTGCCATGCAAGAAGAACTAAATCAATTTGAGAGAAATAAAGTTTGGAATTTAGTGCCTAAACCAAAAGATCATTCAATTATTGGTACTAAATGGGTTTTTAGAAACAAAATGGATGAAAAAGGCAATGTTGTTAGGAACAAAGCTAGACTAGTGGCTCAAGGCTACAACCAAGAGGAAGGGATTGATTTTGATGAAACCTTTTCTCCGGTTGCTAGAATTGAAGCTATTAGAATGTTGTGTACCTTTGCATGTTATAAGGATTTTATGCTCTATCAAATGGATGTCAAGAGTGTATTTTTAAATGGTTATATTGATGAGGAAGTGTATGTTGCACAACCTCCAGGCTTTGAAAATCATGAGCATCCAAATCATGTTTATAAACTTACTAAAGCTTTATATGGTTTAAAACAAGCTCCTAGAGCATGGTATGAAAGGCTTAGTAAATTCCTTTTACAAAATGATTTTCAGAGAGGCAAAGTGGATACAACACTTTTTATTAAGAAGCATCATAATGATATGCTCATTGTGCAAATTTATGTTGATGATATAATTTTTGGTACTACTAACGAATCTCTTTGCAAGAAATTTTCTAAGATTATGCAGAATGAATTTGAAATGAGCATGATGGGTGAGCTCACATTCTTCCTTGGACTTCAAATTAAGCAAATGAAAGATGGCATCTTCATAAATCAATCAAAGTGCATCAAGGATATGCTAAAGAAATTTAAAATGGAAGATTTGAAGAGCATGGGCACTCCTATGAGTTCAACAATTAAAATGGACAATGATGAAAAAGGTAAAGAAGTGGATACAAAGCTTTATAGAGGTATGATTGGTTCTCTTTTGTCCCTTACTGCATCTAGACCAGACATACACTTTAGTGTTTACTTGTGTGGAAGATTTCAATCATGTCCAAAAGAATCCCATTTAAGTGCAGTTAAAAGGATCTTTAGGTATCTCATTGGCACATACTCAATTGGTTTATGGTATCCAAAATGTGAATTATTTAATCTTATTGGTTATAGTGATTCCGATTTTGCTAGAAGTAGATTGGATAGAAAAGTACTTTGGGTACTTGTCAATTTCTTGGTCTTGCACTAGTTTCTTGGCATAGTAAGAAACAAACTTCAGTAGCTTTATCTACAGCTGAGGCAGAATATATAGCTGCTGGTAGTTGTGTTGCACAAATTTTATGGATGAAACAACAATTGGAAGATTTTGGTTTAAAATATAATCTTGTCCCAATTAGGTGTGACAACACAAGTGCCATAAACTTGATCAAAAATCCAGTCCAACATTCAAGAACAAAACATATTGAGATCAGACATCATTTTATTAGAGATCATGTTCAAAATGAAAATATCAAAATAGAGTTTGTTGCCTCTGAAAATCAACTTGCTGATATTTTTACAAAACCACTTAATGAAGAAACCTTTTGTAAAATTAGAAGGGAAATTGGTATGTGTGAACCACTTGCTTGAAATTTAATTCATAATAATTTCATTTTATCCAATGTGTGAGTGATCTGTTGTGATATAAGTTTACTGAGAAATTTCCAAAGAACATTAGCTAACTTGTTTGTGTACTCGAGAAATTAGTTTACTAAGTTGTATGCTAATGTTACGTGACTAAAATTAGTTTGCTATATCGTGTACTGTTCAAATTTCAAACCAAAAGGTGATTGTGCTTGAAATTATCTGCGTGTCCAGCAATGCATTTATCTTTTCACATTTGATATCACATTCTCAATGCTGTGTCAGACATGTAGAAATATATATTTGTGCATATAAAGATAGATAGACTTGTTTGAAATTAAAAAAAAAAAAAGGAGGGGAAAACAGGTTTAGATAAAGTACACTAGAATAGAAAAGCGCGGGACTCAAGAGAACTTAAATCCTTTGCCACACGAAACTGTCACCCTCTCTCTCCTCTGCATTGGTTCACGACAATACACCTCCAAAACAAACCCATTCTCTCTTTCCGGCCAAACAAACCCAAACATCAGACCTCACGTCTCTCTTTTCCTCTTCCACTCTTCACTTACCGAAAAGCCATTGTCAGATTTCATTTTTTGTGTGTCAATGACTCGTGCTAAACGCAAGTCCCCTGTTGCTGCTGCTGCTTCGTCATCCTCATCAGCCTCTGACGATATCCCTGTCGCCGCATTGTGAAAGAAATTGAAAGGGAAGAAAAACTTACCTGAATTGAAATCAACTAGTGGGTCTTCCGACCCATCCAAGGCTGTCGAACCCACTGTATCGACATCAGAAAAGAAAAAGAAGCGAAAAATGTGAGGGATTGATACCCAACACAAAACGGGCGCTATTAAATCTTCGGGTTCAGTGGACAAGGCGCTGCTAGATTGTAAATTTGTCAAATGGGAGTACTTTGGACAGGTAAATTTTCAATTCAAAGAACTTTTTGAGTTTCAAGGATGGATGGATGTTTGTGAATGTACAAATGAGTATTACCTTAGGCTTGTTCAAGATTTTTATAGGACTTTAAGAACAGTTGATGATGAGGACAAATTTGAGGTTGTTTTGAATGACAGTGTTTATGGTATCTCTGTTGAAATGATAGCTACGGCTTTGAACTTGCCTAATGATGGAAATAAAATTTCCACACATAAGGATGTTGCTAGGGTGACAGGCTTTAATTTGGTTGAGTTTGAAAACGAAGTATTCCCTGCTAACACTACCACACATGAAAAGTCCACTAGCACAAAAGCTTTTCAACATATCAAAATCATTCACAGTATGGTGAACTACATTTTCTGTACTAAATCTGGTAGCTATGGTTATTTGAGTCACCTGGACATGTGTATTATGTGGCATATTGTTAACAAAGTAAGGATGAATTTGGCTTATTTGATTTTCAAGAACATGTGCAAAGCTTATGGGATTGGAAAACTGCCTTATGCACATCTTTTGACTGCTGTGTTTAAAGAGCTGAATATAAATGTCTCTAAGGAAAGTTGTAGGACTGATTTGATTGTGCTTAGAGAAATTCACTCTGACACTGATGGAAGAAAGAAAAGGTTTGAAAAGGGTGGTTCTTCCTCAGCTAAGGTAGGTTCCGATTCTACAAATGAGTTTATGAGTGAGCTTCAAGGACTAAAAGCTGCTGTTAATGAGCAATTTAGTTCAAACCATCAGTCCATTGAACTCCTGAGAAAATTTGTGGATGTGGTTGACTACAAAGTGAGTCACCTGCTTACTCAAAATGAGGAATTAAAAAGGCTAATTGTGGATCTTCAGCAGGCCAAGGAAACTGCCTTCCCAACTAAAGTTGAGGCTGCTACTCAAGTCTCTGCTGATAAGGGTGAAAGTAATAAGGTTGGTGAGTCTCCAGCTGCTGTGGCACATGAAAGTGACCAAGTAGCTGAACCTAAGCTTGAACCTGCAGTAGAAGCCCCTGTTGAGCATGCTAGTGACTAGGTCATTGAACCTGAAATTGGTCCTGCAATTGGTGTACCTACTGAGCATGATGGTGAAAAGGTTGTAGAACCTGAAGGTGAGCTACCTGTTGAACCTCCAAGTGCACCACCTGTTGAAACTGCTGCTGCCCCTACGCAGCAGAAGGAAGCTTCTCTAAAGGATCACCAAGCGAGTGCTCCATCTCAACTATCTGCAGCTGCTGCCCCTGCAGCCAAGAAAGGTAGAAAAAGAACTAAGTCGACTATGTCAAATCCCTACCAATCCCTAGTTGCTGCTCTTCAACCACCATTTGATGAAGATGAGCCACAGAAGGATGATCAATTGGCTGACCAAGAATCTCAGCCCCCTGCTGCTAAACCAACCAGGAAGAAGTTGGTGCCTTCCAAATCCACTCGCAAGAGCAAAAGACTAAAATGATTGCCATCTAATCTGAATTTTTAGTTTCCTATCTGCATTTTTAGTTTACTAGTCTGTTTGCTACTATTGGTTTTTAGTTTGCTACTGTTCACCTTACTGCATTTAAATTTGGGCTAACATGATTCTTTTTGGGTTATTTTCTCCTGTTTCCTTTTTGATTGATGACAAAAAGGGGGAGAATAGGATGGATATGGATATGTGAATATGTGTTTATAGGATGGATATGGATATGTGTTTTTTACTTGTGTTTATACTTGTGACAAATGGAAGTATGTTTATATGAATATTATTTTTTTGAGAATATTGTGAGAATATTGTGAATATGCCTTATAGCATAAACTCAAGGGGAGCTTATGTACAGAAAATAGATCTCTTGGAAATTATGTGCATATATTTAGGGGGAGCATTTTCACATACTCACATAAACTTTCACACACTTTTATTTTTTACTGTTGATTCAATTGAGTTTTGTCATCATCAAAAAGGGGGAGATTGTTGACCCCGTGTAGCTCAAAATGAGCATTGATTTTGATGATAACAAAACTCAAAGGGAATCTATCTAACCCAACTTTAAAGTGATGTGTAGATTCTTTGTCTTATTCATAAAGAATTCTTGAAGTTGCATCTAAGGAGAAAGGATACTCAAAGGCATTTCAAGACAAATCCAAAATGAGAAAAGAACAAGACTATGAAAGCCAAGACTCAAAGAAAAGGTATGAAAGTCATAGAGTTAGAGATTGAGTCTTAGGTCTTATGTGAAAAGAATAGATGAGAATTTAGTCAAATGGAGCTCAAAAATGAAATTTTATTTTCTGATTACTTTTTCTCATCATGACCTTGGACACTACTATTGGAATATTTTTTTAAGGTCTAAATCATTTTATTCAATATTGCAAGTTGAGACATGCAGCTGTTGTCTTAGTTTGCTAACTGGTTTGCTAAAATTTTTAGTTTGCTAATGTGTTTGCTAAAAACATTAGTTTACTAACCAGTTTACTGACTGCTACTAAAATTTCATTAGTTTGCTAAATGATCAGAGCTGCTCAACTTCGCACAAAAAGACAAAATAACGGCCATTTTGTCTTGGGCAGTGTGTATAACGTTCCAAAAAGGTTTTAAACGGTCTAAAATGATTTGGAACTATAAATACACCTTCTTTACTTCATTTACACTTGATGAAAGCTTACATTTGAACTCCAACTTTGATTTTTCATTTATTGCTTTCATTCAAGAGCTTTAAAGTCTTTGAACTACCATTGGCAAATCAACTCATCTCTTCTTTATAGTTTGATTTGTATTGAGTAAGAGTGAGTGTTACAATATTGAATTGCATTTAAGAGAGGTTGTACAAGCACCTATTGAAGCTTGAGAGAGTAAGTGCTTGAGATAGCACTTGTGAAGGTTTCAAGCTACCTTGGTAAAAGCTTGGTGTTGAAAAGTTGTAAAGGTCTTTTGGTCTCTTGCCTTCAAAAGAGCAAATAGTGGAGAGAAGACTCAAAGAGGGTTCTTTGAGAGAGTAGATGTAGGCTAGTTAAGCCGAACCACTATAAAAATCATTGTGTTTGATCTCTCTAAATTTGACCTCCTTAACTTTGACCTCCTTTCTTTTGTGCAATTTAAATTTTTCCTTTTATACATGATATTGAATGTTGGTTGAAAGATTGAATTGATAAACTTGAGGACATATTGAGTGAGTTGAGAAATTAGTTGTATATTGTATGATGCATGTTTTGTTAGATATTGCTATAAATAGTGATTGAGGCTTGAATTGCAACTTAGGAATACATTGTTGAAACACATATTACTTTCATTATATGTAGAGAAGCACCTAGTTGAACAAAGCCACAAATTTTCATTAGGCTACAAGCAAGGGCCGAAAACTTGTTAAAGTCTAATTCACCCCCCTCTTAGACTATTTTGGGACAACAAAGTTACCGTTAGTTATAGTAAAAATGATTAAAGTACCCTTAACTTTATTTTCAAATTAAAAATAATTTAGTCATTGAAGTTTTATTTTATTAACAATTTAGTCCTTGAGATTTTATTTTATTAACAATTTAGTTCTTGTATTTTTAGAATATGGGTCTCATTAAATTAAAATTATTAAATTTAAATTATAATTATTAAAATATAGATTAATTACATTAAGGTCCTTAAAAATTTTAGTGAATTACAAAATCATCTATATATTTTACAAATTGATTCTTAAATATTATAACTATATACAAATAGGCCCTTATAATTTTTTAAAATTCTATTTGTCATCATTATTTCAATAATATATAAATAATTATATATATATATATATATAATATTTTCATATATTATATTATATTGTCATATATAAAAAAAAAGAAAAATAAAATATAAATCTGGATGCAAATTGTTAATAAAATAAAAATATCAGAGACTAAATTTAATGGGAGATTAATGGTAATTTTGACAAGATGGACTAACTTGTAAGTTTATTAAAATGTCAAGAATTAATTTGTTTAGTTCTAAAAATAAAGGGATTAATTTGTAGGTTTAACGAAATCCCCAGGACTAAATTGTTTATAAAATAAAACCTCAGGGACTAAATTATTTTCTAATTGAAAATAAATTTAAGAGTATTTAAGATTATTTTTATTAAAATTAACAGTAATTTAATTGAAATTATATCGACAAATCTAAATTGTAGGTTTATTAAAACATTAAGGACTAAATTGCTTTATTTTAAAACTATATAGATTAAGTTATAAGCTTATTATATAAATTTCAGATACTAAATTATAGTTTACCCTAATTATTATTATTATTATTATTATTTTAGAAGTTATTTCTTAAAGCAATTATTTTCTTAAAAAAAAATATTTCTTAAAATAAATGCTAAAATTTATGAGCCAAATTTGATTAATTTTAAAAAGATTTGGGGGGCCAACTTTACTAAAATTAACTATTATACATAATAAATAAAATATATATTCATATTAAATGACGCTTAAAAGATCTGCCCATTTCCATCATGCAGAATTGGAACAGAAATCAATCCTAAAGACTGCTTAATTTTGTTGATTTTATCATGACCTGTTCAAGATTCATTGTCATCTTCATTACCTGTTCAAGATTCCATTAAGAATGAATCAAACATTTTGATTCCAGAGAGAGAATAGTTAAAATTTCGACAAAAACCAAACGGTTTGATTATGTTCTGAATAAATCAAACATTTGAACCATACTTTAGAAAATTCTTGTGCAAAGGGATGACACCTTAGGGGGTTATGGAAGTTTTCAATAATAAGCATTATTAACTAGTGTCCACTGACTATCCACTAAGCTAGAATCTTTCTTTTTTATTTTTTAAGAAAGGAAAAAAAAAAAAAAAAAATCTTTAGTACCTTCAATATTCCCCACAAATCTGTCATGGTGGAAAACTCAATTTTCAAGCTCAGGTCTTTGCAGGCATCCATTGATAATTAGCTTCATTTTTCATTTGGGATTCATGAATTTCTTTCACTTGCTTAATAATCCAATTTCTTGTTTCCAAATCAAAGAGAAGAATACAAGCAAATACAGAGGAGATAAAATACCTCTAAAGCATATAACTGTTCTTCTATTCAAGCTTGCTTATCCTTGATGGGGGCCTTGAACAGGTAACGGAAAACCCAAGCAGCCAAAGTTGCTCCAGCAAAAGGGCAGATCCAATAAACATAAAACAACTCCCAGGTGTTATGCCAATTGTTTATATATGCCCATCCATAGGCATTGGCAGGGTTCAAGGAAGGCCCTGTATATTGCCTACCAGAAACAACCAATCCCACAGTAACCACAGCCACCATCCAAACCTTCAATAACAAGTTCTTGGGACCCTTAACCATAACAAGAAGCATAGCAAGGCAAAAAACAAAAGTCAACGTCCCTTCTGCAACTGCTCCTGTATGCAAATCCACCTTCAAAGAAGGACCCTTGAGCAGATGCTTGTATTTGCTAGGCATAGCTTGTAAGATTGCCTTGGCTCCACCAACCCCTCCAGCCGCCTGAGCAGGAAATCGCACGGCCATGGACATGAGAGACGCATCAGGTTTAATCCCAGCAGCATAAAAGGATATAGTTGCGGTGGGATTGAAGCTGGCACCACCCAAGGCAGCTCCTATCAAGCTGAAAGTTAGCACAAAACAAGTGGCTACATTTATAGTAATGAAAAGACCTGCTACTGACATGGCTTCTACACCTATATATGCTGCTACGGCGGAGGCGAAAATTCCCAGAAGTGGCATGCTAAATACCCACATGGAAGTCAAAATTGCATCTCCTATGACTGCTTTGATCACACCCATGGTGTTGTATCTCTCTATTTCTCTTGGACTGCAATATTAGACTTTTATCTCTTGGGTGTTTGTTTGTGCAGTCCTGAGGTAGAAAAGAAACAAGAGAAGGTTAGCTGTACAAGACAAAAACCAAAAGACACTCGCCGGCTTTGGGATTTTTTTTTTTTCTACCAATTATTGCTGCTTCTTTGTTTAAGCCCAATTATTGCTTTGTTTATACGCTTGCCTAACAATCCAAAAATCATTAAAGAAACGTGGGGATATTTCTGATTTTATTTTTTAATTACTATTAACTTTGTGTTTCTTGTTATTTTATCTAATAAATTTATAGAGAATCACAAATCAACTAAATTATATATATATATATATATATATATATATATATATATATATATATTAGTCATTATTTTATAAGATTCATTTACATATATGTTCATACCCTTTTTCACTTGTTATTACATATAGATTATAATATATAGAATCTACATTATATAGTATAAACTAATTATTTTATCTCTACATTGTTCGAAATATTTATTATTTTATTTTTATAATATAATTTAATATATATTTTATTATATTTTATAATTTCAAAATTATAATACAAAATTTTAATAATATTAGAATTTTATTTAATTATAATTTTATTTTAAATTTAATAAATAAATAAGTACATTAACAAATTTTTTTAAATTAGTCTTTAAAGTATTTGATATATACCAATAAAATGATAAATAAAATAGAAAGAAAATACAAATACCACCTGGCAATTTTAAAATTTTTATTATTAAAATTCTTATATTTTAAATATAAGAAATTTTTAAAAATATATATTTAAATTTTTTAAATAATTTTTTAGTGAATAATTATATATATATAACTTTTTTTAAAATAATTATTTTTTTAATGTAATTAAAAATTTATTTAAAAATTAATTGATTTTAGGGATATATAATATGATGAATATGGTTTTGTATTATTAGACGTTGTAAATTTAAGAAAATTTTGAAATTCTTAAAAAATATACAAAAAATAATTTTATATTTAATAGTTGAGATAAGGTTTTCTTAGTTGAAATTTAAAAATATTTAGATAAATTAATATTTAATACGATAAGTTAATTTTTATAGATAAATTTAAAAATAAGATAATAAAAGAGATAATATGTCATAATTTTTAAATATGCTTATTAGCCTGTATTAATAAAAGAGATGCCACATGCATGAACTATTTATTTTTTTATTTTAATAACATAATTTAATATATATTTTACTATAATTTATAATTTCACAATTATATTATAAAATTTTAATAATAATAAAATTTTAATTAATTATAATTTTATTTTAATTTTAATAAATAAATAATTTGATTAATAGATTTTTAATTACTCTTTAAATTATTTAACATACATTTATCAAATATAGGATAAATAAAATACATATGCCACTTGATGATTTTAGAAATATCATTATTAAAATTTTTATATTTTAAATATAAGAATTTATATATATATATATATATATATATAATAAAAGGAATTTATCCTTTTTTAATGTAATTAAAAATTTAATTAAAAATTGATTTTTGGGATATATATGATGAATGTAGTTTTATAATGCTTGAAGTTATAAAATTATGTAAATTTTAAAATTCTTTAAAAGTATGCTAAAAATAATTTTAATTTTTAATAATTGAGATAAAATTTTCATAATTAAAATTTAAAAATATTTAGATAAATTAATATTTAATATGATAATTTATTTTTTATAAATAAATTTAAAAATAAAAATAATAAAATAAATATCACATAATAATTTTTAAGCGTATTTATTAACTTACCTGGTACACTCTCTATAATAAAGGAGATATCGATGACAAATTTTTAATCATGTTTACTACCTTATATATATTCTCAATTTAAAAGAATCCCCCTTGACTTCCATGACGGATGCATCGGCGCTCAAAATCATCCAAGCTACGAGTTAAACGAGGGTGCAATTATAAATTTAATTTTTAGGCCAAAAAATTATTAAAAAAAATTAAATGCAGCATTAATTAAAAATGTAAATATTAAAATAAAAATATAAAATATTAAGATATTAAAATATAAAAATGTAAATAAATTTTACATAAATATAAAGATATTCAATGGACAAATAGTAGTTTTTTTAAAAGAATATCAAAAAATAAATTATAAGTAAAATTTTTATTTTAATAGAGAAATTATAGGCTCTCAAGAAAGCCCAACTACCATTGGACTTCCTTTGTTTGTTAACGATCTCACTTGGGTATCCAAATTCTGAACAAGTTGCTCTTCGTAGCTAAGGTCTAATGACACTTCTGTCTAGTTCTGCTATTTCCTTCGATGGATCGAATATATATTTCCTTAATATAGAAATATGGAAAACAAGATGTATCTTTTCCATTTTTTGTGGAAGAGCTAGCTTATAGGACATATTACCAACTTTTTGAATTACTTCATGTCGTCCTATAAATCTTGGGGCTAACTTATCTATTTTTCCAAATCTGATTGCTCCATTCATTGATGAGACTTTTAAGAGTACCTTTGTGACACCCCTTACCCGGCTATAGTGTATCCGAGTAAGCTATGTCACATGGTGTACCGGCACACTCTATTTTACCTTAATTAATTTTTTTTATCAAAGTTTTGAATATAGTTTGTGAAATATAACTCATTTAAGTTATTTATTGAAATCATAATTTATTTGAGGTTCCGAAAATTTTAAAGAAAATCCGGCAGGGTACCGGCTAAAAATGGAGAAAACAGTTCTTTGGAACCTGTTAAAAACACTTCCAAATAATTTCCAAACAATCCCAACTTCAATTCGTCAACAAAGTCTCAATATCAAAATCTCAACATTTTCCAATCTCATTTCTCAATCATCATTTCTCAGGGTATTCATATATAAGCAACAGATAAATACTCAATTTACTTCCATACATATCCAAGTCATAGATAGATATTTACTTTTCCATTCACAAATACAATTTTCATAATTTACATGAACTTCAAAATACATTACATAATTCTAAATACATATGAGAAAATAAAAATTTAGTTACAAAATGACAAAATGACACCTAGTGTCCTACCAATGCACTGCAGGTGGTGAGGTGACACGGACACTGTGCAGAACTGCAGGATGGACTCACCCAGTCTGCGGTCTACTGGGCTCACAATCAGTATCTCCAGTACCTACGCGTGGCAAAAGCAACGCGCTAAGCAATAATGCTTAGTGGTGCAATAATAAAATAAAAGATAGCAAGAAATAAATATGTAACGAATGTATATGTTTTATTTGTTTTGAATTTGTGTATAATTAACTTTGTCCACTTTTATTCATTTGGTTGCCCCAAGTAACCTACACTAGACGACTGGACTAGATAACGGGTAAACTGGCACTGGGTATCTAGTACCTCGGGCCGTCACACCATCGGTCACAAATGCATCTCCCGGTGTGCTGTAACGGCTACCAAGTCAGAATAATCTCAGGCACAAGGCCAAATCTCAATGTAAGGTCAGAATGGCTAAAAGCCATGAAATCACAGAACGGCATATTGCCATGTGCAGTACTGCTAACTGAACCCTATTGGCATGCCAAACTCTCCAAACTAATCTTGTTAGGTATACTAGGGCATTTGAAACTTTTAAATTCTTCAATTTGTGAATTTCAAGTTTTGGTGTTACTATTCACCTCATTGGTCAACAAAAATGTTGACTTTTAGATAGAAAATATGTACATTGACTTTGGCACTCCCAACATACCACATTTGGCATTTAAAACTTGTTGGAATTGGTCACCATTACCATTTCCCAACTTAAATCTAAGAGGGCAGAAATTTCAGTTTTTGTGACCCAACTTTACTGTTCCATTGGGCCCTGTTGCAGTGAGAATTTGAGGAAATGGTACACATGAAAGTTGTTCCTTATTTTGTCTAGTTGAATTTAATTTTTTGAATCACTCCATTTGGAGTTTTGTAGCTCCAGATATGGTCCAAAAACCATAGCTGGCCAGATTTCCAAAACTGCAGAATTACCAAATCTACAGTACCATGAACAATGACTGTGATTGCATATTTGAATAGGTTCTGGCCATAATTTGGGGTAGGTTTCTTCATGAAAGTTGTTTGTCTATGTCTTAACTTGTTGCTGTAAAAATTTCAGGTCAATTTACCATATCTACAGTAAGTTATGGCCAAATGAACAGTTACTGTTCATTTGGTCATTTCTGCAGGTGCTGTTGCAGGGTATCCGGATTGGGGCCAACTTTTGGTCCACTTGCTTTGGTCTTTTGGGCATGGTTTCTTCAGCAAAAATGTGCCATTATAAGCCTAGTTTCATGTTCAATTGGCCAAACACCAATTGGACCTACACAACCAAAGTTATGGATATGTAAATGGGCTGGAATCTCAGCCACTCTGCTGCTGTCCCTAGGCAGCCTACCATTCCACTTTGCCATGCCATTTTTTAGTCCAATTTATGGTCAACATACCTCAAATGGTCACTAATTGACCATTAGAATGTTATTTAACCATTTCATAAGCCAAGTCAAATTTTCATTCCTAAACCCTAGCTAAATTTCAAAGTTTTCACAATTTCCCTAATTAACTCTTTCATTCTTTATATATATATATATATGTGTATACACTTTAAACCTAAGCTCTAGTTCACTCTAAGTCCATCAAACACTCCATTTCTATTCCTTTAATAGGGCTGCTGAAATGCATGGCATACATACACATAATTTTTTTCATTTTAGTTACAATACCTTACTTAGTTTAAGTCCCTTAACATAGAAATAAAGAGCTTTAGGTGTATATATATGCACTAATCTCTTGTAGGCAGATTTTTCCCAACTCAAAACTTCACTTTCTTTCCTCTTCTTGGCTGCCAAAAGCTTCCCCAAGAGATATGGTCAAGTTTTAATGAAAGGGGTTAGGGTTTAGTAGTGTAACAAAGGGAGAAATTAAGCTTTGATTGAAAAAAATCAATGGAGGTTGTTTAGGGCATGTTTCGGCTGGCTTTTGGGGAGGGAGATGGCTGCTATATTTTTGGTTATTTTGGTCTTCATTTAGTCTCTTTCATTAGTTAGTCAAATGGTTGCTTAATTGTGATTGGTTATAGTTTTTAAATGACATCACCATGATGTCATAAATAAGCCTTTTTCCTCATTTTCTTTTCTTTTCTTCACTACTCATTTTCAATTTAATTTATAGTAATGTTTATTCATATTTTATGTCATATTAATTATTTACTCAACTGGACAAGTCGGCCAAAAATCACCTCTAAAGGCGAAATGACCAAAATGCCTTCCGTTTGGCTTAACGGGTCAAAATTGTCTGTACCGATTGAAAATTTTTTCTAGGTATTTTCTTGGCCTTCTAATGCCATAGGAACCTCAATAACCCTTCTCTGGAGTCCCAAAAATTATTTTATGAATTTTCTCTCGGGTCTAGGGCTCCTAGTTGCGAGAACCGCAACTTCCCACTGGGTTACCCATCTCTTGGGCATCGGCTCATTTAACTTGGTTGTATTTTATTTCTAAAATTTTTACTAAATTTTTCTTATTAATATTTGAGTAAATTTTGGTTCCTCACTTTAGTTTTAATATTTTTTCGAACGTTCTAGCTGTCTGGACCGACACCGGTCACCGGAACAGTAGAATGTACGGAATTGCTATCGGGAGGGTGTTACAACCTTATCTCCTTTTTGGAATTCTAGTTATCTTTTGAGTAAATTTTCATAACTTTTCTAACGGCTACTTGTTGTTTGTAATTGATCTTTAATTAAAGGCATTGCTTGATTAGTGATTTCCACTAGTTTAGCACCAACTAATGCTCGTTCTTCTACTTCTTCCCAACATATTGATGACTTGCACTTCCTACCATAAAAGTTTCATACAGTGCTATACCTATACTAGCATGATAGCTATTATTATATGCAAATTCTACTAATGCAAATATCTTTTCTAGGATCCCCAAAGTCTAGAAATTAACACATCTTTAGCATATCTTCCAGTGTTTGCATAGTATGCTTTAATTGCCCATTAGTTTAAGGATGAAAAGCTATATAGAAATCCAGTGTGGTTCTCATTGCTTTCTACAAACTATGCTAGAATCTTGATGTAAATTATGGCCCTTTATCTATCATAATAGGTATTGGAGCCCCATGCAACTTTATAATTTCATTAGAGTGTACAACTCTCATAGGAGTAAAATGGACCATCTTCATTAACTAATCTACTATTACCCAAATTAAGTCGTGGCAATTAAATTCTATTGGCAATACAACAACAAAATTCATAGCTTCATTTTCTAGCTATGTTTTCCTATTTCCACTCAAGTATTGGTAGTGGGTTTAATACTCTTGCCGGCTTTGGTGTTTTATCTTCACCCTTTGACAAACCTCACAATCTACCACAAACTATGCTATTTCTTTTTAAGTCATGATACATTTTGGTGGCTCTTGGATGCCCACTATATGGTGTGTTATGAGCTTCCTTCATTATTTCCTCTTTAAGCTCTTTAATTTCTAGTATACACAACTTAGTACCGTACTTAAGTACTCCTCTATTATCAATTTTGAATTCACAGTTTTCTCATTGTGCATAGAAGTTGCTATCTTTAATAGGTTAGGGTCTTTATGTTAGTTTTCAGCTATTTGATCCACCAATAATGAAGTAATCTTCAATTGTGCTAACAACATACCTTTCGTTGAAACTTCTAAATAGCTGATGCAATTCCTCTACCACATGTTGTCTCTCTACATAGATGTGTGCGAAACTGCCTAAAGATTTCCTACTAAATGCATCAACTACTACATTAGCTTTTTTTGAATAGTGCAATCATAATCACTAAGCAACTTACTCAAGTTTAATTCTCTTTGTGTGAAAATGCATTGGAAACTCTTATAATACATAAAGATATCACATGGTATTTCATATAAATAGTGTCTCTCCAAATCCTATTAGAATTATGAGTCCTTAATATAACACCATCATTATTTAATGATCAATTAACAAGGCTTTTAAACAATGGGTTGTTTTCCCTTTTCTATTTAGTGATGGAGTTGGTGCCATTTAACGATAGAAGAGCCATCGATATTTAGTGATGAATTAGAAAATTGCCTATGCTAATGCACGTGGCTATTAATAATTTTAATTTATAGATTTTCTTTTAATTTTAATATATAAAAAAATATAATGTTTTAAATTTTTTTATTAATTATTTTATATTTTATTTTTATTACTTTTTATCTCTCAAAATTTTTAATAAAGATTTCATACTAGAAATAATTAATATATATATATATATATGTGTGTGTGTGTGTGTGTGTGTGTGTGTAATAAGTATAAATATATAAATATATGTAATTAATATATATTAATATATAGTAAGTTACTTATAATAATGGCTACTTATTATAATATTAAGAGGGCAACAATTAAGTAATTTATAACTTACTATTGTATGCCGCATAAGCATGTAAATTACAAAGAAATAAAGTAAACACACAAAAATATCAGTATTTGCGTAATTCACCCTCTTCGCATAGGGTTACATCAATAGGCATGCCATCATCCACTAATAATAATAATAATAATAATAATAATAAATCATCTATTACAAGGTTAAGTTACATTACCCATCAACCCAATTATACCTAAAAAGAACCCACACTACATAACTACTTATAGTAAATATATTAGTTAGTCCTCTCAATTACCTCTAGACATAATATATTTACTACTGCAATTACTTACCACAAAGGGTTCTTCAACTACAATTGACAATAATCCCTTCCAATTGGATTATTGTTAGAAAAATCAATATGGCCCTAACCATATTAGATCTAGCATATTAACCCATAAATAACCTTATATCATTAGTCTACATTTAATTACATGTTACCCACAAATTAAACATAAAATTCATAGTCTAAATGTACCAAGATTGCAAATAATTTCCAAAGAAATTATAGAGAATAAAGCACATGATGAAAGTACCTTTATAGGACAAAAATCACACTAAGGCAAAACACCAATATAGAATTACAAAGAAAATACTATTTTTCTCTCCTTTGTGTCGCCAAAATTATGCCAAAGAATGTAGATCTTTTTTTTTCTTTTTTTTTCTTTGGTTTATATATGGCTCTATTCTCCTATTTGGTGTCAACTTGTATTACCCTATTGTAAGACTTCACGCAGTAGAAGTAAAGAGAAATTGCTCCATGCAATTCTCATTCCAATAGGAAATCAACTCATAATGGGCTCTTATAACAACAAAGTTCTAAGTCTTATATTTTGGGCTTACTTAAATTAAGCCCATCATAGTGTTTATGCCTTCATCTCCCACTCACTCATCGTGGGATTAGCTTTCTTTCTCAGTTACTACAATCTTCATACTTAAAAAAATAGATTGTGTGATCAATGCATACTTCGAGAGCTCAAGTGCTATATATCTGTTAAGATAATATAGCTCCTTAAATGGTGGAAATGGAGCAGATGCAGTATGCAGTACCCTAGAATATTATATCATATTTACAAATCTTCTGATATCATTAGATGTATTTTGAGTTCACAATTATGTCATTTCCATTGATAAACATAATTGACCGGTCCATGATCACAAACTTAATGTAATAGTACTCAATGATCATCCTCTTCTCTCGATGCTTTCAACTTTAATTTAACTCACTTTTGTAGGAATGCCCTACTAAACCGTATCTTCCATAGTTCTTTGGCAACACCCTAAGATAGCAAACATTAAACTAAATCTCAAGTAACAGATCCAAGTCATGAGGGTACGGACAAAGATTACTCATAATTTTTTAGGGTCTCACACAATTACAAGCAGAGATCTTCACTTGTATTTTCCTAGGACATTAGCACATGTGGTATGAATCACATGTTGCAGTATCAACTCCTTTCTCATGGAGCGTATGTGTTTACTCTAAATATCATACAAATGATAATTTAAGCACTCCTAAGTCCCAAATTTGAGTTCCCTTATCTACTTTGTTCATTCAAAACTCATATATGGAAATCAAGATAGATAATGTGACTTATTCACATGATGTTAATGTACTTATTACAATGACCTAAGATCTCGACTTTTTGAGATGACTTTGAGTGTTATAAGTTTTGAGCTCTCAATATTATCTCACAGATAATATAAAACTTATAACTATCTCATCTTTATTTTCTCTTTAATCAATGAAGGCAACTGCTTGTGTGAGAATGCTAGTCTTTTTATTTATCTGACATACTACATATAGTGTAAAAAAAATTATGTCCTTAAACATAAATAAAAATATGTATGTATATTTTGTAACAAAATGCAATTAGGTGCTAATAATATTGTTATATTTTGTGGCTTGAATTTTGGATATATTTTTTCATGGACCCAAATTATGACCTGACTCAAAAGTTTCACGCTGCGACTCGATTGGGATAAACAGTGAGATCTGTGGTGGTAGCAGAGGGCATGGGCTTGAAGCCCACCATTGATCTCCTTGGGGGTGCGGGGGCAACGTCCCCATGGTATGGACCATTATAAATATTGTAATATTCTATCCTTTACGGTAGAGTTATGAGATATTCGAGAAACACATTGGGGTTAGGGTTTGAGAGTTCTGATTGATTGTATCTTGCTCTTTTCATCATAGTGGAACTTTTTTTCTCTTGTCTTATCCATAGACGTAGACCTTACGGTTGAACCACGTTAAATCCTGTATTATTCTTCTTTTCTTTTCAATACTGTGTGATTGTGAGATTTGTGTGTGTACCTTAGATTTGCGTGCTTATTATAACAAAATGGTATCAGAGCTTTGTGCATAAAATCTAGGGTTTACAGATGGCATCGTCTTCAACGAAGTATGAGATGGAGAAGTTTGATGGTGGATCGAGTTTCAGTCTGTGGAAGATTAAAATAAAATCTTCCTTGATCCTATAAGGTCTATGGAAGGCAATCGAGGATAACTTTCCAGAAGGTATGAAAAAGGCAGAGAAGGCTGATCTGAAGGAGAGAGCCTTGAGTGCGATTTTCATGAGTGTAACTGATAACGTCCTACGCGAGATTGTTAGTGAAAGCTCAGCATCTGCGACATGGAAGAAATTAGAGGAGTTATACTCTACCAAATCACTGACCAACCGCCTGTATCTTAAGAAAAGGCTTTACAATCTAAGAATGAGTGAAGGTATGTCCATTAAAGAACATCTGGATGAATTCAATTCAATCATTATGGACCTAAAGAATATTGATATTAAGATGGATAGTGAGGATCAGGCCCTTATTGTGTTATGTTCTTTGCCACCCTCCTATAAAACTTTTGTTGATACTCTGTTGTATAGGAAAGACAGTATTTCACTAGACGATGTTAGTAATTCTCTAAAATCGAAGGAGTTGAAAAAGAAATTTCCAGATAATAGAGAAAGATTTGAGGGGGAAGGTTTGGTGAGTAGGGGAAGAACACATTCAAGGGACGGTTTTTCCAGTAGGAAGAAATCTAAGGCCAGATCTAAGTCAAGAATGAAAAAGGCCAACTATTTTGAGTGCAGGGAGCAAGGTCACTACAGGAGAGACTGTCCCAAGTTGAAAAATAAAAAGGGAAAGCAAACAAAAAGTTCTGCGAATATGGTTGATAGTTTTATTGATGCTGATGGTGATAACAATGCTAGAGAAATTTTATCCATGAGTTCAGATCATGGACAAAATTCTTGGATTCTTGATACTAGTGCTACTTATAACATATGTCCACACAGAAACTGGTTTGTCACTTACAAATAGATGAGTGGCAAGGTGTTTCTGGGCAATGATCGTGCATTATCTATTGAAGGAATTGGTAACATCAGATTGAGGATGTTTGATGGCGTTGTCAGAACTATAGAGTGCTGGCATGTTCTAGGACTAAAGAAGAACCTAATTTCTCTTGGGACACTTGACTCTCATGGATTCAGATACCATGCAGAGAATGGAGTTCTCAAAGTGTGCAAGGGCTCTATGGTACTCATGAAGAGCAGTTTGGTTTCAGGATTGTATTTTCTTCAGGGCAGTATAGTTTTAGGGGAAACCGCAGTAGCATCCAGAAGCAATAATCAGAATCAAACTCAATTGTGGCATATGCGTCTTGGTCATATGAGTGAAAAAGGATTATCTATGTTAAGCAAGCAGGATTTGTTAGACGGGCAAAAAACAGAATCTATGGACTTTTGTGAACACTGTACATTTGGCAAATAAATTAGGGTGAAGTTCGATAAAAAGGCAGTGAGCAAGACGAAAGGAACGATGGATTATATCCACTCAGATCTATGGGGTCCTAACAGAATCCCTTCCAAAAGCGGTGCCGGGTATTTCATGACTTTGATTGATGATTACTCTTGGATGGTGTGGGTGTATTTTCTAAAAACAAAAAATGAGGAATTTTTAACCTTTGTAAAGTGGAAGACGATAATTGAGAAGCAGACAAAAAAGAAGGTCAAATGTCTTAGAACTGATAACGGGTTGGAATTTTGCAATCGTGAGTTCGATGCATTCTGCAGCAATGAAGGTATAGTGAGACATCACACTTATACAAGGACACCACAATAGAATGGTATTGCAGAATGCATGAACAGAACGCTTTGTGACATAGCATGAAGCATGCTCTCACATTCAGGATTGGGAAAGGATTTCTGGACTGAAGCAATTAATACAGCCTATTTCTTGGTTAATAGATCTCCATCTATAGTTATTGAGTGCAAAATTCCTTTTGAAATCTGGTCCAGTTCACCTGCTAATTACTCTCAGCTGAGAGTATTTGGTTGCCCTGCTTATGCTCATGTGAGAGATTGTAAGCTTGAGTCGAGGGCAAGAAAATGCATATTTCTAGGGTATGCATTTGAAGTAAAAGGCTACAGGTTGTGGTGTAATGATCCAAAGTCTCCAAGATTAATTATCAGCAAGGATGTGACATTTAATGAGTCTTCTTCATTGGATAGTCAGAGGGAGAAGTCAATAGCAGAATTAGATCACGATGTCAGCGAATAGGTGGAGCTTGATATTGATACTTTAGCAGTTCAGTCCAGTGATTCAGAGGATGACGTGCAAGATCCTGATCAACAAAAGGATGCACCTGAGCAACAGTAACAGGAACCATATAGCATTGCAACTGGTAGAGAGAGAAGACATATTAGACCATCGCAGAGATATGCATATCCAGATCTAGATGTGTTTGCCTTGTCAGTTGCTGAGATAGTTAATGTGCATGAACCCAATAATTATAGAGAAGCTATTTCTTGTTCAGATGCAGATCAGTGGGTCGGTGCTATGAGTGAAGAAATTAAATTTTTTTACAAGAATTAGACTTGGGAGCTTGTAAGATTACCTAAGGGACAAAAAAGTGGTAGGTTGCAAATGGGTCTTCAAGAAAAAGGAAGGCACTCCACACGGTTGGTAGTAAAAGGCTTTACTCAGAGGGAGGGGATTGACTTTAATGAAGTGTTTTCTCCAGTTGTGAAGCACAGTTCTATCAGAGTCTTACTTGCTATGGTTGCTCTTCATAATCTAGAGCTTGAGCAACTAGATGTGAAAATAGCATTTTTACATGCTAAGTTGGAGGAGCAAATTTATATGAGTCAGTCTGAGGGATTTCTCATATCAGGTATGGAAAACTGTGTTTACTTACTTAAGAAATCTTTATATGGTATGAAATAGTCTCCTAGGCAGTGGTACAAAAGATTTGATACATTCATGGTTCGTAATGACTTTAATCGTAGTTCATATGATAGTTGTGTGTATCATAAGAAGCTTTTAGATGATTTCTTTGTTTATTTGTTGTTGTATGTGGATGACATGCTTATTGCTGCTAAAAGCATATCACAAATTAACATTCTGAAAAAGCAGTTGAGTGATGAGTTTGAGATGAAAGATTTGGGTGCTGCAAAGAAGATATTGGGAATGGAAATTACTAGGGATAGAAGTGTTGGGAAGCTTTTCTTGTCTCAACAGGCCTATGTTGAGAAAGTGCTTAAGCGTTTCAACATGAATAATGCTAAGCCTGTGACTGTTCCATTTGCTGCCCATTTCAAGTTATCTGTCACCCAAAACAGATGAGGAGATGGAGCACATGTCCAGTGTTCCCTATTTGAGTGCTGGTGGTAGCATCATGTATGCTATGGTATGCACCCATCCTGACATTTCACATGCAGTTAGTGTTGTGAGTAGATACATAGCGTGTCCTAGGAAAGAGCATTGACAAGCAGTGAAATGGATTTTGAGGTATTTGAAGGGTACTACAGATGTTAGTTTGACATTTGACAGGGCCAAGATGAGTGATTCAGTTGTTGGCTATGTGGATTCAGATTATACAGCAGACTTAGACAAGAGGAGATCTTTGACAGGTTTTTTGTTTACTCTTTCTAGAAGTGCTATCAGTTGGAAGGCAACATTGCAAGCTACAGTTGCTTTGTCTACCACAGAGGATGAATATATGGCCTTAACAGGGGTAGTGAAGGAAGTTTTATGGTTACAAGGTTTGGTGGGTGATCTTGGGTTGATATAGAATAAGGCAACAATGTTTTGTGACAGCCAAAGTGTAATACATCTCACAAAGAATGAGATGTACCATGAGCGAACTAAGCACATTGATGTAAGATATCACTTCATTCAGGACATTATATTTCAGGGGACTGTAGTTGTGCAGAAAGTCTCTACACATGATAATCCAGCAGATATGATGACCAAAGGAGTCCCAGTCAGCAAGTTTAGGCATTACTTAGACATGGTTGGTATTTGTAATGCTCAGTAATGCCCTTGCGAGGGCATATGGCAAGAAAAAGTATTTTTATGGTTATTTTGTTAATGATAAAGGGAATTCAAGCCAAGGGGAAAAATTGTTATATTTTTGTGGCTTGAATTTTGGATATATTTTTTCATGGACCCAAATTGTGACCCAACTAGAAAGTTTTACGCTACGACCCAATTGGGATAAAAAGTGAGATCTGTGGTGGTAGCGAAACTCCTTAAGGGTGCAGGGACAATGCCCCCACGGTATGGACTATTATAAATATTATAATATTCTACCTTTTGCGATAGAGTTGTGAGATATTTTGGAAACACACAGGGGTTAGGCTTTGAGAGTTCTGATTAATTGTATCTTGCTCTTTTCAATATAGTGGAACTTTTTTTCTCTTATCTTGCCCGTGGACGTAGACCCTACGATTGAACCACGTTAAATCCTATGTTCTTCTGCTTCTCTTTTCAATACTGTGTGATTGTGCGATTTGTGTGTGTGCCTTAGATTTGCGTGCTTGTTATAATAAATATTACCATAATAATGTGTCTTACATGAACATAAAAAAAATACACTAGTACATTTAACAACTATGTCATCCCAATGATTTTACATGCCTATAGAAAACATCTTCATTATAGGCTTAGTAAATGGATCTACTATCATCTCATGTGTAAAAATATATTTCATGTTCACTTCTTTGTGTGTAACCATGTCTTTAACATCGTTGTACTTGATGTCAATGTGTTTGGTTTTTCATGATACGTGGGATCTTTTGTATAAGCTATTATTGCTTGACTATCACAATAAACAGTCACAGGTTTAACAGCACTATCAGAAATTCCTAAGTGTACCAGAAATTACTTTAACCAAACAACTTCTTGCACAACAATGGAAAACACTATGGACTCAGCTTCCATTGTTGATAGAGCTATACATGATTGTTTTTTATCGCACCATGATATGGCTCCATTGTTTAGTAAGAAGGCATAGCTAGAGCTAGATTTACTTTCATCTAAATCACCCAATCAGCATCTATATAGCCTTTCAATTACAGACCACTTCCTTGATAACACAATGAGTAATCAGTTGTGCCCTTCAGATACTTTCATATCCTCTTTACTACTTTCCAATGTGCTTGCCTCGAATTGGATTAATATTGACTCACCATGCCAACAACATAGCAAATATGAGGTCTTGTACACATCATAGCATGCATTAGACTTTTAACTATACTGGCATAAGGAACATTTTTCATTTGCTCTATCTTTTGAGGTGTCTTAGGACTTAGTCTTTGGTTTAGAGCTTCACCTTTAGAAATGGGAGTATCTATGGGTTTACAGTCTTGCATATCAAGTCACTTTAGAACCTTTTGGATGTATGACTCTTATGAGAGAGAATATTTTTTTTGAGCAATCCCTTGAAATCTTAACTCTAAGGATATATGCACTTCACCCTTGTCTTTCACCTCAAAATTAGATGATAACCATCCTTTGATAGTTTTGAGATACTCAATGTCATTTCCGGCTAAAAGTATATCATCTACATACAATGATAAGATCACAAATTTATCTTTAAATTGCTTGATATACACGTAATGGTCCTCATGAATCATAATGAAATCAAACCACTTGATTGCATTATGAAACTTAATATACCATTGCCTTGAAGACTATTTGTTATTCAAATTCAGTTATACTTTCATTTACTTGCTCATCTATATGAACATATCCTTTTAACTATTTAGAGTATCTTATAAAGATACATTTCCTTTCCCTTGGACCTAGTTTTACAAATTTATAGGATGGATCATGAGCAAATGCAGCACATCCCTAAGGTTTCATAAAATCGAGGTCTGGTTTGTTTTTGTCTAAAGCTCATATGGAATGGAAGCACTGATTTGGTAAGCACACGGTTAAGTACAAAAGTGGCAATTAAAAGTCACCTAATAGATAATTGGCAAATTAGCTTGAGCCATCATTGACCTAACCATTTCTAATAGGGTCCTATTTCACCTTTTTGCAACACTGTTTTGTTGTAGAGTTCTAGGAATAGTCAACTATTATTCTATTCCTCTTTTATCAAATGATTTCTTGAATTAATCAAGTAGATATTCTCTACCTTGATTAGTTCTTAAAGCCTTAACTTTTCTATCTAATAGATTGTCAACTAAATTTAAAAATTTAATGAAGCAACCAAAAGCTTCAAATTTATGAGACATGAAATAAACATAACCATATTGAGTGAAGTCATCTATAAATGTGATGAAATAAATAGCCCCATGCCTAGCTCTTGCATTCATTGGACCACATATGGTAGAGTAGATTAATTGCAATGGAAATTCAGCTCTAGCTCCTTTTCCAAATGGTTTTCTATATGTTTTTCCCATTAGGCAATATTCACACCTAGAGAATTCCACTTTATTAATACTACCTAGTAGGCCCTTTTTAGCCAATTTTTGCATGCGTTGTTGGCCTATATGGCTAAGTCTAGCATGCCATGTGTTAACATCATTCATAGACTTATCAAAAGATGTAAATAAGGAAAAACTAATATTATTATTAGAATTACTTATAATGTCCAAAACAATAAAACCATCTAAAAAATATCTAGAACCATAAAAACTCGATCCTAAAAGCAAGTTTACTCATAATTCATGAAAGTTAAGGGTGAAACCCAGTTTAACTAAAACTAAAACAGAAAATAAATTCTAATGAATTTCTAGAACAAACATGACATCATATAAGAGCAAGGTCTGACCTTCACGTATGACTAACTTACACGTGCCAATCCTTTTCACCTCCACTTTGGAGTTATTTCCAACATATATCCATCTTATCCCATGAGGTAGACATTAGAATTCCACGAAGGCTTCTCTATCCTTTGCTACATGGTCTATGGCTCCTGAGTGTATAGTCCATAAAGGATTATATTTGGTTAGTAAAACAAAACTAAAAACATTTATTACACTCATAAGTGCTAAAAGGCCATTTACCTTTTTGGGTTCAGTGCAATCACAAGGAAAATGTCCCTTGTTGTCATAATTAAAACACTTCACTTTTGAAATGTTTTTTTTTTCTTCTTGGGAGAAGCTTTCCCCTTTCCAGTTTTCTGTTTCTTATTTGTTTCACCTTTCTCCTTGCCTTGCTAGTTCGCACTTTGGTTCTTGAGTTTTTGTCTTTTTCCCCATTAGGAACTTGAACTAGCCATGTACACATCTGGACTTAGCTTGCTAAAATGGAAGTGCTCTTCCTCCAGTTCAAGGTGATGCATAGTGTCCTCCAAAGTCTTAAGATGGGCGTTATGGGTTAAATGCATATTCATATTCTCCCAGCTGTTTGGCAGAGAGCATATGATAGCCTGGATTTGCTATTCATTAGTCAAAATATGAGCTACATCTTTGAGCTTATTGACCATGTTATTCATAACCCTTAGATGTTTCTTCATGTCATGATCAGGATGCTTCTTCTATGTGTCAAATTTTATAGTTAGAGCTCTAAGTTTAGTGACTGAAATACCTCTAAACTTTTCCTTGAGAGCAGACGACATATCCTTAGCCCTGTTATATTTCCTGAATTCTCGCATCACATCATCATCCATACTACTTCGCAACGTAATGTGAGCAATAAAGTTCTTCTTTTTTCAAGCTTCATACGCCTCACGGTCCCGCCTATGCTGGGCTCTGTTGCTCTCTTCATGTACTTCCATGACTAGGTTGAGGACCTTTAGAGCTTCTTGTTCCTTAAGCACATATTGGATTTTCATACTCTAGATTTCGTAATTGTTGCTATTAAGCTTCTCACCCTTGTTTAGCTTGGCTATAATGTTCTTAGCAGCTAGCGACATTTTTCTGTTTAGGATATTTTATGCACATTTATTAGAACTTAATAATATACAAACATCTACCTTTATACTAACTAATTATACTAATATTTATCTTACATTAGGTTTAGAATCGAAAGTTCACTGTATTCCCAATCATCCTCTAAGATCCTAATGTATGATAAAAATAACATAATTAATTATGTAAGATAATATTTTTAAATTACTTTTAATCTAAGAACTTAATAAATTTATACTATAATAAATTTATTAATCTTTTATTCTTAAATTATTCTTAATTCAATAATCTTATAAATTTACGCTATAATAAATTTATTATTTTTCCTTATCTCATATTTAAATCCCACAAGAAATAAATTAAAAAAAAAGAATGAAAAATGATATAATAAAATAAATAATAAATATTTTTATTAATAATTTAAAATAAAATGTTCGTAATAATAAAGAATATCAAAAAAAAAATTCCTTGGTAATCTTAGTATATTCTAAAGAATGATGGAAACCCTTGATACTGGTAAAGATTCTTTCAACTTTTTATTCAGCTTAAATTTCAGTCCATTATCAACTTTAGGCAGCATTTTCTTGACTAGTGATTTCCTTTTTCTATCTCGTATAGACAGAGCAAGTGAGAGATGTGCTGTCTTCCTAGCTATCTAGTTTTGGTATTCCTTAATGAATTCCATCACTAGATGCCTATAGCACCTAACAGTATTTTTATCTACCTTTTTCCAAGTAGAATCTAAATTTCCTCTTAAGTTAAGGTTAGGTAAAACTGCTCTTAGTGTCCTATATTTTTCACTCCTTCGTAAGAGACCTCTCGCCCAAATAATTAGTTGCATCTTCAAATTTACCCTTACAATGTGATTAACAAGATGCTCTAAATTATCAAAATTATCTTTAGGATTCATCCCCAAAGTGATTAGCTCTTTAATCATTCTATCTACTCTAACCCTTTGTTGAGCAGTAAAGATCCTGATAGAGGTTTTGACAAGACGAACCATATTTTTGTATACATACAGAAAGAATTTAAGATCCAAATAAAATATTTATTTTCTCAAAAATAAATAATATTAATAAAAATGTTGATAAAAATATTCTGGGTAGGTGAAAATAATTTATAACAATATCTAAATAATTTTAGACATTTTCAAATGATTTTTAGATAATTAAAGTAAATTTAAAGAAATAAAATTAAAATAATTATAAAAAAATCCATAAAATAATAAAATAAAAAGTTCCAAAAATTAAAATTTTCATCATTAATATTTTTAAAATATTTTTAGGACCTTGTAAGAATTTTTTCCACTGAAAAAACCCTTGGAAAACTATTTTTTCAAAAAATATCTATTTTATATTTTTCTTTTTTATTAAATAAATAATAAAAAAAATTGATATTTCTGATTTGTTTGAGTCGGGAATTTTGCAAAATAAATGAGGACTTTATTCTAAGGTTTTGGACACACGTACCCTCATCGCAACTTAAAACTTATTAAAAAGGATCTCCTTCAACTTTTTCTAATACTAGATTTATAGTGACTTTCTGATAATTTTGAATAAACCTAACTTTCTCACAGTTTATCCAAAAAAATACAAATAATATACCTATGGAAAGCTTGTCATATCCACTTTACAATGGTACAAAAATTATGTATAACGAATAAAAATACATAGAGATATAATTGCTCAAAGTAAGCATATTTAACATGTTTCAATGGATTCAGATTTGCAAATTAAATCCCAGATTTAATTCTAATCACCCTAACATGTGTTTAACATGTCAGTTAACATATTTAGACTCGGAAAACAAGAAAATAGCTCTAATATCAATATTAGAACAATCAATATGGCCTTAACCATATTAGATCAAGCATATTAACCCAAAACCAACCTTACTTGGATTGCAAATTGATGTGTACTTTGCAAGTATACGGGTCGTTTAAATAGTAAAGAAAAGATATCGTCCCACAAAGATTTTTTGATTGAGTACCAAACTATAGAAGTCACGATTATTTGGGCTATCAATAATTTGTGCCAAAAAGTAGAGTAAAAGATGCAGCAAATTAAATTGGAAAAAATAAGGAAATTATAATAAAATAAGCAATTAAATTTCTAAGCACTGTACCAATTTATTAAAATTTTAGCAAGTAATTGAAGATTTAATTAATTAATGGTAATGATTGATTTCAGAGTTGAGGTTTATGAAGAAAATTTCATTGGGATTTGGATAGGCAAAACCAAGATCAAGGGAAATGCAAGTTTGAAGGAAGTTGATTCTGATTTCCTTTAATTTCTCTTTCAAGCAAACTAAAGAGTATTTTAAAGGAAATTAAACCCCATTCTCATGCGATGTTTAATTACCTAAAACCCTTTAAGCACTTTAATCAACTTGAAATTCCTCTTAACCCACTAGTTTATCTCTAACACTAAGTTCATTATCATAATTATCTATCATAGATTTTCACCTCTTGGTCCTTCAATTTAAGATTAAGAACAAAACTCAAAGGGTACCAACAATGGGTATGTAAATAAGCACACAAGATAAGAATCAAAACTTATATATAGTAAAATCTGGTTAAAACCAATCCAAATCCACAAATAAAACTTAAATCATCACACCCAACTCTGAAATCCTAAGTATCTACTCACTCATGCTTGTGTTTACAAGTAGAAAATATGAAATAGAACAATAAAACATGAAAATAAGACTAAAAATAAAAGAACCCAAAAGAAAATAATCCAAATCTCTGAAAATGGAAGCTGGAAACGTCACTCTGCAAGTGTCCCTCCTCCAAAAATGGCGTGGTTCCTTCTTTCCTTCTTCCTTTGATTTTCCTCTCTCTTTCTCCTTATGGTAAAAATGAGAACATGATGCTTATATATCCCCTCAAACTTTGCCCTAAAAATGGTCTCTAAAGGGATAAAGACAAAAAGTGTAAAAGGTGTGAAAAGAGAAAATTTTTCCATGTCAGCAAATCTGCCAGCGCCATCCCACACGCCTCATGTTGATTGAAGTTATTTTTAACATGCCTCATGTTGATTCGGAGGAGCCTTTAGATTCTGCACGACCAGCTACACGGGACATGTTGAAGTCCTTGAAACTTTCTGTAGAATTTGTTCCAAAATCTCTGTCTGCACGATCCAGTGTTGAATCTACATGCCTCATGTGGATTCCTGCTGGCTGACTCTTATCTTCACATGACCTTCAACACGGGGCATGTTGAAGCCCTTGAAAATCTCGGCTGGTCTTCTTCCTTAGGTAAATTTCTTTATTTTTCACACTACTTTAAGCTTCCAAATTACTTTGAATTTCTTCTATGTGGACCTTTTTGCCTTTCAATCTTATTAAAACCTATCAAAAACATTAAAATTTCAAAAATCAAATATAATGAAACTAAAATTAACAAATTAACTAAAATAAGCACTAAAACCATAAAATTACTAAACTAAAAAGGGCAAAATGGATGCAAACTACCCTAAAATACCTATATAAAATAGATTTATCAAATTCTCCTAAACTCAAATCTTTGCTTGTCCTCAAGCAAATTAAAAACAATTATATGCAATTGGGGTACCTTTTTCTTAGATTCATGAAAATCACTCATCCAAGCTTTCAAACTTACCTCTAGCCGCCAACAAGCCATCTACCCACCTTCAAGGTATAAGGAATTCAATTCTCACCAAAGTTATCACCGCTTAGCCTTGGGTCAATTATTCATTCCATCAAACCTATACCAATCAATTACATAGAGAAATCATGCTTAAATAGGCTCTAAAACAATCCATAAACTAATGTGCCTCAAATAATGATGGAAATAATTAAATAGAGGAATAATATGCCAATCCCATAGGCAAACCAACTATTCCAATCTCCACTAATATAGGAAAACACAATCAAACGATCAAAAAGACTTTTAATGGTTGTAATGGGGCTAAGGGGTAATAATGTGGCTAACAAAGAAAAGGTAAAAGGGAAGCAAAACATAAGAATAATTAAATTGTTAAAAAGATCAAGATACACTTCTCTTTTATTTTCATTTGTAATTTTTTTTTGAATAAAATGGTAGGAAGAACTTTACAATAAATCACCAATGCTAGCATATAATTTTTTAAACTCTTTTAGGGACTATATAAATAACATTGAATTTTGCATTATAATTGTCCCTTTTTAATCCACCCTCAAACTCATTTCTTTATGTACTTGGGTGGTAAGTAACTTTCCATAACATGATATGACTGCTAGCTAATTTTACTTTAGTACTTCTCCCATTTAATTATTATATACTTTTTTTTTATATCTATCGCTTAAACAAATTATTCTCATAAAGGGTAGGTAAGTGTTTAGGTTTATGGCTAGGTAGATTATGGGTACCAAGGAAATAAGGGGTATAAATGAAGGCTCAAATTGGTTTCAAAGGGAAATTTTAAAGTGAGGTTGGTTTAAGGCTAAATATGTGAATTTAAAATTCAAAGAATGCCTTGATCATTTTTCTTTTCAAGTGAATACTAAGATTTTGCCTCGAAAGGTCTCGAAGGCTTGTTCTAGGATTGGTAAGAAACAATTAGTTATTTCTTACTCTAGAGTTTTCTTTAAGCACTCAAAACTCAATGTAATTAATTTAGTGGCCCTTAGCTAAGAAGATATAAACCTAGATAAGAATCTTATGATCTTATACCAATCCGGAACTTTCAATCCATCAAACCCATCTAGAGGCAAGCTCAATCACTTTTCAAAATTATTCTCAATCTTATAAAAATTAGGTAAAAATTTATTTTTTATGTATGCATGATTCCTAAAATAAATGCACAAATTAAATAATAAAAAAATGAAATAAAAACTATACATAATCTATATGATATCTATATGCAAGTGTATATATTTACATGGTGTAAGTGTATGGTGTGTGTGAACTAAGTAACTAAGTATAAAGGAAATGCAATTTAAGTAATGCAAATAAAAAGGATTAAAAATTTTGCAAAAATTTTGCCCTCCCCCAAACTCAAATGAGACAATGTCCTCATTGACTTAATTGAAGTGGCAAGAATGTAAATGAAATCAATCAATGATAGCTCGAGAGATATAAACCAAGAAATAGTGGAAGTTGTTACCATGTAGAACATAAATGCCTAGCGTTGAATGAGCAGAATATGTACATGAGGCATGTTGATAAAAAAGCATAAGGCGTGTTGAAGTAAAAGTAAATTAGCATGCCCCTGTGCTGAATGTTGAGCAACTGACACTGGGTACCAACATGGGGCATGTCATGCTCCAAGAAAATTTCGGTGGGCTTCAAAAATTTTGCAAATTTGAAGCAAATCAAATAGCTCACATAAAAGCATAACCCATAGTATGAGGCATGTTAAAGGAAAACAGTTTCAACATGTGGCATGTGAATGGCCAGAAGTTACCTTATATGCTGTATTGCAGTAGCTAATAGAAGAGCAGCTGCTAAACTTTCAATAATCCAGTTATATGACTATCAAAAAGCAATATTAATAATGTTATTACAATAGCCAATAGAGACTAAGATTAGAGAAAATGATCAATTCAATAGAAATTTGGATTACAAAGACAATGCATGCAGCACAATAAAATAAACCAATGCAGCCAGCAATAAGGAACAAGCCAACTTAAGATTCATGAAACAAATAAGAAGGAAGAAAAACAAAAATTTAAACCATTCACAAATAGATAAAACATGTAGAAGTTCCAATGACCAGGAAATTAACAGTAGAAACATAAAGCAGACTGACCAATTTACACAATTAAAAGCTAAAGTTTTATAAGGTAACTGAAACTAATAAAAACAAAGTTCTAAAACTAGACAACTGGTTGGTCTTCTTCATTTGTGGATTGCACTGGATCATTTGCTGCTGCAGGTGCTTGCTCATTGGATTTTTCAGAAGTAGTATCCAGGTTTTCTATCATAGCCTTCATCTCTTCGAAAATGTCTTGGCCCCATTTGTACAGCTGGTTAAAAGAGGCTGCTAGCTTGTTATAAATGTCAATCATTTCTCTGTTATGAATTTTTTGCTTTCTCTTAAATGAAGAAAACTTCTTTTTAATCTTTTTCTCAAGCTTGGCTTGCTTCTGACCAAGTGCATCAACCTTAGCTTTTAAAGTTTTTAGAGCAACCACAATATCAGAGCTCATCAGAGGCAGGCTGCTATGCACTACTCATTCTATCAATTTTGGCTTCCAAATTTTGAAGAAAAGTAAATAAGTCTGATTGTCCAACAGTAGGTGGGTGAGAGCTAGAAGGACCAGCGTCAGTTTGCTGTCTTATACCCTGTGATTACTGCTGCTCTTCACCCTCATATCCCCCATTTACCACTACATAAACATCACCTCTTTTCATACCTTTCATTTGAGTTATGATAATCCTGTCCAGAAAGGACTAGCCAACCATAGATACCATAGCATATTGGTCAGGGTTAAAACTAAATGATTTGGCAATCACAGTCACCATCCCTCCAATAACTATACTGCCAGCTGTGTAACACCCCCGTTGTATAGCCTGGTATATTTCACTGTTCCGGTGACCGGTGTCGGTCCGGACAAATAAAGAGATTAGAGCCACACTTAAGACAACTTGAGAAGCCATAAACACAAATAATTAGTAATGTTTAATTAGTTAACTATAAATAAGAAAAACAGAACATAAGAGGTTAAACGAGCCGAGTCACAGCGATGAGTGACCTCCTCGGGAACGACTGCGAAGTCATTTTAAACTCAAATTTCGAACCGTAAAAAGTGACGCTGCGGTCCTTAGGACCCTTATGAACACAGTGGAAAAGAGAAAATCATGAAAAAGAACTGTTAAGTCAGTCAAATAATTAGGTCAGGGAGCCGGAAGAAATATTGGATTATTTGCAAACCGAGATGAACCGGCGAGGGGCAATTTGGTCAATTGACCCCGAGAGCTGACTCCTGACATAACTGTCAAATAAAATCGGAGAAAAGAAAATTTCGGAATCGACAATAGAATTAAAGAACTAATAGAAAAATAAATAGAAAAAAAAAAGAAAAGGAAAGAAGTTAGAAAAGTCAAAGGTGATGTCATAAAAGAATTAATAAATTGAATTAATTAATTTGGATTTAAGGGTCTTCCATAAGCAAAATAGATAAAAGAAAAGAAAAAAAAAATTTTTGATTACTTCATTCCCGTCACTCTTTCTCCCTCATTTCTCTCATTTCCCTTTCCACCATTAACACCCATTTCAAGCTTTCAAAAGCTTGATTTTATTTTATAAACTCCCTAACTCCTTTAAGTAAGTCTTGTTCTTGGACTTTGACAAGCATCTTGACAACAAAAAGAGGAGGAAAGAAAGAAGATTTGAAAAGGGAGAAATTCAACAAAAGAGGTTAGTGGTTAGTTTTTAATATTATGTTTAAATTCATAATTAAGTAGTTGAATTACACTAGAAATTGTGGAAAAATACAATGAAATAAATTGTTGAAGGACCAAACCTAAATTTTAGTCAACTAGGGTTTGAGGATGTGTATGCATGAACTTGGTGAATTTAAAGGTGTATGTGAGCTTATTGGTGTTGAATGATTAGCATTAAAACAATTAAGTGTGATTAATTACAATAATTAGATGAATTAGGGTTTGGAGGCCTAGGGTTTGAGGCAAATTTTGGAGAAATACATACATGGCATGTTTGACCTATTGTGAAGTGAAATAGTGGTCAATTATGACCAAATGAATTGTGTGGGAATGGTAGGAAATTAAACCAAACCCACTTTGAAGGACCAAAACTCAAATTTTACAAGTCCAATTGATATGCCACCAATTGGAGATGAAAATAGACATAAAAGAGCACAATTTTCATTAAGGAACCATTGCCAAAAACTGACCAAAACTTGGTGAAACAATTGACCAAAGTGAGTTGATAGCAGGCTGCCACTGCACTAAAACTGACCAAATGAACAGTAACTGTTCATTTGGTCATAACTTGAGCTAGGTAGGTCAAATTGACCTGAAATTTTACCAGCAATTAGATATGATATAGACCTAAAACTTTCATGAAGAACACCAACCCAAATTATGCCATTAACTCATTCAAATCATTGAGAAAAGTTAAAATTTCTGTACTGAAATTCTGCAGATTTTTAGTTGAGCAGCAATGTTTGGATAGCTATAACTCTCTCTAGAAAACTCGGATTTAGGCGATTCTTGAACCGATGGAAACCTAAGACATAGTACAACATTTCATATGAAGAAAGTGAGACCAAATTATGAACTTAACTTGATCAAACAATTGACCAAAGTTGAACCAAAAATCTGACAGCACCTAAATTGCAGTATGAACAGTGCACGTGAACAGTAAACTTATTTTGGCCATAACTTGAGCTACAAAACTCCGATTGAGGTGATCCAAAAATGAGAATACACTTAAGACAATAAGGAACATTTTCTATGAAGGAAGTTTTATCAAATTCCAACAGTAGATCGACCAATGGAATAGTGCAACTTCAGAAAACCAAAACCGAAAATTGGCAATTTTGCCAAAATGACCTAAGCTTTAAACAAATGACCAAAACCAACAAGTTTGGTGACCAAAATGTGGTATGTGGGTGAAGTTGGAGTTCCCATACCTATTAAGCCTTAGAAAGTCAATAATTTGACTTGAATAGTGCAGTGAATAGTAACCCGAAACACAAAATTTCGAGAACGTCGAATTTAACACGTTAGAGTTAGGTAAATGTAAAGCTAAGTTTATTTTGAATTTATTTTAAGTTCTAGTACTGAAACATTATAAAATTGTGTGTTTCAGTTGAAAAGAATATCGGGAAGGAACCCGAGGAACCGAGTCGAGGCTAAAGGACGACTCGTTTGAGGTTTGTGCACAATATTACTATGCTTTAAAAAAAAATTCATTGATTAAATGAATGAAATATGCATTTTATTGTTGCTTTGAATTGTTGAAAGTTTTGTGACCTTACTTATGATGTTTTGATTCAAATTGTGAAAATTATTGTGTATATTTGAAATGACAATGTTTAGCAAATTGTTAAGATAAGTTTTAAAACCACAGTATCATGACCATATATTTGAACACCTCACTAGCACGACTAGTGGGGGTAATTAGTTTGGAATTTTGATTCCTTCTCTGGAGAAGTGTTTAGGTGTGCCAGTAGAAGAGGATGTGAATGGATATCCATATATTTGAGCTAGCTAGCCTTGTGACATGATTTCTCTTTAGCCTCTGGCTATCAAGATTCATGTGATTTCTCTTAGCCTCTGGCTATTGAGATTCTATTTGTTTCGAATGGCATGATTTAACTGTGGGTTTTATGAAATGTGTTTTGATACTTTGAAATAAACTTGGTTTACATGTAAAATCTTACAATGCATGATTGTATTTAATTTTCATGTTTAGTCAAATTTTTGAATGAATGTGCTTTAAGTTTTGCATAAAGATTATTTTAGTATATTGTGCACCATCGAGTCTTAGTACTCGTGATAGCTTTATTCTTTGCCGCAGATCTGAGAGATTAGAGGAGCAAAGCGATTGGTGAGGTGTGTGAAGTCATCAGCTTGAAGTCTTCGGGTATAATTTATACCCTAACTGTAAATATTTCTTTTGATGTATATATTGCACATAAATGTATGGACATGTACATGGGTCTTGAGCAGCTTGTACAAAGTTTGTATAAAAGTTGTAATAAATTTTAGTTTGGACTTTCTGAATGTAAATTTTAGTATGATGAATATATAAATTGTTTATCTTGAATGGAATACGAATAAATGATATTGATGGACAGTATTTTGAAGAAATTATTGAACTTGTGAATTTGAGAAATTGATTGAGATTGAGTTTGAAATTGAAGTAGTGGTTGAGAAAAACTTTTAGAAGTGCTTTTTACAGGTATTCGAAGAATGGTTTTCTCAAAATACAGAGGAAACTCTGTCAAAATTTTTATAAAATTTGCGGAAAACTAAAATGGCCAAAAATATTAATTAGTTTTAATTTCAACTAAATGTTTTAAATACTTATTTGAAATGCTCACCACTTGTCAAAGATAAGAAAATTGTTTTAAAATCCCTTGTAGGGTACTTAATGAGTTATCGGTAGGTGAAGTTCGGTAGTTCATTAGGTATTCTACGGGATCATGTTATGCCTTACAGAGGGGTAAGGTGTGACATGTTTTAGTGGTATCAGAGCAAGTTTTTGAATTATGTTTTAAATTGTGAATTTGTGTTTTTCTTTGTTAAGTACAACCGCTCAATGTCCATAATTGTTACATACAATTGCATTACATCATGAATATGACCTAACGGAGGGAAATCTCCTTGTGTTATTTGTTCAGAGATACCCTAACTTCGTGAAATGGAAGAAGGGATCGCTCGATTGAGCGATCTGTTGAAGCCGAGGCACAAGGGGAAGCCCGGCTTTACCGAATGTCGGTGGAGTCACCGGCCCCACAAATGCCGCAAATTCTGCCACAGTTCACACAAGAGATAGCGGCAATGTTTCAACAAATGGTGGGGTATGCCTGCTCAAGCTCCACCCCAACCACCTGTGGCACAACCACTGCCTCCAGCCAGACAGTTTGATAAATTGCTAAAGTATGGGGCTGCAGAATTTAAGGGTACGATGGACCCTTTAGAGGCAGAGCAATGGCTTGAAAGAATGGACAGAGTGTTTAAGAAACTGCACTGCCAAGATGAGCTGAAGTTGGAATATTCGGTGTCGCTACTGCAAGGGGATGCGTATGATTGGTGGAAGACCATCCCCACGGCTTAATTTGAACCACGATCTTGACACAGGATGACTTCATCGAGAGTTGAGGCAAATACATCGGATGCATATGTTGATCGAAGCGCAAGAATTTTAGAGTTTGAAAAAAGTGAACCGAACAGTATCAGAGTATGAAAGAGATTTCACAAGGCTAAGCCACTATGCTGGAAGCTTAGTCTCCACACCCAGAGACAGATGCAAGAGGGTTGAGTCCGGGCTAAGACAGAGTCCGAGAATGCAAGTTGTGGGTTTCAGACATCAGAATTTTTCGAATTGATCTCACAAGCCTTGGAATTAGAAAGGATAGAATCGAAGGGCGGTGAGGAAGGGTTCACAAGAGAAATCGAGAAAAGACAAGGGGAAAAATCGGTTGAACAGAGTTACGGTGCTACCTTTGGAAAGAGAAAGAAGTTTAGTGGACCCAGCAGGGTCGGGGTGGAAAGATTTAGTAGAGGCAGATTTTCGGACAGAGACCCCTAGGTCCGCCTGATCAGCGAGGGTTCACGACCGCCTACGTGAGACTTGTGGCAAGATTCATGGGGGGGAGTGTTATTGGGCCACTGGAGCCTGTTTTAACTGCGGAGGCAAGGGTCATTTAGCAAGAGACTGTACTAATGCTTCGAGATATGGTCCAGCTCCTACTACTGCCGAGGGATCTATTCAGAGTCCTGCTCCCAGAGGTTCACGATCGGTTGGCGAGAGGAAGAGGCGGTAGAGAGCCTTTGCAGGCGATCGAGGCACAATTGGTCAGTCAGGACAAGGAAGTGCTTCAACCAGAATCTACGCAATGAAACAGCGAGAAGAGGCTGAGACTTCTGATGTGGTAGCTGGTACATTCTCTATCTCTGATCAAGAAGTATTTGTATTGTTTGATCCGGGTTCAACCCATTCATATGTTAGTGCTAGCATAGTTTGTTCACTTGCTGTTCCATGTGTGCAAATGGGTTTTGAAGTGCTAGTAACTAGTCCGTTAGGACAAGAAGTCCGGGTCAACAGAATCTATAGAGACTGTCCTTTGGTGATCCAAGGACATATTTTCCTGTCAGACTTAATTGAAATGCCCTTCAGAGAGTATGATATCATCTTGGGCATGGATTGGTTAGCCAGGCATCATGCCATGATTGACTGTAGACTGAAGATAGTCACTTTTGGTCTCCCTTTGTATGGTGATGTGGTAATACACGGGGAGAGGCATTTACTGCCATCAAACATCATTTCGACTGCACTAGCCAGAAGGATGATTAAAAAGGGGTGTGAAGCATACTTGGCACATGTGATAGACACCCAGGTGGGGAGTCCAGCACTAAGGGACATCCCTACGGTATGTGACTTTCCGGATGTATTTCCTGATGAATTGCCAGGATTACCTCCGAGAAGAGAGGTGCGATTTAAAATTGATGTTATGCAGTATGGACCCAATCTCCATAACGCCATATAGAATGGCACCTGCAGAATTGAAAGAGTTGAAAGTGCAGTTGCAAGAGTTGCTTGACAAGGGCTTTATCCGCCCTAGTGTGTCACCTTGGGGAGCGCCAGTATTGTTTGTAAAGAAGAAGGATGGCACTCTCCGGTTATGCATTGATTATCGGCAGTTGAATAAGGTGACAATAAAGAATAGATATCCATTACCCCGCATTGATGACTTGTTTGATCGGTTGAGGTGCGGTATGTTCTCAAAATTGACTGAGATCGAGTTATTATCACCGAAAGTACAAGAGCAAAGTATTTCTAAAACTGCCTTCAGAACCCGCTATGGCCATTATGAGTTCTTGGTCATGCCATTCGGGTTAACTAATGCTCCGGCTGCTTTTATGGATCTGATGAACACTATTTTTAGACCATACCTCGATCAGTTTGTTGTGGTATTCATAGATGATATATTGGTCTATTCAAGGAATGCAGAAGAGCATGATAGACATCTGCGGATTGTACTGCAGACTTTGAGAGAGAAACAGCTATATGCCAAATTGTCGAAGTGTGAATTTTGGCTGAAAGAAATATCTTTCTTGGGGCATGTAGTATCAGAAGAGGGCATTAAGGTAGATCCAAGTAAGATTGAAGCTGTCCTTAATTGGAGGCCACCCAGAAATGTCACAGAGATTCGCGATTTTAGGTTTAGCTGGATACTACCGTCGATTTGTGAAGGGATTCTCCATGTTGGCATCTCCATTGACCAAGCTACTTAGAAAAGATGTAAAATTTCAGTGGACGGATAAATGCCAGCAGAGTTTTGATGAATTGAAGAGATGTTTGACTGAAGCTCCAGTCCTAACTTTACCTACCCCGGGTAAAGAATATACAGTTTATAGTGATGCTTCTCATAATGGGTTAGGCTGTGTGTTGATGCAAGATCGAAATGTCATTGCCTATGCATCACGCCAGCTAAAACCGCATGAGAGGAATTATCCAACACATGACTTGGAGCTTGCAGCTATTGTGTTTGCTCTTAAGATCTGGAGACATTATTTGTATGGGGAGAAATGTTATATCTACACAGATCATAAGAGTTTGAAGTATTTGGGCACCCAGAAAGAGTTGAATTTGAGACAGAGGAGATGGTTAGAGTTGATAAAAGACTATGATTGTCTGATAGACTATCAGCCAGGGAAAGCTAATGTTGTGGCTGACGCCTTAAGTCGTAAGACTATGGCAAATCTACAAGTTACTCCTTTGTCTTTGGTACATGAGTTGAGATCATTACATGCCAGTTTAGAGATTAATGATGATGGGCAAACAACAATTGCATGGCATGTACAGCCAGTGTTGGTTGATCAGATTAGAATGGCTGCTCAGAATGATCAGAAGTATCAGAAGCTGATGGAAGAAGTCCAGCAGGGCAAGAAACCAGAATTCTCAATCAGAGATGATGGTCTACTGCTACACCAGGGCAGAATGTGTGTTCCTAATGATGTTGATTTGAGGCAGATCATTTTGAAGGAAGCACATGAGTCTCCTTTTGCCATGCACCCTGGTGGCACAAAAATGTATAGGGGGCTAAAGGAGCATTACTGGTGGATGGGTATGAAGAGAGATGTGGCAGAGTTTGTGTCCAAATGCCTAACTTGTCAGCAAGTAAAGGCAGAGCATCAAGTACCCACTGGGTTGTTACATCCACTACGATGCAGTGGAAATGGGAGAGAATAACGATGGATTTTGTGATGGGACTTCCGAGGACACGGAAGAGTCATGATGCGCTTTGGGTCATTGTTGTGATCGACTAAATCTGCTCATTTTCGCCGATTCGGATGGACTACTGATTTAGAAAGATTGGCTAGGTTGTACATTGATGAGATTGTGAGACTACATGGAGTGCCGGTATCCATCGTGGTCGACAGAGATCCTAGGTTCACTTCTAGATTAGGGTAGTCTTGAGAGAGCCCTAGGAACTAGATTGAACTTCAAGATCGCATTCCACCCAGACGGATGGCCAATCGAGAGGGTAATTCAGATCTTGGAGGATATGCTACGGGCTTGTGTGATTGAGTTTGAGGCGGTTGGGATACACACTTGCCTTTGATTGAGTTTGCTTACAACAACAGCTACCAATCAAGCATTGGGATGCCTCCATATGAAGCTTTGTATGGCAGAAAATGTAGAACCCCGTTATGTTGGGATGACGTGGGTGAAAGAAAGATGATTGGACCCGAAATTGTTCAACAGACTGAAGAGAAAATCCGGGTGATCAGAGATCGACTTAAAGTCGCATCAGTTGTCGAAGTCCTACATTGATTTGAAGAGAAGGGATATTGAGTATGCGATGGGTGAGAAAGTTTTCCTCAAAGTTTCTCCTTGGAAGAGAATTATGAGATTCGCAGAAAGGAAATTAAGTCCTCGTTTCATTGGGCCATATGAGGTTCTGAAGAGAGTGGGTCCTTTGGCATATCGGTTGGCACTACCTCCAGAGTTGGAGAAGATACATAATGTCTTCCATGTGTCTATGTTGAGGAGGTATCGATCAGACCCATCTCATGTACTACCAGTAGAGGAAATTGAAGTAAATCCAGACCTCACATATGAAGAAGAACCCATAAAGATTCTGGCTTATGAGGTGAAGCAGCTACGGAATAAGCAGATACCGTTGGTAAAAGTGCTGTGGAACTATCATTCAGGCCAAGAAGCTACTTGGGAACGAGAGGAGGACATGAGGAGACAACACCCACAGCTATTCAGAGATTGATACCAGGTAAAATTTCGAGACGAAATTTATTTAAGGGGGGGAGAATTGTAACACCCCCGTTGTATAGCCTGGTATATTTCACTGTTCCGGTGACCGGTGTCGGTCCGGACAAATAAAGAGATTAGAGCCACACTTAAGACAACTTGAGAAGCCATAAACACAAATAATTAGTAATGTTTAATTAGTTAACTATAAATAAGAAAAACAGAACATAAGAGGTTAAACGAGCCGAGAGTCACAGCGATGAGTGACCTCCTCGGGAACGACTGCGAAGTCATTTTAAACTCAAATTTCGAACAGTAAAAGTGACGCTGCGGTCCTTAGGACCCTTATGAACACAGTGGAAAAGAGAAAATCATGAAAAAGAACTGTTAAGTCAGTCAAATAATTAGGTCAGGGAGCCGAAAGAAATATTGGATTATTTGCAAACCGAGATGAACCGGCGAGGGGCAATTTGGTCAATTGACCCCGAGAGCTGACTCCTGACATAACTGTCAAATAAAATCGGAGAAAAGAAAATTTCGGAATCGACAATAGAATTAAAGAACTAATAGAAAAATAAATAGAAAAAAAAAAAGAAAAGGAAAGAAGTTAGAAAAGTCAAAGGTGATGTCATAAAAGAATTAATAAATTGAATTAATTAATTTGGATTTAAGGGTCTTCCATAAGCAAAATAGATAAAAGAAAAGAAAAAAAAATTTTTTGATTACTTCATTCCCGTCACTCTTTCTCCCTCATTTCTCTCATTTCCCTTTCCACCATTAACACCCATTTCAAGCTTTCAAAAGCTTGATTTTATTTTATAAACTCCCTAACTCCTTTAAGTAAGTCTTGTTCTTGGACTTTGACAAGCATCTTGACAACAAAAAGAGGAGGAAAGAAAGAAGATTTGAAAAGGGAGAAATTCAACAAAAGAGGTTAGTGGTTAGTTTTTAATATTATGTTTAAATTCATAATTAAGTAGTTGAATTACACTAGAAATTGTGGAAAAATACAATGAAATAAATTGTTGAAGGACCAAACCTAAATTTTAGTCAACTAGGGTTTGAGGATGTGTATGCATGAACTTGGTGAATTTAAAGGTGTATGTGAGCTTATTGGTGTTGAATGATTAGCATTAAAACAATTAAGTGTGATTAATTACAATAATTAGATGAATTAGGGTTTGGAGGCCTAGGGTTTGAGGCAAATTTTGGAGAAATACATAAATGGCATGTTTGACCTATTGTGAAGTGAAATAGTGGTCAATTATGACCAAATGAATTGTGTGGGAATGGTAGGAAATTAAACCAAATTCGTAGGTCAATGGTCATGCTGCTGGCAGCATGACCAAACCCACTTTGAAGGACCAAAACTCAAATTTTACAAGTCCAATTGATATGCCACCAATTGGAGATGAAAATAGACATAAAAGAGCACAATTTTCATTAAGGAACCATTGCCAAAAACTGACCAAAACTTGGTGAAACAATTGACCAAAGTGAGTTGATAGCAGGCTGCCACTGCACTAAAACTGACCAAATGAACAGTAACTGTTCATTTGGTCATAACTTGAGCTAGGTAGGTCAAATTGACCTGAAATTTTACCAGCAATTAGATATGATATAGACCTAAAACTTTCATGAAGAACACCAACCCAAATTATGCCATTAACTCATTCAAATCATTGAGAAAAGTTAAAATTTCTGTACTGAAATTCTGCAGATTTTTAGTTGAGCAGCAATGTTTGGATAGCTATAACTCTCTCTAGAAAACTCGGATTTAGGCGATTCTTGAACCGATGGAAACCTAAGACATAGTAAAACATTTCATATGAAGAAAGTGAGACCAAATTATGAACTTAACTTGATCAAACAATTGACCAAAGTTGAACCAAAAATCTGACAGCACCTAAATTGCAGTATGAGCGATTGCACGTGAACAGTAAACTTATTTTGGCCATAACTTGAGCTACAAAACTCCGATTGAGGTGATCCAAAAATGAGAATACACTTAAGACAATAAGGAACATTTTCTATGAAGGAAGTTTTATCAAATTCCAACAGTAGATCGACCAATGGAATAGTGCAACTTCGGAAAACCAAAACCGAAAATTGGCAATTTTGCCAAAATGACCTAAGCTTTAAACAAATGACCAAAACCAACAAGTTTGGTGACCAAAATGTGGTATGTGGGTGAAGTTGGAGTTCCCATACCTATTAAGCCTTAGAAAGTCAATAATTTGACTTGAATAGTGCAGTGAATAGTAACCCGAAACACAAAATTTCGAGAACGTCAAATTTAACACGTTAGAGTTAGGTAAATGTGAAGCTAAGTTTATTTTGAATTTATTTTAAGTTCTAGTACTGAAACATTATAAAATTGTGTGTTTCAGTTGAAAAGAATATCGGGAAGGAACCCGAGGAACCGAGTCGAGGCTAAAGGACGACTCGTTTGAGGTTTGTGCACAATATTACTATGCTTTAAAAAAATTCATTGATTAAATGAATGAAATATGCATTTTATTGTTGCTTTGAATTGCTGAAAGTATTGTGACCTTACTTATGATGTTTTGATTCAAATTGTGAAATTTATTGTGTATATTTGAAATGGCAATGTTTAGCAAATTGTTAAGATAAGATTTAAAACCCCATTATCATGACCATATATTTGAACACCTCACTAGCACGACTAGTGGGGGTAATTAGTTTCAATTTTGATTCCTTCTCCGGAGAAGTGTTGAGGTGTGCCAGAGAAGAGGATGTGAATGGATATCCATATATTTGAGCTAGCTAGCCTTGTGACATGATTTCTCTTTAGCCTGCGGCTATCGAGATTCATGTGATTTCTCTTAGCCTCGGCTATTGAGATTCTATTTGTTTGAATGGCATGATTTAAGCGTGGGTTTTATGAACTGTGTTTTGATACTTTGAAATAAACTTGGTTTACATGTAAAATCTTACAATGCATGATTGTATTTAATTTTCATGTTTAGTCAAATTTTTGAATGAATGTGCTTTAAGTTTTGGATAAAGATTATTTTCGTATATTGTGCACCATGAGTCTTAGTACTCGTGATAGCTTTATTCTTTGTCGCAGTCTGAGATTAGAGGAGCAGCGAAATGGTGAGGTGTGTGAAGTCATCACTTGAAGTCTTCGGGTATAATTTATACCCTAGCGTAAATATTTCTTTTGATGTATATATTGCACATAAATGTATGGACATGTACATGGGTCTTGAGCAGCTTGTACAAAGTTTGTATAAAAGTTGTAATAAATTTTAGTTTGGACTTCCTGAATGTAAATTTTAGTATGATGAATATATAAATTGTTTATCTTGAATGGAATACGAATAAATGATATTGATGGACAGTATTTTGAAGAAATTATTGAACTTGTGAATTTGAGAAATTGATTGAGATTGAGTTTGAAATTGAAGTAGTGGTTGAGAAAAACTTTTAGAAGTGCTTTTTACAGGTATTCGAAGAATGGTTTTCTCAAAATACAGAGGAAACTCTGTCAAAATTTTTATAAAATTTGCGGAAAACTAAAATGGCCAAAAATATTAATTAGTTTTAATTTCAACATGACACTTATCCGATCCATAATTCGAAACACCTGGATCTGCCGCTCTATAATTAACCGATCTCTTTATGGAATCTTGGGAATATGCGTGAGACGTGTCAGAACAGCTGGCGAGTCCCGCTAACCGATGCAGTGCCTGGAACATCGTGAGCATTAAATGCTCGGACGAGTATAAATAGGAGGTGGGGTTAGCCAGTTCCTCTCTTATTCCATTTTCAGTTTCTCGCGAACAAACCCAAAATCCTCTCGTTTTCTCAAGTTCTTCCGACACTGATCAGATTTCGGTAAGGGCTTTGATCTTTCTTTTAGTTTAAATTCTTTATTTCTTTTGAAAATGAGCGACGCCGAGGGTCAGAGAGAAAATGAGCAAAATGTAGATCAATGATTGGATGTGATTGGAAAATCTCTGAATTGCCTAAGTATTTGATTGTCTGAGCATAGCAAAACAAGAACTAAATGCAATTATTAATCTAAGCGTAAGAGATCGGAAAGCACAATAAGCATGAGATCGGTAGGGAAGAAATGCTGAACGGGACTTGATTAAAATTGGAAATTTGACTTGAACACTTAAGACCGGAATCCTCATTAAACCGGACCAAAACCTTAGCTCTTAAACTTTTGAAAGGGAGATCGGCAATAAAACTGGTAAGAAAAGATCTAGTGTCAGTTCATTTCGTTTGTCAACAGAGATTAGGAATACACTTGACTAGTCCGGAGATTCGACAATGGGTTTGAGAGATCGGTAAGGCTTTGACTGATGTGAGGACTTAGCATTGATTCAATTCTTTGTGAGGAGAGATCGGAAATGTGACTGTCTATCAAAGTGGGATCGGAAATGTGATTAGCTGTCACAGGGAGATTTAGTACTGGGGATCGGTTTCGTAGTTTTATTGATTTTGGGGATCGATCAAAATATGGTGTCGACAGCTGCCCCTCTTTACATAATTTTTATCAAAGGAAAAAGAATTTCCCGTGTAAAAAATTATGTAAAGATTCAAACCCATATTTTGGACGATTAAGTGCTCGAAGTTAGGGAACTAAAGCATACCCAAATTAGTGACCTAGAAATCGACAACATAAGTTAAATTAAAATCAACTTGGATCAAGGAACCAGAGGTTGATAACAGGAAATTTAAATTGCAGGAAATTAAAATCAACTTAGATCAAGGAACCAGAGGTTGATAACAGGAAATTTAAATTGTAGGAAATTAAAATCAACTTAGATCAAGGAACCAGAGGTTGATAATAGGAAACTTAAATTGCAGGAAATTAAAATCAACTTATATCAAGGAACCAGAGGTTGATAACAGGAAATTTAAATTGATAACAGGAAACTTAAATTGCAGGAAATTAAAATCAACTTAGATCAAGGAACCAGAGGTTGATAACAGGAAATTTAAACAGCAGGAAATTAAAATCAACTTAGATCAAGGAACCAGAGGTTGATAATAAGAAATTTAAATTGTAGGAAATTAAAATCAACTTAGATCAAGGAACCAGAGGTTGATAACAGGAAACTTAAATTGCAGGAAATTAAAATCAACTTAGATCAAGGAACCAGAGGTTGATAACAGGAAATTTAAATTGCAGGAAATTAAAATCAACTTAGATTAAGGAACCAGAGGTTGATAACAGGAAATTTAAATTGCAGGAAATTAAAATCAACTTAGATCAAGGAACCAGAGATTGATAACAGGAAATTTAAATTGCAGGAAATTAAAATCAACTTAGATCAAGGAACCAGAGGTTGATAACAGGAAACTTAAAATGCAGGAAATTAAAATCAACTTAGATCAAGGAACCAGAGGTTGATAACAGGAAATTTAAACAGCAGGAAATTAAAATCAACTTAGATCAAGGAACCAAAGGTTGATAACAGGAAATTTAAACAGCAAGAAATTACAATCAACTTAGATCAAGGAACCAGAGGTTAATAACAGGAAACTTAAATTGCAGGAAATTAAAATCAACTTAGATCAAGGAACCAGAGGTTGATAACAGGAAATTTAAATTGCAAGAAATTAAAATCAACTTAGATCAAGGAACCAGAGGTTGATAACAGGAAATTTAAATTGCAGGAAATTAAAATCAACTTAGATCAAGGAACCAGAGGTTGATAACAGGAAATTTAAATTGTAGGAAATTAAAATCAACTTAGATCAAGGAACCAGAGATTGATAACAGGAAATTTAAATTGCAGGAAATTAAAATCAACTTAGATCAAGGAACCAGAGGTTGATAACAGGAAATTTAAATTGCAGGAAATTAAAATCAACTTAGATCAAGGAACCAGAGGTTGATAATAGGAAATTTAAATTGCACTTACAAAGCAAGCCTAATCCGGACACAAGAAGTTCTTCCCCAATGAAGTGTGCTTAACAGAATCCCGAAGGCCGATGATGAATGGAGGACGAGTCGCAAGACTTGACCTATGGCCTCATTTTTTCAAATGCCCCATTTTTTTTACTTTCTCCCGAAAAGCACCCTTGCGGGTTTTTACTTCCCCTTCGTCTATATGACTAGAAGCGCCCTACCAGGTTTTCACCTCTAGTTTTTTTTTTTTTTTTTTTCGGACGCCTTTTCGGGTTTTCATCCTTCACTCGTTTTACAGAAAGCGCCCTCTTGGGTATTCACCTTCTTTCACACATTTTGCTAGGAGTACTCCTTTTTAGGATGCCCTTTCGGGTTTTCATCCCCATTTTCCTTTTGTGTACCCTTTTCCTGGTCATTCCCTATAAATCTCATAGTAAAGTATGTGAGGTTATCAATTGTTAAATCCTAATCTTATGGCAAAAATTTTAACTGATTAATAGCGCATTAAATAACGAGATTGTAGAAGGTTAATGTTAAAGAATAAATATGAGGGAAAGATAGAAGCATAGGGAATGAAGTATGACTTTATTACGATTTTAATAAAAACAAAGATAAAGTTTCAAAGAAGAAGGGTACAAGGATAGATCTCACATATTCCTTGTGGCTGGCTTTGAAATCCGTTAACTGCCATTATTTCAAATTCTCTGAAGCCTCATGTCACGACGGTTTATTTCCCTTCTTGGTCTCATGCTTCTTTCTCCCTTTTGGTTCTTGGGATGCCCTTGCGGGTTTTCACCCCTAGAATTTTTTTTTTTTTTTTTTTTTTGGGATAACTCACTTTTTCAGGATGCCCTTTCGGGTTTTTATCCTTCACTCATTTTGCAGAAAGCGCCCCTTTGGGGTTTTCGCCTTCTGTCACACATTTTGCTAGGAGCGCCCTTTCGAGTTTTCACTCCTACCTTTTTTTTTTATTATTTTTAGGCATAGTATCTCTTGACGGTGTCAGCATTCACAGGTCTCGGAAACTCTTCACCGTCCATGCGGGTCAAGATCAAGGCTCCTCCAGAAAATGCCTTTTTAACCACATAGGGTCCCTCGTAGATTGGTGACCATTTGCCCCGGGGATCATTTTGATTTGGCAGCACTTTCTTCAGAACTAGGTCCCCGGGTTGGAATTCGCGTGGGCGAATGCTTTTGTCAAATGCCCTAGCCATTCTCCTCTGGTATAACTGCCCATGACATGCCGCTGTTAATCTTTTCTCATCCAGCAAGTTTAACTGATCCAACCTCGATCGGATCCATTATGACTCATCAATCCCTGATTCCTTCAGAATCCTTAGGGAAGGAATTTCAACTTCTACAGGTAATACTGCTTCCATCCCGTAAACCAGTGAGTACGGAGTTGCCCCGGTTGAGGTTCTTACAGAAGTCCGGTATGCGTGAAGAGCGTAAGGAAGCATATCATGCCAATCCCTATATGTGACTGTCATTTTTCGAATTATCCTCTTTAGATTTTTATTTACGGCTTCCACCGCTCCATTCATCTGGGGACGGTATGGGGAGGAATTGAGATGTCGGATTTTGTATTGATCACACAATTTTTGAATCTTTGGACCATTGAGATTCGTGGTGTTGTCAGTGACGATTTTATTGGGGAGACCATGCCGGCAGATGATATTGCTTCTGAGAAATTTGAGAAACGTATTCTGTGTGATGTGCGCATAGGATGTCGCCTCGACCCACTTGGAGAAATAGTCGATGGCCACAAGGATGAATCTGTGCCCATTGGATGCCTTGGGATTGATGGGACCAATCACATCAATGCCCCACATTGCGAAAGGCCATGGTGAGACGAGGTTGAATAACTTGTGAGGTGGCACATTTATCGGATCGGCATAGATCTGACACTTATGGCACTTCCGGAAATACTCGATGCAATCTTTTTCCATTGTGGTCCAAAAATACCCCCGTCGCATGATTTGCTTAGCCATCATGTGCCCATTGGCATGGGTTGCACAATTTCCCTCATGAGTCTCAAAAAGGATCTTCTTTGCTTCTTTTGCATCCACACATCTCAACAATTCGCCGTTGGAGCTTCTCTTGTATAGGGTTTCTCCACTGGGGAAGTATCCCAATGCTAATCTTCGGATCATTCTTCTTTCGTTTCTGCTGGCCCCTGGAGGGAATTCTCTGGTTCTGATGTAGACCAGGATGTCATGATACCAAGGTTTACCGTCTGGTTCTTCCTCAATCATGAAGCAATATGCTGGCTCACTTCTTGCTTTAATCTTCAACATCTGAATCATCTGACCCTCTTCGATTTGAGCCATAACAGCTAGAGTAGCTAAAGTATCAGCAAATTGATTCTTGACTCTACTAAGGTGAGTGAAAGAGATTTCTTCGAATTTCTTAATCAGCTCCAGTAAGTACTTCTGATATGGGATTAGTTTAGGATCCTTAGTTTGCCATTCCCCTTTGACTTGATAAATAATCAGGGCTGAGTCTCCATATACTTCTAACTTCCTGATTTTCATTTCGATGGTAGCTTGTAGACCCATCACACAAGCTTCGTATTTTGCGACGTTGTTGGTGCAGTCAAATCTCAACTTAACAGCTATCGGAAAATGTTTTTCATCCGGGGATATCAACACAGCTCCAATTCCATTACCGGACAAATTGACAGCTCCGTCGAAATACATTTCCCATACATCGGCTGACCCTCCTTCCGCGCAGTCTACTTCATTGATGTGCTCATCAGGGAACTCAAAATCCAGAGCTTCATAATCCTGGATAGGATTTTCTGCTAGGAGATCAATGATCACGCTACCTTTCACCGCCTTCCGGGTCATATAGACTATGTCATATCGGGAGAGTATAACCTGCCATTTGGCTATTCTGCCTGGCACGAATGGGCTTTCGAATACATATTTGATAGGATCCATCCTGGAGATGAGCCATGTCTTGTGATTCAACATGTAGTGCTTGAGGCGATTTGCTGTCCAGGCTAACGCGCAGCAAGTCTTTTCTAAGAAAGAGTACCTTGACTCACAATCATTGAACTTTTTACTCAGGTAATAGATAGCCCTCTCTTTTCGGCCAGTGTCGTCATGTTGTCCCAAAACACATCCCATCGAGTTCTGTTGGACTGCCATATTCAGGATCAGAGGCCTCCTCGCCACGGGAGGAACCAACACTGGTGGGTTTGACAGAAACTGCTTGATTGTCTCAAAAGCCTCTTGATAAACTGAATCCCATTGGGTGGTGTTGTTCTTTCGGAGCAGTTTAAAAATAGGCTCGGCTTTAGCGGTGAGATTGGAAATAAACCTCGAGATGTAGTTCAACTTTCCCAGGAAACTACGCACCTCCCTTTCTGTTCTTGGGGATGGCATCTCTTGAATAGCTCGAACCTTGTCTGGATCTACCTCTATTCCCTTTTCGCTCACTATGAATCCCAACAATTTTCCTGACCTAGCTCCAAATATGCATTTGGCAGGGTTCAGTTTCAACTAATATTTCCTGAGTCTCTCAAATACTTTCCTCAGCACCTGCACATGGCTTTCTTCTCCCCGGGATTTGATGATCATATCATCCACGTACACCTCCACTTCTTTATGCATCATATCGTGGAATAATGTGACCATGGCGGGCTGATAGGTGGCACCAGCATTCTTCAGCCCGAAGGGCATGACCCGATAGCAAAATACTCCCCATTGAGTGATAAAAGTGGTTTTCTCTTTGTCTTCCTCATCCATTGGGATTTGATTGTACCCAGATGCCCCATCAATGCATGAGCACCTGCCCAATCCCGCAGCATTGTCTACTAACACATCAATGTGGGGGAGAGGGAAATCATCTTTTAGACTTGCTTTATTAAGATCCCTGTAATCAACACACACTCTAACTTTCCCGTTCTTCTTCATTCACGGACAACGTTAGCTATCCATTGGGGATATTTGACTACTTCTATGAACCCAAATGTCAGATCGTTTCTTGACCTCATCCCTAACCTTGAGCAGTGTGTCAGGATTCATTCTTCTTAGCTTCTGCTTTACCGAGATTGTCCCTGGAATTAGGAGAATTTTGTGCGCCACTATCTGGGGGTCCAAACCAACCATATCATCATAGCTCCAGGAAAATACGTCCAAGAATTCTCTGAGTAAACCGATCATATCTCCCAATTCCTCACTCTCCACAACCTTAAGTTCCCTCTTTACTTCTTCCGTGCCTAAGTTTATGGTGCGTGTTTCATCTCCACAAGGCACAAGGGAAGGTTTATCGTTTTCATTGCTTTCCTCTGTGAGCTCCACCTCAGAATCACTTGAAGTAATGGCAGTTATGGGGATTTCAAAATTAACCAGAGGAATCTCTGAGTCTATTGGATTATTAGGTGTTAGATGAAAGGTCCTGGATGAACGAAAATAGAATATATTATAAAGATGGAATTCAAATGAAGAGCAAAAAAAGGATTTGGAAATAAATGCGCTATTAATTCATTAAAAATTTATGTCATAAGAAAAGGGTCCATTTACAACGTTACACTTGCCACCATGGACAAAATGATCAAGTGTAGATAACCAAAGGTACTTTACTCGAAATTGAGTACAGGGATGTCCACTGCCGTCCAGTTGTCCAGTTCTTGCCCCTCAGCTATTGGAGAGACCAGAGCCTCATACAGGGAATCCATGGATGGTTCTTCAGGGGACTCTTTCCTTTCATTCCCAAATTCTATCATGTTCACACCATTGCCTGCATCATGGTTGGGCAATGGGTTTGAGGTAACATTGGGGAGGGAACCATTTCCCTCAATTTTCAGCCACCCGTTTCGGATTAAAGCGTGCACTCTCCCCCTGAGTGCACCGCAGTTGTTAGTTGAATGCCCTTGTGCCCCTCCATGGTACTCACAACGGGCAGTGACATCATACCACCTAGGGTATGGCGGCTGGATCGGGTCTAGGGGAACTGGTACAATTTGGTTTATACCGACAAGGTATCGGTATATTTCACTGAGAGGGAGGGGAAGAGGTGGATCAGGGTTTCTTGGGGGTCTTGGGTTGTTTTGTGGTGGTCTTAGTTGAGCAGGAGGAGGAGGTAGTCTTGGTTGGTAATTTGTAGGTGAAGGGTATTGTGGGCGTGGGTGTGGATAATTTGGGAAAGGCGGTGGAATGTTTGCGATGGTTTGGCCGTGAGGGGAAGGATATGATCGGTAGTTATTTTGGTGAAGTGGGGAGTAATTACTCTGTCGGGTGATGGAATGCACATCACCCTCCTTCTTCTTGCCAAAATTGGTAGTCTTCCTTGCAGGGTTTTCAGCTGACTCCTGCAGTCGTCCCAACCTTAAATTGGCCTCAATTCTTTCCCCCGCCTGGATGATGTCTGAGAAGCTGTTGGAAGTATTCCCGATCATTAAGTTGAAGAAAGGGGCCTTCAATGTCTCGATAAACAGAGAGCATAGCTCATTGTCGATCACCGGAGGGCGTACTTCTGCCGCCTTTTCTCTCCATCTCTGGGCATACTCCTTGAAACTTTCCCGGTCTTTTTGCACCAAATTTTGAAGATCCCTCCTTGTGGGGGCCACATCGCAGTTAAATTTGTACTGTTTTAAGAAGGTCTCAGCTAAATCCTTCCAGGACCGCAGCCTGCTCCTATCCAACTGAATACACCACCTCAAAGCTGCCCCGGAGAGGCTCTCATGAAAGAAGTGGACCAGCAGTCTGTCATCCTCTGTCAAAGCAGACATCTTGGCGATATAGGTGGCCAAGTGAATGCGAGGATCTGAATTCCCTGTGTACTTGTCAAAATCAGGGACCTTGAACTTGGGTGGCACCACCACATTGGGAACCAATCTAAGTGATGCCACATCAACTGAGCCATACATATTCAGCCCCTCTATCGCTCTCAATCTCTCTTCTAGAGCAGATAGTTTCTCGTTTTCTCTCGTCTTATTTTCTCCTCCCACTGTATGAAATGCTCCGCCAGCTGGGAGATGAGGGGTGGAGTGAACTGGAGGGATTAGAATGGAAGGGTATGAGTCGGTGTTTGAAACGGTTGGGTAATGAGAGTAAGGTAAGTCATTATTCATGGCAGCCGGATTGACAGTGATTGTCGGGTCCGGAATTGGTGAATGGAAGGTAAAAGAAGTTGAAGCTTGGTGTGGATCATTTGTTTGAGGTGGTGGAGGAGGTAGTGGTAGGCTAGGCTCTGCTGTGGGTTTATTCTGGGACATTTCCCTCATTAGTCTCATAAGTTATGAGACCTGATCTTTCAATTCGGAAACCTGCCCTTGTAGGTTCTATACTTGTTCCTGATCTTCCATTATCTTCTTTGTTCGAGATCTTATTAAGTACACTCGCTTGGGTTGAACTGTGTTTTTGGTCGGACTTGCCTTGTTTGAAGCAATGTTGATTTCTTGTAAGAAAAAAAAAGGTGTTTAAGGAATTTCGAATTTTATAAAAAAAAAACTAAAAGTCCTTGTCCGGACGAAGGATACAGTGGCGTTTAGGAGCCAGAATGAAATCTGCGAAAGGATGATTGCATTAATTTTATCATGGCATTGTGCGATAGTCTGACTGTGAATGACTGGATTGAATGCGCATTTATGATACCTGTCCATATAGCGCACTCAATTTTTCACATAACCCTAGCGAGGAAGTTCCTACGGGAGTCATATTATTCATTCACAAATTTGCTAAACAATGGTCCAAAAATCATCTCATTAACTGAATAATTTGTACACCGTATTCTTTACATCGGCCTAGGTTCTGGGAGGTTCTTTATAATGAGATGGCATTTTCTGAGATACTCATATATCCTTTCTTCTTGTTTGGCAGGGTTGAATGCTTTCAGAGCATACTCGCATTCAGGTAATAGCTCTTGTTTTCCCTGTGCTATCGTTCTCTCCAGCTGGTCAACATTCTCTTTCAGCTCTTGATAGAGAGCAGCTTGTTTTTCTTTCTCTTTCCTTTCCTTAGCACACTCTTTCAAGATATCATTGATGAGTAGTGCCTGTTCTTTTAATTCGAGCTTCTTCTTTTTGTTTTCCTATTTATACTCTTCAACGAGTACCTCTTGGTATTTCATCTTTTCCTGAAGCTTACTATTCTGCACTTTCATTTCTTTGACCTCAGCTTGAAGAGAGTCTCTTTCCTTTTCCCACCGTACCTCTTGCTCTTCGAACCCCATCTTTTCGGCCCTTGCTTCTTCCTTGAGCCTTCTCACCTTTCTTTTAAGTTTTTGCTGTTGGTCCTCCAACTGTTTTATTCGTTCTTGCAGTTGTGAGTTCTCGGTATTTGCCTTTTGTAGCGAGTCAACCAGGCGATCATCAGCTTCTTCTAATAGGACGTCTTGGCGCGGATCGCTGTCTTCGAATTCTGTAGTTGAGTATTCTCGGTCCCTGTCAGCTCTCCATTTAAGATAATCACCCGAGGCGCTTGGGCCTTTAGGCGATCTCTCCATCAGAGTGATGTTCTCCCAAGACTTGCGAGCCATTTTCAACCCTTCCACTTCCCTGAGCTCATGGTAGAAATGACCTTGGTGGTATTCTTCAACGTTGATCCTGGTCTGTGTTGAACCAAACTGCCTCATTACCAATGCCGGAGTGTAACTTGTGTATCCGGTTACTCCGATTAGGGATACCGACTGATTACCTCCCGTGCTGATCAAAACGGATTGGCCTGACGCCCACAGCTTCCTCCAACAATAATCATGGCTATTGAAACTCAAAATCTGTTCCCGCCACTGCTGTTCATTCTTCGGACTGATTATTAACCGGGTCATCTTCTCGATGGGAGGCTGGTCAAGGTACCAAGTCAATCCCTTTGTCTCCACAGGGCATATGTGACTGATAATCCAGAGATATAACAATTGAGAACAACACTTGATGGACCCTTTACCCTGTTGTCTGCAGTAGGTAAGGGTTAATAAGGTCTCCGCAAGAATTGCCGGTATCGGATTGACCTCCTGCCTTTCTACCGCCCAGAATACTTCCACCGTGCTGCAGGTTATGATTCCTAATGGTCCCGGGAACAAAATCAGGCCATAGATTCCCAATGCGAGTGCTACTGAAGCTTGATCCCACTGTTTCTCTTGGAGGTATTGATCTAACCGCTTCTTGAGGTAGGTCCAATACCATCCATGCGTGTTCCCTTTGACAGTTTCTTTTGACTTTGCCTCCTCCGAAGGAATACCCAACAAATGTGTTAATCGTTTCCAGGTCTGCCTATGCTCAAGGTGTAGGTAGATCCGATTCTGTGTTGAGTAAGGAATCTCTAGTAATGCCTGATATTCTTCCATAGTGGGAACTGTATCAATATCATTGAAAGAGAATACCCCGTACTTAGGACTCCAAACCCACAGCATGGCCTTTAATGCCGGGATTTGGACCTTGACTCGCATTAAGGTCGCAATTCTCCCGTATTTCTTTTCAAATCGTGCCTTGACCTGATCGAGAAGCGACCTCCAACCATTAGACAGACCCTCGAGGCTGTTCATTCTGACCTCAATTTTATTCAGGTCCCATGAAGGTAGTAAGGTAGCATGTGCCTTGGAAACATCATTTTGCGGGGGTACTGGAGTATGAGTTGATTTGGACCAAAGTTTAGCATTCTGAACTTCTTCTGCCGACTGACTCGAGGATGCCATGATAAAAATGATGCCTATCCTTTTTACAGACTTTTGGTTTGGTGATGCCTGTGGAAAAACTCGTTAGCAGGATAAATTCAGGTAATCTTGTATTATATTGTTGGCAGAGTGGTACCTACACATTTATCAAAGTAGGAAAATGTGCAGGTTTTCTTAACAACATGATTCAAGATTACCCTTAAAAGTAAGAACAAAGTAAAATAAACAGAATAGGGTAAGAGTAAGTATGCCCCTTTTGTCCTAGCATAGGGAGACTCCTGATACCGGATGAGTGCTACCTAATTGGATAGTTCTATCTTATAAGGTAGCTTACTACGGCTTTCAGCTATTGTGATAGTTTAGCTCAAAGTCTAATTTTCTAAAAGCCACAGGTTCCCAGATTGCCCCTACTGTAATAGTAGAGCCCCGTTCTATAACCATGATATTATCGGGAAAATTCCACGAGTATCACAGTGGATAGAACGAGTTTCAATCTGAGCAGAAGCCTTCACGGATACTAACGGGGTAAAACCCACGGGTACCGCTACATGACCCCCTCCTACTTTCCTAAAAGAGTAAGAAAGCCCGGGTATAGGACCGAAGTGTGTGAGGACATCGTGTGAGTGTTCAGTGTGTGAAGGGACACCTTTACCTCTTCCCAATTCAGGGGGATTTTATTCTTCCCATTTTTTCCTTTTTTTTTTTTTTTTTTTTTGAAACGGAGAGCACTGTAGGGAATAAAATAAGCAAAACAAGCAAAACAAGCGGAACAGTTAGCAGGAATAAACAAAAATTAACACATAAAATATTGCCGGGTGAGCCCACCTAACTATAATTTGATTGAAAAATTAAATCTACTTTTGGACCTCTAGACCGGGGTTAAATCTCAAGGATCCCCAGTGGAGTCGCCAAGCTGTTGCAAGGAGTTTTGCGGTCGCCTGAACGAACCCTCACCGAAGTGGGAAAGAGTGAGGAGTCGCCACCTTAGTTTTGAGGGAAACTAAAGAAAACCATTTGTGAAAATAGATTGAAATAAAACCACTTCAAGACAGAGATTCTAGGTTCGGGGTCCGTAAACGGGTGGGGAAGGTGTTAGGCACCCCACTTCGTCCCTCAATAAGGGCAAGTAGATTTAACTTCGCGTTTTTCATAAATTAGTTAGGAGGGCTCGGATGGAGATGTTAATCCTTTTGTCAAAAGGAAATTTTAATTTTTCACTAAATTCGAATCACCCAGATACATAAGTAAATGAGACAACCTTAGTGAGTTACTGTTGCATGTTAATTTTATTTGAAAGGAATATTTTATTAATATTTAATTTAAGAATTGGATAAGAACTCTTCTCCGAACTCTTTAATATTTATTAAAATTTTGAGTTGAGACCGGATAAGAACTCTCCCTGATCTCTATTGAATATTTATTAAAATTCTGAGTTGAGACCAGATAAGAACTCTCCTCCGATCTCTATTTAATATTTATTAAAATTTTGAGTTGAGACCGGATAAGAACTCTCTTCTGCTCTCTATTAAATATTTATTAAAATTTTGAGTTGAGACCGAATAAGAACTCTCCTCCGATCTCTATTTAATATTTATTAAAATTTTGAGTTGAGACCGGATAAGAACTCTCTTCCGATCTCTATTAAATATTTATTAAAATTTTGAGTTAAGACCGGATAAGAATTCCCCTCCGATACTCGTTAGATTAAAATTGAATTGAGACAGGATAAGAACTCTCCTCTGATCTCTATTAAGTATTTATTAAAATTTTGAATTGAGACCGGATAAGAACTCTCCTCCGATCTCTTCGAAATTTGGTCACAGCTATACATCTTAAGAACCTAAGTTTAAGAGTTCTAGTATTTAAAGATGCCAAGGGTCGTAATAAGGCTTCCTTTAACTTATTGGTATTTTGTAACTAAATAAGGGATGCCGGACTGAATTTTACCGACCTCCCATGTGGTCGCCTTACCAGTATTCCCTCTGTTCCATTTTACTCATCTAAGATTTGATCTTTATTCCGTCTTATGGTGTTATGACGACCTATCTTCTACGTCAGCCTAGCGATTCAATTTAGCTATTTTCCCTAACGTGTTATTTAGACCCTCTTTTTTTCAAAGAGACCCCTAAAATACAGTTACCTATTTTATCCTAACCACTTATATATTATTCAGAACTAGATGACTTGCGTTCCAAAATAATAAAGATCAACAAAAATATGATTTAGCCGACGTAGAAGCCAACTGAAGCACGACCTACCTTTGCATTTTCAAATGTGATATGACCTTAAAGAAAATAACATGCATGAAAGAAAAAAAAAAAAAAAAGGAAATACGCAAAACAAGAACTAAATAAAATGGCAATATGAACACTGACCTGTAAGAAGTCGGATTTTGTGAGCTAACTACAGAATCACAGAACGTAATAAAATCGCAAGTCGGTAGCCAGGAGACTAAGGTCCACCTTGAAACAAAGAGTACTTCACTAAATGCAATCGAGTCAGAATTATACCCGAGTTTAAATGAGATTGAACATGGACGACGGAAATAAAAATACAGGTAACTAGGAACTGAAAAATGGGAATGCCACTGGATAATGAACGAGCTGAAAATGAAAAGTTCCAGTGTTCAAAATCTTTTAAGAAAACACTTTAGGAAACTGGTTCCAAAAGCTCTTCTTATGAAAGCAGAGTAATAATCTGAATTAAATTTCAGAGTTCTTCCACTATATTAACAACCTTCTTTCTTTTTTTCGTCCCCCTTGAACAGTTTTCATCCAGGTATTTATAGGAACCGGGTGCTCCCCATGAAGGGTCAGGATCTATTTTGAGGGAGATGGAGGGTCAGGATTTTGAAGGACATGATCTGAGGCTCAGGAATTAAAGAGGATCATAATGGACGGCTGAGATCCTCTTTAGAAGATTTGTCATTTTCTTCTTCTAATCTGACGGTCCCAAATTCTCTTGTCCTGGGGGATCTGAGGGCTAGGAGTGAAAGGCGCTGGTTTTGTCGTCTTCTTCTTTGATCCAAGGGCTCTGAGCTCGTCCTTACAAGTTGGATCAACGGTGGAGATTAGGATGTACAGCGCATGTTAGAAAAGTGGGCGATTCTGGGGCGTGCGGTTGAGATTTTACCTGGCAATACTTTAACTACCTCGGTTCTGATTATGGTGACAGCAGTAGGCGCCCTTTCATTTTCTGTTCTCTCTTGCTTTCTGATCTTCTTAACATGGTCCTTCTCCGATCTTTCATGCCGATCTTCCCTCTTCCAATCTCTATTATTCCAATACTTCCCTTAACCAGGCCCGGTCCGGTCAAAGCATTAATTCCCCTCAATTCGGCGTCAAGCCGTTTTACCTTCACAATAAATGCTTGATTTCCCCCTATATATACCCCCTAACCCAAAACTTTCTCCATCTGATTTTCCTCTTTTCTTCTTTACTTTCCTATTCTAGTTATTCGGCGATCGTTCAGTAGTTGTTCCGGCAGGATTGTGGTTTTTTATCTTTTTGGATGGACCTTTTTATTCTCCGACTGAAAACTCATGACCCTGGTGATCGAATAATCGTGATGACCTTATCTGATGATGGTGAGAGAACTAAATCAATTAACCGATCTGGATTGCGGACCTCGATTGTATCGATCTCGAGTCGTTCAACTGGCATAATCGGCGAACCGATTTTGACCGAGCAAATTGTTGATGTTTTGCCGACCCTTGACGGTTGCTCTTCCAAGTTTATTTGACTTCTCACCACATTGGGTGTTCCGACAGCGGCTTCCCTCCACATTGGGTGTTTCGACAGCGCCTCGGTTCTGGTCGGTGACACCCCTTTGGATCAGTCACAATGTTGACTATTGACACAGGCCTCTTTAGATAGGATGTTCCGCTGATCTTTTAGAGATCGGCCTTTTGATGTAATCAGATCTCTAATGTATTCCGATCTTTAGATCGCCCAAATTATGTAATCTGACTTTTGGAAATGTACTCCGATCTCTTGAGATCGCCCAAATGATGTAATCCGATCTTTTGGAAATAAAGATTTTATTTTGTCAATTATTATCTTATTAATTATTTTCCGAGCTCTAATATGATTATCCGATCTGATTCTTTACCTGAATGACACTTATCCGATCCGTAATTTGAAACACCTGGATCTGCCGCTCTATAATTAACCGATCTCTTTATGGAATCTTGGGAATATGCGTGAGACGTGTCAGAATAGCTGGCGAGTCCCGCTAACCGATCTGATGTTCGGAACATCGTGAGCATTAAATGCTCGGACGAGTATAAATAGGGGGTGGGGTTAGCCAGTTGCTCTCTTATTCCATTTTCAGTTTCTCGCGAACAAACCCAAAATCCTCTCGTTTTCTCAAGTTCTTCCGACGCCGATCAGATTCCGGTAAGGGCTTTGATCTTTCTTTTAGTTTAAATTCTTTATTTCTTTTGAAAATGAGCGATGCCGAGGGTCAGAGAGAAAATGAGCAAAATGTAGATCAGGCTGGGGGCTTGTACAAATGTTGGTATGAAATGAAATCGCTCTTTGTTCAATGATTGGATGTGATTGGAAAATCTCTGAATTGCCTAAGTATTTGATTGTCTGAGCATAGCAAAACAAGAACTAAATGCAATTATTAATCTAAGCGTAAGAGATCGGAAAGCACATTAAACATGAGATCGATAGGGAAGAAATGTTGAACGAGACTTGATTAAAATTGGAAATTTGACTTGAACACTTAAGACCGGAATCCTCATTAAACCGGACCAAAACCTTAGCTCTTAAACTTTTGAAAGGGAGATCGGCAATAAAACTAGTAAGAAAAGATCTAGTGTCAGTTCATTTCGTTTGTCAACAGAGATCAGGAATATACTTGACTGGTCCGGAGATTCGACAATGGGTTTGAGAGATCGGTAAGGCTTTGACTGATGTGAGGACTTAGCATTGATTCAATTCTTTGTGAGGAGAGATCGGAAATGTGACTGTCTATCAAAGTGGGATCGGAAATGTGATTAGCTGTCACAGGGAGATTTAGTACTGGGGATCGGTTTCGAAGTTTTATTGATTTTGGGGATCGACCAAAATATGGTGTCGACACTCATCAATAACATCCACCCTTAAACAAGGGTTAACTTCATGATGTTTCTTCAAAGCTTGATTCAAATTAAATTCTACCTCCTCTTCTCTAACTTTTAATGTCAATCTACCATTCTTCACATCAATTATAGCCCCTGCTATGGCTAAAAAAGGCCTTCCTAAAATGATAGGTATGTGAATATCCTCTTCCATTTTAAGAACCACAAAATCCACAGGAATGAAAAATTTTCCAACTTTTAAGGGTACATTCTCCAAAATTCCTACTGGATATTTGATAGATCTATCAGCCAATTGCAAAAAAATTGTTATTGGCTTCAATTCTCCAACCTTCAACTTTGCACAAATGGAGAGTGGCATCAAACTAACACTAACTCCAAGATCACACAATGCTTTATCAATACTAGTATCCCTAATATGACAAGGAATAGATAAACTTCCTAGATCCTTCAATTTCGGTGGGAGCTTATTCTGCAAGAGAGCACTACACTCCTCTGTTAATGCCACAGTTTCATAATCTTCTAGTCTCCTCTTATTTGACAAAATTTCTTTCAAGAACTTAGCATATGAGGGCATTTGAGAAATTACATCTGTAAATGGAATGTTGATGTATAACTTCTTCAAAACTTTCAAAAATTTTCCAAACTACTTATCTAGCTTTGCTTTCTGAAACCTCTGAGGATATGGCAATGGCAACTTATATGGTGGTGGAGGCACATACTTTTCCTCTTCTTCTTTTTCAACTTCCTTCTTCTTGTTTGCTTCCTCATTAACTTCATCATGATTTGAAGTATATTCATTCTTGTCTTCATCTTCTTTATTCTTTTCCTCTTCTACCTCATCTTTCTTTCCTTCTCCCATAATTTTCCCACTCCTTAGGATCACTATCTTGCAATGTTCTCTAGGATTCTCTGGCTCACTTAGAAGTTTTCCTTGTGTTTTGCTAGAAGAACTTGCTTGTTGAGCTATTTGGTTTTCCAACATTCTATTATGAGCAGCAAGCTGATCTATTCTTGAAGTTAATTGTTGAATCATTTCTCCTTATTTCTGTTGAGCAGCTAAGAAATTCTCCATCACAAACTTCAAAATTGAATCTTGGTCTGAAAACTAAACTGGTGGTTGTGGAATAGGAGCATTTTGATTCCTTTGTGGTGGAAATCCATATGGTACTCTGTTTTGCTAAAAATTATGCTATTATTGCTGAAAATTAGGAGGTTGTTGATAATTCTGTTACTGCTGTCCTTATCGACCTCCCTAAGAACAGTTAGGATGGTTCCTCTATGCTGGATTATATGTAGCAGAAAAAAGATTACCAATTGGCTTCTGATTATAATTCCCAACAAAATCAACTTGCTTATTTTCAAACTCTTGCCCATAAGAAAGAAAATCATTGATACAATGCATATTTCCTGCACTAATATCTTCTATATAACTAGATCCTCCAATTGAATAATCAACCTTCATGCTTAACTTATCCATTTTTCTCGTTAAAGCATCAAATTTGGCATTGAATATGCTCATGGCATTTAACTCAAATACACCAGCTGATGGTTTCTTCATTTCATTTCTTTCACAGCTCCATTGATAATTATTATAAGCAATTTTATCTAATGCTGAATAAGCTTTGTCTTCTAACTTCTCCATAAGATCCCCTCCTGAAGATGCATCAATTATACTTCTAATTGCTGGAGAAACACCATTGTAGAAATGTTGAACTAGCATCCATTTAGGGATTCCATGATGTGGACATCTCTTTTTAAGATCTTTATATCTCTCCCATGCTTCATAGAGACTCTCATCATCCCTTGGTCTGAAAGAAGTTAATTCATTTCTCAATTTTGCAGTCTTACTGGGAGGAAAGTATTGAACCAAGAAAGCTTGTGACAACTCACCCCAAGTAGTTATTGAACCTAGAGGTAATGAATGCAACCACTCCCTGGCACGATCCTTTAAAGAAAAAGGAAATAATCTTAGCCGGATGGCATCATCTGACACTCCATTTTTCTTCAGCATGTCACTAATCTCAAGAAAATGTGCGAGGTGCACATGTGGACTCTCAGTGGGACCTCCCCCAAACTGTGATTATTGAACCATTTGACAAAGTGAGGGCTTCAACTCAAAATTATTCACTTCCACTCTAGGCCTTGTAATACTTGGTCAAAAATCTTCAAAACTAGGAAAAGCATGATCCTTAATTGATCTGTTGTTGTTGTTTGCCATAGCTTCTATCACTTGTTGCTCTTGTTATTGCTCTTGTTGTCTTTGAATTCTGAGTTCAGCTTTTCTTCTTTTAGACTCTGCTCTCAAAGCTTTAGCTATCTTTTCAATCTCAGGATCAAAAATTAAATCAATTTCTACACTTTTTATTCTTCTCATATAAAAGATATGTACCTAAAAAACCAAAATAAGAAAATCTCAAAGTAAAATGAAAGAGAAAAGAAATTAAAATAAAAAATAAAATGCCCAAATTAACTAAACAATCAATTGTCTAATATCAAACAAAAACAAATCTCCGGCAACGGCGCCAAAAACTTGATGCGTACTCCGCAAGTATACGGGCCGTTCAAGTAGTAAAGAAAAGATATCGTCCCACAGAGATTTGTTGTTTGAGTACCAAACTATAAAAGTCATGATTATTTGGGCTATCAATAATTTGTGCCAAAAAGTAGAGCAAAAGATGCAGCAAATTAAATTGGAAAAAATAAGGAAATTATAATGAAATAAGCAATTAAATTTCTAAGCACTATACTAATTTACTAAAATTTCAGCAAGTAACTGAAGATTTAATTAATTAATGGTAAAGATTGATTCTAGAGTTGAGGTTCATGAAGAAAATTTCATTGGGATTTGGATAGGCAAAACCAAGATCAAGGGAAATACAAGTTTAAAGGAAGTTGATTCTGATTTCCTTTAATTTCTCTTTCAAGCAAACTAAATAGTATTTTAAAGGAAACTAAACCTCATTCTCATGCAATGTTTAATTACCCAAAACCCTTTAAGCACTTTAATCAACTTGAAATTCCTCTTAACCCACTAGTTTATTTCTAATATTAAGTTCATTATCTTGATTATCTATCATAGATTTTCACCTCTTGGTCCTTCAATCTAAGATTAAGAATAAAACCCAAAGGGTACTAATAATGAGTGTGTAAATAAGCACACGAAATAAGAATCAAAACTTATATATACTAAAATCTGATTAAAACCAATCCAAATCCACAAATAAAACTTAAATCATTACACCCAACTCTGAAATCCTAAGTATCTACTTACTCATGCTTGTGTTTACAAGTAGAAAATATGAAATAGAGTAAGAAAACATAAAAATAAGGCTAAAAATAAAAGAACCCAGAAGAAGAGAATTCAAATATTTGAAAATGGAAGCTGGAAATGTCACTCTGCAAGTGTCCTTCCTCCAGAAATGGCGTGGTTCCTTCTTTCCTTCTTCCTTTGATTTTTCCCTCTCTTTCTCCTTATGGTAAAAATGAGAACATGATGCTTATATATCCCCTCAAACTTTGCCCTAAAAATAGTCTCTAAAGGGATAAAGACAAAAGGTGTAAAAGGTGTGAAAAGAGAAAATTTTTCCATGTCAGCAAATCTACCAGTGCCATCCCACATGCCTCATGTTGATTTAAGTTATTTTCAATATGCCTCATGTTGATTCGGAGGAGGAGCTTTTAGATTCTGGACGACCAGCTACATGGGGCATGTTGAAGTCCTTGAAACTTTCGGCAGATTTTGTTCCAAAATCTCTGTCTGCACGACCCAGTGTTGAATCTATATGCCTCATGTGGATTCCTGCTGGCTGACTCTTATCTTCATATGACCTTCAACACGAGGCATGTTGAAGCTCTTGAAAATCTCGGCTGGTCTTCTTCCTTAGGCAAATTTTCTTCATTTTTTACACTACTTTAAGCTTCCAAATCACTTTGAATTTCTTCTATATTGACCTTTTTGCCTTTAAACCTTATTAAAACTTATCAAAAATATTAAAATTCTAAAAATCAAATATAATGAAACTAAAATTAATAAATTAAGCAAAATAAGCACTAAAAGCATAAAATTACTAAACTAAAAAGAGCAAAATGGATGCAAAACTACTCTAAAATACATATATAAAATGGGTTTATCACAAATAATTTCCAAAGAAATTGTAGAAAATAAAGTTCCTGATGAAAGCACCTTAATAAGATCAAAATCACATCGAGGAAAAACACCAATATAGAATCACAAAGAAAAGACCACTTTTCTCTCCTTTGTGTTGCTAAAATTATGCTAAAGAATACAAATTTATTTTTTTCTACTCTTTTTCTTTGGTTTATATATGGCTCTATTCTTCTATTTAGTGTCAACTTGTATTACCCTATTGTAATACTTCACGCAATAAAAACAGAGAGAAATTGCTCCATGCAATTCTCATTCTAATAGAAATGAGCTCTTATAACAATAAAGTTCTAAGTCTTATATTTTGGGCCTACTGAAATAGAGTTCATCATGGGTGTTCATGCCTTCAATTATGTCCTTTTTGCACCTTAGGACAAAATCTCTTTTCCTCAATGGGACTACAATGGGCAAGAGTCCCTCATCAATAGGCAAAGCTAAATCCTCAGCAATTGGCAAAGCCTTTGCTACAATGGGCGATAACCTCACACCATGAGCTGAAAACTACTCTCTTCAATAGGCAAAACGACTCTCTTCAATGGGCAAAGCCAATCTCCATGGGTAAAGCCAAATAACCTTCTCACAATACTCCTATTTATAGTGTTAGTCACTCTAATTTTAATTTGATTAGGAATTCTATTCAATTTAGGAATAACACTAAAATAAGAGTTTTACTCTATATAATAAATATGCCTCCATCCTATCAATGAATATTTATCATATTCAAATTAGGAAAAGGTCTTCCAAATCAACTAGTATTTTAGTTCATAAATCTAGCACTTACATATAATAGAGAATGTCATGTGGCAAGACTATTTAAGAAAATGTCATGTGTTAGTCACATAGTAATATTATGAAAGAAAATGACACATGTCAATACCTTGAAAATACTTGCCTGCTTTATATATATATATATATATATATATATATATATATATATATATATATATATATATATATATATGTCAATCTCCATGGGTAAAGCCAAATAACCTTCTCACAATACTCCTATTTATAGTGTTAGTCACTCTAATTTTAATTTGATTAGGAATTCTATTCAATTTAGGAATAACACTAAAATAAGAATTTTACTCTATATAATAAATATGCCTCCATCCTATCAATGAATATTTATCATATTCAAATTAGGAAAAGGTCTTCCAAATCAACTAGTATTTTAGTTCATAAATCTAGCACTTACATATAATAGAGAATGTCATGTGGCAAGACTATTTAAGAAAATGTCATGTGTTAGTCACATAGTAATATTATGAAAGAAAATGACACATGTCAATACCTTGAAAATACTTGCCTGCTTTATATATATATATATATATATATATATATATATATATATATATATATATATATATATATATATATATATATATATATATATATATATATTAGTGACGCTTTTTCTCTAGATTGATCGTTTTCCCTTTCACATTTAGCAATGGAGTCGATATCATTTAAAGATTAAATACACCAATGCAAAATAATAAAGGAATTTTTTTTCCTTTTTTTTTTAAACAATTATTGTTATACCTATAATTTTAGGCCCTCAACATTTCATCGTTTTTTTAATTTAACGACAAATTTTATTATTAGTATTTAGTGTAGATGAAATTGTACATTGATAAATTAAATTATCAAATTCTTGTAGTGTTGGTTGGAATCGCATAAAAAATGTATGAAACAAATATATTGAAGATCTATGATCTTTATTTTTTATTCTTTTATCGATATATTATTTTTACTAACATTTTTTTCTCTGCATCTAAAATCCTTGTTTATTGTTTAGTTATTAGAAATTGATCCATATTCATGATTTTTTTTTCATTGTATGCATTTTTTAGTGTTTGGAACACTCAGAAAAATAAATTAATAAAAATATTTTTTTGTCAAAGAAAAAATTAAGTCATTTTAAGAAAAATAATTTTATTTTCAAAAAGAAATTATTTTTTAAATTTTAATAATCGTATTAAAATATGAAAACACTTATATATATATATATATATATATATATATATATATATATATATATATATATATATATATATATATATATAAAACATAACCATATACCATTTGTTTAACATTAAAGTATTTTTGTAAAAAATAATATTTAAAAAACTTTTTCTATAAAAAAAATATTTTTAATATATAAATTATTTTTTAAGAAATAAATGAATATTTAATTCCTTAAATATAATATGTGAGGGAAAAATTAAAGCTTTCAGTCCAAAATTATTCATGTGCCATGCATATTATTTAAGTAAGAATATTATAAAAGATGATCATTTTATTTTAACAAGTGATGAATCTTGAAATAAGAAAATAAATCGTAATAGTACTGTGACGTTTTGTTTTGCTGGGAATCAAAGTCCAAGCCATGCATTATTTACTATTATTTAATTTTCCTATTTTAGTAAAATTAATTATTTAATCCTTATATTTTAGAAAAACATATTATTTAGTCTCTATAATTTGACTCCGTTAACTATTTAATCCCATAATTATTTTATACCTAAACTACCATAATCTTTTCCTCCTTATTTCTATTTTATCGTCTCTTATTTCTCTCTCCATATTTCTTTTTCTTTACACCCATACCTTTCTCTCCCTCATTCTCCCTTTCTTTTCATCTGTTGAGAAAAATGTACAAGCTTTCTGTACAAAAAAATTAATTAGTTTCCTTCAATTTCTAAATAATCAAGAAAAATTATTTTTAGTAGAAAAAACATAAAAATAATGTCCAAGGAATTAGATTTTTTAAAATATATATATATATATATAAATTCAGAGATTTAGTCTTCATATAGCAAAATTTCTATTTTTATTCAATATATTTTTCAAAACACTATATTTTCAAAATACATAAACTAACTAATTAGTTTCACTAAAATAGAGAGACTAAATAGTAGTATTTTTCAAAATACAAGAATCAACTAATTAGTTTACTTCAAATAGAGGGACTAAATAGTAGTTTGAATAGCATGAATAATGAAAAATTTGATAGAAGCACTAAATAATTTAATAAAAGTAAAATACAAGGATTAAATAGTACATTTTTTAAAATATATAGATTAAATAGTTAGTTTCATTAAAATACAGTGATTAAATAATAATTTTTCATAATTGGTTTTTAATAATTTGACTAATCAGGATTAATGAGCATGAACTCGAGCTCAAGAGTTCAATAAACAATTTAAATATAGGTGGAGCTATGCAAGCTTAATAAACAGGCTAAATTAATACATACTTAATTTGTGAGTTCAATAAACAAACTACATATGAGTTAAACTTGATATAAAATTTAAGCTATTCAAGTTTGAGCGTTAACTTAAAGCTCAAAACGAGTTTGAGCTTAAATGTAGTAAAAAATTTAATGCATGAGCTTGAACTCTATTCAAAGCTCGGCTCAGCTTCCTTATACTCATTTTACTAAAATTTATAAGATTTAAATTTTAAATTATCAAATTTCAACAAACAAACAGAAAAAAAAAAAAAAAAAAAAAAAAAAAAAAAAAAAGAAGAAGAAGAGGTGAGGAGAGAGAGATTATGATTCTAATTAGTAAATAGCAAGAGAGATCACTGGGCATTCATTTATCTAAATTGTGAGGCTTGAACATTAGTGCTTACTATTAAATGTGCTGAAGCAATGGACGTAAAAACACCTACTAGCTAGAAAGCTTTGACCCAAGGCATTTATATGGACTGTTTCAGTTTCAGATCTTCACCTACCATGCAGATAAGGAGTAATTGGGTTGACAAAGATATCTAAATCAAAAGAAAGATGTCAATACCTGTATAATGGCCAGTAAATAGCTCAAGTCGCACAGTTGACTAATTGAAGTCCACGCAAAGGCATAGCTTAGAGAAATCCAGCGGCCATTTCCTCACATAATTGTTCCAGCTACACCAACTGTCTATTTTTGACTCGCCGGCATAGATTAATAATATCATTGAGCTGCTGACTGTTCCATTAACTCTTGAACGGTTGAAACAGGCACAAATAACCGTGGCATGCACCGGGTTAACACAATATATAAACTCAATTTGACTTAATTAAATTTTTATGTCAAAAATTTAAAATCGACTGTATGAATTCTCTTTTTTCACTCTAAACGATTTTGAGTTAAATTCTCTAAAATGTATAATATATATAACACAATAAATATATATATATATATATATATATATATATATATATATATATATATATATATATATATATATATAAACACTTATAACTATATTGTAATTGATGATGATAATAAAAATAAAGTAAAAATAAATCCTTTTAAATTAATATATAAAAGTTAGGAAAAGAAAAAAAATAATAAATGAAAGTGACTAATTTTGTTGAATTTTGAGTTAACTATTTTTTATAGTTTACATTGACAGACATTTAGTTAATCTCTGCTTTTATTTTTATTAATATCTTTCCTCCTTTATGTCATTGAATATTAAATTAATTAAAAATAACAATATAAACTTTTTCAGTAATACAAATATGATTAGAGTGTATGAAAATTTTATTAAATACTTATTTTATTAGAATTGTGTTGAAATTCAATTATTATTTTTAAAATGTAAAATCCTTTAAATGTCTTTTAATTTTTTTATCAACTTATTTATGATTTATTTTGTATAGTAATTTTTTTAGTATAATTGGGTCTAATTGGGACTCGAAGTTGAGACTTAACAGCCTTGAAGACCACTCCAGTACCACTAAGATAGAGGCATTGGTTGTATTGTAAATTTTTATCATATATAATCATATTATATAACATTAATAATATAGTTATTTTTGTATATATAAATTTATATTTAAATAAAGAGATGCAATTTCATAGCTCTAACTTTTGAATATAGGGTGAATGTGGTGGCCTTTTTTGTTATTCATTACTTTGAAAATGTCCAAAATGGATATTTGAGATTTTCAACAAAACAGAAATATTTAATACAATAATTACAATATAAGTTGATGAAATTGTTCCCAACTTTAAAATATATTAACTTAAATATGAATGAATCTATGGAGCATGTGTCATTATTTTTTCTTTGAAATTATGCAAATATGACGAAGGCATAGCGTATCATATTGGCTAGTGAATCAATATTTTAATACACTGTATCTATGGCAATATTTTTTTTACTTTCAAATCATGAGATAAATACTGAATGTTCTCCACTAAATTATATCTCATCTAAAAGCATTAATGTTTCTTCACAATTCAATGATTTTTGTATATAATTTTCATACGCATGTTCTATAATTTTATTATTATTTTATAAATGGGGTTTTAATTTCTACTTATCATGACTTATTTATTTATTTATTTATTCAATTAAAATAAAATTAATAATATAATACTATTTTTATATTTTAAAATATATTGTTGTCTTTATTATTTTAAAATTAACAATTTTTTTTCTTTATATCACCATTAGAGAGAGTATAAAATTTTTAAAAATTATAATATTTATGTTATTAATAAATTCAAAAATTAAAATCTTATAAAATTTTTAAAATAAAAATAAAAATAAAAATAAAAATAAAAATAAAAATCTAAATCTAAAAGTCATTATATTAGCAGTCTAATGGTTTAATATATGTGTATATTTTATAATATTGAAAATTATTATATTTTCTTAAATATTTATAATATAAATGAAAATTAAAAAAAAAATATTCAACATGTACGGTAGATTGCCATGTGGAGGTAATGATGTCAAAAAGTAAAGTAAGGATAATAGAGACTTTTTACTGTTTTTTAATAACAGTAAAATTGTTATGTGTTTTAGTATAAGAGTACAATTATACCATGCATTAGAATTGCATGCAGATTGAGCCTTCTCCATGGAGCTTTAAATGCTCTACCCAACGGTTCCAGAGCGTTGAATGGACATGCACCAATTAATGGCTCTTCAGTGGACATGCCCAAATTGGCAAGTGGGCATGGACCCTATATAAGGATATCTTTTCTCCAGGAAATGATCAATCAAAAACTGAGTTCTTTTGCATCAGTGAAGCTATGGGTGCCTCTCCAAAATGGGCTTCTTTTCTGCTGCTTTTCTTATGTGTTGTTTTTCATTTGGGTGCAATCACCCTTGCCGATCAAAGAGTTGATGAAACTAGGTTTCGCAATGATGATAACTACTGTGGATGGGGCCGACGATGTGGCGGTCGCTATGGTCGTGGACGTGGAGGTGGACTAGGAGGTGGAGGTGGATTTGGTGGAGGTGGTGGCTTTGGTGGTGGTGGTGGAGGTGGTGTTGGGGGTGGATCGGGTCATGGAGGAGGCTTTGGAGCTGGAGGAGGAGTAGGTGGTGGAGCTGGAGGAGGAATTGGTGGTGGTGGAGGAGGAGGTGGAGGTGGAGGGGGAGGCGGTGGAGGTGGTCTAGGTGGTGGCTCAGGTCACGGAGGAGGCTTTGGAGCAGGAGGTGGTGTAGGTGGTGGAGTTGGAGGTGGCGCTGGAGGTGGTGGTGGTGGAGGAGGAGGAGGTGGTGGAGGTGGCGGTGGCGGTCTTGGTGGCGGCTCAGGTCATGGTGGAGGCTTTGGAGCTGGAGGTGGTGTAGGTGGTGGTGTTGGAGGTGGGGCTGGAGGTGGTGGTGGAGGAGGAAGTGGTGGTGGAGGTGGTCTTGGTGGTGGTTCAGGTCATGGTGGAGGCTTTGGAGCTGGAGGGGGAGCCGGAGGTGGTGGAGGGAGAGGAAATGGTGGTGGTGGTGTTGGAGGTGGTGGAGGATTTGGAATTGGCATTGGCATAGGAGTTGGAGTCGGAGCTGGAGCTGGTGCTGGTCAAGGATCCGGCAGTGGTTCTGGTGGCGGCAATGGTGGCGGCAAATAAAGAATTTTATTTCAAAACCAGTCTTTTTTAGTGATTTGTGAAGTTTCAATGCAAACTGAAACAGAGATTTAGAAGCTTGCAGAGTAAAACATCCTTTCGTATTCTTGTTTTCTTTTAAACGTCAGTGCAATTGTTGCTACCCAATAATTGGGTTTCGTGTTGTTATCGACAATTTGGAAATGTTATCATGAATTAGCAGTGTTTTAAAAATTTAATTCAACCGATTTAGATAGAAATCCGTTCAATAATCAGCTTTTTTATTAATATTAATTTTTAAATTATTTTAAATTACTTTAAAATTAATTTCTTAAAAAAATAAAATAATTTAGTATAAATTTATAAACCATCTCATGAATTTTTTTAAATAATTCTTTTTTTAAATAATTAATTATAAAAAAATTATTAACTTAATAAAAAAATTTCTTTACATAAGAGAAATGGGTGTAATATTTTTAAAAAAATTTAATAGATATAATTTTTTTAATAAAATTTATCATATATAATTTAATTATTAAATTTTTAAAAGATAATCTGTGTTTTTTAGTGAAGAAATTTTATTTTTTTTTAATAAATAAAATTTTTGTAATTAAATATTTTGAAAAAAGTCAATTTATAAAATCTCATAAGATAAATTATAAAATTTTATTAAATTATTTTATATTTCATAATAATTTTATTTTATAATAAAATCAAATAATCATAAAATATATTCTAATATACTAGATTTGAATAAGGAAGAAGAACATAGCTCAACTGATCTCATCTGTTACTCAACCCGTTTATTGTTAGAAATATGTAACTTATTTATTTATCTCTATATTATATTATAATTAATATCTAAATTTTTATATTTAAAAAAGAAATAATAATAATAATAATAATAATAATAATAATAATAATAATAATAATTTTATTATATTTTTTATTATTTTATATATTTTTATAAATTTATTCCGTGATACACACACAGTGCCGTTTTATTTGCTTCACCATCTCATTTGCAACTCATTTTATCTTCTTTTCACCGCTTTCATTGTTTCTATAGCCATAACTTATAAAATGTTTTCCTTTAAACTCTTTAGTTAGTGAATGATATTCTCTCGTAATTGTATAGAAAAATAAATCAACTAGAGTCTAAATAAAAGAAATAACAAATAAAAAATAACAATAGCAAGACCAAAGGAGATGTATTGATCAATTGAATTTTGAAAATTTACACATAGGCCATATTTAGTTCAAAAAATAGGTAGATGATATAATAGTATAATCATTCTTAAGTGTGAAAATTTTTTATTAATTTCTACAAATTTGTGAAACTACGGAATATCTATTCCATGAAAGAATACCTAAATTACCATGTACAATATAAAAAATTTACAAAACTCCTATTTTGGCTTTTAAAGTTATATTAAATAGTTATATAAATCCTTAAAATATTTGAGTTCCGATTAAATCCTTTAACATTTTAAAAAAAATCAAATAAGTTTTTTAATTTTTTTAAAAATAAATTAAATAAGTACTTGGGGGCAAATAAGTACTTCAACTTTCAAAAATAGATAAAAAAATGAACTAAAATTTACCTCTAATATAAATCAAGTTAAGACCACGCACGAAGATTTTTTAGAGAATAGGGTTCTCACTGGCATTTATATGCATTTGATTTTCAACATACAATGGATATCTACTAAATCTTAGAGCACATTGATAAGTTGTTCTTTATCGATTGGTTCAAGAAACCTCTCTATAAAAACTATGATGAAGAAGATGAATCCATAAAGAAATTTCTTAATCATTCGGCAAAAAACAACTTATTAATTTGCCTCATGATGCAGTAGATACTTACTAAGTTGTTGTAAATCAGATACGTAGAATTGTTGAAGAGGACGTCGAGCACTAAAAGATCTTATGCATTAACTAAACTAAATTTATATTAGAAACAAATTATAATTCGGTGTTTTTTATCTATTTTTAAAAATTAAAGGGTCTATTTATCCTCAAAATAGTAAAAGGGCTCATTTGATCTATTTTAAAAATTTGAAGGACTTATTTGATATTTTTTAAGATTTGAAGGGCTTGTTTGAACCTTAAAACACTTTAAGAACTTGTATAACTATTGGCTCATATTTTAAGAGACAAAATAAGCCTTTTGTCTGAAAATTTTTTTTTGAACTCTTCTCCCTCTAAGAGCCAAGCTCTCTTTCTCAATGAGAGAGAAAATTTCCCTTAATTTATCTGTTACCTTTTACGGAGAGATTTCTCTTTTAAAGTCATTCGCCAGTCTTCTCCTACCCTTCAAGGGTAAGGGAAGGCTTTGTTTCCTCTGACTTGGCATGAATTCCTTCCCTACCTGGTGTTTACATTGTTTTTTTATTGTGTTTTTATAACTAGAACTTTCAAGTTAAGGGTTATTTGAGCTATTTTGTTTTTTTTTTCCCTATTTATGCTTGATTTTGTGCCATAGGGTTTTTGGAGTTCAGGGACCTATGTGTTTCTCCTGGGTTTAAAACAGCGAGAGGAGGTTCTTTAAAAGGTTGGTATCTCGCCAGGTTCAATGTTGGCCTGTAAGCCACAAGTGGGTCACTAATGAGCTTTGCCACCCCTTCCTCAGCTGAATCTATGATGATCTGGAGGTTTTTATGTTGCCTTGGCCTGGGGTTAGATCGATTGCTTGCTTCCATGAAGAAACAGATGATGACAGTGGTGAAGAGGTTCTCTTTTGCTCTTTAATCAATCTCTAAGCCATGCAAGGCATCTATAAATGGGTTCCTCTATGTTCCTCTTTGTTGTTGCTTTTATTTGTGTTATTCGGTCATAGGTCTTGTTTCAATTTTCCATTACAATTTAAGGTTTCTTTACTTGGGTGTGGGCCTATATTTGGTGGGCTCAGTTGAGCTTAATGTAATAATGGACCTTCTCTTGTAATGGCCTCAGGCAGTGGCGAATCTAGAAAAAAATTTTCTAGGGTCAACATGTTAAAAAAAATTTATGATCAATTTTTTTAAAAAATAAAAAAGTGACAATTGACTTTCCATTTAAAAAATGCAATTGGAAAAGTCCTTGAAACCAGAGTCTAGTGAGATCTCTGTTGAACTGCATACATGTCATGTACAAGCTGGACTTTTTACATAAAAATAATCTACATATGATTAATTTTCTCTCTCTTTATGCTCTGTGTGACCTTACCGAGGAGACTGCAGTCAATATCATTACAGTGCCAGTGAAGCTCTCTCTCTAATATTCCTCCATCTCTTTCTTTCTTTCTCTCCATTTACCTTCTTCTCTTCTCTTGAAATATATAGTTGAGGGAGATTCTTACCAGTAGCATATTCTTAGTGAATATCTCAAGGGCAGTAAATCAAGAGCGGAGAAGATTGTGCAAGTGCTTTAGGACAAGCCATAAAATGAATAGAATAAAAAATACATTCCATTAATACTATACAAAATCTACAGAGAAGTTTCTTATTGCAATCAAAGAAGAATGAAGAGGAAAACTTTTGAGGGGAAAATAAGCTTTCAAAATGTCAGATGCAATGCAAAAACAATTACTGCCTTTGTTTTGATGATGAATGGTTACTTGTTTATAAAATAAAAAGAAAAAAAGGAAAAGTGGTTAGATGAAAATTGATATAAGCACTGTATTACAGAGCAAATAAGCACTACATTACAGAGCAAAATGACACTTTTTCTTGATCCTTAATCTATCAATTATACAACTACTGATTTTATAATTTCATTTCCTTATCTGCAAATTGAAGATTGTGAATTCTCATTTAGCAAATTTTAGTACCCATTGTCAAGCAAGTCCCACACGTATGAGAATTTCTTTTTCCATTCCTTGTCATATTTTTTTCAAAGTCATGGAATTTAGATTGACAATAACATAAAGTTGAAGTTTAGGCAATCCTTCCAAAGGTGTCGTAGGAATAAGACAAATTCACCATATGAACAAAACATAGATATGAAAATTTGAGAACTTTGAGTATAGATGGTTAAGTTGTGATATCAATGTTGGAAGTTCGAATACAAAGTTAGAATTAATTAACAAAATGCATTAAAAAAAAGGGGAAAAAGAGGCAAAAAAATAACAGAATGGAACCAAATTATCATGAAAAGCCATAAAGATATGATCTTAAGAAGTCGATATCCAAAATGATATGAAATGAGCTTGCAACACGTAAACAACCATTCAGTTTTACTGTTCCAATTAAGCAATTCCTTTGACTTGAAAACCTTCAAAATATCATAGGGTAAATTTCACTTATAGTACATGAATTTTGAGAATGATGTACATAAATTTTAATTTTTAACTTAAAACCTCCTAAACAACAGCAAAAGTAACATAAAACCCATATTACCTACAATAGCCAATTTATGTATTTCTTGTTGATGTGGCTAATCCAGTAAACTAACAGGTATGCTCACCTGTCTCTCTATCTCATCTATATTTTCTTACTCTTTTACTCTCTTACATAAAGAGGTTTCTTCCTCTCACCAAAATTCTCTCAAAACTTTTTAGATAAAGATTTTTTTTTCCTCTCACTCTTACTCGTGATTCTTGTCTTCTTGTAGCCTTTATTGGGTCCTCTGACCAAACGAAAGAGACTAACTAAACTTCAGAACAAAAAGCAATAATTAAGATAATATTAAAGAGCAATAACCTTTTGGCAACACTTACATATGATGTTTTAGATCCTTGTAGACTTAAAGATTGTAGCTAGCACTTAGAAATTAGGATCTTTAATCTTTATGAGGTTTTTAGAGAGGTGAAATTACCTAATTTTACCTATAATATATAATGATAGAATTTTATATAATCTTTCCCCATTATACCGTTCATAAAGAAGCAATAAGTAGTGTGGTCTATCAATTTTTTTGGTTAGGAAAATGTATGTTGTTAATTTGATAATTCCCATTGAATCCTTAAAGAAGTGGTCCATGACTTTAGTTATGGCTCTTGATTTGCCTCTGTGTGCCGTTGGTGATGATAAATGTCTTATGCAAACTATTTTAAATGCAGTAGGTAATGCTGTCAAGTTGATAAGGGAGGGCTATGTTACAATTATAGTTTTTGTTACAAAACCAAATTCTTTAGAGATTGGCGACCTCCTAAATTTTACCCAATTTCAAGTGATGGCCAATTCTGCCTATGAATACAAGATGTTGACTAATACATTTGAATTTTGCTCTTATAACATTGGAATGTAACTAATTTATGGCATCCCTTGGTATGTTATAGTTGCTATTTGTTTTGTGGCAGTTTTTTAAGATCTAATTTTTCTTTATGTTGTTATATTCTCATCATAGTTAACTTGTGTTAATGTAAGCATCTATATATTAAGATTTTGAAAAATGCATTGCTTTGTTATAGCAGTTCTTTGGAATTTGGTGTGGTTTGTTATTAACTCCGAAAGTGGATCTAGCTGAAATAATAGTGGTGCAGAACTTGGACTTGCCATTTGTGAAAAGGTAAAGCTAGAAGTAATGTTCAAATATATTGCATGGACATCTGATTCTTTAATTGTAATTTTTATAAATACCATGCAATTTTAATTTTTGTGAAGACCATATATATCCATTGTTTTGAGCAGTGTCCTTTCATTTTACCTTAACTCGTATGAAAATAACCATAAGGATTATGGTTGCTTTTTTGTTTATGCCCATATACTATATTTCCTTATCATGTTACTCTTGTATTGACATTGCCTGTTTCTTTTTTACTGGCATTTACACAGCTTCAAATAATTAAATCAGAATTTGGACCAAATTGAAGTCCGATAACATATGAATCAAATACTAGATCAGGCAAGTAAAAGACAATATTGAGTAGGCTTAAACACTCAATTGTTGTATAAGAAACAAAGCTGTAAATCTAACAAGTATAATAAGAGAGGAGAGAGAGAGAGAGTGAGTGAGTGAGAGACAGAGAGATAAGCCCTCTTACAGAAATTTATTTAAACAAGTAAACATCATTTTCATTGATTAACTATCCTAATGCCAATTTTTAAGATATATGGCCAAGTGAAAAGGATCAGTGCATAAGTATGTCTATTAAGATTTTGGCTTATTTTAAAAGAAGAATTTGTTGTTGTACTTGCTTACAATTTACTAGTATTAATAATATGAAAGGTCATGGCTCAGATAATTACTATGTTTTTGTACAGCTTACACTATATTTTACTTGAATGAAATGACACAGGTGTTGTAGTAAATGGTTTCGATCGTTCAAAAACCAGCTATTCAAGATAATATTGAAATTTCAAAAGAGAAAAAGAAAATAAATAAAAAAAAAAGTTTTAATTTTCAAAACACTAACTTTGATAATATTGATTCTGTTAAATGTTAATAAGCATCTTGTACTTAAGCTCTACTCAGTTGGATAGCGCTGAAGACTCATATTGAAATAGTAAAGCTTATGATTTATCATATTTGATGAGATTAGCACACCAACAATACGAGAGTGTGTTGATCAAAGGACCTAACAAAGGCAATAAGAATCTTGAGCAAGAATGAGAGAGAAATAGAAAATTTTTCACAAAGAGGTTTTGAGAGAATTTTGTGAGAGGAAGAAAACTCTTTACATACAAGAGAGAAAAAAAAAATACATATGATAAAGAGAAAGTGCAGGGCAATACATGGTGATGAGAGAGGAAAGAGAAAGAAAGTTAAATAGCCTAATTGGATTAGTTACGTCAAAAGAAAAAAAAAACTCATAAACCAGCTATTGTAGGTAATATGGGGTTTAATATTACTTTTATTGTTGTTTGAAGGGTTTAAGTTAAAAACTAAAGTTCATGTATTTTATTGTTATAACATCAAATTTCATGCATCATGAGTGAAATTTACCCAAACATCATACCATGGATGAAGCCTTTTGTCAACTACATACAAAAGAAACTTGGGATAAGCAGTTATAGTATGCAGTTCCAACTTCATAGTGTTCATGTAGAAATCCATCACATTATTGATTTTCTCCTCTGAGAGAGCTAAAATAATTGGTTCTCGCACAAAAGCCGATAAAATCTCCTCTTCACTCGATTCAAAACTTTTCATCAGCTTAATTTGCTTCTTCCAAGTAGACTCACTCATTGATAGCATCACTCTAACAGCATGTTTGTCATTTAATCTTGATGATGATTTGATTCATTCTTTTCCTTAATAAGAGACTAATCAACCAAATACAAGAAATGATTGGGTTGCGTGTAGAGAATTGTAGCAAAAGGAGGAAGAGGAAGTGTTGGCTCAATGGATTCAATGATGATGACATAAGCTGGTGGTACGCCCACTCCGCTTGCTTGATGAGGCATTTGTGACTGGAAATTTTACAGACAAAGGTAGCGATGGTGGAAGAAGGAGATAGAGAGAGTTTTAGGGAGAGATAATTAATTAACAGATAAGTTAATTGTTTGCTATCTCCTTGGGATAAGGGAGAGAGAAGTGCACTTAAGGGAGGCATAAGTTTTATTTTTTATTTAAAAATGTCATATTAGCATACCACATACGCATTTGACTGGGGCTAATACTAGATTATGGTGAGAAGGACTTTCTCTATAATAAAAATTAAGTTGGATGATTTTATTTTAATAAATTAAAGTTTGAGGACAGAAATGAAATTGCCCCCAAAATTTAGGGACAATTGGTGTAATTAACCTGAAATTGTTACGATGAAACTTATCCGTTGCTAATTATGGTGGCAAATAATGGTGCCAACTATAATGAACACAGTTGTGCACATATGTTACCGACGGACTATTTTTGTCGCTAAATCCCTTTGACAACAAAAAATCAGTGAAAGATAATTACCAATGAACATTGTCCTTCACTAATCACTAACAAAATAGATTTCATAGGTATTTACCGATGGACATCTTCCGTCAATAATTCAAAAGCAAAAAAATATGTGAAACACAATAGTTGATCGAAGGTTTTTGTTGCTAAAAATGAAATTAAAAAAATTTTAAATTAACTTTAAATTTACTAATGAAATTATTCCATCGATAAATTAGTTTGTAATTATGGAAAATGTCCCACATCATTTTTGAGTAACATGAGGAGGAGCCGACTTTATAAAAGGTAAGTATTCTCCAAGTTGCACTAACACATGGCACATCCACTATGTAAGGCCCAATTTGGGTCCCACTAGTTATTAATTTGTATATTTTTTTAAATTAAAAATTTATAATATAAAAAATAATTTAAAATTAAAAATTATAATTAAAATAAAAATGTAGAAAAAAAATTACCAATGAAATTTTTGATAGTTTTTCGATTAGTATTTCTATTTCTCCGACCAACAAACAATGACATTAGTGGTGGCATTTCCACCGTTATACCAATAAAAGATGTTATCAATAAATTACATACGACAAAAAAGAATTTGTTGATAAAAATTATCGACGAAGAAACTAGCTATAGATTGACCATCCATCGATAATCCATCAATAATGACAATTATTGATAGGATTTAGATCATTAACGAAGAAAATTTTTGTTTAATTAGCTTTTTCTTTTGTTGTGAAACATCAAACAATAAAACAATGTGGTCCTAAATTTTAATTTGTAATATAAAACTTTCAAACTAAATTTAATCCACAATAAACTCTTTATGACCTTATAACAATTTTTTAATTAAAAATCTAATTTAACAATATTTTTTCAAAAATATGTAAATTACTTAAATGCCCTCACATAAAACATTTCCTCACTCCTTTCTCTATTTCTTCTCATCTCACTCATCCCTGATCGCTCTCTTACCTAAACCACCATCATCTTCCTCTCTAATCCAACATCGGAGCATCACAAGAATCCTTACAGAATCCTTACCTTATTTCTTTCATTTGTGTCCCTCTCCAAGCATTGGCTTTCCCCTTGCCTCATCTCCTCCCTTTTCCATCTCTCTCAACTTGTCGTCCTAGTATTCGTCCCACCAAAAGCTCTGTTTTGTCTTTTTCAAACTCTTTAACAAGATCTTAAACCCTTTCTCCATTTTTCTTTGCACATTTAGGCAATTTCCTTCACTACATGGCAACTTTTGTACCATTGCCCCAAACCCAAGAAAACTAGTGGTCATTAACCACTTGGCAATTTTTCTTTTTCTTCATCAATTTTAGTTCCAGTGCTTCTCTTTCCATTTTTGTTTCCTTCATCAATTTAAGTTCTAGTGCTTAAGGAAACACAACAATCATTAAAAATTCTAGCGCTGCTCTCTCCCATTGTTGGTGCTTAAGCATCTAAGGAGTGCCTTGTCTTTTGTGATTGTGTGTGTTTACTAGGATTTAGTGTTGCTTCGAAGGAGGTTGTTGATTTGGGGCTTAATAACAAGCTACAATTATCATTTAGGCGACTATTAACTAGCTTGTAATGAAGGGTTCTTCTCTAAAATCATTCCACCAGAAGCCTCCTATGTTCTATGGAGGGAAGAAAGAGGTGCTATTAAAGAGTGAGGTGCTATTGTTCCATCAACAACACCTCAATAGCTTTGATTTTCCAAATTGGATCTATTATGTTTGCTTAATTAAGTTTTATTTTTTAGATGGATTTGATTTTCTACTACTCCACTGCATTATTCATAATGGGCTTTTAAATTGAGTTTTATTGGTTTTCTGCTGAATTGAGGTGGATATTTAATTGTAGACAATGGGTGTCTCCTACATGTAAACCAATTTATTGGGTTTCTAACGGTTATGTCAATATTATGTTTAATTGCTTTTTGTGTATATTTGAATTGAAATTTTGAAATTTATTTGAATATTTGTAAGAATTTTGATAATTTTGTTTAAATGTATTTGAATTGAATTCTCAAATATATTTTCTAAAATTGGCTTTTTTTTTCTGAATTAACTAAAGTTTTTCATTCCTAGCGTTGAATAATTTAACCTGGCTTGGGATAATTTGACAGAGACAAATGGAGATAGTGATGGAAAAAAGATGGTGAAAAAAAGAAAAAAATGGCAAGGTCAATTGTGGTTGATGGAGGGAGATTGTCACACCCCGACTTAGCGGGCCCCAGCTCAAGCCCCTCTATGGGTGGCCATCTTGCCGGCGTACCCCCCTAGAGGCCGGCGGTGCGACTCAAATCGGTACTGTCCGCTTTGGTGGAGTTCAATCCCTTCGCCCTGCAGAGCTAGGATTCGAACCCTTATCACCTCACGGATTTGTTTCGCCTCTTACCAATTGAACTCCACTAAAGCGGACAGTACCGATTTGAGTCGCACCGCCGGCCTCTAGGGGGGTACGCCGGCAAGATGGCCACCCATAGAGGGGCTTGAGCTGGGGCCCGCTAAGTCGGAGCTCAATTGGTAAGAGGCGAAACAAATCCGTGAGGTGATAAGGGTTCGAATCCTAGCTCTGTAGGGCGAAGGGATTGAACTCCACCAAAGCGGACAGTACCGATTTGAGTCACACCGCCGGCCTCTAGGGGGGTACGCCGGCAAGATGGCCACCCATAGAGGGGCTTGAGCTGGGGCCCGCTAAGTCGGGATGTGACAGAGATGGAGGTGGGAAATAATGAAGAAGAAACGAAAAGAGAGAGGGCATTGAGTGCATCAAGGTGAAAGAGATAAATGAGAAATGTCATATTTAGAATTGTTTATATTTGAGAAAAAAACAGTAATTTCATGATTTTTTTTAAATAAAAATATGCCATATCAGTTTTATAATTGAAAAAAACAATTATGTTGGATTGGCCCATTGGAAAAAAAAAAAAAAAAAAAGATGTTTACATTAGATCACAATTATAATCAATTCTTCTAATTTTATGTATTATAACCAAACGTGAATGTTATAATTATAGTAAAAAAGTAGGGGTGAGAATTCGGTTCAAACCAAACTGAATCGAATTAAATTATGAAAATCGAATTATATATTTTGAAAATCGAATTGAACCAAAATAGATGAAACATCAAATTGAACCGAACCACTCTATTTCGGTTTGATTCGGTTCAAACCAATCGATTTTGATTTTTTAATTTATACCTGATTTTTAAGTTATTTTGTCTAATCTTGACTTTGGTTTAAACTTAAACAATATATATATATATATATATATATATATATATATATATATATATATATATATATATATATATATATATATATAATTCATAAATTCCCCATAAAAATAAATTAATTTAAAAATCTATTTGGTTTGATTTGATTTAAATATATAAAATTACTATTTGATTCGATTTAACTGATTTTTTTCCTCTTCAAAATCGAACCGAACCGAAATACCTGAAATTTTTATAATATAAAATCGAATCGAACCTATTAAATTTTAAAATCAAACCGATTGAAACGAATTGATTTGGTTCTGTTTGAACCGAAATCTGCTCACCCTTAGTCAAAAGGGCTAAATTAGATTTGACAAATTAATGATAAATTATAATATAATTCTTAAAGTTTTATTTGATTAATAAAATAGTTATATTTAAAAAGAAAATATATTGTATATTTATTATATTTTTATTTATTATATAAAATATATTTTATATTTATTTTTAATTAAAAATTTATATTAAAAAAATTTTTACTAATTAACATTAATGTAATTATTTTGTAAATTAAATCGAATAAGTTTATGTATTTAAAAATAAAATATAAAATAAATTCATTGCTAATTAAAAATAAATAAACCTTTCACATAGGAAATTCCTTTTTTTTATTTCTTTTTTCTTTATTTATATCTACTTCACTAATTTTTAAAAAAGAAGTTTACATTAGATCACAATTATAATCAATTCTTCTAATTTTATGTATTATAACCAAACGTGAATGTCATAATTATAGTAAAAAAGTAGGGGTGAGCATTCGGTTCAAACCAAAATGAATCGAATTAAATTATGAAAATCGAATTACATATTTTAAAAATCGAATCGAACCAAAATAGATGAAAAATCAAATCGAACCGAACCATTCTATTTCTGTTTGGTTCGGTTCAAACCGATCGATTTTGATTTTTTAATTTATACATGATTTTTAAGTTATTTGGTCTAATTTTGACTTTAGCTTAAACCTAACAACCATTAATCAATGAAATTAAACAATTTATATATATATATATATATATATAATTAAATATAATTCATAAATTCCCCATAAAAATAAATCAATTTAAAAATCGATTCGGTTTGATTTGATTCGATTTGAATATATAAAATTAGTATTCAATTCGGTTTAACTGATTTTTTTCCTCTTCAAAACCGAACCGAACCGAAATAATCGAAATTTTTATAATATCAAATCGAATCGAACCGATTGAATTTTAAAATCGAACCGATTAAAACGAATTGATTCGGTTCTATTTGAACCGAAATCTGCTTACCCTTAGTCAAAAGGGCTAAATTAAATTTAACAAATTAATGATAAATTATAATATAATTCTTAAAGTTTTATTTGATTAATAAAATAGTCAATTAATTTAAAATTTATATTTAAAAAGAAAATATATTGTATATTTATTATATTTTTATTTATTATATAAAATATATTTTATATTTATTTTTAATTAAAAATTTATATTAAAATTTTTTTTACTAATTAACATTAATGTAATTATTTTTTAAATTAAATCAAATAAGTTTATGTATTTAAAAATAAAATATAAAATAAATTCATTGCTAATTAAAAAAAAAAAACCTTTCACATAGGAAATTCCTTTTTTTTTTTAATTTCTATTTTCTTTATTTATATCTACTTCACTAATTTTTTTTTCCCCTTTACATGCACCAAACAACAACAACAACAGGGAATCATAACCTTCCATATACAAACCTATGCAAAATAATAAATTTTTCCTGTGACCCCATTTAACTATTTTCACATGGTACGAATTTATTTTGCACTAAGTCGATGTTACAAATTTAATTAAAAATTATCATTATTATTTTTAACTTTTTAACACGTTTTTTTAGTTGAAACTTTGAAATATGGACTTAGTTACACGTTAAGAAAACTCTTCGACATAATCATAAGTGAAATGCACGTAAATAAGAATATATGACAAATTTTTGGATGTTTATAATTTTGTACTTTATTATTAATTAGTATATATAGTTGTTGATTACTTAAGATTTTAGTTTTGCAATTAATTTGTTCTCTAATTAAAATAAAAAAGAAATTTTAATTATAATTGAAGATTTATTTATCACACGTTAAATACGTAATTCATTGAAATTAATATGTGTAATTTATTTAATAAATGCCACAATTCATGTGGGAGACAGTTTGTTAAATTATATATTCTTTTTAAATTTATTTTGTAAAATGTTATAAATTTATTTTTATATTTTATTTTTGGATTCATGGATTTTATATGTTTGACTTAATTTAAAAGATAATTAAAATAATTTAGTTAATAAAAGAATTTTTAAATATAAAATTTCAATTAAAAATAAATATAAAACATATTTTATATAATATATAAAATTATTTATTTATTATACATAATAAATATAAATATATCTTCTTGTTTAAATTAATGGACTGCTTTGTTAATCAAATAAAACTTCAGGAACTATATTGTAATTTTTTTTGGTTAACTTTTTCAAATTCAATTTAGTTTTTTTAGCTAAAATTGTGATAACTAATTAACGTTCGACTATAATACACAAAAGAATTGACTATAATTGTGACTTAACATAAACTTTAGATTTTTTTTTAATCTAATTGGCATACTAGATTAACATGAATTGATTGTTCACTAAATTAAAATTCAAAAAGTTTTATATTATATATGCTAATTGGACTAAAAAATCAAATGTTTATGTCAAATTATAATTATTACCAAAACTTTAATTTTGTGTAAAATAGTCAAATATTTAAAATTTATCACACTTGTATCAAAAGGAGTGAAATTGAATTTGAAATATCAAAAGGTAAATTATAATATAGAACTTAAAATTTTATTTGATTAATAAATAAAAGTTTTGGATATAATCATAATTTAACGTAAAACATTTATCTTTTTAGTCAATTGAATTAAATTTTATATTTAAAATGAAATATATTTTATATTTTTTTTAATTAGAGTTTTAGAGTAAAAAAATATTTTTATTAATTTCAATTAACTTAATTATCTTTTGAATCAATCTAAATAAATTTATGTATTCAAATATGAAATGTAAAAATAAATTCATACCATTTTACAAAATAATTTTGAAAATATTATATAATTAAAAAGAATGTAATCCACGTGAATTGTAATATCCATTAAATAAAATGTATATTTTATATATAATTTATTAATACATATATTTCATTTAATTGATACTATAACCATATTTAAGTAAATTTTTTTTACTGATTTTTTACTAGATGTTAAAAAAATCCATTAATGAGTTTGAATTTTAATTGAAAAGAAATTAAAATAAAAAATCCATTACAAAGGGAATTGTCCACCCTTCAAAAGATCAATCACCTCTGCTCAATCCGATTCCAAAGTCACGCCTTCAAACCCCAACTTCACTGCCCGTTTGATTGCATCGGCATTCCATGGTTACTTTAATATTTATTTTCATTTTGTTTTTTTTATTCGCAAAATGAGAATTATTTCTATTATTCACTACTATAATATTATTTTTTAGACATACACTTTGAAATAAATAAGATATTTATTTGTAATAATTATTATTTGAGGTAAAATTTTATTAGTCTCTAAATATTATTTGTTTCTAATGGCTCAAATTTTGAGACAAAAACTTATTAGTCTTTAATTCATTAAGATTAACTTTATTTATATATAAAGTTTTAAGATTTTTTTAATTTGTCACTAAAAAATTTCTTTTTTCCATATTAAAAATTTAATAACAAATTAAAAATATATAATTGTGTTAAGTATATATAGATTATATATAAGGTTAAATAAAAAAGTGATTTTTAAAAAATTAAACATGTAAATACATGCACATATATTTATATTATATTATGTTTGTATATATTAAAATAAAAAAATTATATTTTTCTTTTAATTTGTATAAATAAAGCTTTTAATCAATATATTGTTATTAATTATTAAGTTAACAAGTGTTGTTAATTTCTTAAGAAAAAACTAAAAAAATTTGATAAAAATACTTTTACGATTAAAATACAAATATTTTGATGATTTGAATTTATTAATTATACATATATTAATATATTTATTTTTTAATTATTATTTTCAATTATATTTATACTTAAAAATATATAAGTACTATAATAAATGTAATAAAATTTAATTTTTTAATATAATATATTAATGATTATCTATTATAGTAAAACATTTATATGATGAATTAAAAATTAAAAATTTAAATTATAAATTAAGAAAATAATAGTTTTTTTAAAAGAAAAAAAAAAGAAGCAATGTTGCACATAACTTTTTCTAAGAACTTGAATGATGATGGTTTCCCTATAAAAATCAATCCTCTTCTCTTGACATTTCAACAAAAAGTAGAGAATATGGTCCGCTAGTTATAGTTTCTTTTATAAATTATATTTATTTATTTTTGATAATATTTATTATTTTTAATAATTTAAATAAATTTTATTTAAATTGTAGTAGTAAATAAATATTATATTATTAAAGTCATAAATACATTTATATTAATAATTAATAACATGAAGAGGCTAATATATAATGACAAGGTAATTTATTTTTAGAAGATATTATTAGAGAAAAATTTATTTAATTCTCAAAGTAAATTTAAAAATTTTAGTGTATGTAATTAAGGTCAATTTAATTTGTCTTTAAAAATAAATTTAAAGATAAATAATATAATTTATTGAAATAAAAAGAGAGATAATTTTTTTTATCTCTACAAATTATTAATATAGATAAATATATTTATTTTTAAATATTAAATTTGCGTCAAATATATATGTATCTCTAATTATATTTATGGATAATAATAAATAAAATAATTAATTATTTATCTTTAAAAATATATAAAGATAAATAAATAATTTTTAAAATCAAAATTTTTAGCCTCAAAATAATAATTTTAGTGTAGTGATTTAAAGATAATTACTAATAAATATATATTATTTTAATAAAACAACAATAAAATCTTCTTATGCAATGTTTGGATTTTGAGATTTGAATCCTATAAATGAATTTGGTCAAAATCTCAAGTAATTTTTAGCTTTTATTTCAAATCGAAATTTTTAATTGAAATTCTAAAATCTATTCGCAAACTTATTTTATACGCTTCATTACTAAATAAAATAAAAATAAAAATAAAAAAGAGGTCTATATAATTTTATTGCGTGTGGTAGAAGACTCTTATGGACTTTCTTTGCAACTATTTTGTTACCATTGTTAACGTGCAGGCCGTGGACTCTATTTCCCGCCATTAGCCTACTCTCTCCATAAAACGTTTCGCTGCCAATTGACACGACCGTTACGAGTTTTTTGCACTCTTCTCTAAACTCAATCTCTTATGTGGAACATCTCCCCTTTTCGTTCTTGAAACGACAATGAAGCTCCGTTCTGGTAAAAGAATCTCCAAACCCTCGACTGATGGTAAGGTTTTTGTTCTTAATCACTTTCTTCTTGTTTTTTACTGGTATATTTGGTAGGATTTAAGGGTTTGAATCTTAGTGTTTCGAGCAATTTTAAAATTTTGATGATTAGGTTTTACATTAAAGTGATTGATGGTTTTGATGTTCATGGAGGTTGTGATTTTTATTTTGTTTGTTTAATTTTATATTTAAGTCAGTGTTCTGTCTCTGCAAATTATGTATTACGTTTTCTGCAATCAATGTCGCTCTGTTTCTGAGTGTTTTGATGTGTTATTCTGGAGCAGGCAATGAGCAAGGGGAACATGATTTCTCTAGTGAAGCTGACGACAATAACCCAAATGGTAGCGGCTCTGATTTGTATTATTTGTATGGGCCGTCTTCAGATTCTGATGATGACAGCTCCCGTAATAAATGTACTTTGATTATCCTTTCTTTCTTTCTTGCTTGCTTGCTTCTCTTTCTTTCTTTCTTTCTTTCTTTCTTTCTTTCTAGTATTTCTTTCTTTTATTTCTTCCTTTCTTTTTTATTTTTTTTATTTTTTGGGTTTAAGTTTTGTGCACTGATGAAAAATAAACATTCTGGGAATGTCTTAAGGAACTATGTATTCCACTGAAATGAATGAGGCTTGTGAACTGAAAGGTTAGTTAAACATTGAGTTGTGATATGTCTCTAACGCTTGAAATATAGTTGTAGGTGAAATTGTTGAAGATATAGAGATTTTAGGCAAAAAACGGAAAGCAGAAGCCCAAATCTGCATTGACGTTGATGATCGCGAAGATAGTTTTCTTGCTTCTATGAGTGCTAGGAATCTTCACTTTTCTGATTTTGCAGAGCCATCTGCTAAAGCAAATGTGACAGAAATGGAGTCCAAAAATGAACCACCACCTGCTCAGCCACCAAGAGCAGCTGATATTGAAGTTAATGCAGAGAAAAAGAAGAGAGTGTATAGGTCAAATAGGAAGAGGGATAAAGTTAGGTCAAGGCCAATGTGGGAAATTTTGGAAGAAGAGCATGATGAATGGATTGATGAACATATAACAGAAGATATTGATTTGGATCAACAACGTTTTATTGTTAATGAAACAGCTGAGCCTCCAGCAGAGTTGATTATGCCTTTGTTAAGATACCAAAAGGAATGGTTGGCCTGGGCTTTGAAGCAGGAGGAGTCAGAGACCAAGGGGGGAATTCTTGCTGATGAGATGGGAATGGGGAAGACCATTCAAGCAATTGCCCTGGTGCTTGCGAAAAGAGAAATGCTGTGGAAGACCCAGGAATCCAATGGATCCACACTGTTAGCTGGTTCCTCCATTGATTTGAGTGGAACCAAACCCACCCTTGTAGTCTGTCCTGTGGTTGCAGTGAGCCAGTGGGTAAGTGAGATTGATCGTTTTACAACAACGGGAAGCACCAAGGTTCTGGTTTATCATGGAGCCAATAGAAGGAAGAGTTCTAAAAGGTTCTCAGGTTATGATTTTGTTATAACTACGTATGGTACTGTTGAGGCTGAATTCAGAAAATACATGATGCCACCTAAGAAAAAGTGTGCTTACTGTGGGAAGTTGTTCTATGAGAAGAAGCTCAGTGTTCACCTGAAATATTATTGTGGGCCTAATTCTTCCAGAAGTGCAAAGCAGTCTAAGCAAGACAGGAAAAAGCTCAATACTGCACCATTAGCCTCTATGCATGTAATAGAATCTCGTATAGATGAAAGTCATGGATTTCAGGATGATGTAATGAAGGGAGCTTGGAAAAGGAAACAGCATGGTGAAGAAAATAATATTGAGGCTATGGAGAATTGGGAAGTTAAACAAGCTTTGCATAAAGAGAAATCACTTCTATACTCAGTGAAGTGGGATCGCATTATTTTGGATGAGGTAAGATGGCATGAGGTAACTTATTGGTGTCTTCAATTTTCTCCTTTGAATTTGAAGTTGCCACTGTTTGATTTTTTGTGAATCTATCAGGTTTTAAGATCTTCTGTACTGCGTCCCCTTATCTATATCTACATACATGCTGGTAACTTAATGTTTATTTGGAGTTGATTTATTAACAAATGTAGAGAATAAACTGGTAACTTCAAGCCTCTTTAGGAATTTCCTGATTGTTTATGCAATTGAAGTCAATTCTAGAATTCTATCTCAAACTTTCCTGTGGTTTCCCGTAGGATATTAATACTAATTCCATTTAGCTTCTTTTTTATGAGAAATTTGCCATCTATCTTACTGTGAAACAATATGAAAAAAAATGCTAAATGTATTGTTGTGTTGTTTTTTATTTAATCACTTCGTCACTCACCTTTGTGCTCTACAATCAATAGTTGAAGTTGTGATTGGGATCCTGTCAGGATGGTGAGAATGTCATTGTTGGGATCCTCTCAGGATAGTGATAATGTCATAATTGGGATCTTCTCAGGATAATGATAATGTCATGATTCATGTTTTAGTTAACTGAAGCCATTGAATTGAAATTGACAGTTTGGACTATCTCCGAAACTAATTTTGCACTTCCGTTTATGCCAATGAGTGGATGGCTACATAATTCTGTGACAAATTCTAATTGTCATTAGTCAATTCGAAACCAGTTGCTTGAATTAAGCAAATATCAAATTCATGTTATCACTAGCATAGTGGAATCTAAATATGTTAACAGCATCTTATGTTTCTTAATGTTTGTTTGCTGTTTATAATGTGTACAATTTGATAGAAATGAAGGAATATTACGCCTTTAGGGAAATTTAGTAGGATAAAATATTAGGAGGTCCTCTTTCATCTGAAACTCATATGATTGTACATTTTTTATCCTCACAAAAGTCCCCGCATATCCATGCTTTTGTTTTTTCTATATTAATAATTATTTAAACCTGTTTTGCTTTCTAAATTGATCTTTCACTTTTTTTTTTTCCTCATGTTCTAAATAGGCTCATTATGTGAAAGATAGAAGTTCTAATACTGCAAAAGCCATTTTTGCTTTAGAATCATCATATAAATGGGCTCTCACTGGTACTCCCATTCAAAATCGTGTTGGAGAACTTTATTCTCTGGTAATTTCAGTGTATTTTAGAACAATTAACTTGTGATGTGAAGACTTTGTTGTTCAACTTATGCATTTGGGCTTCCATTTACACAGGTACGCTTCCTGCAAGTAGTCCCATACTCTTATTACGTGTGTAAGGCTTGTGATTGCCTAACCCTTGATTATAGGTATGGTTTGAGATTCAAAGAATTTTATTATTTAGTTGACCTTGCTTTGAATCTAATGTAAGGCTGATAATAAATTAGTGTAGTTCTATCTGGTATGTAAAACAAAGCAAATTATGAACTTTCAGTTTTATGTTCTCATATTCTCAAATAAGCAGAACTTTAAAAATGATCTTTTTACATGAAGTAATTGGCTTTCTAATAGAATGTCAATCTCATTTTCTCTGTACCATGAACTTATGGCTGTTAAGTTTGTTGATGCTAATTACATATATAATTCGCATTCGTATGACATGTCACCTTCAGTTTAAATATTCCAAGTTTGCTAAATTTGATGCTGAACTTGGAATTTTTATTTGACAATTGACACTCAAGGTATTTGTCACAATGGACTTTATATTTGAAAAATTCATAAACAAGAATCTGGTCCATTTGAACACATTCCTGTTTTTAAACACTTCCTCTTTTTTCTTCTTCTTCTCTCTCTCTTACTGTTGAGATGGTTGCTTGTGAAGTCTAAGTTTTGTCCTGTTGCTGTTTGCCTTTCCTCTTTTGTTTCTTGTCTGGATCATTCTGACTGAACATTTAATGAAATGTGATGTTAGTTAACCTACTCAATTACAGGCCATCAGCGCAATGCTCCAGATGCCCTCACAATTATCGGAGACACTTTTCTTGGTGGAATAAAGTAAGTTCTGCTGTTTTCATCTCTACTCTTATTATTTAAATACCTAGGGGGTTATATGATATGTAGCATGTTTTTCAATTCTAATATGCGATTTGTTTCCTTTTTTTTTTGTTAGTACATTTCTAAACCAATAAAATATTATGGCGGTGATTTAGCAAGAAGAGCAATGATATTGCTCAAACATAAGGTTTTGGGAAACATAATACTTAGACGCACCAAAGAAGGCAGGGCAGCTGATCTTGCTCTTCCTCCTAGGATGGTAATGTTCTCCTACTATAAGTTTAAAGTTGTTCAGGGATTTTGAATAACAATGCTTGCACCCTTTCTTCTCCAGGTTATGTTGAGGCGCGATACTCTGGATGTTAAAGAAGAAGATTATTATCAGTCATTATGTAATGAAAGCCGGGCACAATTTAATACGTAGGCCATGATCCTTGTTGCTTTCTCCTCATACATATTGCATTTTACTAGTCTACCAGTCTACTTGTGGCGAAGCTTGGATGTCATTTTTTAGAAATACATGTTAAATTTTATTATGAATATTACTATTATTTTAAAGGATTTCTTATAAAAGAAAATATCCATAGAGTTAAGTAAGGTAAGAAAAAAAATTAAATATAATTTTTTTTTTTTTTACAAATTAGTAGATAGAATCAAACTCTTAAAACAAAAAACCTTTATTTGGAATTCTTATTGTCACACATTGGTGACCATAAACTAAAAGAGAGTGCATTTATCGGCATGCAATAATATAAATGATATATTAAGAGTATTTACTTCTTAATTTTATTAACAATGGAAATTCATTAAAAATTGTAATTGAAATCTTTGGAATTGGTCATTGGAGGGCCCATAAATGATAATTCATTAAAAGTTTTTATGTATTCTTTAAAAATTCTACACACACACATATATATATATATATATATATATATATGGAATTTTTTCAAGGGGAGAGGGCAATGAAAGTCCACTGATTTATGTCATCACAAACATTTTTGTTTAATTGCCATTTATTTTCTTTACAGATATGTTGAGGCTGGAACTGTGATGAATAACTATGCACACATATTTGAACTTATCACTCGCTTGCGGCAGGTGAATAAATCAATCCATTGAATCTGGTACTTTGATGTTTTGTGCAGAAGTGCCATTTACTTACAAATCATGTGTTAATGTAAAGTAGTAAAGGGTTTTTTGAATTGATTATTAACTGATTTTGAGTTTATTAGATGATTGATACTAGACATAAGTATCGCACAAAAATAGATGCTAAGCTAATAAGTACTACTGAGGAAATTTGTTGACATCATTGTTTGTTTCTTTATAAAAATAAATAGGTAAACTTTCACTTTAATGCAAGAGTTCTATAAAACTAGGAGAAAGTTTTAACTGTAAACTTGATCCCATCTGATTTTGATTCCAAATTTGAGTACTACATTCATTGGAAGGCTTCATCATTTCTTTTCCATTTATTATTGTCCATTGATTGATCTTGTCTCTCTCTGTACCAAATTATAGGCAGTCAATCATCCTTACCTAATAGTATACTCTAAAACTGCAATACAAAAAGGAGGAAACTTGTTTGATGCTCACAATGGCCAACAAGATTGTGGCATTTGCCATGATTCAGTTAAAGATCGCGTGGTGAGTTTTCCTTTTATGTTATTATGTTCCTTTTTATCTTTTGATGTTCAATTTGTGCCTTTTTACAACACCCCCAACATTTCCTTCAATTTCCCTTCTGGTACTTATGCTCAAGATTGTTCCATCAACTTTTTTTTTAGTCCTCAGTTGTTGTTTTGGTACTGAGAATACAAGAGTAGGAATGGGAATGAAGGTCCATTGCTTTCTAGTTTTTAATACTGGACCCCTACATTGGGATGAATATCAAGTCCTTACAGTTTATATATTAATGATCCTTATTCTCATCCTTTGTCTTTGAGATAATGAAAATCTTAAGGAATGTAAATGTTAGAATATGGCTATGATTGTGTTATGTAATATAGGAGGAGGAGAAGAAATAGGTAGTTTGGGATATGGATAAGGATGTATTTTGGAGGGAAATATTGTTAGTAGAGCAGTTGGAATAAATTGAAGCAATTAGGACGTTGTTAGCTTAACTGAATAAGTAAGTAGCTGATAAGCTACTTTGTTATCAATACAAAGATATTCTTCTCTTCTCAAGAATTCTATTCTCTTCTCACCCAAATCTCTCTCTTATCATCTATTTCTTTATTCTCGAGATTCTTTTTCCAATCTTTGTATCTAGAGATTGTTGCTAGTCGAATAACTGACATCCTGGCATCAGAGCTGGGTCCTGTGAGGGATTGATCTACAGTTGTGGATCTGGAAACTGCTGAGATGACTAGATTTGGAGTAGTTACTCAGGAATTGACTAGTGCAGCCAAGATAGCTGAGTTGGAAGATCAAATTAAGGTTATGCAAGAAGTTGCAAGGAAGGAAAATGAAAATGTGATGGAGAAAATTAAGCAGAGTGTAGAGGAAACCAGAAATGTGATGCTGGAGTAGATGCGATCTATGTTTGAGGTCAATTAGGGGATAAGGGCAAAGGAGTTAATTATGGGGAAAAGGAGATGGTTGGAACCTCTGTGGCTTCTCTCAGAGGCAGGGAAATTTTGCCTATACCTAGGGAAAATGGAAATTAGTAGCAGTATGAACACAACAGTATTGTATCCATGGTTGAAATAGAAGGTATGCCTAAAAATTTACCTAAAGTCAAAGCTTGTTACTTTGATGGCAAATAACCTAGGGCTTGGATTAGAAAATGTATCAAGTATTTTGAAGTTTATGGAATACCTAAAAATCAGATGGTGGAATTTGCTAGTTTATTTTTTATGGATAAAGCTAATGCTTGGTATCATAATTGGGTTAAAGGAGTGGGATCCCATTCTTGGGAGGATTTTGAGAGGTAATTATGTGCAAAATTTGGAGAAGATGGTATGTGATTGAGGAATTTATGAGAATGAGGCAAGAGGGGACGATTGAGGAATATCAAGATAAGTTTGAAGATGTTAGAATTGGGTTGGAAAGAGTTATGCCTAATTTAGGAGAAGCATATTTCCTGTATGTGTTTATTGGGGGACTGAGGGATGACATTAGGCCTGTGGTTAGAATGATGAAGCCCTCTACACTTTCACAAGCCTTTGAGACTGCTAGATTCCAAAAGCAATTCCTGAATAGTAGTAAGAAAATTACCGCTAACCCTGGACCCCATCTAAGCAATTTTAGAACTGTTTATTCTACTTCTTCAGTACCTTTTTCTTATAGATCTGCTCAGACTCATTTCACCAATTCTTATGCACCTAAGCCATTGAATTCAGATCAAAATTCTAATCCTAAACCACCAGTGAATACCTAGAAACCTTCACCAGCAACCAGTCAAGCCTTTGTCACTCAACCTACGCCAAAAACAAACCCTGCTATTACCAATAATACCAATACCATCAGACAACCTAGGCCATGTTTTAAATATGGAGAAAAACACTTTCTGTTGTGTAAAATTCCACAAGCGCATCGTAACAAGTAATAAAGTAGTGAGTAGAATATTATTCCCACAAGGAATCTAGTTTGAGTACCAAACTACATAGCAATTGTAATTATCTTGACTACCGAAATCGAAGGAGGAATTATAAACTAAACTGATTATAACTAGAAAGTGAATAAAAGTAAGTTAACTAAATTGAAAATATCAAATAATAAAGACATTCCAGAATTACAGGTTCACGCTCCAATCAATCACAAATCTATCTAACCTATTCAATAAAATGAGAATTATTACTTTGAAGGAAATTAATCCTAAGTTACCTGAAGTCCTTTCTCAAGGCACTCAAATTATATTTTAATAAACTTAAACCCTACTTTCGTGGCGATTAAATTAATCTTTCACTAATTATAAACTTCATATAGAATCTTAGCCTATCTAGAGATCAAAAACCCTAAATTCAAAATCTTGATTATCCAATATTAATTTTTACCTTTCAGTCCTTCAACTAATATCTAGAATCAATACTAAGTGGAACTCACACATAGTATGCATTAAGAACACAAGAAATTGAATCAAAGAATGAAATTCCTGATTTATTAAATAAAATCAAATAAGATCCATAACTGAATTAAAAGTGTTACATCCTTAATTCTAGAATAAAGAGAACTATCCACTCATAGTGAGTTCTACAATCAATATTAAAATAAGAAAATATGAAAACTACATTAAAAGAAATAGAACAAAGAAACGCAAAATGAGAATTTTGCAGCCTTAAACTTTTAAAATTTCGCATGAGAATCTCTTCCAGAAATATTGTTAACGATCTATCCCCAGGTGGAATTGCTGGAGAGAATCTGAGATTTAGTAGTCTCATACTTTGAAGGAAGGCCTGCAAGAAAACTCATAATAGCCAGTTGCTCCCGTTGGGCCTGCTGAACTTTCATATCAGGACTAAAAGGCAACAATACATTAAGTTCCTCATATACCCGTTTAAAATCCATAAAATAGGCCGTGAGAGACTTATCCTCTTTCTCAGTACGGTAGAATGCCTTACAAACATCACAAATATGGGAGATATTCCCTTTACCAGAATACAGAAAATTTAAGTAATCCATCAATTCCTTAACAAATTCACAGTGATTAATTAAACTAATTACCTCATTGTGAATCGAGTTCCGAAGCTGCAAAAACAACCGAACATCCTCCCTTAGCCAAGTTTGCCGTGTATCATCAGTAGGTGGGTCTTTAGTAAGGTGATCATCCTTATCAATGCTACGCAAATAGACCCTAACAGTCTTACTCCACTCCAAGTAATTTGAACCATTAAGTTTGTGTTCTGTGATCTTAGTCATTACCGGAATCACATCAGAAATAATATTCTTATTGTCTGTCATTTGTTGAGACAAAGAAAACTAACCGAAACACTAATCCAAAGTGTTTACAGTCGCAAAATAATCCAAAATCACAAATCAAGCAAATACCGAAATAAGATCTGAGAGTTAAACCTCAGAAGTCCTTTAATGGTGTACTAGATCAGGCAACAGCACACAGTGGTGGAATGAGGGGGTTGAGGCGACACCGGCGATGTTGATCGGAGTCGAAACGGCCGGCAGACCCACCTCCACGCGTTGGCGAGTGAAGAAACGGCGAGAACCTGAGTTGGGCGCGTGAGCCTCATGCATTTGGATTCCGGCAACCGGATCAGAGGAGAAGGCCGGTCGGCGGCCAAGGTCTCTCCTGAGCTGGGTGGTGAGAACAAATAGTCACCCTAGATAGATGACCTGCTCTGATACCATGTAGAAAGAGATGATTCTCCTTAATTTCAATTAATCTGTACATGGGTATATATATACAATTGATTCCTATAATTGTGTTCTACTAATTAGGAAGAAATCCTAAATAAGAAATTCTAAATAGGAATACCGAATACAGAATATACAGAGAAATAACATAGTGATTGACTTTCTATAACAGTTTGTAATAAAAAAATAAAGAAAATAAAGAAAATACTAATAACAATTCACATTGGATTCTAACTCTAGTCTCCTAAAGGGGTTAAAATTCCTAATCAACTACAACTAACTAATGGTCTAAGTCTTCTAATATGATCTAAACACTTCATAACACCTCTTAAATTAAAAGAACACAAAAAAATAGATCAAATATCAATTAGAACCCAAGAACACACAAGAACATTCATAAATATACAATTTTTAGATTTTGGCATATTGACAGTAGTAAAAAATTTAATTTTTAAAAAATAGTCTGACATGACTAAAAATTATGAAAAAATTACAGAAGACAGACAACACATCATACAATATCATAAAATTTATAAACCAAACAAAACCCTAGCCAAATGGTCTACATAAATCGTAACTTTTCTAAGTGACAGAATCGTACTATTTTTTTGTAAAATTTATAACTCATTAACCACAACAGATATAAATGCAAAACCAATTGGAAAAGATTCATAAGATTCTGAAATTAATTTTAGACACTAGATTCACACAAAATTATTAAGAAACAAGAGAGATATGGGTTTCACAAATCGAGTATACTGCAAATCAGAATTTGCAGGAACTCTAACTTCAAGTAGCCATAACTTACAAAATATAAAAGTTTTTTCGGTGATTCTGAGCCTAAAATTAATGGAATTTCGAGAAGATTATGAATATAATTTTACTAAAATTTTTACAGATTCAAAAAATAACAAAAAATAATAATAATATAAGAAACAAAAAATTGAGTATGTGCAGAGTTGTGTATCCCCTCAAATAAAATATGATTACATGATCCACATGAATATGCAAGATAAATTAAAAGACAAAGAGCATAAAATTAAACATTATGTGGCATAAATCTTGAAAAGAAAACAACAAAAATTAACCTTCAAGCTCCCCCTTTTTTCTTCTTTCTCATTAGGGTATTTATAAGGTTTTGGGAGAGAGGTATGATAGGGTTTGGAGTCCTAGGGTGATAAAGTTTAAATAATTTAAACAATTGGGATTGCAAAATTTGGGTGAGACTGGGATATGGATGAGGTGTTTTAACCAATTGAAAGAGAGGGGAAGGAGAAGGCACCAATAGGGAGTGAGGAAGAGGTGTGGTAGGGTTTGGAGTCCTAGTGTGATAAGGTTCAAATAACTTAAACAACTGGGGATGAGGAATTTTGGTGAGACTGGGATATAGGCGAGGTATTTCAACCAATAGGAAGAGAGGGAAAGGGGGCTGCACCAATAGAGAGTGAGGAAGAGAGTGGGACTAAGTGGGAGAGAGAGTTTGTATGAGAGAGGGAGAGAGAAAAAGATATTTTTTTTATTTTAATTTTCAAAACAAAAATTAAATGGGTTCTATTTAAATTCCTAACTAGGTTTTTTTAGGCCCATAAGGCTCAATTAAACTTAATTGGGTTCATTTAAGAACTACCCATATTAAATTTAAATAAAATAAAATTTTATTTAAATTTAATTAATTTTCCAAAAATATATTATTATTCTTTTTTCAAAATCATGCTACGAAATTAATAATTCAGCTCTATGCCTCCAATTTCATCTTACAGTCATACAATTTTTTTCATCATCGGGTTTCCCACGGCTTCAATGCAATACTCATAATAAATCATAAACTAAGGGTCTACACATCATGAATCTATAGTCATCTTCAATTTAGGCTATTGTGGTTCAGGAGGTTGTGGTTGCTGATGCTGATTTTGATTTATGTTTTACAAACTTAGTGGTGCTGGTTTGTTTCCTTGTTGTTTATTGATCAACTGGTTCTGTTGGCTTTGTTAGTTGGACCATGAGAAATTTGGGTGGTTCCTCCATCCAAGATTGTAAGTGTTTCAATAAGGATTTTCAATCGCTCTCTGGTTGAAGTTCCCATTGCTATTCAGATAGGTCACCTGTTTTGTAGAGGGCTTACTGTAGTTATTGCATTCTGAGCTTTGGTGTCCTCAACAGTGGTCACATAATTGGTTACTAGCTTCTATTGCATTGGCTTACATTCTGTCAAGCCTTTTTGACTATTGGTCAAATTGAGCATTGATCATACTCAGTGCATTCAGTTCTAGTACTCCAGTTCTCTTTATATCCCCTCTTATGTTTAACCATTCAAAATTGTGGTTGGCAACCCTTTCCAAAAGCTCAAAAGTTTTGGTCGTGGTCTTCTCCATTAGGTCTCCACCAGTTGCTGAATCTATAAAGCACCTTGTTGATGGTAGTAAACCATTATAGAAGTTCTGAATAAGGAGTCAATCCTGAATGCCATGGTGTGAACACTATTTTTTAAGATCTTTGTATATTTCTCATACATTATAAAGAGATTCATTGTCTTTTTGTCTGAGGATGTTGAGTTTAGCTCTTTGTTTAGCTGTCTTCTAAGGTGGAAAGTATCTTGCTAAAAAGGTTTGTAACAGATCGGCACAGTTGGTGAATGATCCTGCGAGTTGAGATAATAGCCACTTTCTTACTTTATCCCTAAGAGAGAATGAAAATACTCTTAGTCAAATGGCATCTTCAGAAATACCATTCATCTTGAATGTATCGCAAAGAGTAAAAAAACAGTGGAGATGAGAGTGTGGATCATCCATTGGTGAACCTCCAAATTGAGTCTGTTAAATTATGTGAAGCAATGTTGGTTTTAGTTCGAAATTGTTGGTCTAGTTATGCTCAGTTGGAATCCTCAAATAGTTGGGGATCCATAGTCTCTTAAAGGTTTTTGACGATTGTCTCCATGATTGAAGTTTCAGCTTTGTGTTGCTTCTTTTCCTTTTTATCTATTTCTGGATCAAATTCAAGCAGTTCTTCTTCTGGTTTAGTTCTGATCATAAACTAAACAAAAGATCCTGAAAAAGAGTTAAAAGAAACAAAATAAGATAAACTAATAAAAAATAGGTAAAATAAAATGTATAAACTAATATTGCCTATTGTCTAATGTCAAACACAAAGATTTCCCTGCAACAACATTAAAAACTTGTTGTGCAAAAACCCGCAAGTGCACGGATCGTAACAAGTAATAAAGTAGTAAGTAGAGTATCGTTCCCACAAGGAATTTAGTTTGAGTATCAAACTACACAACCATCTAATTATCTAGACTACCGAAATCGAAGGAGGAATTATAAACTAAACTGATTATACCTAGAAAGTGAATAAAAGCAAGTTAACTAAACTGAAAATATCAAATAATAAAGACATTCCAGAATTATGGGTCAAGCAGAAAGGAAGAAAAGTCGAATTGGGAGTCTTTGCTATTATCCATTACTTGGCCCATGCAAGGTAGGGCTGTGTAACTCTCTGACCTTTTAAACCTTGGATCTTATGGAAGAATAGGGAATTGCACGGGGTGAGGGTTGTTGCACGGGTCATGGAAGAACAAGAAGAAAAGGCAAATGTATATTTTGTCTTATCAATAAACCATAAATCACTCCTTTATATAAGCTTTAATCAAGCCATTGATTTTTCTAATCAATAAATGATTTTCTCATAATCATGAGATTCTTCAATATGAGACATCCCATGAATTAAAAGAAAATCTCATCAATTCCAACAATGTTGATTTCTGTATGGTTCAAAGTAATCTCCAAAAGTATGATTTAGATGGTTTAGTATTATTGTCCAATAGTTTGGGATGCTTCAAAGTGAAGCAAATCATTCAATATTTTACTATCATGGTGGCCATGGCAAATGCATTTTTTGGTAGTGATGATATTGTTATAATAAGTAATGATCATGAAGGCACTTCTCAACTCAAACTACATTTGTTCAATCACTTTCATACCAAAGATTTAGGAAAGTTGAAGTATTTTTTTGGGAATCAAAGTTGCACAATTTAATATGGACATTGTTATTTCACAGAGGAAATATGCATTAGACATACTAGAAGATAATCACATGTTAGACTGCAAACATGTGGATACCCTCATGGATCCGCTTGTTAAATTTGTTCCTAGATAGTGGGAGCCACTAAAAGACTCTAGTAGATGTTAGAGACTACTTAGTAAGCTCAATTATCTCGCAATAACACAAAGCAAAATTTCCTTTGCTATAAGTTTCTCTAGACCCCATATGATGGTCATTGGGATGCAATAATTCGCATTCTCAAGTATATCAAAGGAATTTCAAGACAAGGCCTGTTATGTGAAGACATATGTAGGTTCTCTTCCAAACATACAATCTATCTCACGATATTGTGTCTTAATTAACGAGAATCTAATATCCTAGAATAGTAAAAAGTAAGATTTAGTTGCTAGGTTGAGTGCAAAAGCAGAATAACGAGCTATGACCATAGCAACTTGTGAGCTTATTTGGTTGAAGCAAGTTCTTCAAGATTTGAGATGTGGTGGTATCAAACAAATGAAGTTGATCTGTGAAATCATGTTGCACTACATATCGCCTAATATCCAGTTTTTCATGAGAGAAGAGAACAAAACATAGAGGTGAATCATCACTTTGTCAAGCAAAAGATTGGATCAAGATGCATTGCTATTAGTTCTATCAATCCAAATGACCAATTAGCATACTCACTGAATCCCTAAGAGGTTCTCAGATGAATTACATTTTTAACAAGCAGGGTACATATGTATGCTTGTTAGAGGATAGAAAGAAAAAAAGGGGTAGACCTAAATTGACTTGGAGGAGAATAGTACAACATGATCTAGAAGCATTACACATTTCTGAGGATTTAACCTAAAATCGTTCAGAGTGGAGAAAGGGAATCCATATAGCCGACCCCAAATTTTTGGGATAAAGGCTTAGTTGAGTTGAGTTGAGTTGAGTAGGGTACATATGTATGCTTCAGCTTGAAAGGCAGTGTTAGAATATGGCTATGATTATGTGCTAAAATATGCCTGTAAATGTGTACTAGGATATGCCTATAATTGTGCCTGTCAATGTTCTGTAAAAATGTAAATATATCATTCTCAGTGTATGACAAAGAGTATTTATTTATACCGAAAGGCTTGCGGAAATAATTTAAACAATTTATTTCTCACATTCTCTTTCTATTTCTTCTCTCTTCATTTTCTACAATAATGAAGACTTTACTCTCATTCCCGATTTCTATTGTAATTGCACAACTTCATTAATTCATTTCCTGTTTATAATCTTGCTATTTTAGGTTACCACCTGTCACCATGTCTTTTGTAAGGCCTGCCTAGATGATTTCTCTACTTCCTTGGGACATGTCTTATGCCCTATGTGTTCTAGTTTAATTACTCTTGATTTGATTGGAAATCTGGATGGTGGAGATCAGACTGCTAAAACAACCATTGAGGGATTTAAATCTTCTAGCATTCTCAACAGCATCCAGCTAAATGATTTTCAGACAAGCACAAAGATAGAAGCTTTGGTATGTGTTGCGTGAAAGTATTACATTGATTTCAGTTCCTTCAATTAATAGAACTTGTTTTGTAATTTGAAGAACATTGCATGAGTATTTCATATATTTTCCATTGACCATACTTGACATTATTGTGCCAATTTGCAATACATATCTCAAAAGAAGATGGTAACAACTATGCACAAAAGTGGTTAAAGCTGCTGAGTAGGCTGTAAAATCTGGTTTAAGAGAAATAAGGTTATGTTTGTTAGAGCGAAATGTAATGCAATATAAGCAATTATATAATGGAATCTAAGTTGTAATATAATGTGATGTAATTATCATTATATTACTATATTTGATTGTAAAATAAAAATATAAGTAATGTAATAATTTTTGTTTTAATATTTAATTTATTTATAGTGTTAATAATAAGTGGTAATAATTGTAATTATTAGTGGTCGAGTGTTAGTGGTAGCTAATTGGTAGTGTTGGTGGTGGTGGTGGTGGTAACAAGAGCGGTGATTAGATGATGGCAAGATGAGAGTAGTGGTGATTAGAGGGATGTTCTGTGATTAGTGGGTATCAAAAGAGGGATGCTCTGTGATTAATGGATGTCAAATAATCTTTTGGCTTGCTTAGGTTCTTGACTGAGTCTTTGAATTCAAGGTGATTCTGGTGTAGGAATCGTTTGACCTTGGTTTGGTTTCTTGGTTTTGTTTTTTGTGGCTTTCGTTGATAGCAGCTATTGGTGTAATATTTTGTTCCTTGCTTTTCCTGTTCTTGGTGTCTGTATTTTCTTCTCAGCATCTCTCCTCTAGACTTAGACATTAGGAAGATTTATTTGTTGGGGTTTAGAACAAGGAGTCTCATGCTAATCTCTTCCTGTCTTTAATTTTTATAACTAAAATCAGCTTATCAAAAAAATGGTGAGGGTAGCGGTGGTAGTAGCCAGGTGGCGGTGGCCGTGGCCGTGGTAGTGGCATTAATAGTGGTCAAGTGATGGTGGTGGTGACAGAAAGGTAGGGATAGTGGTGAAAGTAGCAACAATGACCAGATAGTGGTAGTGTTGGTGCTGACAAAAATATATAAAAAATTAAAATTAATAATAATGATTATATTTATTTTGTATATAATAATCATGACGTTGCTTTTAAGTGTAATTGATTAGACTATATAATTGCCGTTCTATTACATCAATTTTTTTGTATTATTAAATAACGTAATCAAACATGTGTTACATTACAATTTTGATTATGTCATACCAAACATAATCTAAGGGTGATTTCTAGGGCGGTTTTATAAATTTCTTCTGCTTTTGCATATCCAGCAGCAGCTTTTTTTTTTTTTTTTTTTTTTTTTTAAAGCAAGTATACATGGCTGCAGAGGGAAGAAATTAGATTTATGGTTGAAAGGGATGGTTCAGCAAAGGGAATTGTTTTTAGCCAGTTCACTTCATTCTTGGATCTCATAAGCTACTCTCTCCATAAGGTATAATATATATGTGTGTGTATTTATTGTCTTTCTATTTCATTTCCAGTTGTCTTTGAAATTTTTTGAAAAAAAATCATTTTTTTGGGATGCCTTTCTGCAGTCTGGTATAAATTGTGGTCAATTGGTGGGAAGCATGTCTTTGCCTGCAAGAGATGCTGCTATCAAGAAATTTACCGAGGATCCAGATTGCAAGATATTGTTAATGAGTTTGAAAGCTGGAGGCGTTGCCCTCAATCTGACAGTAGCATCGCATGTCAGTGCTCCTTTTTTCTTCTTCTTATTCCTTTTTTTTCTTGGTGTGGTCCATTTCTTAGTCTGATGCTTTGTGAATTTGCTCCAAATATTATTGTTCAATTATTTATCTAATGCTCTGTTAATTTGATGCAAATAATGGGAATGCAGCACATGAATAGCATTAATAATAATTTATTCAATTAATTTTAATGAGTTCTGTTAATAAGAGATGATCATGTTTCGATAGAGTTCTCTTACTATTTTAGTGCAAGTTCTTGTTACAAAAACCTCAATTTTCAATATTTACTATTGTAATTATGTAGTTAGATATCGTGGTGATTGAAATTGTGAATATTTTTTTTTTCTGTCATTCTTTCTTCTGGGACAACTCGATGTATTTGGTTTTCTTTTTCTCCCTAAATTTGTTATTATTTGTTATAATTATTTATACTCTAATTATTTTATCCTTTTTTTTTTGTCACTATTTGTCCTTTATAACTCAAATTAGGTCCATTTCACTCCCTCTTGTCCTCAGTCCTATGTTGTGCTGTTCTCATCATGGCTTCATTTTGTAGGTTTTCTTGATGGATCCTTGGTGGAACCCAGCCGTGGAGCGGCAAGCACAAGATAGAGTCCATCGGATAGGGCAAAACAAACCAATCAGGTGCTGCATTTAGCTCAAGATTCTAAAACTTCATGATAATACAAGCTAGGTATTTTCACATTAAGGGCTTACATTTTCTTTTCATTCGTAGAATTGTGAGGTTTATTATTGAGAACACAATTGAGGAGAAGATTTTGGAGCTACAAGGAAAAAAGGAGCTAGCGATTGAAGGGTAAGGTCTCACTTGTCTTCCTGCTTTCTTATGTTCTAATGGATAAATTCCATCTGTTGAGTATTAGTCATGATTCACAGGACTGTTGGTGATGGGTCTTTAGATGCCCTGGCAAAATTAACAATGGAAGATCTGCATTTCTTATTCAACACTTGAACATGAGACAGCATCCGCTCCCATAGTTGCTCTTAATTTTGTCACTGATCAAATTAGGAAATTGCACACATCCGCTTATTATGTTATAGTTGTTCTTTTTTAGTATATATGCCCCCTACTCTTAATCTGGGCAGTTAGTAAAAATTTCAATGGTTTGAAAATTTCTAAGGTTGACACAATAAATTTCCAATGGTTGATTACTAATATCAACAAAAGCCCTTCGTCATTATATCTATTTCTTCCCAAAATAAGAAAAATTGCAACTATCTATTTCTAAAAAGATGTGTAATTGCAGACAGAACCCTGCGCACTTCTGGTTGGGTAACAACGTGTACAGTTCATAAGCTTATACATAATCCTGAAGAAAATGTTTCAAACTGTTGAGCGTGCAAACCAACCATGTTACTTGTAATCCTGTAACATTTCTTGTTGAAAAACACGTGCATATAGCTATTCAAAAACTCAGCATATCATCAAAAGTTCCCACCAATTTTCTGAGATATTTATTCTGGGTTTGTAGAATAAAAATATATTGACTTCCCTGTATACCAGCAAACTGAAATTATATGGAACTTCTTCATACATCAAGGAGAAGTCGTCGAGGATCCTCTACAACATCTTTGATACGCCGTAAGAAAAATACAGCCTCTCTTCCATCAATCAGCCTGTGATCGTACGTCAATGCTATGTACATCATTGGCCTTGGGACTATGTTGCCCTCAACAACCATTGGTCGGTTGACGATAGAGTGCATGCCCAAGATAGCAGACTGCAAGACAGGAAGGTAAAAAATAGAGCTGTTTTTAAGGATCTTTTTTTTATTATTATTCATCTAGGAATTAAACAAAAAGAGGTTATATAAAGCAAAACCTGGGGAGGGTTGATAATTGGTGTACTCAAAAGGCTTCCATAAACACCACCATTAGATATTGTGAATGTACCTCCAGCCATCTCATCAATTGATATAGAACCATCATTTGCTTTCTTAGCTAGAGTGTTGATCTCCTTCTCTATCTCCGCAAAGTTCATACTACCAGCATCACGGATAACTGGAACAACAAGACCCTTTGATGGGGGCAGAGGCAAGGGGAGGCCAATGAGGAGAAGGAAAGCTATTAGTTCTTTTCCAATTAAAAGGCAATAAAATGCATAATTAATACAATATGAAAGTGCAATTCATCTCGTTGAATGATACAAACTGAAAACGCTATAGGAAACAAAAATACAAGGCTCATCAAAATCTATCCAACCACATAAGAACGGAGAAAGGTTATCTAGAGTACTTCACTAATTGCTTGATTCTCAACAGTCCCCCCTCTGCAGTAATGGTAGAAAGTCGTTACATAAACAATGTCAAACTATGTGTTAGATAACATCACATGTGCAACTTGTGTGCATATGACTAGTTCCCAAAACATCTGCTGAAGTCTGCAAATTTGAGGCCATTGCAAAATTTGTCAAAATGTCCTTCATAATGTGATTAGCCTCAAGAAGCTTTTAGCAACTCATGGTTTTATATCAAGGTCTCATATATATATATATATATATATATATATATATGTGAGAGAGAGAGAGAGAGGTCTCCTTGTGGACATTTTGTAATGTAAGACTACCAATTCCATCTAATGCAAAGTTTTGCAAGAATTTGATTAAAATGATACAGTACTAATACTTTTAATAAATTTGGATAATATATACTGAAAGTACAGCATGCTGGTACTTCAATTTATTGCTTTTCAACTGATACTGTATATATCTCATGTTTAGAATTGTGTCAATTTCACAAGTAACGATACCAAAAGCCCAAAACATTAGGGTAAATGAACCAAAAATCTAGAACTTAAGTGCTTATGTCAATTTTAACTTCACCATTCATTTCATCAAACTATAAAGTTAAGGTGATGGTGTCAATTGTAGTCACTCTACTTAAATAAAATATAACTTGGAGAGTTGTTTTGGGTAATTTTGATCTATTCGTTGGGTAATTTTGATCAACCGTCCCTCAACTTGGAGAGTTGTGTCACTTCCTCCCTCATCTTTAATTTATTACAATAAAATCTCTAAATTTTAATTTTATTTCACAAAAATCCATCTAACCTACAATAGCAGATTTTATTTCACCATTTTTCCTATTTTCCTTCTTTTTCTCTTTCTTACCTTTATGGTTAAATTAATTAATAATTATTTATTAATAAAATTATTTTATTTTAATTAAATTTTTTAATAAAATTATTAATTATGTATATGTTATTTCTTATTAATTAAAATTTAATTAGCAACAATATGAAAATAACATTAATAACAACAACAATAATAATAATAAATTTTAATTTCTTAAATATTATTTTATTAGTATATAATATTTCATCAATATACTATGAAGTTGTGAGAGAGAGTTGTGGAGCATCGATTACGTCATGATACTTCTATCTCTCTCAATCAATTTGGTTTTATGTCCGGTCGTTCAACTATGGAAGCTATCTTTCTCATTAGAAGCTTGATGGAGAAATATAGAGATGTGAAGAAAGATCTACACATGGTTTTTATTGATTTGAAGAAGGCTTATGATAATGTTCCAAGAGATGTCTTATGGAATGCGTTAGAACAAAAGAGGGTATCTATTAGGTATATACAAGTGTTGAAAGATATGTATGAAGGAGTAACTACTATTGTGCGCACAGTGGGGGGGGACACGAGATTTTCCGATCTCAATTGGATTACACCAAAGATCAACCATAAGCCCTTACCTTTTTACATTAGTTTTAGATGAATTGACGAAACATATACAAGAGAGTATTCCTTGGTGCATGATATTTGCGGATGATATTGTTCTGATAGATGAGACACGAGAAGGAGTCAATAGAAAGCTAAAACTTTTGAGAAGTACTCTAGAGTCAAAGGGTTTTAAGTTAAGTAGAACGAAGACAGAATACATGCATTGTAAGTTCAGTGAAGGCCAAACTGGTGATAGGGAAGGAGTTAGTTTGAATGGAGTGGTACTGTCCCAAAGTAATCACTTTAAATATCTAGGCTCAGTTCTTCAAGTAGATGGGGGATGTGAAGAGGATGTTAGTTATAAGATTAAAAGCCGGATGGTTGAAGTGAAGACGAGCCACGAGAGTTTTATATGATCGTAAGATCCCCAACAAGTTGAAAGGAAAACTTTAACGTACAGTCATACGACCGGCTATGTTATATGGTAGTGAGTGTTGGGCACTGAAAGAGTCGTATGTGTCTAAGATAAGAGTTGCAGAGATGAGAATGTTAAGGTGGATGAGTGGCCATACTAGACTAGATAAAGTCCATAATGAGAGTGTTAGAGAAAAGGTAGGAGTGGTGCCAATTGAAGATAAGTTGAGAGAAGGGAGATTGAGGTGGTTTGATCATGTGAAGCATAGACATACGGAGGCTCCAATTAGACAAGTAGAGCACATTAGGTTAGAGGATAGAAAGAAAAAAAAAAAAAAGGTAGACCTAAATTGACTTGGAGGAGAGTAGTACAACATAACCTAGAAGCATTACACATTTCTGAGGATTTAACCCAAAATCGTTTAGAGTGGAGAAAGCGAATCCATATAGCCGACCCCAAATTTTTGGGATAAAGGCTTAATTGAGTTAAGTTGAGTTGTATGATATTTCATCAATATTTCAGTTTTTACATAAAAATAAAAATAAAAATTTATTTTGATTAAATGTTAATTTAGTACTAATTTAATCATAAAGATAAGAAAGAGAGAAAATAAAGGGGCAAAATGATAATTTTATTTTTAAAAGAGAATGGCAAAAGGATAATTTTATCGTTTTTGACATGAAAACCTGTTATTGCACGTTAGAGGGATTTTTGTAAAATGAAACTAAAGTTAAGAAATTTTATAGTAACAAATTGAAGATGAGAGACAAAAGTGAAACAACCCTCAAAGTGAAGGGACAATCAATAAAAATTACCCCTTTTCGTTCCTAGACTTTCATGTTTGAAATTATTTGGATTTCACTCTCTATTAGGTTATAAATAAATGAAGATAACCCTAAATCTTATCAATGAACATGAAATTAAAATGTGAGAAGATGTAGATCATTTCTTAGACTTGTTTAATAATTTATATTCTCTTTAGAAAAAAAAAATTGTAAATGGAAGTCATTTGACACCTCACTGTACAATATGAGACTTGTAAAGGCCCAAATGGAATGTCCAACAGAATATTGGTACAGTTGACACCATTACCCTAAAATTTAGGCTATAATTGATAAAAGTGAGAGGTAAGGCTAACATTGACACAAGCACAAAAGTATTGGATTTTCTTATCATTTAGCCTAATAATTAATATACTAAGAAATTTGTGGTAAAAAAATATAACTTTTTTTGGCAAATAGGTTGTAGTGGTTTCCGAAAAGGGGAGGGGGGGGGGGGGGGGGGGGCGGGCGGCGGGGGGTGGTGGTGCAGTTGTAGGTTTTTGAAGCATGAATAAGTGTGTGTGTGTGTGTTGTATTGCTCCCAAAACAAGGAAACATTTAGATCAGTGATACAATGACCACAAGAATAAACCCATGAGTTTCCCTATTACTGAATTGAGATTGAACGAGCATAGGTGAATGAATGAGCCAAGACCAGAATCCATGAAGAGTGACAGTGAGATGGTCTTACTTGGGCTTGAGCCAACCATTGCTAAAAGATTAGACCTAACCAATTAGCTTAGTTAGCCTTGACCCTTATAAGCCATTGAATTTCTCATATAGTTTAGATATGGGATTTAGAACTCTTAACACTCCCCAAGTGGCAACTAGGACATTTTGGTTGGCACTTGAAACTTGAAATCCTTTCTTTAAAACCTTGAACTTTTGATGCAATGGCAATTCCAAGAAACTTTGGACTTAAAACTTGAATTGAATTTGAATTGAACCGCCTAAGCTGCTTTGGTACCATATTATTGAATTGAAATTGAACAGGCAAAGGTGAATGAATGGGCCAAGGGAAGAGACCATGAAGAGTGAGATGGGCTTACTTGGGCTTATGCCAACCATTTCTAAAAGGTTAAACATAACCAATTAGTTTAGTTAGCCTAGACGCTTATAAACTCATTAAATTTGTTGTATACTTCAGATGTGGGATTTGGAACTCTTAACACCAAGCTGACATCCTTAATTCTATGAATTTGTTCAACTTTGATATCATGTCTATTGCTAGCCATCACTGACAATTTCAATTCCATATTTAAGAAAATAGAATGTTTTTGCATAGACAAAGTTAGACGTGCCCTATTTTGACACAAAGCTCATTAGGGTTGAGTAGTTTTCGATTTGAACAAAAAAATGAACTGAACCGAGCCAATTCGATTCAGTTTGTTGGTTCAATCATTTTAATTCGGTTTTTTTTTTTTTAGTAATTTCCATTTTCGATTCGGTTCGGTTAATTAACCAAAATTTAAGGAAAAACCGAATTGATCAATTATCATCCCATTCCCATCCCATATAGCTCTATTCTCTTGTAAATAACGAAACTTCTCCCTTAAATCCCATTCAATATCCACATGATAAAATCCCTTGCCCTACATTTTCACTCACAGTTGAAGCCCATCTATCTTCAACAAGTCCCATTCATCTATCTTCCACAACCAAAGCTTCTCCCACAAGTCCCATTCATCTATCGACTTCTTCAACTACAAATTTTTTTTTTTTTTTTATATTATTTCTATTTCCATTTTCATTTCATTTCAAGGCAAATTCAGCTTATGCCCTTTCATCAAGTCCAAATTTTCACCTCATAAACAACAAGGTGAATAGCATGTTCAATTTCTATGCATTAATCGCTAGGATAAGCTATAATCCTTCCTTCTCAAGCCAGATGATGTTTTTGAATAAGAGTATGGGAGAATAAAGATGATACAAGAAGGAAAAACAAGGGGAAAGTGTAAAATCTTCAATGAAGGACACACCCATGCTTCTACTTCTACTTTGTGAAAATAATACTCTTTCAATTCAAAATTTTGAGGGTAAAGAATTATAATCTTGTTAATTTTAGATCTATAATTTAGGGTTTATGATATTGATTTCAATTTGTGATTTATGTTATTATTATTTCAATTTGTTTTTTTTTTTTTTTGAAAGTTTTCAATTTGTGAACTAACTCCGCCTAAGTAGTTTGTGCTTAGCCGATCCCAAGCCGGATAAAGGAGAAGGGTTGCGGTAGGTGACAACCAGCGTAAAAATTTTATCACATCTAATGATATGGATTCAAATAATATAAACGTTGGGGCGCTCTCTACTTATGACGCGCTACATCAGAAGAATTACACATTTCCGAGGATTTAACTTAAAATCGTTTAGAATGGAGAAAGAGAATCCATATAGCCGACCCCAAATTCTTGGGATAAATGCTTAATTGAGTTGAGTTGAGTTGAGTTGAGTTGAGTTTCAATTTGTAAACTGATGAGTGAGGATACTACTGATAGAGAGTGGATATGAAAGTGAAGGGAAACGACACATTTGCCTTGTGATTTTTTATGTATGTATATGTTGATTTGTAAAGAATTTCGGTTCTCTTTAAACCGAACCGAACCGAACTGTACCGATATTTATCAGTTTGGTTTGGTTCGGCTATTTCTATATTATGGGTTTGGCTTGATTTAGATTTTTAGTGAAATTCAGTTTTTGATTATTTCAGTTCGGTTCACTTCTGAACCGAACCGACCATTTGCACACCCTTATCTCATGCTGTCTGTGCTGATTCCCAAAGAGTGCCTAGAGTTTCAACAGTATTACCCTTGCAAAATAAAGTACAGTTTCCAAACAATCCAGGGAAAATGCAACTGATGTTGGCATCAATGTAGCAATCAATACATAATCATTAGGGCATGTTGGTCATAAATGTTAAGATCCTTAAACAGTAAATTTATTCATTACCTTTTCTATTTCATAAATCTCAATCATTCAATATTTTTCACCCTCTCCAATAGTAAGACACAAAATGTTAATGAACTTATTGTCTGACAAATTTACCTCCCAAATTCTTATGTGAAAACCCACATACATTTGGAGAATTCAAAATGATTGAATAATGAATTAATTGAATATTAATATACCTTTGGAGTGCCAACAGCAATGCTAATATCAATGTAATCTCTATATATGATATCATCTCCATCAATGACAGCATTTACAACTGGTTGGTACTGAAGTGCGCTAACTGCAGCCTGTAAAAATAATAATGAGATTCATGCATGCAGGCACATGGAAAAATTAAAATCATAAAACACGTGTAATGATGCTCTAATACAATATAAATTCTAAAATTCAACATCTTACTTTGACAAATCCTGACATAAATCCCAATTTCACTCCATGTTTTTCCACAAATGCATCTTTATAATCAGAGCGGAGCTTCATCAAGTTTGTCCTGCATTGTACAGCATCATGATGACATAGTATAAATAATGAAATTGAAATTACAGTTAGCAAATACTCAAACGATGAAGAAACCATAGAAAAATTGTAGTTTTGATGGCATGGCAATTTCATTCACTAAAGTTCCTTCAGCCCCTCACCCCCCCCCCCCCCCCCCAATAAGCAAGGTACTTAATTATTAAATTGCCAATTGCACAGTGCTTAATCACTTATACCGTAAGTAAGATTACAGATACATATTGGAAACAAGATCTATCGAAACAAAGATAGTTTAACTTCATTCGTGATGAATGAAAGATCAAATTGAACTTACATATCAACCTCGTTGAATGTGGTCAACATTGCAAATGTATTTTGGGAATCTTTCAAGCGTGCTGCAACCCGCTTCCTTAGTCTTGTCATGGGAACCTTGATGACAAAACGACACAATAGTTGAGAGCACAGCCTTGTCAATAAGGTGGCATAAACACAAAAACTGCATTTTTCAAGTCATAATGGAAAAAAAAAAAAAAAAAACACACTACAACATACTCTTCTTTCTCTGTCCTTTGGTGGAAGCTGGGGTTCCGTGGGTTTAGGAGGTGGTGAAGGAGCTTTGGCTGCAGGTTGTGGTGCAGATGGTGCTCTTTTAGTCTCCTTACTGGAGGAAGCCTTTGCTGTAGGGGTTTGTGTTTTTTCACTCTCCTTTTTTGCAGGAGGGGGAGTCTCTGGAGCTGCCTTTTCTTGTGGTGCAGTTTGTGTTACTGCTTCAGCTGATTTTGAAATGACAGCAATCTTGGTACCTGGTTCCACCGTTTCACCTTCCTTGGCTACTAACTACTAGCAATTAAAAGAAAAGGAGAGAGAGAGAGAGAGAGAGAGAGATCAGATAAGAAAAAAATATCCACTACCAAAGAGGAAGAAATTGGTATATCTTCGAATCTAATATTTGCTAAAGTGCATTGATTTTTTACCTTCTGGATAACACCAGCTTCAGGACTAGCTACATCAATGGTCACCTAGTGGTAAATAAACAATTCAATCATGTTTAAGGCACTCAGTTTCAGCAAAGACCCATTTTGATGCCTCAGAATCACAGAAATTACTCTTGAAATGCATTACCTTGTCAGTTTCAATCTGGGCAATGAGCTCATCAACTTCAACTCTGTCACCAGGTTCTGCTCATAAGATATAATATGCATCCAAGGCATGAGATTCATTAGGCATTCCAATCATGCATTTGAATGCACAGAAAAATTCAACCATGTATGATTAAAGAATGAAGTGCTTTATAAGTGAAAGCACCAGAAGCCAACTATTAGAGTGACATACTCTTCAAGAATTTTGCCAAAGTGCCATCAGTAATGGATTCACCCATGAAAGGGACAACAGCATCAACTAGGTCTCCTACAACCCAAGATAAAATAAATAAGAACAGAGTTCACAAGCATAAATATGCAAAGCCACCTAGAAAAGCATGAATTCATCAATTACCACTATCTGAAGAAAATGATCTATTCTTCAAACCAATTTGATATTCAGGTTGCACCAATATAGTAACTTCCCTGTTGACAAAAGAAAGGGAGAGGAAAATTGAAGAAGATAATAAACTTTCACTTATTTCTCTGATGTGTAAAATATAAAAGGCTTAAAGGTTTTATTAAAAAAAATAATAATAACATAAACCATCAATCTTTGAGTGTTTTCGCAATTTTGCCCAAATATTTTAATTTTGGCAATTTGACGATTTAAAAACTTAGCTACAATTATGTCTAAGTCTAACTGACCAAAACTAGTCAAACTTGCAATAAAGAAAATATTTTATCAGCAATTGAATCAAAAATTATTTGATGTATAGCTATAGCATGGGGAAGGACTTGCAACTAATCTGGACTAATTTTTTATTCAAATTGGTAACAAAATGTTTTTTTTATTTCAATTTAAACCAGGAGGACAAAATTGCAACTAAGTTTTGAAATCATAAAAAATTGCCAAAATTAAAAAGATTGGACTAAGGATTTTCTTGGCTATTATTTAAGCCAATACAAAAAAGTTGAGTTTATGTTAAAACTAATCAACTAACAAGATAAGTGCAAAGTTGAGAGCTCACTCACCTTCCTAGCTTTGCTACATGAATGCCTAAGAAAGCAAGCATTAAAGAAATAAATAAGAAAGAACATTAACAAGTTAAAAAAAAAAAAAAAAAAAAAAAAAAGAAAGAAGAAGCAGCATAGAATTAATTTCTAGTAAGTAGCATTTTGATTTAGATATGATTACCTAAGGAAGTGGAGTAACTAAAGCTCTGGAAAATATTGCCACTGACTATAGCCTGCATGATCCCTAATAGATTAACATCTCCACCAAACTTCATAATAAATAGATTTTGAATTGAAACTTATGTACAATATCCTGGGAAGATAATGAAGAATGAACTGATATTGGATAGATAGATGGACAGACAAATTATAATGCAGGTAAAGAAACTATACAGCAAAATAAGGGTGAGAAGCAAAGAAACTCCACTTTTATAATTTATTCCTTAAGCATATCAGATATAAAGCAGTTCTCCATGTTGTTTAACAAAATCTAAACCATTTAATATTTAATGAAGAAACTCTCTGTTTTTCCTTAAAAAACACACAGAGCATTAAAGATGTCATATCAACATTTCATACACATGGTTTACAGCTCCAACTGAAAGAAAGAGAAGTTCTTTAAATTCTATGGCACATCCAAAACACACCATAACATAATGAACCTATTATTACTGCCTATCTTATTACATTCCAATTGGCACTATCCTATTAGTCATAATCCATATCTATCCAAGAATTTAGTGCTAAAATTTCACCATTAGTGTTGTTCCACTTCCACATCAAGCGGGCTAAATAAGCAAAATGAAAATGGCATTACTCATAATGAAATCCTAGGACATTCTCACCGATGAAAATGAAAAAGGCACTTAGAACATGGAAAATTCTTATCTACAACCGAGTTCGACTCAACCAATTAGAATTCAAGAAACCATGCTTTGTAACCAGATCCACTATGTTCTGTAGTAGGATCCACCATTATGTCAATTATGATTGATATTTTTCGTGCTCAGCAATAAGCTAAAAATGGATGATTAGTACCTCCTTTTGTGCGAAACATCTTGGCCTGATTGTTGCTGGCCTAATTCTTGAAACCGACTTGCCTGCAACCCAAGACTGTCCATAATCGGAAAGACCATCAGTTGAAATATGATTATTAAGTAATTTATATACATATACAATACAGGAACAAAGGAAACGAAACCAAGAACGATGAGAAGGAATTCAGAATTTACCGAAGCAACTCCGCGGCGAATAATTCCCCAAATCATCTCTTACACCTCTCACTATCGAATTTTTAGAAGTTCAACAGTTAGTGATTCTGCGTCAAAATTCAACACAATTAGCTTAATAACAGCTTGACATTAAGCATAACATTAAGATTATCATTATCACTCTTTGAGAATTATCAAAAACCAACAAAATCATTCATTTTCCTTCCATTTTCTCAGCAACCAAACATGGCTCATAAAAATAAATCCTAATTAAGTGGTGAAAAGAGATCAAATTGGTGAAATCAGATGCACAAATGAACCAAGACATGCATTTACCTGATGGAGGAAGAGAAGAAGAGTTGTTCTAGAAGAAAGCAGAGAGAGCGATTCTGAATATAGAAAGAGAAGGAAAAGAGGAGAAGAAAAGTATAAAAATGAGAGAGAGATTCTAGGCATCTAGTGACTTTTTCTCATAGACCATCAAACTTGCGTTCCGTCTGGCAAATTTCTTTGTGGCGTGGCGAGGCGTACTTTTGTCGTGTAGTGCTGATCATTCACCGCTCAACCAACGTGGGCGGAAGATGCCACCTCAGTTTGGTAAATAATTATAAAAGCCAATGTTCGGTCCAACTTTGACCTTTGCCGATGCAAATCTGTTGTTGACCAAAAAAAAATAAAAAATAAAAAATAATGCGTCGGCGCCCATTTCATTGGGACTTCTTATTTTTTTAATTACTAATTACTTCTTATATTTTAAAAAAATTAAATATTTAATTTTTATATTTTAAAAATATATTATTTAATATATATATTTAACTTCATTAATTATTTAATTTCTTCATTAAATTTTTTTATTAATCAATATTAATTAAATTACTAATTAATTTTTTTTTATTTTAATAAAATTAATTAATTAATAAAAATATATTAATTAATATCTATAATTTAACTTTATTAACTATTTAATCTCGTAATTATTTTTTATATATAAATTATCCTAATCTTTTCTCTTTTTATTTCTCTTATTTTTCCTTATTTCTCTCTCTCTCCGTGTTTATTCACCTCTACACTTACATTCCTCTCCCCTATTCTCTCTTTATTTTCATCTTTTGATAAAAATGATATAAGCTATTTACACACAAAAAATTAATTAGTTTTCTTAAATTTTTAAATAATAAAGAAAAATTATTTTTTAGTAGAAAAAATACAAAAATGATATCTGAAGAACTAAAAATATAAAAAAATGTAAATTCAAATTTAGTCTTCACATAGAAAAATTTTTATTTTTATTTAAGAATATATTTTTTAAAATACTATATTTTTTAAAATATAAGAACCAACTAATTAATTTTAATAAAATAGAGGGATAAAATATAGTGTTTTTTGAAATTCAATGATTAATTAATTAATTTTCTCAAAATAGAGGACTAAATAGTAATTTGACTAGCATAGAATAATGAAAATTATGATAGAATGACTAAATAATTTAACAAAAATAAAATATAGGGACCAAGTAATTAATTTTATTAAAATAAAAAAACTAAATAATATATTTAAATAAAAATATTGATGAGAAGAATTTAAATATATACTTTCATTTCAATTCAGTCAAGGTTATTTTTTTATATTGCTTAGATTTATGATAGATGTAAACATTAATTTTTTATATATTCAATTTATCTCTTGAGATTAAGGTGGCAATGGATAAGATACTATAAAACTCATCATATTTAAATTCGATTAATATATTTAATGCTCTAATTTTAAATTTGATTAAAATCTTAAATTAGCCAAACTCATACAAAACACGTTTATTGTTATCCAAATAATATTAGATAGGAATGAAAATGGCTGGATTGGAGGTAGGCACTGCTCCCTCATCCTCGCCCACAATAGATTGGGGTTGGGGCGAGACTTTCTTGTCAAGAGATGAGACAAGATGGGTTTCACTGTGAAGATTTTTCTTTTTATTTTATATTTTAATTTATTATTATACAATATAAATTTATTTATTAAAATATAAATTATAAGTTAAGAATGTAAGTTTTAAATATAATCTTAATAATATACAATATATTTTTTAAATTTATAATATTTAAAAACATAAAATAAATAATAATATATAATTATTTAATACATAACTATAAATTATTCTTAATAAAATAATAATAATGATAATAACAATAACAAAAACACTAATAATAATAAATTATTATTATTATTATTAGGCAAAATGCATATTTTAACCCTTAAAGTATGGGCCAACAGTTATATAAGCCTTTAAAGTGTTTCGAGATCCAAACAAGCCCTTTAAATTTTAAAAATGATTAAATAAGTCTTTTAAATTTTAAAAATAGATTAAATAAGTCTTTTAATATTTTAGAGACAAATAAGTCATTTAATTTTTAAAAATTAATAAAAAAATACTAAACTATAATTTACTTATAATAAAAATCCAGCTAAGGCTGTATACGAAAATCTTCTAGTCCATGAAGTCCTTATAAGCAATCCCGTATATCTAATTTGCAATATTCTAGTAAGTATTTGCTGTATCTTGAAACAAATTGATAAGTTGTTTTTTACCTAATGATTCAAGAAACTTATCTATGGGTTCCAAAAACTTTTGTAGATAAGTTTCTTAAACAATTTTATAAATAATAACTTATCAATCTGTTCTAAGATGCAGTAGATTTATACAATGATATTACAAATCAGATACGCAGGATTGCTAATGAGGATCCCATGTACTGGAAGATCTTTGTGCACAGTCTTGGCTAGATTTATATTAGAAGCAAATTATAGTTTAGCCTTTTTTATCTATTTTTTAAAATTAAAGGGCTTATTTATTTACAAAATAGTAAAATGGCTTATTTGATCTATTTTTAAAATTTGAATGACTTATTTGATCATTTTTAAAAGTTAAAGAGCTTAATTGGATCTCAAAATACTTTAAGAACTTATGTGACTATTTAACATAATTTTAAGGGTCTAAATAAGTTTTTTGTCTTATTATTATCACAGCAAGTTGTGGGGATTTGAGGTGGGGAGACTTTTTCCACATTCCCGCCCCACACAATATTGGAATCGTGACAGGGTTGAGTAAAATTGATCAGGTGCAAGCGGATCAGATCGACTTTGGGAACAATTATCATCCCCAATACTTGACCCATTTAGATTAATATATTTTAATTAATAATCTATATAAATTATATAAATTATATTTATTCAAAATATATTATATAAAAAAATTTATAAATATAATATATATATATATATATATATATATATATATATATATATATATATATATATATATATATATATATATATATATATATATATTATTTATATAAACGGCTTATTTTTTAAACCTTGACCTATTCTAAACTCAACTTTATACAATTTATACTATTCAAACTTATCTTAATAGAATTTCAACGAATCAACTCAACTAAGCCTTTATCCCAAAAATTTATTGGGGTCGGTTATATATATTCTCTTTCTTCACTCTAAACAATTTTAAGTTAAATCCTCGGAAATGTATAATGCTTATAGGCCATGTTGTACTACTCTCCTCCAAGTCAGTTTAAGTCTACCCCTTCTTTTCCCTCTATCCTCTAATCCAATGTGCTCTACTTGTTTAACTGGAGCCTCCATGTGTCTGCGCTTCACATGACCAAACCATCTCAATCTCTCTTCTCTCAACTTATTCTCAATTGGCACCACTCCTACATTTTCTCTAATACTCTCATTATGGACCTTATCTAGTCTAGCATGGCCACTCATTCACCTTAACATTCTCATCTCCATAACTCTCATCTTAGACACATACGGCTCCTTCATTGTCCAATACTCACTACAATATAACATGGTCAGTCGTATGATTATACGGTAAAATTTTCCTTTCAACTTATTGGGAATCTTGCGATCACATAAAACTCTCGTGGTACGTCTCCACTTCAACCATCCAGCTTTAATCCTATGACTAACATCCTCCTCACATCCCCCATCTACTTGAAGGATTGAGTCAAGATATTTAAAGTGTTTACTTTGGGGCAATACCACTCCATCCAAACTAACTCCCTTCCTATTACCATTTTGGCTTTCACTGAACTTGCAATGTATGTATTCTGTCTTCGTTCTACTTAACTTAAAGCCCTTTGACTCTAGAGTACTTCTCCAAAGCTCTAACTTTCTATTCACTCCTTCTCGCGTCTCATCTATCAGAACTATATCATCCGCAAATATCATGCACCAAGGGATACTCTCTTGTATATATTTTGTCAATTCATCTAGAACTAATGTAAAAAGGTAAGGGCTTACAACTAAACCTTGATATAATCCAACTGAGATAGAAAAATCTCTTGTGTCTCCTCTTACTGTGCTGACAATAGTAGTTGCTTCTTCATACATATCTTTCAATAGTTGTATGTGCCTAATAGATACCATCTTTTGTTCTAACACTCTTCATAAGATATCTCTTGGAACACTATCATAAGCCTTCTCCAAATTGATAAAAAGAATATGTAGATCTTTCTTCACATCTTTATATTTCTCCATCAAGCTTCTAATGAAAAAGATCGCTTCTATAGTTGAACAACAATGCATGAAGCCAAATTGATTGGGAGAGATAGAAGTGTCATGACGTAGTCGATGTTCCACAACTCTCTCTAAGTATGGCTCATGAGTTTAATTCCCCTATAGTTTAAGTAACTCTATATGTCTTCCTTATTTTTAAAAATAGGTACTAAATACTCCTCCTCCATTCATCAGGCATTTTCTTTGAGTTTAGAATCTTATTAAACAATTTGATTAACCATGCCACTCCCACATCTCCCAAACAAATCTATACTTCAATTGGTATTCCATCGGGTCCACAGGCTTTACCCACTTTTATTCTCCTAAGTGCTTTCTTTACTTCTGAAGATCTAATTCTTCTAGTGTAATTCACATTTTTTTCTATTGCTCTATAGTCTATATTCATGCTATTACCTCTTTGACTATCATTAAAGAGATCATCAAAATAATTTCTTCATCTTTATTTAATATCTTCATCTTTCACCAGCACTTTTCCTTTTTTATCCTTAATGCACCTAACTTGATTGAGATCTTAACATTTCTTTTCTCTTCTCCTCATCGAATCAAATACTAAAAATACCTATCCTGTGTCACTCTACCTAAAATTCTTCAAACATATTAAATATCTACTAGAGTTTCAATAAATAATTAAAATTTTTTAATAACAATACATTCACATTGCAACAACAAACTAAAAAGCAAACCATGAAAATCCATCAAAATAATGAAGATAAAAACATCAACTCACTACTGTAATACATGTTTTTGCTATCCTCAATTTCTTTACATGTGTCAACTTCACCACAATCTAGATTTGCTCCTTTTGTTTCCAGCACAATAACTTCCTCAAAGGAAAAGTGTGCTTAATGTTTTTTTTTCTTCTTAATTTTTGTGTGCATAAAAGTTTAAATAAGCCTGCTCTTTAAGAAAGCAATTTGGCTGACTAATAGCTTGAATGCAAGTATACCAGATACTGAGTTCTCAATTATGGGATTGCATTTTTCTGATTTCTAAATCAAATAATTGTGAGAACAAGTTACATTAAATATAACTTCACCTTTAAATGCAATGTGAGTATAAAAGAGAATTGAATTAAAAAGTGAGATTGTATTGATTGCAGAAGAAAATTACAAAGGCTTAAAAATTAAAAGACAATAGTTTAGAAATTGAAATTGATAGTAAAATAAAAGATAAAAGACTTTGAAGCCTTGAGTTGATTGATTGGTTGAATTGTTGGTTGTTGGGGGGCTTCACCCTAGCATGGCACTATCCTTATATAGCTTCACCTGATAAACCCTAGAAGACTCTGAAACTTGCACTTCCCACATCCTGCATTTCTCAATAGTTGTTATCCACCACCTACAGCTGCTTTTAACTTCCCTTATAACAGTTAACTTCATAATTCCCACTTGATAGATAAATTCATAACTTCCCACTATATGCTTAACTTCTATTCACAATTATCTCTAACTACCCAAAAATAACTAATAACATTATTTAGACATCATAATTAAATTAAGACAATAAAAATAATTAAATTAATTCTATAAAAAAATTAATTTAATTAATCATGAGTCTGAACACTTTTTTTTTTGTGTGTAAACAAAGCCCTCAACTTTTTTTCAAAGTCCAAATAAGTCCATTTTTTACTTTTTGGCTAAATTAACCCATAATTTTACATTTAAGTCCAAATAAGTCCAGCTTTTTGCCAACAAAATAAAATAATAATATTTTAAATTTTTATTAATAAAATATTTCTTTATATTTTTAAATATAAAAATTATTTATTATTTTTAATTAAAATCAAAAATAAAAAAATAAAGAACCTAACTCAAAAAGTCAAAATCACATATCATAAGCCAAATCCCCAAATTGACATTTTCTCCACCTCTTTCTCCTCCTTTCACTGTGCTCTCCTTCGATTATTCCTCACTGTTCTTCTTCCCCACCGCAAGTCACGGTGCTGCACGCTCCTCTCTTTGTGTGCTAGGTCTCTTCTTTCTTTTTTCTCTGCGTAATGCGTCTCTTCTCTCTCGGCTCTCTTTGCATGCGTGTTACTCATTAAGTCACCAAGTTGCTCCTTACATTCTGCTCTCTCACTGTGAGTCACTCGCTTGTATTTATAGATTGTGGCCTTTTCAATTTCCAGATCTGGGGATAATTGAATTAATTATGTAATTTTGTGTTTGAATGGCTCTTTGGGCCTTGACTGCAAGAATTTCTAGGGTGTGAAACTCTAGGATTGATGGTTGTGAAACTCTGGATTTGTGAAAAGACAATGATGGAAGAATTTTCTGGGTTTGTTTGTGAATTTTTTGGGCTAGATTGTATGAAATTATGATTGATGTTCTTGACTTTTTTATTTTTTAATTTTTAATTTAATTAAAAATAAATGAATGAAGAATTTATGGGCTTGATTGTATGAATTCATGAATGATGTTCTTTATTTTTTTTAATTTTAGTTTTAATTTATATAAATTTTAATATTTAAAAATTACTAAAAATGGTATTTTCTTAAGTACAATGGTTTGTTTTCAAATTGCTCCATTATTTGAACAATTTAGACATTGAGTCTCTCCGAGTCCTGAGACACGATAGTGTCTTTGCCTCACAGGCTTATTGTTTTTGGAGGCATTGGAAACCTTGTCAAAAACAAATACTGAATAAAAAGTGATATTCGTGCCATTGGAAAATTATTTTGATACTATAAGAGATTGTCTCATTGGGCATGTCAAATATTGAGTGTATTATTTGCTGTAAAACAATTTGGATGGCTAACAACTTAGGATTACAAACGTGCCAAATATTGAGTGTATTAACTATGGGATTACGCTTTCTAACTTTTGAATTAAATGATTGTGAGAACCAACTACACTAAATATAACTTCACCTTTAAATGCAATGTGAGCATGAAGGATAACTTCAATTGAAAAGTGAGATTGTATTGATTATTGAAAGAAATTATAAGACTTGAAAATTATGCAATAGCTTGAAAATTAAAGATTTCTTAGAATTGAAATTGATAATGAATATAAAGGGTGGATTAGCTGCTGGAGTGTAACACGCCTCACCCATTTATAGTGTAGCCGAGCAAAGTGTGCTACATTTGGTGCCAAAGCACCTTATCTTATCTTACTTTATTCCTTTAATAATTTGATCTCATTATATTTTAATATCAATTATTTTTAAATGGAGAAACCAGCAGAGTTTTTCCAATTTTATTATCAGTTGGCGTACTTCACTATTCACCTGCTTGAAATTTTCAATAATATTTTACAATAATAATCTCATTAATTATTCTCATAACCATCTCATCATTCACATCTCATTCATATATCTCAATTTTATATTCATTTCCATGTATTTCCATTCATGCACAATTTATATATATAAATTCTCAAGTTTTATTAATTTACATAATTTACAGACTGATTACATAAATTCATAATTTACATGATCTATAAATTAATTATAGTTCCATAATCTATATTTCAACATACAATTCATAGTTTACATTACAAATAATAACTAATTATAATGTACAAAATACATAATATGATCTATATGGGCCTTATATATATGCATTTCTGAGGAGATGACAACCTTAAACACTCTGCAGATCAGAACTCTAAAATCTCTGGTTGGTATTCGTTGAGCTTTAACTTCAGTACCTGCGCGAGGAAACAAATCCATCGCGCTAAGCATTGCTGCTTAGTGGTGCAATAATATAACAAGAAATAATGTATACAAATAAAAAAATAATTAGAGTATATTTTTTATACTCAAGAATTTTACTGGGTTCATATGAAATTTTTCATACAGTATATTTTTCGTCATTTATGTTGCTCTCTAGAATCTTTTTTGTCATAAGTTTACTATAATCATTTATATAATGTACAAATAAATCTAAAATTTATTCTTATACTTATATTCTTATGAAAGTCACATTTGTAATGTTATTTAAGTTATAATTCTTCTACTAGTCTTTTTATCACTTCCTTGATACTTTCTAAGTTGTTTACAATCATTTTGTAATATTTAAAATTTTTAGAACTAATTTAATTTACTTCAGATCATTCTAAGGCACAAATTTTTGGAGCTAATCTAATTTATTTCAAAACTTCTTCTCATTTATTTACTTTCTAGCATTTTTATTTGCTAATATTCGTAACTTATTTTAATAAATTAGACTGCCCAAGTAACTTACGATAGGCTGACTAAACTGGATAACGGGTCGTTGGCACTGGACACCGCGGTGCCTCGGTCCAGTGCCTGGGGACGTCATACCATGGGACGCAGAACGTCAACCATGTATGCAGTCAGTATGGCTAAAAAGCCATGATATCACATAATCGGGCATTAAGCCATGAGTGCGGGCATAAAGCCATGAATACAGGCGTAAAGCCATGAATACAGGCATAAAGCCTTTTGCAGTACTGCTAAAATAATACTTTATTGGCATGCTAATCTATCCAATCTGACACATATGTCTAGGCAATACAAAGGCACATAATATCATTAAATATTAATATATTGTATTTTATGACTTCATTATTTCATGATAAATTTCAATTATAATTTATATATTCATTTGATCATTTATATGATAACAATTCTAAACAATGGTTCACATGTACCATTGTATTCAAAACATTTTTCCTTTCTCTCTTGATGGGAACTTAAATCCCAAATGGCACTTTTATCTCATTTATACATTTAACAATCCATTCATGTAAAGAACATTTCATACTTCATGTTGTTTTGCTAATATATTATGAATTCCACTGGTGTTGGGAGTATAAATCTTAATTACCTATTCCAAGTAATCCATAAACATTTCATGGATTCCAAATTTCATGCCTTAATTTTTTCTACCAATTTAGTCCTTACACTTTGTGTCTTTGTATTACTATTCACCTTACTATTCACTCAAACTGTTGACTTTTTTATACATAATAAATTTATTGAACCTAAATTCACCAAGATACCATATTTTGCATTCTAAAGTTGTTGGTATTGGTTGCCAATACCATTTCAAAGCTTAGTGTTAGTTATTCACAATTTTCAGATTTCAAGCACTAAGTTTACTGTTCCATTGGTCATTTGTACAGTAGGAATTTGATAAAATTATCTTCATAAAAGTTGCTCCTTATTGTGTCTAGTTACATTTTTTTTTTGAATCACTCCATTTGGAGTTTTGTAGCTCAAGTTATGGTCATTTTACCATAACTGGCCAGATTGACCTGTACTCAGAATTTTCTGGATAATTTGGTTTTGCCAGATTTGGTGACTTAAGTTTGGTTGGCAATTTGACTAGGTTATGATCTTACCTCTCTGTAAGGCATAACATGATCCCGTAGTATACCTAATGAATTATCGACTCCGTTTACCGATAACCCATTAAATACACTATAAGAGATTTTAAAATAATTTTCTTACTTTTTGAAAGTGGTGAGCTTTTCTTGCAGGTATTAAAAACATTTACTTGAAGTTTAAAGATTTGATAAAATTTTTGTCCATTTTGATTTTTCCGCAAATTTTGGAAAAATTTCGGCAGAGTGCCGGCTGCATTTGAGAAAACCGAAAATTTTAACCTATAGGAAACACTTCCAATATAACACTTCATCAAATCTCAACCACCATTTCAACTCAAATCGACACAAATTAGCTAAACTCCCATAATTCAAATTAAAATTTCACAACTCAATTTCAATTCAAATATTTTCGAAAATAGTAATAATTAGTTTCATATATATTTCATTAAAGAAAAATTAAGTTGCATTCATTAGTCCAGAAATTTCATATGAAAATCCAAAATAATAATATTACAAAATCTGTACAACTGCTCATGACCAATTTACAAATGTACGTACATTTAATTACATCAAAATAAACATGTACAATCAGAGTATAAGATTATACCTGACAAAAGGTCCAGAAGTAGCTCTGAAATCCTTAGCAGCTCACTCCGCTGCTCTACTAGTCTCTCTATCTGCAATAGCAATGAAAAGCTATCGATGAGTACAATGACTCAATGGTGCACAACATAACAGAAATACAATTTTATGTGTAAATTAAATCACATTTATTCAATTATGGTACTGAAAAGGAAAAGCAGATACAAAACACAATTTATACTTTTAGTCAAACATTCTCATTTCGAAAGTCACAAAATAATTTCATAAAAATACATAGTTATATCATGCCATCAATACAATATTCATCTCAATAGCCAGAGGCTTATGAGGAATCTCAAGGCTAGCTAGCTCAATCTATGGGTACCCATTCAATTTCTTCCTCTACTGGCACACACCTCAACACTTCAGCCAGAGAGGGAATCAAAATTCAAAACTAATTCCTCCCATTAGGCATGCTAGTGAGGCATTCATATATATAGTCATGACACTGTGGTTTCAAAACTATCTTAACATTTTACTAAACATTTATTAACAATTCAAACACATACAATTGCATTTCCAACAATTTAAGTCAAAAGCATAATATTCATTTCAGTAACAAATTTGCAATAAAGATAAATCATAATTTATTTATCAAAACAAATTGTCAAAAAGAATTTACAGAAAAATTTTATGTTGTGCACAAACCTTGTGCGAGTCGCCTCTGAGCCTTAACTTGATGTCTTGAGTTCTTTCCTAGTATTCTTTTCCACTGAAACACAAAATTTCATAGTATTTCAGTATCACAACTTATAATAAATTCAATAACAAATTCACATCTATTTATTTCTAGCTCTAATACGCTTAAATTAATATTTTTTAAAATTTGCATTTCGGGATTACTATTCACGGCACTATTTAAGTCAAAATGTTGACTTTCTTATGCTTAATAAGTATGAGAATTTCAATTACACCCACATACCACATTTTTGTTACCAAATTTGTTGGTTTTAGTTGCCCCTTCAATTTTTAGGTCTTCTAAGTACAATTTCAAATTTTCAAATTTGGTGTCCTGTTTTGCACTATTCTATTGGTCATGTTGCTGTGAGAATTTGGCTAAGTGTTCTTCACAGAAGTTGTTCCTTATTGTCTTAATTTTATTCCTCTTTTTGAATCATTCCATTTGGAGTTTTGTAGCCCAAGATATGGCTATTTGAACGTGGCTGGCCGGATTGGTTTAACTCAGATTTCTGGACACCTAATTTGGTTCTGGCAGTTTTGGATCTCTAACTTTAGGTGACAAAATGACTTAGTTATGGGCAGAATTTGGGTTGATGTTCTTCATAAAAATTATAGTGCTATTTAATACCTTTCTAATGCCACAAAAATCAGTTCATTTGTACCTGTATAGCCCAAGTTATGGCCAAATGAACAAATACTGTTTATTTGGTTATTTTGGTACAATGGCAGTGCACTATACTCGGGTTTGACCTAATTGTTCACTATGTTCATGTCATTTTCTGGGTATGGTTCTTGAACGAAAAATGTGCCATTATGTATCTATTTTCATTGCCAATTAGTCTCACATCAATTGGGTTGGTAAATTTTCAGTTTTAATCCCTAAAAGAGACCTAGGTCAAGCTGTCAGAATAGTGACCCTAACCAATCCGAATTGCACTTGGTTTCTACCAATTCAAACATACCACAAATGGTCCCAATTGACCATTTCCAACCTCTATTAAGGTCATTCGCATCATTTGACTATTTTCTCAATTTTTCCCAAATTTTCAAGAGGGTTAAGAACCCTAATTACACAATTCACTCAATCAATGAAATTAAAGTGTGTAATCAACATTTACACACTTAATTCACCTCAATTAATCTTTCAATTTAATCAAATTCATGCAATCTATACCCCCTCATAGGCTGACTGAATTTCCTAACTAGTCCTCCAATGATTGTTTTTGATTGAATTTAAGTTATATCTAAGTTATATTAACTCAAAATATATGTTCTAAACTAAAAATTTCAATTTAAATTCTTACCTCAACTTTGATGTTCAATCTTCAAATTTTCTCCTCTTTTTTTCTTTCTTTCTTCTCTTCCTCAAGGGAAGATAAGAAGGTTTTATGAACTAATTATGGGGGAAATTAGGGTTTAGTGAGGGATTTCAAGCTTGAATCAAGCTTTCATGGTGGGTTGACAATGGAGGTGAGAGAGAGTGTGAGGGGTTGCCGAAACTTGTGGGGAGAGAAGAGAGTGAATTTTTTGTTTAATTTTTATGTATTTTGTATTTATTAAGTAAATTTGACTTAGTCAAAAATTGTAGGAAATTTAATTTTGAATTATGAGGTCATATATATGAGGTAAAGTGATGTAATAAAAGCCTTTCTTTTCTTTTCTTTTTTTCATTTATTTTTCCTTATTTCTTTAATTTAATTCTCAGCTCCGAAATTTTCGTTTCTTCTATTTTATTGACAATTAGGTCATGAGTCAGTTGTAGGGGTAAATTGACAAAATTGCCCCTTGCCCCTTTGATCTGGTTTGTTAGTTATTCAATATTTATTCCGGATCCCTGACCTAATTATTTGACCTGCTTAAAATTTTTTTTTTTGTGATTTTCTCTTTTCCACTATGTTTGCAATAGTCCTTAGGATCGCGGCGTCACAATTTCTGGTTCAAAATTAGGGTTAGGACTGATCTCGCAGTCACTTCTCGGAAAGGTCACTCATCGCTATGACTCCTGGCTCATTTAACCTTTTATGTTTTGTTTTTCTTATTTATACTTAACTATCTGGCAATCACTAATTATTTGCATTCAAGGCTTATCTAGGTGTCTTAGATGTGATTCTAATCTCCTTAATTGTCCGGATCGACACCGATCACCGAAACAGTGAAATATACTAGGGTATGCATATAGGGGTGTTACAGATTGGGCCTTTTCATGTTGTTATTCATCTCACATTTATAGTTCTTTTTACAGGTACCTAGAAGAGTATGTAAGATCATGTTTTGCAATTGATAAGAGTTACCAGCCACTATCTGGTAACTTCCCTTAATTTCTCATAAACTGCTCTCTAACTGCTATCCATATCTACTAACTCCCTCTTGATATTTATCTTTATCATTTATCTATTAATTTATCTCATGTCTTTAACTAATTAAACTAATGAAATAAAATTAATTAATTAAATTATCTTTCAAAAAACTAATTTAATTAATCTTGGGTCTAAAATTAATTAATAAATAAAACTAACTATTTTGGTGTAAACAGCTGCTCCCCACACCTAAATTGGCCGATTAGGCCATTCTAGGTAAATTTTAATTTATACTTGCACCATCTACTCTCCTGCAAAATTTAAGTCAGCTGTGTTATCTTGAGGCATTTAAATTTTAAAAACAACCACCTTTTTCATATCGTTTCAAATTTGAAGGAGATTTGAATTCTATTTTAATTAAAAAAGTTTCTAGTTCTTACCTATTTAACTTTACATTTTTGCTCTCTTACTTTCTCTTTCTTCCCACACATTTTCACCTTATCTTTCTCTTCTTTACTCATCAAATTCCATAGCCAACATTATAAAATACCTATCGCTTCTCTCTCTCTCTCTCTCTCTCTCTCTCTCTCTCTCTCTCTATTTTTCTTCTTTCTTCTTCCTTTTTTTTCCCCTCTTCTCCTTCGGTCCAACTTCATTATGCATGACCCTTGGCACATCGTTGCTCCATATCTGACGATCCAATGCTGGCATCTTGCTGCCTTTCACCGTCGTCAGCCATTGGTGGCCCTCCTACATGCCACCGACCCATTCGTGCCTTCGATCTAAAGACCCAAGGTTCTTGTTGGTGCTATTCAAGCCAATTCACATGGGTTTGCTCCTTCCATCACCAATTCTTGATTTTCAAATACATTTAGATTATTCATAACTCCTTTGATGTTAATTTTGCACTAGAATCACTAAGTCTTATGTGGATTTTATGAATTTGTTGTATTTAAAAGAATTGTAGATATATATATCAAGCATATTCCCAACATTAATCATAAGCCAAGTATATATATATATATATATATATATATATATATATATATATATATATATATATATATATATATATATATATTGTATTTGTTGTTGTAAAGATGGCTTCCAATGCTTCCCCTTCTGATTCACAAGTACTTGCCAGTTCACATGTACTTGCTAATTCCTAGACACTTACTAGATAAAAGGTACTTGCTAATTCACAAGTGCCCCTGGTACTACCACTAGTATCACCCATTAGCAGTGGCATATCTGGACTAAGTACTACTCCTGCTATGGTACCTGTACCCCAATATTGGTACAGCACTTCCCCTACAGCAAGTACCTTAACAACTGGTTGTTTACTTTACTTTGCTTTTGGTTCTTGGATGTTTACTTTGCCTGCCCAACTCATTTGCCCAAGTTGCAGAAGGTAATAATTGAATTGCACTTACTATATGTGACTCGCTATGTTGTATATTATGTGTTTCCCTTACAAGTTTGTAGTAAATTAGCTAAATATTGAAAAAACAATTTTCTGGATACTTATATTATAGAGGAGACTGTCCAAATTTATACTGACGAGGTGCCTCTATTGATCTGTAGGTGCTTTTACACTGCCTCTGCAGGTACCTTTATTTATTCCTCTGTAGGTACTTTTTTCTCAAATACTTCTAAAGGTGCTCAGCCTTCATCGGTTCTTATTAAGGTTCTTATAAGTACCAATGGTCTTAAGTCCATACTTGAAAAGTTGATTTCCTCCTAAGTACCTCTAAAAGGTGCTCAGCCTTCATTCGCTCTCGTTAAGGTTTTTATAAATATTTACGGGCTCCTAAGACTATTGTATACTTAAAAAGCTAATTTCCTCAAGTGCTTTTCATAGGTGCCTAACTTCATTTCTTGGTTTTATCTTTGCAAAACCTGCACATAGAGGATGAAAGTGTAGGTCCTCTAGTGCTTCCTTATTAAACATGGTATCAAAAATTAGGGAGTTGCTTATGTAGCCTTGTTCCAAATTCACCTATTAACTCTAAGCTGACTCCAAGGATTTTTCTGCATGCTGTAATACGTAATAAATTTAACATACATATAAATACTTAGGAACGTGTTGAACAATATGCTTTGTTTTGACTTTCTATTTATGAATAATAGTGACCGATAAGCCTACATTCTTTACATTCGCCTTTTATTCAGTTGCATGTGAATGTTTTAAAATGTTAGCCATTTTGTCAGCTTTTGTCTTTTCCATTTTTTGCAATGTCCTTAGGAAAAAGCTGTTAGGTTGGCTATTTGAGGCCGTAGGTCAGCCTAGTAGAGGCCGTGAATTAACCTTAGGTGCTTTTCAATTCTTGGTGCTTCTTCATTTTTGGCGCTTCCTCATTAGTCTCTTGTAAGGCACAATGGCTAAGGACTTGGCAGACTCTGGTACAGGGGATTCATTTGCATCATATTTTATTTCTCTTCCTTAGAGGACCCATGGTCAGAAGATATGGCAGATCTTGCACCAATGTTATAGGCCTCTCCTTGAGAGCTATTGGCTAGTGTCATCCAAGTCCTTTAGTGCATCTTCTTCTTAAGAAGCTTAATTGGACTTACGCCTAAATCATAGGGTTGGACATGCATATGTATAACTACATTGGTGTTTCTAGGGAAGGTACCATATGATGAGTACAGATGTAGAGGAAATTTGGTTCCTTTGACTACTCCTGCATAAACCTATAACTTCCTTTTACTTATAAGTTAAGTAGTAGCTAGGTGTCCTATATCTATACATAGAGTTTGCGAGTGTCCTCAAAATATGTTTTATGACATAAATAACCACAAGAAACTAAAGTATATGAGAATGGCATGTCAAGAGATGTTCTACATGTTTATATCTTATTTACGTCATGTTCTTACCTTTAGAAATTAAAACAAAGTAAAAGAAAACAAGAAAAGTAGAAGAAAAGTGTTAAGCATGTGGCTTGAGTGTGGCTTGCAAGAGTGGCGTGTGAGGCTCTTGTTGTGGCCTTTAGGTTTTTCTTTTGGTTGGTGAAAGTCGAGAGGATCAGAATGTCTAGTGAAAAGATGCCTCCTTAAATGTTTAGAGGTGTATTTATAAGCACTTTGCTAATTAGGAAAACTACATCTCACCTAATTAGGAAAAGATTCATATTTAGGTGATTTAATTTCCCAAAGAGCAAGATATTCTCTTTCATACAGACTCTAATTTTTGGCCAAGCTTGCCTAAAAGGGATTTTTTTTATTTTCTTTTTTTATTATTTATTTAAAGAGCAATTTTTTCCTGTTCAGTTAAAAACAGTTGAGAGCTTCCTCTTTAATTAAATAGAGAAGATATCCTCTTTTATTCTTTCTTTGATTTTCGGCCAACATAGGAGATTGGCTACCTTTTCATATTTTTATTTTATTTTTTAAAAATATCTCTCCTATTTTCTTCCTTTCTTAATCTAATTTTCCCTTAAGTGTAAAAGGAAGACTAGATTCACTCTTTTTCTCCATGGTTAGTCAAAAATGAGCTTGGAGCAAGGTCTTAATGGGCCTTCCCCCAGTTGGCACTCCCTAGGCTTGTTTTGGTTCAATACAACCTTGGGTTGGGTCCAATTGAAGCACAGGAGATACATGTCTTTGCTTATGAGCCTCACTGCTCTTTCTAACCTATTTCCATTTTATTACCTTTTAGGGAAAATTACTATTTAATCATTGTATTTTAATGAAACTAATTATTTCGTTTCTATATTTTAAAAAAATACACTATTTAGTCCCTATAAAAATTTCTGTTAAACTATTTAGTTTCTCTGTCAAATTTTTTGTTAGTCAATATTAGTCAACCTACTATTTAGTCCATCTATCTTAGTAAAACTAATTAGTTAGTTCCTATATTTTAGATAAAAAAAAATATTAGTTAGTCTCTGCAATTTTATTCTGCTAACTATTTAGTTCTATAATTATTTTTCATAATTATTTTTTATACCTAAATTACCCTAATTCTCTGCCCCTTGTTTCTTTCTTATCCTTTCTTATTTATCTCTTCGTGTTTATTTTATTCTATACCCTCACCTTTCTCTCCCTTATTATCTCTTTATTTTTATTTGTTAATAAAAATTATTGTAAATTGTCTACACTAAAAAGTTAATTAGTTTCTTTAAATTTCTAAATAATTAAGAAAAATTATTTCTAACCAGATAAATATAAAAATAATGTCCAAAGACTTGAAAATTAAAAAAAAATGTAAATTAAAATTTAGTCTTCACATAGCAAAATTTGTATTTTTATCTAAGAATATATTGTTCAAAATATATTAATTAACTAATTAGTTTCACTAAAATAGAACTAAATAGTAGTATTTTTCAAATACAGAAATCAACTAATTAGTTTCTTTAAACTAGAGAAATTAAATAATAGTATGGGTAACGAAAAATTTGACGGAATGACTAAATAGTTTAGCGAAAAATTTTACAGGGACTTAATAATATATTTTTTTAAAATACAAGGACCAAGTAGTTAGTTTTGTTAAAATTCAGGGATTAAATAATAATTTTTCCTATCTTTTTTTTTCCTCTATAAACCTAATTAATTTTTATTTTTAATATGTAGAACATCTCATGAACATTTCTTTAGTACCTTTAGCATCTTTGAAGCGGTTTGAAACTTTTATCATTGAGCTCTTCACTACCTCAGATGTGTAGGATCTATAAAGATTAAAAAAAAAAATTGGGGTCTACAAATGTGAGTATGAAAGATAATTGAAATGAAAAGTCAGATTATATTGATTACTGAAGGAAATTATAAGGCTTGAAAATTAAAATGCAATAGCTTGGAAAGTAAAGATTGCTTGGAATTGAAATTGACAATAAATGTAAAAGATAGATCGACTATTAGAGTTTTAGATTGATTGGACTGCTAAAGTGCTTGGATTGTTGTTGATTTATTTATTGGTTTGATTGGTTGTTTATTGTTAGGTTGATTGAGCATTTTCACGTTGTTGCTCATCTCACATTTATAATTCTCATTGCAGGTACTTGAAAAAGTCTGGAAGATCATATTTTGTAGTTGATGGGAGTTACATGGCACTATTTGGTAACTTTCCTTAACTTCTCATAAACTACTCTCTGCTAACTCCCTTTTGATATTCATTTTCAACATTTATATACTAATTTATCTCAGGCTTTTCACTAATTAAACTAATGAAATAAAATTTGTAAAACTAATTTAATTAATTTTAGGCATAAAAATAATTAATATATAAAATTAATTATTTTAGTGCAAATAATAACAAATTGAAAATTAGGAATGGTAGTGTTGTAAGAATTATAGTTCAAGAATAGTGAGTGAAATTAAGTCATATATTTTTGTTACTGTAATACCCTAGAGATTATCAACATTTGATGTAGTGAACATACGTTTATTTTGATGTTAATTAAATTAGCATTCTTTATCTTAAAGCTTTATTTGTTTTATAACATTCTTATACACAAAGTCCTCATAATAAACAAAGTGTTAACATGTAGCGTTGTTCTTAAATATCACTAAACATAGGATAGTTAATATAAGAAATTAACTATCTAGATAGATTAACATAAGTTGGGTTGATTTTCTAATGACTGAAAGCAATGATTTCATGAACTACAACTGCCGAGTTGCTGTTAGATCGCATTGAACGTGCTTTGTAATTTTCTTCTAACTTTAATTATTCCCCAAAAAAATTACTAGGTGCCTAGAAAATTACAATTCTTTTCCCATTAATTTGTAAAAAGTCCATCTTCATTTCTATTTTATTAAAAATCTTGGGATATTAAAATTATAGTCAAAAGAATAAATTGACTTCATTCTTTTCAAATCAAATGGCTTAAGAAATCACTAATGTTGAGTAAAAAACTTATTAAAATTAACTTATTCTTGGCTTGGTATTATGCACAGTTCTCTGAGGTCTTGAATTGAACTAAAGAAGTGACTATACTGAACTAAACTTTTATTAATATTTTGGTTTGTTTATGGGTTTTCACTAAGAATTGAATTGGACCTATATCGATATCGAATGGAGAACTAATTCCATACATATGTTTTTTCTATAATTTTTTATGTGTATTATATATTTTCAGTATATATATTTTCAGTATAATTATATAAAATATATTTGATTAAGATTAATATATATATATGTGTATTATATTTAAATAGTTAATATATTTTATATTTAAAATAGAATATAAATGCACATTATCACTAAAAAGTTATAAATATAATTTTTCACAATAATATATTTGTTTAAGAGTTTTCGTCGCAAGTGTTTTCGATTATAATATTTTTAACAGTGAATTTCGGTAATGTGCTGAGAAATACAAAGGAATGGATTAAAAGAAGCAAATATAAAATGCGTCTTTATGTTATATATATCTTACTTGTGGATTTAAACTTAAAAGTAATGTTTATTTAACTCTTTTCTTCGGTCTGTCTAAATATCCTACAATACAAATGATGCTACTCACGAGTATTCTCCTACGAGCCTAAGCCTGCAGGGCAAGAGTAGAACGTAGGGTGGATTGGTTTGGTAATCTCTCATATATTTATATTTATGTCATGAATAGGAATGGCAGCAGGAAGGGTAATCGCAAAATTTATTTTATTTGAATCTCATTAATATACTCAATACCTGAATCCGTTTCACACCTGATCGATTATCATTACTAAAAAATATTTGAATCCATTTAATTTTATACTTTTTAATTAATAATCTACATAAAAATATTTTATTAATAACTATATTTAAAACTTTAATAATTTCATAAAATATTTAAATTCTATTTGTTTAAAAAATAATATATAAAAATTTATAAATATTATTATAAAATACATATTTTATATTGAATTAATTATTTATGTAACATCCCTAATTTTTAAATAATAATAATAATTATTATTATTATTATATATATATTTTATTCTAACCCTGGTATTGTGGACTTCGCGTATGTACTTTCATTTCATAGAAATTCGATCGTCGCCCGGATTTATAATTTCAGAGCAGATAAGCTGCTGGAACTATTTCAAAACCGGGTCAAGATTATAGGCTACGCCATCGTTTTCAGACGTTCTGGACGTGTTCCAGGTGTCAGATTTGGCATAGATAAACTTAAACTCTACATTACTCAATTTTTGCCTTGTACTGGGTTAGAATAAAATTTATAAAATATTCGTGGATGATAAGAAAATTATTATTCCTATTGCAATAACCTTATAATATTGTTAAGAACCGCGGGGCAGGTTTATAGAATTTTTAAAGTTAGTTTGGATAGTTTTTGAAAAATATTAGTTTTGAAGTCTTATAATTGAGTTGTCTGATGTTGTGATTATTGCTTGGTTTGGAGGGCTCAGGAGGGCCCATATAATAATGATGAGATATGAGTTGAGTTTAGAAGTGTTATTTGAACCATTTTGCAGGTTGGGTAGGTCATAGGTATAGGGGAGACTCTGCCAGATTTTCAGCACAACTTAGGGTGTCTTTGGTCTTTTCTAAACTTGTATTGAGTCAAATATATTAAATAATTGCAATGAAATTATCAAGTGAGCAGATGACCTTCCTCCTCCGCCACCGCTTGATGACCTCAGTTCAAGTTTGTGAGTAAAATATTAATTTTAATTATAATTTCGATATTATTATATGTTCAAGCATGTTCATGCATCACTTATAAATATGTATCTATGTAGTTAAATACTAGGCACGTTTTATATTGCATTCATAATTGTTGAAGTGCCATGGATGTTGTTTGTGGTAATTTGGAGTAGTGTGTGTGCGTGGCGTGCGTGTGGTATGGTATTGGATATGGATAGGATGAGTAGACACGGCTTGAGAGACACTCGCTGAGACCCGGTCCTTTGGGGTAGACATGGCTTGAGAGACACTCGTTGGGACCTCGCATTTAGTTTATTAAGCGAAAGTTCAGCTTGAGAGACACTCGCTGACAGAGGTTGGATTAAGAGGGCTGTATAGGGGATCAACTCCTATATATGTATTACTTGACAGTGTTGGGTGTGTGAGTGCTCCAAATTGCCTTTTTGCTGCTATGATATGAAAATTATGATGATGTTGTATTTCACTCCACAAGGTGCATTAGCTTTAGATAGCTATAGAGATTATGGTTAAAATTGATATTATACTCTCTGAGTCAAACGCTCACTCCTGTTCATCTATTTTTCCAGGCTACAGGAGGATTATTTGTTGTGGCTAACCTGCTCTTCTTCTTCGCAGTTCCATTAATAGTATTTAATGTATTTTGTACAATTGAGTTAAATTTTAGACTTCGCATATGTTAGAAGCATTTATTTTTATTTTGGGCCTATATTATAAAAGTTATGTTGGACTTGTAAAATTATTAACTGTATGCATGATGGGATTGGATGAGTGAACTGAGCTCCCATTTGAGTTATGACATTTTGATTATGTGGAGGGTGAGCTGAGCTCCCCAATTTATTATATATTGTGTTTATAGGTCGGGTGAGTCAAAAACTTCCCGTTGAATGGTCCATTTTATGGCCGGACTTTGTCCGGTTAAATTCTTGAAATTGGGCTCAAATGGACCTTAGGATTAGGTTGAGGAATAGTTAGGCTTACTATGGGCCTCGGGGCCTTTAGGCTGGCCCAGGTCCTAGTGCCGGTCTGACCCATAGGTTGGGTCGTGACAAAAGTGGTATCAGAGCTTAGGCTTTAGATTCATGGGAAAGTATGCACCTAGAGTTGTCACATGCGGAGTATAGGATTCTGTTTCGTCTTTTTTCTATAATTCTTTGTTTCTAGATTCTGCGTTATTCCTCGATTAATATAAGAGTGCTTCAGTTTAGCAACTCAGTTTTATGAAGTATATAGAAGTGTGAAATAGAGTTAGCAGACATGTTGAGGTCTGCCATGGAAATACGTTCTCCAAGAAACACTATATTTCTCAGTATGGCTCTAAGTGTTATGCCTATCTGGTGCTAGGCACTAGTACATAAAGGTGAGTTTTGATAGTATAATTGCACTAGATAAGGGTGAAGATACCACTGCTGGCAGTCGTCAGTGGATGACCCAGTCAAAGTAAGTTTATGATAATAATAGATTCAAGAGAGATAAGAGATTAGGAGACCTAGTCTGTCAGGACGTATAGTAGTAACTATACAATATTCTCAATGTCTGCTTTGTAAGCTGCAGATTACAGTATCGATATGAGATTATTGTGTAGAGTTGCGTGCATCCTCGTGGTGCTCCATAATGAGGGTGTTTACGGATGGCCTCTATTTTGGTACAATTATGCCAGAACAGAGTTCTATATCTGCAGAGGAGTTAGGAACTCCTAGTTAGGGATCTAGAGCTAGAATATCGAAAGGTTACAATTGAGTGGTAACTAGAGTCAGTAATTCGGTTACCCCAGCATGAGCTCGAGTTACATCAAGAGTTGCCATCAGACTAGAGGTTGCGGATTAGTTGCAAAGTAAAGGTGATATCTATAGAGTGAGATCATCTGGTCTTTGGTATGGAATTTTGGATGGTTTTTGCAGTACGACAGACGTTTTGCTTAGAGCTTAGTGAGAATAGTATATCTTGTGTGTATCAGCAAGGTGTAAAGTATAACCCTACTACCTAGGAAAGGTCGAAACTATGAATTGATGATTTACAAAGCTATGATATGATAAGAGAGTCATTAATTTAACATGCTTTTGGCAAGGTGCTAAATGTAGTACCTTTGTTGCAGTAAGTTAGGGCATAGTCCTTTCTTTTCAGAAGGGATCGAAGGTTATTACTGATAATGATGACTTATGGAGTAGTGTCCCAGATGGGATTGTAGCGTGAGATAGAGAGTTGTTAGCTCAGGTGTTATGGAGAGGGTACAAGTTCCATGTAGGAATTATAAGATGTAAGATCAAGATGTATGTAAGCCTTTAAATTGAATGACGGGTTTGGATACCTAGTATTTTAAGTTTCAGCTAATTAAATGGATATAAAAAATTAGAGTTGCTACAGATCCCCTCCCTAAGGTAGTAGGGGGCAGTATGTAGTCCAAAAGGGTAAGAATAGAGATCACGCATGAGAAGTATGACTGTTATTCCCTAAGTTCATCCTTAGCTTCTTAATGCTTAAGACTAAAGTATACTCCAAATAAAGTAAAAGAAAAAGGACAAAAGTTAGCATCGATAAATCATAGAATATATATATAGATATATATATATATATAGATGGAGTGCGGTTCAAATGCAGTAGGAGAGATAGCCTGAATGCCAGTAGAAGTCTAGCTAGGGTAGTTAGAGTATTAATTCTGAGTAACATTGAGGTATAGATGACATGGTAGGGATAGTGGAAAGGTATAAGTTTCTGATATGACAATCAGGTGCAAAAAGAAAATAGAGCTAAAGGATGGAAGAGTGAAAGTTCAGATTTGGGTAAGATAAAAAGAGTCGGCTAATGAATAAACTGGAAAAACAGATTAGGATAAGATTAGGAAGAATAGAGCCAAAATACCAAGGAGGTGAATGTGGTTCTAGGATGGGTAAACGAGATAAAAAAAAAAAAAAAGGATAGAGAGCATAGAAAAGGATGGCATTAGGAAGAACATTGTTAAGTTATGGAACCCAGAAGTACAGGGCTTAGAGCACGTCATAAGTGATGTAGTGTTAGGAGCCTGAGCCTAGAGCTTAGAGTTACAGGATTTGGATTAGACCTTATCTGTTTTCTACCCCCAAGGTAGGATACTGGGGCAATGACATAAGAACCCTTTTGGTTGTTGGCAATATAATGGAAATTAGGTGAGGTGTGTGACCAAAGGAGGTAGTAACTGTTGAGCGTGCTGTGGTAACTTGAATTATATTGTCAGATAAAGAAGCAAGATCAGTAGGAGTAAGTTGGACAAAAGTCAGCATAAGGGATATAAATATGCAAGATGAAAGATAATGTCACAGAGGCTTGATATTAAAATTTAGAGTGGTGAGACCTAAAGTCAAAAATTGGAGTTAGACATATATTTTCAGTGTGATCGATAGAATAATTATGTAAAAAAAAAGAATAATAATAAATAAATAATAGTATGATAATATGTAGCAGAACGCTAATAACGGTCAAAATAGGATAAGATAGGTATAGGTGTAATTATAAGATATTGAGACGTACATGGATTAGAGGAGTGATTGTTGATAAGATTGGAGTAGATCTGAAAGAATCTGTGAGTGCTTTTATCTTCTAGAATATATCTAAGTATAAGGAGCATTGGACAAATAATTATAAGTATGAAAGATAAATGAAGAGTAAAAAGGAAATAGTAAATTCTAAGATGATATGTCAGGCAGGACAACAGTATAACAAATGGTAGATACAACTGATATCTTATAATAATGCACAATAATTACAAAGAAATAATGAAACTAAAAAGGGAGACTAAGGGGTATGAGCTAAATCTTGTTTATCAAACAATGGTATACCATAAATGGTGGGAGAACATTTCTCCTTCTTTTCAAATTGGCTCGTATTTCGATTCTAGGAGATTATGTTAAGAAGAGAGGTCGTGTCAAAGTGACCCAATTAATTGAAAATTTGATGGGCATTAGTACATATCCAATCTTTTGAGGCAAAAATGACGATAATAGTGTACCTAATGTTAAGTATGAAAGAATGATGAGAGAGGTAACAGGAGTTAAATCGAGCTAGTTACTAGGGCTTATAACCCTTTTAAACTATAAGCTGGAGGAAGTGCTATTTGCTAATGAGTTATAACGAATAAAATTATTGCTAATGGGAAAAGTTGAGGCTGAAGTTTGGAAAGCTATAAGCAGTATATGTGATTATATTAATGAGAATGAATACGTGAAGTATCTTGTTCAGAATTAAGGCATGGCACATATTTCCCACAGTCGTGTTAGTTCAGATGGAACTTATAATTTCTAGGGCTCCTATCCATCTAGGATGAGCAATTTCCTACTAAGGCTGGTAGGGAATGATAATGTTCTGATAGGTAAGTTGGGAAAGGGGATACAAAAAGAATTTTCTATGGTTAATTACAAGTGTTACGTAATGTGAAGAATGTGCTGGTAAGAGTCAATCATAAAGTTAGAATTCTCTAAGTAATGGAACTAGTAATCAAGATAAGACTAAGAAATAAAAAAAAAAAAGGAAAAAATTGATGATGGGATGGACATCCTTAAAGGAAAAGGTGTAAGGGTGAGATAGGACTTAGACTAAGGAATAAGTACAGCATGTTGAAAAGATATCAACGATAGCAGAAATAAGAAAAGAAAGTGGATAAGATCCAAAGGACAGGAAGAAAGCTCGGTATAGCTAGTTATAATGACGAGGATAAGAAGGAATAGGTATGCTAGGAACACACTAAGAGATGTTTGAAACAAGTTATTATGAGATGATAGATTAAAGGAGTAGTAGAGCTTCGATCTGAGTGCCAATGTGTCAGAAGTAGGCCACATACTAAGAAGCTTTAGGAAGAAGTCTAGATATTTTCATTCCAGAGAAGGAGTGGGAAACGATAAAGTTGCATTAACTGGGTTGTCAGGGAATATAAATACATTTGTCCTATAAGAGAAGAGACCCAGTTCACTTTCCAATATTGATAAGTGGTGTAGGGTACGCTTGACACTTGGATGGAGGTCTACATAACTAGTTACATAAGATGGACAAGAGCTGGTCTAAGGACCTTAGTAATAACACAAAAGAGATTGAAAATTTGAAGTATCATGGGAGTGAGAAGATTTATAAGTATTGACTATTGAGGTCATAGGACAAGTAAAGGTTTCGAACGAGATGTATATGATAGGTGCTACAGGAAAGCATTTCATAGGATACTATAGGATAAGGAACATAAGTCATATTTTTGGGGAACAAAGATTATTGAAACAAAGGAATGAGGACTGAAGTCACTAAGAGACACGTTAGGGCGTAATAAAAGTGAGGTAAGTGCCAAAGTTGATTAAAGTTATTAGATATCAAGTCGAGAGTAGTGGAGTTATAATGAGTACTAGAGATGACAAAAAAAAAAGAGGGGTAAATGAGTAGTCAGATGTGATGGTTTAGACTCAGAAGGAGGATGGTAGCTGGCATACTACGATAGGAGCAAATAGACATAAAAATTTTTAACCATCCATGTAGATCCAAGGCGGAAGATGTAAAATTTGCAATGGGTGACCGTGTTCTTGAAGGTTTCTCCTATGAAAAGGGTTATGAGATTTGGAAAGAAAAGGCAAATTGGCACTCTGTTATATAAAACCTTTTAAGATCATGGATAGAGTGGGAGTAGTTGCCTATCAGTTAGAGTTGTCACCAAACCTTTCTCATGTCCACCTAGTATTCCACATTTTCATGCTTAGAAAGTATGTTCCCGATCCTTCTCATGTATTGCGACCAGACACAGTGGAGTTAAATGAGAATTTGATCTTTGAGAAGCAACTAGTAGCCATAGTAGACTATCAGATGAGACAACTTTGGTCAAGGCAAATCCCTATAGTTAGTCCTGTGGAGGAGTTAATCTATGGAGGTATGCACTTGGAAGTTAGAGCGGGATATGCGCAGTAAGTACTCATAAATTTGATATGTAACTATGTGTCATTGTTCTGCCTTGTGTAAAATTCAAGGACGAATTTTCTATAAGGGGGAAAGAATATAACATTCCTAATTTTTAAATAATTATTATATTTATATATATATATTTTTTATTCTAACCTTGGTATTGTGGACTTCGCGTATGTACTTTTATTTCGTGGAAATTCGATCGTCGCCCGGATCTACAATTTCGACCTGAGCAGATAAGTTGCTGGAACCATTTCAGAACCGGGTCAAGATTATAGGCTACCCTACCATTTTTAGACGTTCTGGACGCGTTCTAGTTGTCAGATTTGGCATAGGTAAACTCGAACTCTATATTACTCAATTTTTGCCTTGTACTAGGTTAGAATAAAATTTATAAAATATTCGTGGATGATAAGAAAATTACGATTCCTATTGCAATAGCCTTATAATACTGTTAAAGACCGCGGGGTAGGTTTATAGAATTTTTAAAGTTAGTTTGGATAGTTTTTGAAAAATATTAGTTTTGAAGTCTTATAATTGAGTTGTCTGATGTTGTGATTATTGCTTGGTTTGGAGGGCCCAGGAGGGGCCATATAATGATAATGAGATATGGGGTGAGTTCAGAAGTGTTATTTGAACCATTTTGCAGGTTGGATAGGTCATAAGTATAGGGAAGACTCTGCCGAATTTTCAGCACAACTTAGGATGTCTTTGGTCTTTTCTAAACTTGTATTGAGTCAAATATATTAAATAATTACAATGAAATTGTCAGGTGAGCCGGGACAGCCTTCCTCCTCTGCCCAGCCGCCGCAGTGACCTCGGTTTAAGTTTGTGAGTAAAATATTAATTTTAATTGTAATTTCGATATTATCATATGTTCAAGCATGCCCATGCATCACTTATAAATATGTATCTATTTAGTTAAACATTAGGCACGTTTTATATTGCATTCATAATTGTTAAAGTGCCATGGATGTTGTTTGTGGTAATTTGGAGCAGTGTGTGCGTGTGGCGTGCGTGTAGTATGATATTGGATATGGACAAGACGGGTAGACACGGCTTGAGAGACACTCGCTGGGACCCCGTATTTGGTTTATTAAGCAAAAGTTTGGCTTGAGAGACACTCACTGGCAGAGGTTGGATTAAGAGGGCTGTATAGGAGATCAGCTCCCATATATGTATTGCTTGACAGTGTTGGGTGTGTGAGTGCTCCAAATTGCCTTTTTACTATTATGATAAGAAAATTATGACGATGTTGCATTTTACTCCACAAGGTGCATTAACTTTAGATAACTGTAGAGATTACGGTTAAAATTGATATTCTACTCTCTGAGTCGAACGCTCACTCTTGTTCATCTATTTTTCCAAGCTACAGGAGGATTATTTGTTGTGGCTAACCTGCTCTTCTTCTTCGCAGGTCCATTAATAGTATTTAATGTATTTTGTACAATTGAGTTAAATTTTAGACTCTGCATGTGTTAGAAACACTTATTTTTATTTTGGGCCTATATTATAAAAGTTATGTTGGACTTGTAAAATTATTAACTGTATGCATGATGGAATTGGATGAGAGAACTGAGCTTCTATTTGAGTTATGACATTTTGATTATGTGGAGGGTGAGCTGAGCTCTCCAATTTATTATATATTGTGTTTACAGGTCGAGCGAGTTAAAAACTTCCTGTTAAATGGTTTATTTTATGGCCGGACTCTGTCCGATTGAATTCTTGAAATTGGGCCCAAATGGGCCTTAGGATTAGGTTGAGGAATAGTTAGGCTTACTACGGGCCTCGGGGGTTTTAGACTAGCCCAGGTCCTAGTGCCGGTTCGGCCTATAGGTTGAGTCGTGACAATTTATTTAAAAGGATTCAGGCAACAAATACCCAATATACAAAACTTGAACTTGATTCAAACTCATGCTTTATTTGTTGTTATATTTATTGATATATTACACCTTAAAATACCCAGGTAAAAACGGCTTCATACCCAAGCGACTAAGGATCCACCACCAAAACCATATCATAGTTCGAATGCCGCCATAGTTTATATATTATTATTGTTTAATTTTGAATATGATTTAAACATTAGTATGATTCACTCGCCAAATAACATGGTCTGAATGTCGTAAGGCACGCTTAACTAAATGATAGTATCATACTGAAACACTAACTAAATTTAGGAAATAAGCATCCTAAATTATTTGTGATTTTGAATCTCACTCAAATCCAAATTTCGGAACATGTTAAAGATAAACTCTCAATGCCAACAAGAGTTTATCCCGTGCGTGTAAAAAGGGTTTAATATCACAAATGTCTCTTTCTATTTAGCTTATTCGTTAAATCTCTTGTTCTCATATTGCCCTTTACTAGGGATGGTAATATGTCGAGTATTTATAGGTACTCAATATGATCGAAACCTAATAAAAAGAGTTTGGGTAGTATATAATCGGTTATAGGACGAGCTCCGGGTTTGAGGAAATTAGGATGCAATATATTCGATATCACATACCACTAGCAACTTGTTTGATTAGATGAAAAAGGGAGGAGAAATAAAATAATTGGGGAAAAAAAAGAGGGATGCCCACTTTCTTTTGTTGAATAAGAAAAATAAAATAAAAAAAAATATTTACCCAATATTTGAGAAAAATTATATAATGGAATCAATGCATGTTCAACAGTTTCATTATAATTATTGATTGAAATAAGTCCCACATACATTTCACTATAATCAATGGTTATAATAAAATAATTATATGTATATCGATTTTATCAAATAAAAATTCCTTATTTGGAGACTAAAAGTTTAAAAGAATTCAGTTCAATTAATTTTTATTCTAATGTTTGAAACTAATAAGTAAAAGAATTCAATTTCATTTATATACTATTGTAAAATATAATTCCATATATATATATATATTCCTATTTTTTAGAAGATTATAGTTGCTAACTCAGCCACTGGTTGATTCTTAAACTGGACTAGAATTAGCTAAGTCAAAATTAAGATTAGATTGAGTCTATGGTTCAAGTTTACAAACCAATTCGAAAATATGGGTATGGGGGCCGATTTGGTCTCCCTTCTTAAACCTAAATAAGAACCAAATCGATTCACAAAATATGTTTTTTTTCTTTTTTAAAAAGTTTATGTTGAATACCTTAATTTTTTATATTAAAATTGGGTTGGACTATGAACTAAATCAAAATCAGATCGAAAACATTTCGAACCAAAATCATTGACGAACTAAAACTACTTTTAATCAAAACTGATCTGAATCGTGAAATTAATAGAACCAGCGATTCTAAGCCGAAACTGAATTATGGTCAAGTCTAATAATTACTCAAATTAATAGAGAATGGTTATTTTTTACTAGTAGTTTCTTAGATTTAGAATTTGTTACACTTTCGCCTATCATCTTAATTTTATTAACATAAAAATCTCTAAACTTAAAAAAGTTATATAAAAGTTTCACATACCAAAATCTATTTCCGATCAATATGATACATGATACAATAAAAGAAATTACAAAAGAAAAAAGTACTACATATTAAATTCATATTAGTCTCTCCTATAATTTCTGTCTCATTTTATTAATCTTTCTCAAAAGTTCATAAATTATATTTTTCATAAATTATATTTTTTACTCAATTAAAGATTATGTCATTATATCACTTAAAAAACCTATAACAATTGAAACTCTATAATAAAAAAAAAGTATTAATTTTTATTTTATAATATAATATTATATTTAATTAGTCGAAGATGTAATAAGATTATATACAATATTTTTGAAGTGAAAAGGAATTTTTATATAACATTTTTTATTTTAAGAGCCTTTATCGCAATAAAATGAAACTACAGTACCAAAACCCACCACAACGCTACGCACGCTCCACAACAAATTTAAAAATCAAAACGACCTTTCCCTTCATTCTTTCCTGTTCATATCTCTCTTTCCATCTCTCTGCCTTCTCTGCTTGTCCTCAATCTCGTAGATCTAGTGCTGAACCGTACACAACATGATACAGCTACTTTACACCGTAATTTTTGCAGAAATGGTCCTGATTTTGACGCTTCTATTCAAAACCCCTTTGAGGAAGCTTGTGATCATGACTTTGGATCGGGTCAAGCGTGGGAGAGGCCCCATTATGGTCAAGACCATCGCCGGTACTGTCTTCGTTGTGCTTTTGTCTAGTGTTTACAGTATGGTCGAGATCCAGAACCGTACGATCGAGGCCGGTGCTCCCAATCCTACGGACCAGGTCCTCATGTCCCAGCACATGCTTGAAGCGTCTCTCATGGGTAATTCTTTTCTGTCGCTTTTACGTCGATTTTGGTGTTCTATGAGACTTATTTCTTGCTTTGACATTTTTTTTTTTTGATTGTTCTTGAATTTTGATTTTATTGAAAAAAATGAATGCAATAATGACATAAATATCTGAATGAAATAGCAATTGCATCAAAAAAATTTCAGTCGCTCTTTGTCTGGTTGTTGAATTTCGCGCAAATAGATTGATGTGAGCTGGGTTTTTCAGTTACTTTTAGTTTATTTTGTTTTCAAGGTTATTAGAGCTCATCATTATCTGATTGCATTGGAATTGAGTACAAGGAAAAAATATTGGGTAATTTGTTTCAAATGAGCTACACACCCAAATTAGAGAACTATTGAATTTGAATTTTTTTTTTATTTAAATTTGGAGAATGAGGTTAGATGATTGTTGTCGATTATTTCATGTAATTACTTAATTAAATATCAAGTACTTTTTTGTCATCACTTGGAGCATTATGGAGCTTTGGCATGCTTTTTTGTGAAACCATTTTGGAAACAGGAGTTTTATATATTTTTGCAACTGTTTGATGTTGTCATTACTTAATAATGGTCCGTCTATGGGAAGCTTGGCTTGTAGCCTTGTACACAAGTGGACAATTGCAGTTCTTCTTCTTCCTCCTCTTTTTTTTTTTTTTTTTCTGGTCCAGTTGGTCAACCTACAATATAGATGGTAATCCCCCTCCATAAATCTCACTCTACCCATATCAATTAAAAGGCTTCCTGCTGTTCTACAGGAGAGTAGCTGACTTTAGAATTTTGCTTCCTAGGACTTCTTCGCACTTGAGTTTTTTGCTTGAGTCATTGAACTGCTTAGCCAATGGTTTTGTTCATGCATGCAACTTTAACCCATGATTTTTTGTTATTTTAATTTCACTTTTTTTTTTTATCAAAGTTATTTATATTCAAGGCTAATTTTGAGTTAAATTTCCATTCCTAGCATCAACATCAACAAAATGCTTTGCTGAAATCTCGATGTTAATTGTTAGAAATAGAGAGACTAGTTCTTTGACATTATCGTTAAAAAGAGGGAGACTAGTTCTTCGATATTAATAAATATGTTCTACGCTTGGGGAGTTGAGTGCATTAAGTTTGCAGATGCAACCCACTTGTGGTAATGCATATACTGCTTCAGTGTGTGGTATAAGATATACTGGGTTCATTTCACGACTTGAAATAGACTTTATATCAAGTGACAAAAACACCTTAAAATTGTGTCATAATTAGTTTTGTTTGATTGCTCCTTAAACTAAGAAGAAAAGGAAGATGAAATTTTTTATTTATTTATTTTTTACTTCCAAGTGAATAAGCAAGTGATGTAATCAAGGCTAAATATGTGTCATCTAAGTTTTAGTTCTTTATCACACTACCTATTGCAACAATATGAGGTTTTATGAAAAATATGTGTTCTGTTGAACTTAGTCATAGGGCTGATACAATGAATGTTGGTATTAATTTAAATGTGATATGGCCCATCAAACAAAAAAAAAAAGATAAAGTCCTCACTTAGTTTCTGCATGCTTAGGCCTTTCGAGTCTATGTAACATTATTGTTGAAGCTACCGTTAAGAAAAACACCTCATTGAATATGTTAGATAGAGGATATTAAAAATTGATTTAAAATTAAATTTGACATATTTTGATTATAAGAATTCAAAAAAAAAAAAAATTCAATAGTATCTAAAATGGTGCTTTTTCAAAAAGTGATTTTTGACCTCCTATTCTCAACCCCAAATGAGGCCTTAGTATGAGAATATCGTGTGACATGTTTCCTTGGGATATATTACAAAGCAACATTGCTTACATGTTTGGAATGAGCTTATGTTTGTTTATACATATTTAATATTTGGGTTTGCTTGGCCTAAATATTGGACCTATATCTTTGGCCAAACTTGGCCTATACTAATAGACATTATATAAAATAAAATAAATAATTTGTTGGGTGGATTGAGTTGGGCTTCACATAACCATTAATCCTAAGCTTGACACACAATAGAGAGGGCTGGGTAAGGGTGTAAATTCTAATTGCTTGGTTGTATTTATGTCGTGTCAATACATGACACGAACACAATTAGGGTAAATATGAAAACGATAAGGGTTAATATGAATACGACACAATTAATGAATCATGTCAAAATCTTAATACTAACTAGTGTTGTCAAGGTGAAAGGCGACAAGGTATCCTATGGCCTTAAACAAGAGGCGAGAGGCGAGAGGCGAGGGCCTTTTTAAAGCAAGGCGCCTGAGCCTAAATTACCTATATAGACACACACACACACACACACACTTAATATAAAAATTCCTACTTTTAACTACTTTATTAAGTAAAAAAGCATATTAAAAAGAAAAAGAAAAAGAAAAAGAAAAAGAAAAAGAATTTATGTAACAGCAATAAAAGCTATCAAATATCAATATCAATATTGTCCTAATTCAAGCAAATAAGAAATTCAAGTATTCTACATCAATTAAACAATTGATTTTTTCAATAATTTCCATAATTACACATCATAGCAAGAACCTCACTACCCATTAAAAACATATCACAAATCATAATGCTCATTTAACAAAAAAGCATATTACATTATCCATTTAACAAAAAATTTAAAAAGATTAAAAAAAATTAAAGTGTTGGAAGTCTGGTACTACTGGTGTGATGAATGGATCATAGAAGGAGAGAATAAGAAGGAGAGAAAGAAGAAAAGAAAAAGTAAAAAAAAAAAAAACCTGGGTCACAGTAGGTGCTAGACATGCTTGTATGTTGCGCAACTTAGGTGAAAGGAGAAGAAAATAGTAGAAGAGTTGAGGAGCATGGGAGGAAAGAATGTGGAGATGAGAGAGGAAGAGAAAGAAAGGAAGAAATACCTAGTTGTCTTGTTTCTCTTTACGTTCTGCACTCTGCAGGGGGCGTAAAGTGGAGTAGCTTTAGAGTTTTCTTTTGTTTTATGCTTTTAAAACAAAATTTATAAAAAAATGGAGAAAGTTTCCATTACTTTGAAGAGGCGTCACCTCTTCGACCCATTGCCTTTCGCCTCGAAGGTCTCAGGCGCGCGTCTTTTCTCATTTGCCTCGCCTTAGCCAGGCGAGGCGCAGGCGCCTTTTTGCACCTTTTACAACACTGATACTAACCCAACCCTTCTATTAAATGGGTTATATAATACAACAAGATTAATATTAAATTGTGTTAATATGACATGACCCATTTGGCACAATTTCACCTGAATCGGCTCATTTAAAATGACTTTACCATTTTAAATTTAACACTATTTTACACAACCCAAAATAACTTATTTGATGTGTTGACATGATTCAACACTTTTAATCTTTAAAAGATTATCTATCATACAAAATTATAAATACCTATGTCTAGGTATTTTATTATAGGAGCTTATTTTTATGATTATTTTTTATAATTAATAGAAGTTTTGAGAATTTATTTGTGTTGATCCTTTGGTTTCTTTTTGTCTACTTCAATTTGGTATTAGAGCCTCTTTGATTAGCCTGTGAGCAATCAAACCGTCAACCTCTTGCAAAATTCCCAGTTCTCCCTTGGCTTCCTTCAAAATTATCTTACTGTTAAAAAAAAAAGATCCTAGCCATCACAAACATAGAATAAAGTAGCACCATCGCTCCCTTTCACCTTGCATCTCCATCCGACCTCAACACCCATTGTCTTTCCCTTCGCAGGTCTGTACCTCGCTAGTCTGCCTTGTGTTTGCTGTTGGCTTCATTGCAAAACAGAGCAAGGCTCTATTTCTCCCTTAAAAAACATGTTAACAGCGAAACCTAACCTTCCCTTTTAAAGCCAGTGTTGCCAATCACCAAAGAGCCACAAAACCACCGGGAATCCCTTCCTTGACATCTGATGACCCTCCACAAAGCAATTCGAAAGTTTGAAGCTGCTTAAAGCTCAAGTTCAATCTGGGTCAGGTTGGAGCCAAATTGTCTTTCGGCTTCATTTTGGCGTTGTGACACTTCTTGGAGACTCGTTGCACTTTGGCAACCTCGCCTCAATTATCAGAACTTCCATCCAAAGTCTCTGCTGCAAGATCTCGCCAGTTCGGGTTTCGGATTTGATGTTTCTGACAAACGAGCTTACACTAGCTACAATGAGCATGTGAACACCTATTCCCGCTTTGTTCACAACTCAGCCACTGAGCCACCACTTCATTGGCTAGCTCAACACTATGTCACATCACCTCATTGGTACTCCAGTGCTACCTTTCTGTCACATCAATGGACAATGCCGTGTCAGCAAAAGTTGACAAGACCCTTTCCTACTAATTTTGACTTGTTGATTCTGATTATGACATCCATTTTTTGCAGAAACAACTCCTAAAGGCTGACAATTGTGTTTTCAGTGAGGTACATTTCTCTAATTGAAATTTCACGTTTTGGACATACATCAAGAGACTGCAAGATGAAATTGATTACTATGAGGCACAATTAGCTGATCTATATCATTGGATGAATAAATATGTTAGTTTTCCTAACGTCTATAATGATTTATATTACCAACAAATTTTATGAGTTGGAGAAAGAGAATTGGAAGATTATAAGGAGAAATGACTCTTTCAATTGAAGTCATAGCTTGATGCCATTGTTCAAATGAAAGTAGAATTTGATGAGTTACCAAAAGTTGACCTGAAAGCAGAGCTTGATGATTTATCAAGAGTTGTTAAAGGTGTAAGGCAAGAACAAAATGAGCAGCTTGAACTCGAAAAGCAACTTGAAGATGAAGAACAAGAAGAACAAGTGGAAGCTAAAATTGAAGAAGTTGAGCTTGAAGAATCTGATTTGGAATGTTTTTGAGTCCTCACATGTTGAAGAACCAGTTTTAGAAACATATGTTGAACAACTTGTTCTAGAAAAAGAAGCTAATGAGGTTGCAACAAGCATGAGGAATATATCCTAGAGAACAAAAAAGATCAAGTCATTGAGACTTCAATGAAAATTGAAGAAATTGAGGAAAATCAAGAAAATGAAATGACAATGGAGATTGATAATTTTTCAGATTTCCTTATTCTTACTAAATTGAAGAGTATTTCGATTGAAGTTGTGATTTATTTTTTATGTTTGGATGTTTCTAGTGATGTAAATGAAATTGAAAGCATGAAGTTTTTTTTTTTCAAGTTCATTGTAGATTGTACAATTGAAGAAGATAGAGTTATTTGTTCTCTTGATTCAGTTCTCAATTCTTCTGCATTATAAGACTTGAGATCGAATTTTCTCCAATCAGAGGAGAACGATGCAGCATTGGAAGAAGATTCAACATGGAATTTTATGTTAATTATAAAATTAGGAAGTTGTTGTTATTATCATTATTCTTATTATTATTTAGGAATTCAATTAGGTTTATTTTTATTATTTTCCTAGTTTAACTTTGTTTGGTGTTCCTAAATTACTTTGATTTAGCATTCCGTATGTATAGGTATTTTATTAGAGGAGCTTATTATTATGATTATTATTGGGAATTAATAAAAATTTTAAGAATTTATTCCTCTTGATCCTTTAGTTTCTTCTTGTTCTACATCAATTTAGTGTCAGAGCTTGTTCTACATCATCTGGTCATTTATCTCAAATGAAGTTTGAAGATCCTTTTTCCAATGATCAAGATTTAAGGCTGCTTAATTTTTGCTTCTGAACTATTGATGCTGGTTGTGTTGTTAATATGCCACTTTAATATTGCTGCTTTTGATTGCCTGCATTTAATAATAATTCGCTTAACATTTTGATTTATTGAATTGTAATTCTATGCTGTTGCATAAGTCTCATTACATTACGTGAAATGCTAGCAATTAAATTTATGTTGCCTAGAGATGGGTGGCAGTATCTAAACTTATTGATTAATTTTTGTGGAAGGCTCTGTGAAACAGTAGTTTAATACAATGCTTCTTCTTCTGTTCAAGTTTGCCTTGTTCAAAAGTTGGTGCTTCACACTCTAATATGGCATGGTGTATAGCGTATTTGCTATATGCAGGAAAAGAATGGTGAGGTTTAGTGTGTGCAAAAGTTCCTGAAAGCAGCTTTATTTATTATTTTTATTTTTTTAATCTTTATATTTTGTTGGAATGTGGTGGAATATTTTGTTGCAATGTGGACTTTTACTGAAGGCTGGAGGCTTTGACTCGGATTGGTAGTAGTCATCATCAAATAATTCATGTTGATATTATTTCTTGAAGTTTAGCATTTGATTTCACAAATAATTTCATGCAGGATTCTTGCTATTCCTCTCACTGATGATAGATAGATTGCACCATTACATTAGAGAACTACGTTTGCTCAGGAAGACAATGGAGGCCGTTAAGAAACAAAGCCGAAGCCTTGATGATGGGAGAAATGGTAGTTCGGAGGAGATCAAATCACTGGGGGAAGAGATTGTTAACTTGAAGACTAAGATCAAGAATCTGGAATCTCAATGCGAGGCAAAAACGAAGGAGGCAAATGCTGCGAAAGCTGAACTGGATGCCAAGCGAAAGTAATCTGAAGTTTTCCTTCTAGAGTATGATGACAATCAAAGCCTGTGGAGCCCATTGGAGTCCATAGACCAGACTTGTTCACAATCTGATGGCAAGAAGAATATGTGAGTTAGTAATTACCCAATGCAATTTCCCTCTTTTTCTTGATCTCCATGAAGCAATTTTGGATTTTGGATCTAAAAAGTGGAGACAACTAGAGAGTTGAAATGGTGTTGTCTATTTAAATGAAAATGATGAATGGTCAGTGTTAGAAACTGCTCAAAGCTCAATGTATGGTCAACTTGTTACCTGTTTTGGTATCAAAAAGTCTCTCTGCATTCCAATTTATACATACTTTTTGGCTAAGGATTTTTTTTTTCTTTTATTTACTACAATTGAATATGACTGGGACTTGAACTCGAGACCTCAGTCTTAGAGACCACTTTAGTAGAACTAAGTTTAGCACAAGGATTTTGTTATTTGCCGTAAAACTTTGTCAGTTGTTAAAGATGTAGTTGGTTCAGTGGTAGTAAAGCAAGATTTTTAAAATACGCTCAAAAGTAGGGGTGCGCAAATGGCCGGTTCGATTCTGAATTGAATCGAACCGATAAAACCAAAAATTTAAAATAAAAAATTTTAAAAATCGAATCAAACTGATCACTAAGAGATAATTGAATCGAATCAAATCAATAAATATTGGTTTGATTCAGTTTTAAATTGATTAAACTGAATTTTGTAAGATTTTATATTTTCAATATTAAATCTCAATAACAAAAACATAAAAAAAAAACTTAAAAATCAAAGCTAAAAAATCTTAGGGTTTCTTTTTTATATATATATATATATATATATATATATATATATATATATATATATATAAAAGAAACCCTAAGATTTTATATATATATATATATATATATATATATATATATAATTTTAGTTCGGTTCTGTTTTTCTTTTTTTATTTTTTATGAAAATAATTGAACTAAATCAATTAACTGAAATTATTAAAATTTATAAATCGAATTGATTGAACTGAATTGATTCGGTTCAATTTAACTTTTCAGTTCAAATCGAAATCTGCTCACCCCTACTCAAAAGTGTCTCACTCACTAATGCTTCATAGCTCTCTCCCTCTTAAAATTATCTTATTCATATCCAAATGTCACAAGGAAACAAAAAATATCCTACTCTACAAACATAAAAAAAAAACTTAAAAATCAAAGCTAAAAAATCTTAGGGTTTCTTTTATATATATATATATATATATATATATATATATATATATATAATTTTAGTTCGGTTCGATTTTTCTTTTTTTATTTTTTATGAAAATAATTGAACTAAATCAATTAACTGAAATTATTAAAATTTATAAATCGAATTGATTGAACCGAATTGATTCGGTTCAGTTTAACTTTTCAGTTCAAATCGAAATCTGCTCACCCCTACTCAAAAGTGTCTCACTCACTAATGCTTCATAGCTCTCTCCCTCTTAAAATTATCTTATTCATATCCAAATGTCACAAGGAAACAAAAAATATCCTACTCTACAAAAGACACTATGTAAAATCAAAAGCTAATTAGGACTAAATCAAACATTCAAATTGCAAACCAGAACATACCAGGAGTAAGTCAATATTGCCAATTCAAAAAAGGGGACTTTGAGATGGACCCACATGCAGTACAATGTTGATAAATGATAACTAATATTATTATTTTTTAATATTAATGGTTTTTAAAAATAAAAATTTTAATTATATATTATCAACATTGAAAAAAAATAGAAATATATTTTGCCAATTGAGATTTTTACATATGCTTCATTCATTTATACATTATTGCACTATTTTTAAAGTTTTAAAGGACTTATTTGATATTATTATTAAAATTGCTATTAAATTTTTTTTTTAAATATATTAATTAAAAGGTATTAAAATTTGATTTAAAATTAAATTTAATATGTTTTAGCCATAAAAACTCTAAAATTATAAAATAATTTTTTCAAATTACTTTTTTTAATAGCATATAAAACTGTTTATGTTTTGAAAGACACTTTTTCAATTTAAAATCTCAATGTCAAACAGAGTCTAAGTTAATCACAATTATTATGAATGTCAAATTTTATTATATTAACCAATAAAAATACCAATATAGACAAATTCAAATTTATTATTATTCTTATTATTATTATTATATCACAAATAATCGATTTTACTCATAAAGTAACGATAAATAAATCTTCAAAATGCAATCAAGTACATATAATTTGTGTTAGAAAAGAGGCATTAAGAGAAAAAAAAAATCTTGGTTAAAAAAAGTTGCTCAAATTATTATACTAGAAAACGATGACGCATTAGTGTATTTGTAGACTTGGTCTAATTTGTTTTGAGTTTTGGGGATTTCCATAGATATAATCGTAACATTTAGGCTGAGAACTAATGGCCAAGTCTAAATTGAACAAAACCTCGGCCTTAATTCGTTGGTTTCATTCTGCTTGGAATATCTCTAGCTAGTAATGACACTCGAGTAAGGTTCAGGGAAGCAATCAAACGGCAGCGTTTTTCACTGGTTGGATCACACCACCTGAAAGGAACTTTTGGATATATAGTGCAATCATCTAGTTTTTCTCCGCCAATTTTGTCCTTAATCTACCACTAATTGGACTATAAATAACCCATATATCCTCCATCATCTGCCATATATCCATCAATGGCAGCTTTAGCAGGATCCTCCAGCTTTTTCTTAGCTTTGCTTTTCCTTGTAGCAATTTCTGCAAGTTCAGCAGAAACTCAGCAGCAGCTTACAGAAATCAAGATGTCCTTATATTTTCAGGATGTGTCAAGTGGTCCTAATGCCACTACGATCCCAGTTGCTGGAATAGCAACCAAGCATTGGACATTCACTCAATTTGGAACCATTTTCATCACCGATGAGCCTATAACTGAAACCCCTGACCCCAATTCTGCTCCGGTCGGCCGTGCCCAAGGACTCTTTGCGACGACAGGTTTGGATGGATTAAACGCTCATGTAATGGTATCCATTGTGTTCACTAATGAAGCCTATGGTGGAAGCACTTTACAGATTCAAGGTGCTAGTAAGCAATTTGAGGGCGTTAGAGAGGTTTCTATAGTGTCTGGGACAGGGCTTTTCAGGTATGCAAGAGGATATGCAACATTTGAGACATATTATTTGGATATTCCTGCTGCTTACTCGGTTATTAGGTGCAACATTTCAGTGCTTTATTACTCTCAATGTGGATTGCAGTCTCAGTTCTCATTTCATCAGATTTAGCAACATAAATTGTAACATATTGGAGTCGTTGCAAGGTATTGCATTAAAATAATATTCAGAGTAATAATAATAATAATAATAATAATAATAATACCAATGAGCTTTAGTTCAGTGCTATTAGAGTTATCCTTGAGATTAAGAACTCTTGAGTTCCAATTTCAATTAGAGTTAATTATTAAAAAAAAAAAACAAAAAAATTTGATAACTTGGGTCTGTTCCCTCTCTTTTTTACCCTTTTATTTTCCTAGTTGTGCAAGTACATTAAGGCCTGAAAAAGCCCACCTGTCTGTCCAACCTATGACTCCAGCTTCAGTTATTTGTATTAGCCCCAGTTGATATCATTCAATTTAAATAAATGTAGTTTGTATCTTATGGGCTGTGCCTATTCTCAGTTTCGATCGATTCATGACTATTATTTGAAAAATCACTTATCACTCTTATTTTTATTTGCATTCCGTCATGGGCTATTTAATCCATATGATTGATGAATATACAAATGTTATTTATACGCACTTTGATTTTTTTATTGTATCTTTACAAAAATAAAGAATTTTATAATTGTGCTTTTATAAATTTAGAGATTTAATAATTTTATTTTTATAAAATTCAAGCATCGAATGAGTATAAGACAGAAGAAAAAAAATACTTTCTGCCTATAATTAATTAAAGGTAAACATAAAAATATGTTGGTGAGAAAGTACCATTAATTGAAAATATGGGTGATGAAATCAAGTTAATGTACGCATGACAGAAAATCAAAACTTGTTTGTGAATTCATACATGGATTCATGGAAAATACTACAAAGAACTAGAGCTTCTTGTAAAATCTTCCCCCAGTAATCTAGCAAGTTTTACCTTTTTATTTGCCAAATAATTGTCCACCAATACATGGATTCAAACTTGGAGATTTGATTCAAACTTGGAGATTTGCCATATCCATTAAATAATTGATTGAAATTTTGCCTTTTTATTTATTTAATCAAAACTTTATAATTCTAAAGAGTATTCTAACGTCACTGAGCTAAAACTTTGCTAAGACTTCAAAATATTTATTATATTGATTTAATATATTGATTTTAGGTAATGACAAAAAGGATAGCTGGACTTTGGTACAAAATTGTGCTCTAGGTAGCAATTAAATTATTTGTTTTGGCCTTTTGTGTAAGACTATTCTTTTAATTCAAATGCACTTGGTTTTGCCCTCTTGTTTTTATAATCCTTTTCCTGTTTTTGCTGGACAATAGCCACTAAAGGATGCTTGCAACATACAACAAAAGCGTTAATTTTGCATTTGCAAAATGATAGACGAAACCAAAGTGGGTCTTGCTTGCCCCACTAGTCTCTGTGGTGAAAAAAAAAGGGAAAATTATTATTAAATTTCTAAATTTTAATAAAATTAAATATTTAGTTATTTTATTTTAAAATATATATTATTTTGCCTTCCTATTTTTAGTCCATTAAACTATTTAATTTCTTCATCAATTTTTCTGTTAATCAATAAATTTTAATCTAATCAAACTATTATTTAGTTTCTTTATTTTAGTGAAATTAATTAGTTTATTCTTGTATTTTAAAAGACACTACTATTTAATCCCCTTATTAGAATGAAGCTAATTAATTAGTCCTTCTATTTTAAAAATATATTCTAAATGAAAAATATAAATTTTATTGTGTAGAGACTAAAATTGAATTTGCATTTTCTTAAATTGTTCAAATATTTTTATTTAATTTCATGGGCATTATTTTTGTATTTTCTCCGTTTGGAAAACTATATATATATATATATATATATATATATATATATATATATATATATATATATAAGTTTTTGATAATTACAAATTTACCCATTAAATTGGATAATTACAAGTTGACCCCTTTAGAAGATTAATATCTCATATTGATTTCTATAACTCTTGGAACTTCAAATTAAGTCCATACTTAATTATTAGGATCTAAAGCAATCCCTATAAATTACACTTTAGTCCATAAGTCTCCAAAGTTATTTTCTTATAATCAAGTCTAACTTGATAGGTCCATTTTAATTCCTCACTCATCGTCTTTATGTGTGTGATACATTAGGAGCCTAATATGTTTGCAATAAATATAATTATAACCCTTTTCAAGGATTAAATAAAATCAACACATTAATTTTATTATCAATTCCAAATTGATCAATAGATCATGATTAACATTTAGGAATTTGTTATGATTACCCAAATATTAGGACTTGTTAAAGTAATTTGACTAACTTTTCAGTAAGCAGCCTATCAGTATAATTATCAAATGCTACTATTTATACACGTTGCATGGAATATATCTATTTTTTGTAAATCATGTTGTTCTTTTTGTGTGATTGATTGACTAAATAAGATTCCAAAATATAATTGCAAATTTCATTCTACCTTATGTAAGGATTTAACAATCTACAGTAGCAAAAAATAATTGCAATATGATTCTTAATTACTTAGGGTGATGAATCCTCTCTTGACAACTAAATAAATACCTCCATAGAGTTCATACTATATCCAATACCATCATTGAATAGAATGACATGTAAATATTATCAAACATAGTAATTTCTTGTAAAACATATATGGTAATTTCTTTATAAGCTTAGTGTCTCAAGTATAAAGATCACTTGCATGACTGTTACATGAGTATTTCCATAGACACAGGTAAACTTTCATATGATATTCTTGTGCGAGTAAACTTAGTGAACTTGTCTTAACAAGCCCCTGCACCGTTAGTTCTAAGTATCTTTTATGTCTCAGCTTAGTGAAAATAATTGCTTCTTTTTATAAAGGAAGGAATAAAACATGTATCGATCTCAATATTTATGATCGATGTCTAGTCTTAATAAAGCATTGACTGAAAATATTTAGGAACTATGCTATAATGCAACAAGAATCCCACAATTATCACACATTATAATTGGCTTTGCAAAGCATATTAGTCTCATAGATTTTATCTTTACTCTTGGTTTTTAATATTCATTATAGCATTAACATGAAAATCAAAGATAAAAATAGCCTTTATTAATTATAAAATGTATTTATGTGAAAAGAGTAACTACACTTGCAACCAACCATTGGTTGCAGTGCATATATACTAACACTGTAACACCCTCCCTGTAGCAACTCCATAAATTCTACTATTCCAGTGACCAGTGTCAGTACAGACAGCTAGAACGTCCGAAAAAATATTTAAACTAAAGTGAGGAACCATAATTAACTCAAATATTAATAAGAAAAATTTAGAAAAAATTTTAAAAATAAAATACAACCAAGTTAAATGAGTCGGTGCCCTAACGATGAGTAACTCAGTGGGAAGTTGCGGTTCTCGCAACTAAGAGCCCTAGACCCGGGGAAAAATTCATAAAATAATTTTTGGGACTCCAGAGAAGGGTCATTGAGGTTTCTATAGCATTAGAATGCTAAGAAAATGCTTAGAAAAATTTTTCAATTGGTACAGACAATTTTAGTCTGTTAAGCCAAACGGAGGGCATTTTGATCATTTCGCCTTCAGAGGTGATTTTTGGCCGACTTGTCCAGTTAAGGAAATAATTATCATAATACAAAATGTGAATAAATATTGTTAAAAATTGAATTGAAAATGAGTAGAAAAGAAAAATGAAAGAAAATGGAATAAATGAGAATTTTGACATCCTTATGATGTCATTAAAACCCCAATGACCAATCACATTGTGACACGTGTCCTTAACCCATTTAAAATGAATAAAATGAGCAGAAAATGAAAGAAAAAACAGATTTCTTCTTCTTTCCCATTTTCAGCCGAACCTATCTCTCTCTTTCCCTCCATGGATGCTTTTCTTCTCACTAGATTCTCCTTGTAAATACACCATAAACCTTCTACTTTCCTTCATTAAAACTTGATATTACATCTTGAGCAAGTGTTTGGCTGCCAAGAAAGCCAAAGAAAGTGAAGGAATTTTGAGTGGAAAAATTCTACTTACAAGGTTAGTGATCAATCTCTCTTCCTTTCTTTCAATATATGTTTAAGGACTTGATTGAGCTTAAAAATTGCAAGGAATTGGAAAGAAAACTATAAGTATGCACTCTTCAAAATTTTGGCAGCCTTAGAGTATGTTAGGATTTCATTGATTATATTAATTTATAGTTGTCCATGGCTGCCATTGAATATGAATTAGATGTCTTAATTCATTGATTGCTTGTATATGAAGAATTAAAGTTGATGGAGTTAGGGTTTGGGAAAAACCTAGGGTTTTGTTCATGTGTTGGTGAATGAAAGTTTAAATGGTCAACTAGTGACCATTTGGCTGTGTATGATGAGGAAATGAAGTGAGTTGAGGCTTGGCAATTGAGTGTGGGTGAGCTGCCTTGGCTGACTTGCAGGACAGAGCATGAGTCTAGCAGGTTTGGGCAGTTATAAATGGAGTTGTAGAGGTTCAATTGGTGCAAGGCCAATTGAACATGAAACTAGACACATAATGGCACAACTTTAGTATAGAAACCCTACCCAGAAAACTAAACCAAGTTAACTTAAAAATTGCCCTAATCCGAGTGACCTGCATTCTTCCTGGGCAAAATGACCAAATGAATAGTGTTTATTCATTTGGTCATAACTCAGTGTAGAAAGGTCCAATTAACCTGAAATTTTACTAGCAGAAAGTTGAGATATAGATCTATAACTTTCATAAAGAAACCTAACCCAAATTTTGACCATAACGTGTTCAAAAAGTAACCTGCAATCACTGCACAAAACACTATAGATTTAGTCAGTCCATAAAATTTGGAAAGTTTGCAATCCGGCCAGTTATGGTGTTTAGGCCATAACTTGAGCTACAAAACTCCAAATGGAGTGATTCAAAAAAGAAATGTAACTAGACACAATAAGGAATAACTTTCATGAAGACAACTTTGCCAAATTGCTACTGTAAGAATGATCAATGGAACAGTAAACACAAGGCTTGAAATCTGAAAATTTTGAACAACTAACACTATGCTTAGAAATGGTATTGGCGACCAATAACAACAACTTTGGAATGCAAAATGTGGTATGTTGGAAGTATTAGAACCAATATACCTATTATCGATGCAAAAGTCAATATTTTAGTTGACTAATGAAATGAATAGTAAAACCTAAACTTAAATTTCAAGAATTGTAAAATTTAAAAGTGTAACATGCCCTAGTACACCTCGCAAGACTGGTTTGGAGAGGTTGGCATGCCAATAGGGTTTAGTTAGCAGTACTGCATATGGCATTATGCTATTCTGTGATTTCATGGCTTCTAGCCATTCTGACATTATGTTGATACTTGGCCTTGTGCCTAATGTTATTACAGCTTATTAGCTGTTCTGTTGCACACCGAGAGATGCATATGTGACCGATGGTGTGATGGCCTGAGGTACTAGATACCCAGTGCCAATTTACCCGTTTATCTAGTCCAGTCATCCAGTATAGGTTACTTGGGCAACCAAAAATGAAAGTGGATAAATTTAATGAAATTATGAATATAACAAATACAAAATAAATAAGATTACCAATAATGATCAAAAAATTGTCTGCATAAGACATCAGAACATGCACTGCATATTTATTTTCTGTTACTTCTTTTTATTTTATTATTGGCACCACTAAGCATTATTGCTTAGCGCGTTGCTTTTTGCCACGCGTAGGTTCTGGAGAGACCGACCGAGATCCCAGTAGACCACAGACTGGGTGAGACCTTCTGCAGATCTGCATAGTGTCCTTGTCACCTCATCGACATCAGTGCATTGGTAGGACACTAGGTTTCATTTTGGGTATTTTGTAATTAACTTTTATTTTATCATATGAAATTGAGACTCATGTAATGTATTTTGTTATCAATGTAAATAGTGAAAATTATGTTTATGAATGAAAAAGTGAATATTTATTTATGATTCATTTGAATTATGTGACTAAATACTTCAGTATGATCTAAAGCTTCAGTATTGGTGGCCTGGTATGAAGAAGGACATAGCTGACTATGTGACTAAATGCTTGACATGTCAGCAAGTCAAGGTAGAACATCAAGTTCCATCGGGTTTGCTACAGCCTATACGTATACCTGAATGGAAATGGGATCGGGTCACCATAGATTTTGTAAGTGGTCTACCTCTCACCCAGAAGAAGCATGATGCAGTATGGGTGATAGTAAATAGATTGACGAAGTCAGCACACTTTCTGCCAGTTAGGACTAACTACTCACTGGAGAAGTTAGCAGAATTGTATATCAGTGAGATAGTTAGACTGCATAGAATCCCACTTTCCATCATATATGATCGAGACCCAAGGTTTACATCGAGATTTTGGATAAAGTTGCATGAATCCTTGGGTACACAACTCCATTTCAGCATAGCTTTCCATCCTCAGATGGATGGGCAATCAGAAACAGTAATCCAGGTAAACAATTGAAACCAATTGAACTAATACATATATTGAACTGAAATGATAATAATAACATAAAATATATGTCAGGTCCTTGAGGATATGCTGAGGAGTTATGTCATTGAGTTTGAGGGAAATTGGGATAGATACCTCCCACTGGCAGAATTTGCATACAACAATAGCTACCAAGCTAGCATCTAAATGGCCTCGTATGAAGCACTGTATGGGAGGAAATGTAGAACTCCAGTGTGCTGGACTGAATTGAGCGAAGATAAACTGGTAGGACCAGACCTGGTGAAACAGACTGAGGAGAAGGTAAAGATAATCAAAGCCAATTTGAAGGTTGCCTCAAACAGACAAAAATCCTATGCTGATCTGAAGAGAAAAGAAATAGAATAGACAGTTGGCGACAAAGTGTTCCTCAAGGTGTTACCGTGGAAGAAGGTACTGAGGTTTGGAAGAAAAGGTAAGTTAAGCCCTAGGTTCATTGGCCCATATGAAGTCATTGAACGTATGGGTCCAGTGGCCTACAGGCTAGCTTTACCACCAGAGATGGACAAGATCCACAATGTGTTCCACGTATCTATGCTAAGAAGATACCGCTCAGATCCTTTACATGTCATCTCCATGGAAGAAATTGAAGTACAACCGGATTTGACATATGAAGAAGAACCCATACAGATCCTAGCTCGGGAAGTGAAAGAGTTGAGGAATAAGCAGATTCCACTGGTGAAAGTGCTTTGGAGGTAATTTCGAAGATGAAATTTAAATTAGAAGGGAAGAATTGTAACATCCTCATTGTAGCAATTCTGTACATTCTACTGTTCCAGTGATCGATGTCGATCCGGACAGCTAGAATATCTCGAAAAACATTTAAACTAAAGTGAGGAGCCATAATTAACTCAAATATTAATAAGAAAATTTTAAAAAAAGTTTAGAAATAAAATACAGCCATGTTAAATGAGCCGGTGCCCTAGCAATGGGTAACCTAGTGGGAAGTTACGGTCCTCGCAACTAGGAGCCCTAGACCTAGGGAAAAATTTATAAAATAATTTTTGGGACTCCAGAGAAGGGTCATTGAGGTTTCTATGGCATTAGAATGCCAAGAAAATGCTTAGAAAAATTTTTCTATCGGTACAGACAATTTTAGTCAGTTAAGCCAAACGGAGGGCATTTTGGTCATTTCACCTTCAGAGGTGATTTTTGGCCGACTTGTCCAGTTAAGCAAATAATTATTATGACACAAAATGTGAATAAATATTGTTAAAAATTTAATTGAAATTAAATAGACAAGAAAAGGATAGAAAATGAGAGAAATTAGAATTATGACATCATAATGATGTTATTATAATCCTCCCACCCAATCAAATGTTGACACATGACACTAATTTGTTTAAAAAGACTTAATGGGCAGAAAAAGAAAAAAAAAACATTTCACCTTTTTCTTCTTTCATGGTGGCCGAAACTTCTTCAAGAGCTTCCACTATTTTTGTTCAATCTCACCTTGATTTCCTTAAGCATTTCACCATAAAACCTATCATTGTCTTCACAAAAAATTATCCATACATCTTGAGCAAGCTAAAGATAACAAAAAGAAGTAGAAAGGAGGAACTCTTACAAGGTTGAAACTCACTCCATTAGAGGTTAGTGACTAAACTTGAGTTTTCTTTTCTAATTCATGTTAAGGGAGTGAATTGAATGCAAAATTTACAAGGAAATTGAATAAATATTATGTGTATGCCATCCCACAATTTTCGGCTGCCTTGGATATGGTGAGGTTTTGAGGATTTCATGGAACTGGAAATGGTAGTATGGCTGCCTTAACATTAGTCTCTTAAGTGAAATGATGAATGCAATTTAAATGCATGATTTGAGATGTTAGGGTTAGGGTTTGGATATGAAATAGAGACTTTGATCATGTAATGGTGAAAATAAGTTTTAATGGTCAATTATTGACCATTTGGTTATGTGTAAACAAGAAATGAAGTGGTTTGATTAGTGGGAATTGCAGTTAGTGTTGCTGCCTTGGCTGACCTGCAGGACTGAGCATGAGTCCAGTAGGTTTGGGCAGTCATAACTGCAGTTGTGTAGGTTAAATTGGTGCAAGGCCAATTGGACATGAAACTAGACACATAATGACACAACTTTGGTGAAGAAACTCTACCCAGAAAACAAAACTAAGTTGACCTAAAAATTGCCCTAATTTGGGTGACCTGCAATCTGCCTGGGTAAAATGACTAAATAAATAGTGTTTAGTCATTTGGTCATAACTCAGTGTAGAAAGGTCCAATTGACCTGAAATTTTACCAGCACATATCTGAGATATAGACTTACAACTTTCATGAAGAAACCTAACCCATATTTTGACCATAATATGTTTAAAAGGTGACTTGCAGTCACTGCCCAAAACACTGTATATTTGGTCAGTCCAAAAAAATCTGGAAAGTTGGCAATCTGGCCAGTTATGGTGCTTAAACCATAACTTGAGCTACAAAACTCCAAATGGAGTGATTCAAAAAAGGAAATGTAACTAGACACAATAAGGAACAACTTTCATGTTGACAACTTTGCCAAATTCCCACTGCAAAAATGACTAATGGAACAGTAAATACAAAGCTTGAAATCTGAAAATTTTAAACAATTAACATTAAGCTCAGAAATGGTATTGGCAACCAATACCAACAATTTTAGAGTGCAAAATATGGTATGTTGGGAGTATTAAAACTAATGTACCTATTGTCTATGCAAAAGTCAACATTTTAGTTGACTAATGAAATGAATAGTAATACCTAAACTTAAATTTCAAGAATTGTATAAATTAAGAGTGTAACATGCCCTAGTACACCTAGCAAGATTGGTTTGGATAGGTTGGCATGCCAATAGGGTTCTGTTAGCAGTACTGCATATGGCTTCATGCCATCCTGTGTTTTATGGCCTCATGTGCCATTCTGTGATAAAATAGCCTTTGGCTATGTTAATTGAGTTATTATACTTGAGTTTTATCCTTGATGATTATTACAGCTTATTAGCTATTCTGTTGCACACCGGGAGACACAATGTGACCGATGGTGTGATGGTCTGAGGTACTTAGTACCCAGTGCCAGTTTACCCGTTTATCCAGTCCAGTCGACTAGTATGGGTTACTTGGGCAATGATAATGAATCTTACAAAATTTTAATCGAATTATACTGCAATAAATGCTAGAAATTAAGTCTACCTATAATGCAAACATACATTCTGCATATTTATGTTATTTTAGTTATTTTATTTTATATTGTCACCATTAAGCAGAATTGCTTAGCGCGTCGCTTTTGCCACGCGCAGGTACTGGAGACATAGCTAAGGAGTCCAACAGACCTCATACTGGGTGAGCTTTCAGATCTGCACACAGAGTCCAGAGTCACCTCACATTTGTAGTGCATTTGGTAGGACATTAGTCCACTTTTGGTATTTCGGTATTTTGTATTTTGTAAACTTCTGTAATGTATATTATAAACTCATGTAATTATGTTTTTGATGTAATTATCTATGAACTATGTTCAGTATTAAATGTGAGCATTCCTCATTGAATTGAGAGTGATATGAAATGAACTGAATTTTAAGATACTGAAGTAATGAGAAATTGTTGAAAATATGTTGGTGGTTGACTGAGATTAAAATTATGATTATATTGGAAGTGTTTTTAACAGATTCAGAAGAACTGTTTTTTCAATTTACAGCCGGCACTCTACTGGATTTTCTATAAAATTTGCAGAAAATTCAGATTAATCAAAAATTGTAAATAAATGAGTAAAAAAGGGTAAATTGAATTGAAATATGATTTGGTGCTCCGGCACACTGTGTGGCATATCTTGCTCGACTACACTGTAGACGAGTAAGGGGTGTCACATGGTGAATAAAAGTTTAAATGGTCAACTAGTGACCATTTGACTGTGCATGATGAGGAAATGAGGTGAGTTAAGGCTTGGCAATTGAGTGTGGGTGAGCTGCCTTGGCTGACCTGCAGAACTGAGCATGAGTCCAGCAGGTTTGGACAGTTATAAATGAAGTAATAGAGGTTCAATTGGTGCAAAGCCAATTAGACATAAAACTAGACACATAATGATAGGGGTGAGCAAAATTAAATTATCAAAATTTTAGAAATCGAATCGAAATTAGTGAAAAATCAATTTGATTTTTGATTGATTTTTTAATTTAGACTTGATTTTCAAGTTATTTGGTCTAATTTTAACTTTGATTTGAACCTAATAACCATTAATCAATGAAATTAAATAATTAATATATATAAAATTAAATATAATTCATAAATTTTCCATAAAAATAAATTAATTCAAAAATCGATGATTTAGTTCGATTTGACTATATAAATCACTATGGTTTTCTCTTCAAAAAATTTTTATAAATTAAATACATAATGACACAACTTTGGTATAGAAACCCTACCTAGAAAACTAAACCAAGTTGACCTAAAAATTGCCCTAATCCAGGTGACCTGCATTCTGCCTGGGCAAAATGACTAAATAAATAGTGTTTATTCATTTGGTCATTACTCAGTGTCGAAAGGTCTGATTGACCTGAAATTTTACTAGCAGAAAGCTGAGATATAAACCTACAACTTTCATGGAGAAACCTAACCCAAATTTTGACCATAACATATTCAAAAAGTGACTTGCAGTCACTGCACAAAACACTGTAGATTTGATCAGTCCAGAAAATCTAGAAAGTTTACAATCCAGCCAGTTATGGTGTTTAGGCCATAACTTAAGCTACAAAACTCCAAATGGAGTGATTCAAAAAAAGAAATGTAACTAGACACAATAAGGAATAACTTTCATGAAGACAACTTTGCCAAATTCCTATTATAAGAATGATCAATGGAACAGTAAACACAAGGCTTAAAATCTGAAAATTTTGAATAACTAACACTAAGTTTAGAAATGGTATTGGCAATCAATACCAACAACTTTGGAATGCAAAATGTGATATGTTGGGAGTATTAGAACCAATATACCTATTGTCTATGCAAAAGTCAATATTTTAGTTGACTAATGAAATGAATAGTAACACCTAAGCTTAAATTTCAAGAATTGTAAAATTTTAAAGTGTAACATGCCTTAGTACACCTAGCAAGATTGGTTTGGATAGGTTGACATGCCAATAGGGTTTAGTTAGTAGTACTGCATATGGCATTATGCCATTCTGTGATTTCATGGCTTCTAGCCATTCTGACATTATGTTGATACTTGGCCTTGTGCCTAATATTATTATAGCTTATTAGCTGTTCTGTTGCACTCCGGGAGATGCATATGTGACTGATGGTGTGACGGCCCGAGGTATTAGATACCCAGTGTCAGTTTACCCATTTATCCAGTCCAGTCATCCATTATAGGTTACTTGGGCAACCAAAAATGAAAGTGGATAAATTTAATGAAATTATGAATATAACAAATACAAAATAATTAAGATTACCAATAATGATAAAAAAATTGTCTGCATAAGACATCAGAATATGCACTGCATATTTATTTTCTGTTATTTCTTTTTATTTTATTATTTACACCACTAAGCATTATTGCTTAGCGCGTTGCTTTTTGCCACGCGTAGGTTCTGGAGAGACCGACCGAGAGCCCAATAGACCACAGACTGGGTGAGACCTTCTGCAGATCTGCATAATGTCTGTGTCACCTCACCGACATCAGTGCATTGGTAGGACACTAGGTTTCATTTTGGGTATTTTGTAATTAACTTTTATGTTATCATATGAAATTGAGACTCATGTAATGTATTTTGTTATCAATGTAAATAGTGAAAATTATGTTTATGAATGAAAAAGTAAATATTTATTTATGACTTGTACATGAATATCCTATGTAATGAATGAATGAGAAATGAGAGTATATTTGAGAAATATTGAGATTTTGTTGATAAAATGGAGTTTGGGAGTGATTGAAAATTTTGGAAGTATTTTTTACAGGTTCCGAAGAACTGTTTTATCCATTTTTAGCTGGCAGTCTGCCGGATTTTCTATAAAATTTGCGGAACCTCAAATAAATTAAAATTTCAATAAATGATTTAAATGAATTATATTTCACAAATTGTACTTCATAACTATGATAAAAATAAATTAAGGAAGAATAAAAATGATTGAGATAAAATAGAGTGTTCCGGTACACTGTGTGACACATCTTACTCAGCTATACTGTAGACGGGTAAGGAGTGTCACAAACACCTCTTTCGCTCTGGTTGGATAGAAGTAATTCCTTAAACTTTAGAAGGACTTGTGGTGATAGGTAATGTGGATAGAGATGGCAAATTTTAACTTTGACCTACTAATTTAACTTGAATTCGTCGATGCAAAATAACTTGCAATTCATTTTGATCCCTATAATCTAACATAATTTAAAAAAAATTGAGGATTAAATTGAGATTTAACTTGATGATTCATTTAATAAGTTCATGAACCGACTCATTTATAAGTTTATTTGCATTTCCTAATTTTATAAATATATTAATTTTGTTTATAATTATTTTATAAAATAATTTATCTATGATTATTACTTAAAATTATTGTAAATTTTATATATTAAGTTATATAAAATATGATTATTATAATTTAATTTTAGTTTTATATGAAATTAATTTATTTTTATATGGTAAATAAAATTGAGATATATATTCAACTATAAAGTGACACATGACATATATTTATGTTAATGTTTATTGATTAGTTATAGTATAAAGTAGAGAAAATTACCCAAAAAATTCATGAACTTTCCTACTTTTTATAATTGTACCTTAAACTAAAAATTTTAACAATTATAGTATCCTCAACTTTATACAATGGAGTAAGTCCACCCTATTGTTAGTGGTACTATTAATGACAAACAGAAATGCGCATATCAACATTCTTAATCCCTAAATCATTCTAGTGCCTATTGGTAGATAGCCCCTTCGGAATTTTCCATGTTATACCCCTTTAAGATGGTGTTAATGCGCATAGATTGAGAAAGTCCAAGATCTATCTCTATAGATTTTTTATTGCCAAAATATAGGTTGCAATAGCCAAATTTTATTTTGTAGCACTGACACATCATTCCTAATGAGCAATATAAACATAAAACACTATGAAAATAATGACGCTCCCACTAACTTTTTTGTACACACAAAGTTCTTCACATCTAAAAAAAAAAAAAAAAACCAACTTTTCAATTGTTTTGTTAAAGTGAATATTCCAACTTCTAGAAGCTCTTTAGTCCATAAATAGATCTTTGTAGCTTGCAAACTTTATTATGATTTGATGGGGATGTGAAACCTTCAAGTTGTGTCATATACATCTCCTATTCAAGCTCACTATTAGGGAATGCAACTTTCACATTCATTTGCCTTATTTCATAATCATACGCATGCTGTTATAACAATTAGAATCCAAATTGATTTGAGCATTGCCACAAAAGAGAGAGTTTCATCATAGTCAGTTCCTTCTCTTCGATGATATCATTTGGCAATAAGACAAGCTTTATTGGTCTCTACCTTTATGTATGCTCCAATCTTTTTTCTTAAAACTTTTGCAACCACTAGGTTTTATGTCCTTTAAGGCTTTAACTAAAGTCCATACTTTGTTAACCTTCATGGACTCCATTTCGAATTCCATGGCTTTTTGCCACTTCTCATAGTCTAAACCTTGCATAGCCTCTTGATAGGTTTTAGGGTCATCATCATTATGATCAACCTCATTAGATGCATCATCTTGCACCATTATGTTTAACTTAGTTGGTGCTTAAAGAACACATCTAGACCTTCTAAAAGGCTAATGTACAACTGATTCAACTTGTATTGGATTTGGTTATTGTTCAATTGGATCTTGAACATGTTCATTAACTTGTTCTTGAACAACAACTGGTTCTTGAGCCTCAACCATTAAAGATGGCAACTTTCTTGTCAACTTCAAAACATCTAATAAAGGTCTTAAATAGTTGTTATAATTAATGACAACATAAAGCTCAAACTCATTACCAAGAGTTGATGGATTCCTTCTGATCAATCACTAATCCCACGAGCACTTAATCATACCCAATTCCTTCTTTAATCCAAAGACTTAGCTATGATCAACTAATCTCTATCCAGTGGAGACCATCACATATATATTGATCTATCCAGTTCATTAATGCTCTAATCTTAATGATTCTATGATCAATAACAATTTAGATTAAATAATTAAGAACTTGACTCTTATTATCATAATGTGAAGTATTTAAATTTAATCAAGGACTTTATTATATTTATTTAATTAACCAATTAATCAAACAATTAATAAATGTGATAAAGAAAAAACGAATGCCATATAAATTAAAATCATGTTCATTACAATATTTTTGAACCATTACATGAGAATTGGTTCTTGAGCATTCTTTAATATTTCCAGCAATATGTAGAAGATAATACAACATATTTATTACGAATTATATATACTAATAATTATAAGTTCATAAATTTAAATCAATCATAATTGAATTTAATCTTAACTAATGTCTTAATGTAATGATAAATATGAGAATTTTAGGAGTGAAAGTTGATAGTTGAATTCACTAAATATAATTCCACCCTTTGACATAAGATTATATTAATTATCTTATTTTTAATTTTATATTTAATCCTAATTTAAAAAAATTTTACTTTGTCAATGAAGCAATGAAGCTTAGAGAGAGAGAGAGGTTCTACCTTCTCTCTAGAAATCTCTCCTCTTTCCCATCTTTTCTTCTCTCTTTCCTCCTTTCCTCCCTTAGATCTTCTTTTTGAGTGGCCACCGGCGAGTGTTTTTACCTATGGCAACCCCTCTATTTTCTTTTCTATTAGTTTTTTTTTTTAATAACTTTCATATCTATATCCCTTTGGAATATATTTTGGGTATATCTCCTCAAATTTATCATGGTTAATAGATATTGAGTAAATAAATCCTCATATCTGTTCTTATTGATAGATCTTGAGTGCATGTACGATGTTATCTCTCTTCTAATAGAATTATTATGAGTTTTTGTTGGTGAGATACTTTATTTCTTAGAGAAGAGTGCTCTATGAGGTGCAAATCATTCCTTTGGTAGGAGATCTAAATTTGGAGATTATTTGATGATGCTTGTAAAAAGATTCAAACAGTGACATGCTCAATTCACCTATTAGCCAATCTATATGCCTTGTTAACACTATCAGAGCTTCCAAATCCTTTTTATTATTTTTTGTATAAGTGCTTGGTTTAATTTATGTAAAAATATAAGATATACGTTAATACGTATTTCTTTTTTGTACCCTATTTTTAATTAATGAAATATTTTTCTTTTCTATTAAAAAAAAGCAATGAAGCTTGACTTTATGTCGTGCTTATTAATTTCGTTTTATTTGTATACTTTGGAGGAAAATACTATATGCCTTATGGTGTTATCTTATATTTTCTATGTGAATATTGTTAATTTGATGTCAGTATTTTTCTTTTTAATTATATGTCTTAGTTGATTTTATTTGTAAAAAAAGTACTTTTTTTATATTATTTTGTTGATATTTTGTTTTGATATTAACATTGTTATTTGATATTAGTATTATTATTTTTATTGGTGTTTTGATATTAGATATTTATAATTTTTTTTTGAAAATAGATATTTATAATTATTTTTATTTTAAAAATATAAAAACATTATGATTTTGAGTGTAACAACCAAAACTCAAATGGAAATTAAAATTGAATTAAAATCAAAACTAAAATGAAAGTCAAAGTACAAACAGTTAAAAGTAAATTAAAATCAAGCTAAGACTTCAATTTCAATTTTTTTTTTAAAAAAATAAAATTGAATTTTGATTCCAATTCATAAAAAGAACTAAACTTAAATCAAAATTATGTATTTTTATTAGACATAATTAATAATTATGATAATATTAATTATGATAAAATTGTTGTATACACAACTGTTGAATATATTCTAAAATTTCTCCCACTATCAAGCATGGATAAATCAATTCACTAGAAAGTTAAAAAGTGAGAGCATTTGAAAAGTTGTTTATGGATGGTCACCATTTATCTCCATCTTAAACTTTTTGACGCATTGGTTGAACATGCACTTCCCAAGAAATTCCAATTGGATCAAAGCAGGATATATATGTGTATATATAGAAAGGCACATGCGAAGGGAGAAAGCGACCCCTGATTGCTTTCCGAGTATAGAACCACCATTGCCAATAATAATAATAATAATAATAATAATAATAATAATAATATAATTATGACTTGACAATAATAATTGAAGGCTTGTGCTGTTGGTGTTTCAAGAGATTGTGTGGGTAAATGTTTAAGAATTGTGGGTGTAACTTGGGAATGTGTGATATCCTTCAAGCTGAGCTTTGGGGTTTTCTTAGGGGTTAATTCGGAACTTGTTTGGAATCTCTGTTATTACTTTATTACTGTTTTTGATACATTTGGTTTAAATTGACACTCAAATTTAAAATCTCGTTTGAAAACAATTTCAATATTACTGAGCCATTGCTGAGTTAGATAATTCGGCAATATGCACTTTCATTCTTGTGGGTGGTATAATTTGAGTTATATATATAACATTCTTGACCTATAAATACATACTTTCAGTTTCCTCTACTATAAGATCTAGCTGTAAAGAATTGAAAACAACTCAAAAATTCATGAGCACGAAGTCCACAAGAGCAAGCCGAGTCAGCCGCCACTACTTCTCTCCTTCAGCTCACAAGTACACACTTGATTGAACATTATTTTCAACTTCCATTAACTTTGGTAATTATTCATCACTTCAATTAGCAGATCATCTTCTATATAAAAATCCATCCTACATTCATTTGTTCCATCAAACATGGAGATTAACATGGATGACAAACTATCCAAAACTCATATCGAGCTTGTCACTGAGGCATCCTTTCCACCACCACCACAATTCAGCTCTCTGAAGATCATTAAAAACACCTTTATTTCAATCTTGGCAAGGTTTCATGCCGGATATTTTAGGATAAGCATGTCTCTTTGCAGCCAAGCCCTGCTGTGGAAAATCCTTAGAGATCAATCAGCAGAAGATGCACATGCTTTTCGTCGTGTGTTTCAAATGCTACCCTCCACAGCTTTTCTTCTACTTTGGTCAATAGCTCTTTTCACAGTAACCTCACTCTCTCTTCTTTACATACTTAGATGTTTGGTTCACTTTGAGATGGTGAAGGGTGAATTCCTCCACCATGTAGGAGTGAACTATCTCTTTGCTCCTTGGATTTCTTGGCTTCTTTTGCTTCAATCATCTCCCTTTTTCACCCCAAAAACTATATACTACCTTGTACTATGGTGGGCTTTTGTGGTTCCAATGTTGGTTCTTGATGTCAAAATCTACGGCCAGTGGTTTACCAAAGGAAAGAGGTCTTTATCAACAGCCGCGAATCCGACAAGTCAGCTATCGGTGATAGGGAACTTGGTGGGAGCCAGGGCGGCAGCCCAAATGGGATGGAAAGAGACATGTATTTGCATGTTTTCTTTGGGCATGGCACATTATCTTGTGCTTTTTGTCACGTTATATCAAAGATTATCTGTGGGAAATTGCCTACCAACAGTGTTAAGCCCAGTTTTCTTCTTATTCATTGCCGCTCCCAGCATGGCAAGTTTGGCTTGGGACTCAATTTCTGGATGCTTTGATAACTTGGCAAAGATGCTTTTCTTTCTCTCTCTTTTCCTCTTCTTATCCCTGGTAATATATAATGTATGGGTTAGGTTATTTATTTATTTATTTTTGTATATATACAGTTATCAAGCTATACCCAATGGTTAGGCCTTTTTTTTTCTTCTCTAACTTATATATAGATTATGCTCGAGAAGTAAAATTAAATTTGAATTGTTATAGCTGATGATGATATTTCGTCTTCAAATAAGCATTCAAGTAGGGACCATAAAGATCTTGTGACATGTATTTCACCAGCAAGTGGAAGTCATTTTCTTATAGAGAAAATCAAATTATGCATGCCAAGATATTAGACTTATAAGCAGTGTGGTTGATCTTTTTACACCTTTAGGTGCATGGAGTGAGGAGATCTTGAATTCAAATCTTTCCACTTACTTCTTTTAAGATTATTCACCTTTCTGTGAGAAAAGAAAAAAGTTATCTCCGTTGTGTAACTCATCCATTATAGCCCAATGTGCCTCTATTGAATGAAAAAAATAATAATAAATACCTATCCGTCTCTTATATTATAAGGCAGACGTCTTATTATTCAGACTAAAAATATAAAGTGTCTTCGTGTTCCATAGTAATATTTGTCGTCGAGTCTTGGCTGATGGTTTGCTTATTTTTGATGTGAAAACAGATTTCAAGGCCGACCCTATTCAAGAAATCCACAAGAAAGTTCAACGTAGCATGTTGGGCATACTCTTTCCCAATGACAGTCCTGGCATTGGCTTCAGCTGATTATGCACAGGAGGTGAATGGTGCCATTGCACATGGGGTAATGCTAGTGTTATCTTCGCTCTCAGTTCTGGTAACTCTAGGTTTGATGGTGTTCACTGCCCTTAATACTAGCAGGCTTTTCGTACCCAACGATCCTGTTTTAAGTCCTAGCATTAGTAATCCTGATGAGGCCACATGATTGAATAGAAGTTTATGATTTCAAATTTCCAATTGTAAATACGATAATATAATAGAATGTTCGGGAAGGAAAAATGAGGGTAGTGTTGCAAATGTCAAATAATAATAATAATAATAATAAACTATAACCATATTTATATGTTGTAGAAATCCAATTCTTTTTTCATATATATGTTGTGTTGCTATTTTCTTACTCCAAGCAAAGAAAATCCTTTCCTGGTTTTCATTTGAAGATAAATTACAAGTAAATTATTAAGTGCATACGATGATGCATGTATACTTTCACTTATAAAGTAATGAAACTTTATTTACAATGCAGTGAGTCTCATCTTTCTAATTTTATGGTGCAACTATTTTTATATGAGTATTCGGTACACTATTTTTTAGTGCACCTGGTGTACTTTATAATTTATCTAAATAACATATTTAAGGTTCTATATATGAAAACTAGAGAAAAATTTGCTTAGACCTCAATTTATCATAACTCAAAATATAAATATATAAGATTCATGTATTTAATAGGTAAGTTTTATCATAAATTTTATGTATTGAATTCATAGTAGACTAGATTTAGGCAAGTTGGACTATTTAAATTGTATAATTTTGAGGAAATTTTAGTTAAAATTGAAAATCAATTCAACGATTGACAACATCACACTTAAATTATGTATTTAAGAATGGTTTTTTTAAAAAAAATAGAAATTGATGGAGTATAAAGTCAGAGGTAACCTTTTCATTTTTTTAGACCTCTAGCTACTGAACTTTTAAATGGAGTACACAAGTTATTTTCTATAGAACAAAGGGAGCCTAACTCTTCGATTATTTAGAAAAAAATTATTGTGTCCTTATTTTTTTATTTTGACTTATTGTTATTTTGTAGATTAGCTATTAAATTTTTAAAATTTTTTATTTTATAATTAATAAGCACAATCTGCTTAATTTAATGTTAAAAAATTAAATAAATTAATTATTCAATGTATTTCATTATAAAATAAAAATAAAAAAATGATATATTTTATCATTTTTATCTATAAATTTTAAAAATTATCTATTAATTAAAAATTAAAATTAAATAGCGCAATAGATTTAAAAAAAAAGATTTAATAAATCAAAATAAAATATTATGAGTGCAACATATTTTTTAACTCACTTTATTTGTACTTCATATATACATTTGATCATTAAATTAAATTTTATTTTTAATATAAAAATAATGGGAATTTTTACCATATTTTTGTTTTTTACAAAGTAAATTTTACTTTATTTATTATTACTATTAAATGAAACGATAATTTCTATGATTACAAAGTATAATATGATGAATGATCAAAATAAATAAATAAATATTGTCATAAGATATTTAATTTTATTAAGTTGCCGATATCAAAACTTGGTATGCAATTGGATGGTGAAAGAGATGACAGATAGGATAATTTAAATCCTTTTTTCAAGAAAGATGAGCAAATGGGGAGCAAAAGACGTGCGTAAAAAGCTGGTAAAGTGATTTGAAAGGTTCAATTGATTATAGCCGTTCAAGTAGGAGCATAAACATGAAAGAGGACGGTGACCACGTAAAGGGTGTAGATTTTTTCTTCAAGAATAAAAATATTCTCTACTCATCTAAGGGTTAAATTGTAAATGTTCGATATCACTTCTATACTTTTAAGAGATATTCGATTTAGTTTATTTTGTTCACTATGGCTTCCTTTGAAAAATTTATTAAAAACAATTTAATCGATAATTTTTATTTTTTAAAAATAAAAATTATTATAAATTTAAAAGAAAATTAAATTATTTTACTTCAAATATAAAAATTAAAAAAAAATTGAATTGATTTCTTATAAATTTCTAATTTCCAAACAGGCTGATAAGAATTCACAAGCCTAAAATTTTAGGAGTCATTAATCTAGGAATATATTTTTGAAACCTAATGAAAAAATAAGAGGAAAGATAAAGTTGTCATATAATTCTGAGATTGACTTCATACGAGTATATTTAGATGAAGTGAATAAAACTCATGGAGAAACTTCATGCTAAAAGAATATTGGGTAATTCATTAAAAGAAATGAAGACTTTTGTCAAATGAGATAGAAAAACTGGTGAGTAAAAGGCTTAAGAAGGATTTGAAAAATTTTTTTTGAAAATGCTAGTTTGCATTAAATGATCTGAAACGCAGTAGGAGAAACACACAAAAGGCCTTGGCCTCTAGAACAAAATACAATCAAGAGGCCTAAACAGCCATCTCAAGTTAATATAGCCCAAGCCCCAAATCCAATAACATCTCTCCCACTCCTAAAACAAAAATCATAGGACATGGTAATAAGGAGAGTTGCCCGCATGTGTATTGTAATTTCTTAAATTTTTAAATAATTATTTTATGTGTAAATTTTAATATTTAAATATATTAAATATTGTGATATTTTAATTTAAATTTTTTGTGTTTTTAAAATTGTGTATTTATGTGAGAATTTAATGGTTTGACAGGCTCAGGAGGGGCATTGTATTGTTATTGTGTTGTGGGCCTGGACCTTTTGAATTGAGAAGTGTTAGTTGAGTTATTTTGTAGGTTGGGTAGGTCTTAGGTACATAAAAAACTCTGTCAAATTTTCTACAAAAATTTAGGGTGTCTTTGACTCTTTAGTTTTTTATTTTGGTTTATTATTGATAAATTTCTTGAATATAATTGTTTAGCTGATCCGAGTCAATCTTTCTCTTCTTTTCAGCCACCTCAGTAACACTTGGATAATCTATGAGTTTGATGTTGATTTTATTTGTAATTTTAATATTATTAACTTATATTTAAAGCATGCTCATGTATTCACTTATATGTATATATATAATTAGTTAACTACTAGGCGCACTCCTTTGCTGCATATGCTATTGAATTTGTTTGTAGATGTTGTATTAAGATAACTTAGAGCTCTGTGTGTATATGTGTTGGCGTGAGTATAGTGTGGATATAGATATGGGTATGACAGGTAGTCGCGGCTGGAGCTTGACTCACTGGGCTGCCTTGAAATTGGGCTTTATGAATGGATTATAAATAGTTAGGCTTACTACAGGCTTCAAGGGCCTTATGCTGACCCAAGTCCTAATGTTGGTCCAGCCCAGAAATCGGATCGTGACATGTACATTCTATCATTCCGCCACCACCAGAATTGGATAAGCAAAAAAGGGAAGCCTAAGAAGATATGAAAGCAGAGTCAAGCTATAAAGGCCAACTCTTCACACCAACATGACTAACCCAACCATTCAAACCTTAAGATCATAATTCGTAAATCAATAAAGGAGACTAAAAAAGGAGAATAAGCGTAGAGGACCACGCCACAAAGTCTTTTTTAACCTTGGGTTGGCCAATGGCATATCAATTTGGCGGACCCATCTATGTCCATCACCTTCCCACGTAACCTTAACTCGATTTATCACTGAAAAGAGCAAAGCCATGTTGAAAACATGATTCCTCCTGCCAATAGACCCAAATCATAGGAAAACTCAAAGAGCCCTCTCAATGTTGCCCTTCCTCCAACCCAAAACCAAATATAAACACTATTTACAACCTCACCCAAGGATAAGGAGGGAGACCCATACACTAAAGAGGAGAAGAAGCCTTCCCCTGCCATACCTTAGCTCTTTGGGCATAGTAATTCTTGAGATGCCAAGATATTATCCAATAGGATCCAACTTCTCTACTGCAGATAAGGATTTTTTAGATCATATGTTACATCAACATCCTTCCCTCCATCATGAAGTTGCCATTAGTCTTGGAGATATCGAACATAGACTATCAATCAAAGCTGTTAGTCCTCAAAGGACTAATCTCAAGTTATTATCATGGAAGAACAAGGAAATCAGGAAGAGGGTCCTAGGCTAAACAGTTAACCCATCCCATTACTAGCCCTACGAAATGATTATCAAGATAGAAGTGTGCAAAAGTCCCACCTCAAAATGAGCCAACTTATGAAACAAACAAGAAAGCCTAAAACAATTATGGATATTCTGGATCTGTACCCAAAGCTATCATCAGGAGGCAAAAGGAAAATGAGAAAGGGTAAAAGTTCTTTTCACCCAATGAGATCAAATGAATGAACACCCACCATTATCCTCCGTATTCATAATTAATATTTTACCACTGCTTGACGAAGTAGCTATTTCTCTTGAAATGGGAAGAAATATGGGTTTTAACTACAAAGGAGATGAGAATCACATCTTAGATCATATTGCTTAGCAAATTGAAAATGATAGAAGCAATCATCAGCCTATGGCATAAGCTATTTACTTCATCAGTAAGGAGTGTAAAGTGAGCCATCATGGTGGCTATCATTTCATGGAACTCGTGTGGTATAGGTGGTCTGAGAAAGTAGCACATCTAAGGAAGCTAATATTGAGACATCAGGTGGACATGGTAGCAATCTTAGAAACAAAAGCTGTATCCTTTTCCTTTCTTGTGATTCGACGCATATGGGGCGTATTGTCACACCCTACCCTTTTGTAAGATATGACATGATCCCGTAATATGTCTAATGAATTACCGAACTCAGTTTATCGATAATCCATTAAATATACTACAAGGGCTTTTAAACGATTTCAAATTCACATTTTAAAATTAAACTTGATGATAAAAGGTTTAAGAAAAATACTATGAAATTAATTAAGAAGCAAAATAAGCAATTTTTAAAGCTTAAAGAAGTTTTACGAAAATTTGGCATGGTGATGGCTAAAATTTCAATTAACCAAAAATTTGAAAACCTGTTAAAAATCCGTGCAACATTTATATTTCACAATTTAATTCCTCAAATCAAGAGTTAAATAAACACTCTCTTCATTCATTATCCAAAAGGAATATATATTTACGAACTTACATCCATTTAAAGAAAAAAGAAATAATATTACAATACTATTGGTACAACTGCTCAAATATGTTTACCTAAATGTAGTAATTATTTACATCTGAAACAAAATATAAAGAGTAACCTAGAAATATACCTTGTCTGTCAAGGAGTATAGCTCTAATATGTTCACTTAGCTACCTTCTTTTTTCCCTTACCTGTAACAGCATAGAAATAGCTATCGCTAAGTATTTAACTCAGTGGTACACAACTTAATAATTTATAAAATCATCATAAAATATAAATAAATCAAACCACGATAAATTATTCAAGATGCTCAAATTTTCATAAAATATGAAAATGGTAAAAATGTTCTCAACATCAACAAATCATTATTCACAAATTATTTATTTTCACAACACATTTATCAAAACAATTAAAATCATTTACGTTGCCAACTACACATAGTTTAAGTCATGACACAAAATTTTACGATCAATGCTGCATTGTACACCACGATAAAGCTATTTCAACCCCATAGCCATTACTATTGGGGAAGTAAGGCTAGCTAGCAAATATGAATGCATTCATCCGATCTCAATCTCAACTGACAAGCTAGAGAGGGAAGGTAACAAATCAATCTCAACCTCATTAACCGTTATTAATGAGAGAACAATCAAAGTTTGCCATGCCAACTATGGTTTTAAAACAATTTAAAACAATTTCCATTCAAATCAAAACATTTCAAATCATCACATAAAAGAATTTCCATTGAAATCATTAAAATCAACACATAGGATTGGCAAAACATCCATTTCACAATGCACTTCTAAAACACATTCAATCCGGCCACCCCCTTGCTACAGTAAAATCAATAACCAACATCTGCCTTTTCAACACAATAATATATTCTTTTCAACATTCAAAATATTCTCAAAACAATGTAAACATTTCTCAAAAATAAAGTAAATTCACATTTATTTCATTTGCAAAGTTAAAATACAAGAGAAATTCAAGTTGTGCATAGACCTTGTCTTAGTCTCTTTTCTTTGGTCTATTCTTCCCTTCACTTCAAAATATTTTTCTCCACTGAAATATACAATTTTAAATGTCTCAATATTGATTCTAATGTCCCCAATACCAAATTAAATAAATCCCTAGTAAAATTCCTAGAATAACTACAGATTCCAACCTTTTCAAATTCAGGACAGCATTTTAGCATAACTTTTAAACTCAATTTCAATCTAGTTCCAATCATAATTTGTCAAAGTGATCTTCATAAAAGTTATTTCTCCATGTCTTAGCTTTAATTATCAATTCTAATCACTTAATTTGGAGGTCTAGATCATCAGTTATGGTCAAAATACTAGGTACTACTCTTGGGTGTATTACCCTGTGATGCTCAGGTTTTCCAGATTTTTACCTAAACTTGCATTCCATGTCTGAGTACTTTATACTTATCGACACCATATTTTGGCCGACCTCCGAAGTTAAGGGACTTTAAAATCGACTTCATCATCCGCTCTCAGCCGATGTCCTTCGATCATAAATGACTTTTTCGAACTCACCGATTACTCGATCATGGAATAAATCGATCCCATACTTAGTTAATAGTTTTCCAATCTCTTATCAAAAGGTTTCGAATAAAAAATGGATCTCCGGACCATCCAGTCTCGCTTCCGATCTCTTCTTACAAATATTGTGAAACTTCATTTGGCTAATGTCAGGATTGGATTCTCACTTGAATGCCCCAGTTATTAAAGTGAAGTTAAGGTCTCTATCCGGTCTAATGACGATCCTGATCTTTAGAATTCAAATCAATGTCCAATCTTTCCAATTCTAATGTTTTAAAGTCTTACCCGGTGTTTGGTCGTGGCTTAGTCCGATCTCAAGCTTATGTATAATGTTTTTCCAATCTTTTATACTAAGGTTAATGGTTGCTTTTAAGTTTATTGTCCAACACATTCAAAATAATAAAGTACTCATACAATTTGGACACTTTCCGATCTCATCAAGAAATTGAATAAAAAGGACTTCATTTCATCTCAAAATAAAATTTACAAGTCATTTGGCTGGAGGGTCTCCCCGTGCCTGTTCTCCAGCTACATCATCGTTTCTCTCATTTTCTCTCTCTCTCTCGGGCTCTTACTCGCTACCCTCTTCATCTCTAGGAGTAAGATCAACCATCCAGGAGAAGTCTTCCCCAGGATAATGCCTTTCAAGCTCGGCTAAAAGATCGCCATGTGCATTCACATAAGCGCGAGCTTCCCTTGTCACAGCCTCCTCTTCTTTCACTTTGAGCTCCTCAGTGAGGCGAGTGACATTGGCAGGCCCGAGCTTCTTCTAGTTCATGCTCCAGTTCAGCTATCTTGTCCTCGTAAGATTTTATCTGACCCTCAATCTTGGTGATATAGTCTTGAGCAGATGAAAGTTGGGCTCGAGAAGTGGCATCCTAGACCGCCTTCAGAATTTCCTGCCTCAGTAGGTGAGCCTTTTTCCTAATTATGTGTTGGTTCACCAGACTCTCCATGCTCAAGCTCATCGTCTGAGCCAAGAGATTATCAAGGCTATTCGGGGTCAGCCTGTTCCAATCATCCTGAAGGCATATGGTGGCACCCAGAACTTTGGCCAAGCTCGAATTTCCCCAAACTAAGCGGTTCTTCTCGAGAGAGTGAATGAGGACCTGGGCGCCACAAGAAAGGGTCCTTACAGCAGGTTGAGAAGATCCTCCCTCAGCACTTGAGGAAATAGGCGGAGGTGGCGGTTCTTCCTGTCGAGGAGGGGAAGGAGCGATCTCCATCTCTGGGATAGGTTGTTATGAAGGTCGGGACGAAAAGCTTGGCACTTATTCCGAATCTCGCCTTAGCGTCTGGGATGCCGTGGCGATCTTCATTTCTCACACCTTTCGGGAGATCTCTCTTTTCCGCTTGCAGCTCTCCTTTGTGCTTTCTCCTCTAGCCATTCCTACACGGAAAAACAAGTTAGTGAGATCACCTGAGTCAGGAGGCTAAAAGTTTAGGTTATACAGATCCCGAGTCCGAGGTCAGAGAGCTGCAGTTCATAATCTTCATTGGTGATCACCCTCGTAAGCCACCACTTCAGTTCGGCCATTACGGCATATGGGCAATAATACTTTTGGGTGGCGCCTGCTCCTTAAATTCCTTTACCATGGCGTCCTCGTCTCTATTCAAAGTGACCTTTTTTTTTAGCCGAGGGGACCAGGTATTGCCAGCTGCTTGGGAAACCTTTGAAGCCATTCGGGATTTTTTTCCTCAATATAAAGAACCGCTTTTTCTAGTTCTTCAGTGAAGAGGGGAGTCGGTAAAAAGGCCACAGTGTGGCTTGGCTTGGAAGCACTAGTACTCGTCGTCCTTCCAGCGAGAAAGTCTATGCAACTCAGCAAAAACCTTCGCTGTAGGCTCGAGCTTCTTGGCCCGGCATAAGCCTTTAAAAGCCACTAGAATCCGCCAGGAGTTCAGATGCACTTGGGCTACACATACATGGTGGAACTTCAGAACAGCCTTAAAGAAGTCGTCAAGCAAGAACCGAAGCCCGGCTTTTAATTGCTCTTCATACACCATGATCGCGTCATTTTCTTCAAAGAAGTGATCTACTCGGAGATCGCCATGGCATCTGATAAGCTCATAAGAGTCAGTCTAAAGGTTATACTCTTGACTAATGGACTACAGATCAGTTTCTTGGAGAACCGATGGCAACTCATCCATGGGAAGATTTTCTTTCCCCGAAGTAGAGGCCCGTTTGGATTGAGCCACCCGACCGCGAGCTGGGACTAAGGTTGCAGAAGGTTCAGGTCGCCCACTTGGCCTAATTACCTCAACTTCGTCCGATATCCACGAGATGTGAATGGAAGGCGGGCTACCAGCTCTCTGACCCTCGACGCCACTCATTTTCACAGAAAAAAAAAGAAATTAACCGAGAAGAGAATAAAAAACCTTGTCGGAATGTGATCGGTGCCGGGAAACTTGAGAAAATGAGAGGAAACGTTGAGAGTGCTAAGGAAAGTTTTGAAAATGACATGAGGAAATGACTGACTCACTTCACCCCTATTTATACTCGTCTGGGCATTAAATGCTCGCGAAGTCCCAAGCGATGCATTGGTTAGTGGAATCGGTTTGCTTCCTCGACACGTCGCAAGAAGATTCTAGAAACATAATAAAAATTCAAATAAATGAGATCGGCTTACTAAAGTCAATTTTCAAAGTCAGGGATTGGCAAATAGCGACCAAATCGGATGCACTTATCAGAGATCGGAAAATAAATAGTGCGATAATGAAACAAAATGTTTAAATAAAATTTCATTTCATTTCAAAAGATCGGATTACATCAGTTGGGTGATCTCAAAAGATTGGATTACATTATTTGGGCGATCTCTAAAGATCAGCACTACATCTTACCTAGTAGCGGCCTATGTCAAAGCCTAGTCTTGTGGCTGAATCAAAAGACATGCTTGATCAGAAAGCCAGCCACAAGTGTTGGATAGATGTGCAGTTCAGATAGATGTGCAGTTCAGATAGGGTGACTATGACTCTCATGATGGTGAGCGAAGTCATCGTCGATGTCATCGACCAGAACTGAGCTGCAGTCGGGACGCTCAATGTGGTGAGGGGCCAAATGAACTTCAAGAGGTAGTCATCAATATTAAGATTAAAATTACAGTCCTCTTGCCCGAGATCGGTTCATTGATTATATCGGTAGACCGATTCGAGATCGGCACGATCGTCACTTTCGATCTTGATCGATAAAATAATCCGGTTCCCTTACTGTCATCGGATGTTGTCCTCATGGTTCTCCGATCATTGGGATCATAAATTTTCAAGCGAAGGGCAAAGAAAACAGTTGGAAAAAGATCAAAAGTAGCCACCATAGTCAAAATTGTTACCGGGGAAGCTAGAATAGGAGAAATGGAAAAACTAGAGGAGGAGAAGTGAAGTATGAAGGGGATTTCTCGTTGGTGTATATATATAGGGCTTGAGCATTTATTGCATGCAGAAACTGAAGTGTATGCATTAGTAACTGAAGAATTAATTGCTTTGACCAAGGTAGGTTAGATAATAAGAAAAATCTAGAATGGGAGAGATCGGGAAGCGATGGGGGACCCGATATGAAAGAGATCGAAAAAGAAGAAGGTCATGATAGAGAGATCGGAAGAAATAGAGATCGGAAAGCATGGAGGGATTAAAATAACTTCCAACCAACTCTCTTCATAATCAGAGCCGAGATAGTTAAAGCGTTGCAGGCGTGATCAAATCTCTACTGCACGCCTCATTTGCAGAATCGCCCACCTAGCTAACAGATGCCAAAACAGTTATGGCAGTCCTGTACACCTTGATCTCCACCGTTGATCATACTTATAAGGATGGACCCAAAGCCCTTGGATCAAAGTAGATGACAGGTTCGGTGCTTTTCATTCCCAGCCCTCAGATCCATCTTGTAAGGCAAGACCCTAAGCCGTTGGATTAAGAAAAGAAAGGACGGATATTCTGAATGAAATCTCAACCCTCCATTTTGATTCTCTTTAATTCTCAGACATCGGATTATGTCCTTTTGAATCCAAACCCTCCGTCTCCCCAAGAGGGATCCTAACCCTTCATTAGGAGAACCCGTTCCCTATAAATACCTGTATGCAATACTGTAGAGGGGACGGACAAAAAGGTGGTGGTGATTATAGTGGAAAGACTCTGAAATTTGATTCAGTCTTGATACTTTGCCATTCTGAGCTTTCGTAGTGTTGAGAAACTTTAAAAACCAATTTTCTTAAGTATCTTCATCAAAGGAGTTCTGAACCTGAAATCTTCATTTTCAGTGCCTGTTCATTACTTTGTAGGATCATTTTCGTTCAGTCTAACATTAATACATTACTCTCCAAGCTCAACTCCATTCTGACCTAGTTCCCGTTACTTTAAGTAAGTACTAGTCTTTCGGCTGTTAGCTTTCACCTCTGTAAGATTTGTGGATTCCAGAGTCATTCCATCCGTCTCCTCAACTTCCCACAGGTAAGTGTCTAAACTATTATTTAGTCGAATACCCTTGTTTATTTTCTCCACCTTTCTTTTGAAATTTCTTCTATATCCAGTTACACTAAAATCTCAAAATAGATTGTCCAGGCCAACAGTTATTTCCTGTACCTTCTTTTATTTCATTTGCAAATTCCATTTATCATCATTTAGTTTTCATTTCCTCCAAGAGTAGACGATCAATTCATAGACAACTTATAAATACTCAAAAGAACGTAGGTAGGGGTATTTCGATATGAGAGTTTTCGAACAAATAAAAAAGACAAAAGGATAGGTGTAACAAAAGGTCAAATAGTAGGTCAAACAAATAAGTTATGGGATCGGGCTATGAAACAAGCCCAGGGCATAATATAATAGAGTGGGAATCGAGATAGGATCGGATCCCAGACTAGTGATTAAAAGTGATCGGATATCACCAATCAAAGAGTTCTGATAAGGCGATCACATAGGAGATCGGTGGGAAGTTTGGTCTTGAATCCACTCTCTAGTTATAAGGCTCAGTGGGTTAGGAAAAGCTTGATAGGGGTTTCTTGCGCCCTCGGTCACCAGAATCTTTAGTTCATAGTTCTTATAAAATGCAATTCCGATAAACATCTTAAGAGTTCGGGGAAGAGTTCTTATCTGAACTCAATCTAATTTTTAACGTAACACATTAAGAGTTCGAGGGAGAGTCCTTACCCGAGCTCGGTTTAATTTTTTTTTTTAAAAAAATCATAATATATTAAGAGGTCGGGGGAGAGTTCTTACCCGATTCTCAACCAAAATCTTAAAATATGTGGAGATCGGAGGAAAGTTCTTATCCAAGATCCTTCACTTAAGCTTTAAACTGAACACTTTAAGAGATCGGGGGAGAGTTCTTACCCAATTCTCAACCAAAATCTTAATAAAATATGTGGAGATCGGAGGAGAGTTCTTATCCGAGATCCTTCACTTAAAACTTTAAACTGAATACTTTAAACCGAATACTTTAAGAGATCAGGGAAGAGTTCTTACCCGATTCTCAACCAAAATCTTAATAAAACATGTGGAGATCGGAGGAGAGTTCTTATCCGAGATCCTTCACTCAAACTTTAACCATAATACTTTTAAAGATCGGGGGAGAGTTCTTACCCGATTATAAACCAAAATCTTAATAAAACATGTGGAGATCGGAGGAGAGTTCTTATCCGAGATCCTTCACTCAAACTTTAAGCATAATACTTTTAGAGATCAAGGGAGATTTCTTACCCGATTCTCAGCCAAAATCTTAATAAAATCTGTGGAGATCGGAGGAGAGTTCTTATCCGAAATCTCCCGCTTAAAACTCTAAAAACATACCTAGAGATCGGTAGAAACTTCTTATCCGAGCTCTCTTAACAAAATCCAAATTAAAATAACACAACTCCAATACACAAGATAACTTTACTCGATACCTATTCACTAAAGGGCCATCTCGTGAACTCGTGTTCTTGGGCAACTCAAAATAAGTGAAATATCAAATATTCCTTTATATCGCACAAAGGATTAACATTATCACTATCCCGAACCTCTAATTATCTTTTTAACTTATGAAGAGCATAACATTAAATCTGTTTACCCTCGTTGAGGGACGAGGCGGGGTGCCTAACACCGTCCCCGCCCGTATACGGACCCCGAACCTAGAATCTCTATTTTCGAAGTCATTTCTTTTTAGTCTATTTTCACAAATAGTTTTCTTTAATTTCCCTCAAAATTAAATTGGCGACTCCTCACTTTTCCCACTTCGGTGAAGAGCTTCATCGAGGCAACCTCAAATTTCCTTGCGATAATACTCAAAATTTGTACTAGGTCTCTAAAACAAAGTTTTAAGCCTTAGTCTTAAGTTTCTAAATCATTTTGTAGCACCTCAATTGGGGATGTACAAAGAAGGTTATGCTCTATTTACTACTCGAAGGTCACAGGACAAAATTTCTTAGTTATAGAAAATTCCAGTTTTAATGTTCTGACTTACTCTAACATTTCAACCAATTTTCCCTTACATCTAGGCCTTAGTTAAAACATGAAAGTTGTAGTTCTATGTCTTATGTTTATTTTAGCTTTAGAATCATCTAATTTGCATTTATATAACTTCAGTTATGATCATTTTACCAAAACTGCTCAAGTGGCAATTTCTCAAGTTTTTAGGGCTGTTCCAGAATCCAGTCAGATTTCTAAACTCACATTGTCTAGCTAATTTGAATAGGTTCTAGTCATAATTTGCATTCATGGTCCTTATATGAATTGTTCCCCTGTGTCTCAGGATTACACAAGTTCAATAATCACTTAATTTGGAGTTTTATAGAGTGAGTTATGCTCAATTAAGTATGCACTATTTATTTGTTCAGTTTTCCAGGTTTCAGGTTTGCATTACCGGATTCTAACCCTAATTAAGGTACCTTCTGACCATTTTCAAGTCAAGTGTTCTGCATAAAAGTTTTATCATTTTGTCTTAGGTTTCATTTCCCGTTGGTTTCACCTCAATTGGAGTTATGTAGCTCAAGTTATGAGTAAATAACCCCACTAGACTCATGCTATCCAAATTTAGCACTTAGGGTACCACATCAATTCATTTAATTTCTCCACTAAATCATGGTTGTTTCTCACTAATTGCATATCCAATAGTCATAATATAACCATATTAATATTAATTAAGCTCCATACCACAAAAACCCTAATTACATACAAACCCTAATTGCCATCTTCCAATTCTAATCAATTTCAAGTTAACAATCATGCTTACTACTTTATTCATGCCTAATAATCCAATTAACTCTATCAAAACTCATAACCCTAACTTCTACCATCATGACCAAATCTTCCCTTCTACATATCATACCCAATTTCAGACAATTTCCATCAAAACTTCCAAAATAAAACTAAAAATCTATAAATTTATAAGTAACTAAACATGAATCTTAACTCACCTCAAATGGCTAGCTTTCTATCTTCACAAATCTCCCAAATTTCTTGAATTTATTGCTCCCTTTCTTCACTTTAGGGTTTATTTCAAGGTTTTCTTGTGATTTTCTATGGAAATTGTGGAGTACTTGTAGGGTTTTAGAAGCTTGGTGAAGCAAAAATGGAGAGAGAGTATGGGATGGCAGCCAAGGAAAGAAGATGAAGATGAATTTGTTGATTTTTATCTCATTTAATTGATATTTATATTATTTAATTTCATAATGGCAATATTGTACTTATAAGGAATGACAAACTTATAATTATTTAGACCTTGGTAATCACTAGGTTTGAATAAATTTATTAATCTTAATCTTAATTAATTAAGCCAATCTCACTTCATTAACTTAATTAATTTCATTTTTTTGTCAATGTTGGTCCTTTAAATTTAATTGACCAAATTATGATCTTATCGAGTTTCTGTCCGTCTTTTTCATAATACCCGATAAGTCCCTTTTTGCATTCTTATGTAACTTATGTCCTCCTTTCCATTTCTTTACTCATTAATTCCTTATTTAAGTCTAAATTAAGTGTCTCACAGGGTCACTCACTAATTAGAGCAAAAGACAGATCCAAAACACTGTCTTTCGTTACTTCCCAAGCTAGTCACCCATCACTACGACTAAAATACATTTAACTGATTTCAATCTGTTTCTTTTAACTACCTATGACTTAATTAATCTTAATATAACTTAAATTATGACTCCACACTTCAATTTAAGGATGGTTCCAGACATTCTAACTGTCCAAATAAATGTCAGTCTATCGGATCAGTAGAAAGTTCAGAACTACCTAAGGTGAAGGCGTCACAATTCTCCCCCCCTTAAAAGAAATTTTGTCCCGAGATTTACCTGGTATCAATCTTTGAAGAGTTATGGATGTTACTTTCTTATATCCTCTTCACATTCCCATGTGGCTTTTGCCTTGGAGTGGTTCCTCCATAATGCCTTCACCAGAGGAATTTGCTTATTTCTCAACTACTTTGTCTCCCTTGCAAGAATAGCCACGGGCTCCTCATCATAGGTAAGGTCTAAACTGACTTCAATTGACTCCAATGGCAATATGTGTGAAGGATTCGACCTATAACTTTTAAGCATGGACACATGAAATACATTATGGATCTTATCCAACTCCGAAGGTAAGGCAAGTCTGTATGCCAATGAATCCACTCTTTCTAGAATTTCATATGGTCCTATGAAGCGAGGACTCAATTTTCCCTTTCTCCCAAATCTCATGATCTTTTCCCATAGGAAAACTTTCAAAAATACCTTATCACCCACATTATATTCAATATCCCGTCTCTTCAGATCCACATAGGACTTTTGTAGGTCAGATGTAGCCTTTAGTCTATCTCGAATAATTCTGATTTTCTCCTCAGTTTGCTATACAATCTTTGGGCCAATCAATTTTCTTTTGCCCATTTCATCCAAACATAAGGGAGTTCTACATTTTCTACCATATGGTGCTTCATAAGGAGGCATCCCAATGCTTGATTGATAGCTATTGTTATAAACAAATTCAATCAAAGGCAAGTGTATATCCCAACTTCCTTCAAACTCAAAACACAAGCTCGAATCATATCCTCCAAGATCTAAATTATTCTCTCAGATTGGCCACCTCTCTATGGATGGAATACTGTGCTGAAATTCAATCTAGTTCCTAGGGCTTTTTGAAGGCTACCCCAGAATCTAGAAGTGAATCTTAGATCTCTATCAGATACAATAGATACTGACACTCTATATAGTCTCACCACTTTATCAATGTACAGCTTAGCCAACCTGTCCAGGCTATAATCCATCCTCACTGGTAGAAAATGTGCAGACTTAGTCAATCTGTCTACAATTATCCAAACTGCATCATAATTTTTTGAGTGTGAGGAATTCCCATTACAAAATCCATAGTAATTCTTTCCCATTTCAACTCGAAAATAGGCAATGGCTGTAGCAATTCTGCTGGCATTTGGTGTTTTGCCTTCACTTGCTGACAAGTTAGGCATTTAGCTACAAATTCAGCAATATCTTTCTTTATTCCTCTCCACCAATAATGTTCTTTTATAGTTTTGTACATCTTACTCCCACCAAGATGCATGGCAACTAGTGAATCACGTGATTCCTGTAAGATGGTCTGCTTCAATCCAAGTCATAAGGGTTTTGTGGTCACCAAACAATTCTCACTGAAGTGGAAAAAGTGAGGTGTCGCCACTTTAATTTTGAGAGTAATTAAAGAAAACCACTTGTAAAAATAAAAATTTATAAAACTACTTCTAAAACAGAGATTCTAGGCTCGGGGTCCATGTATGTGTGGGGATGGTGTTAGGCACCCCACCTCATCCCTCAATGAGGGCAAGCAGATTTAACGATGTACTCTTTATAATTTAAGATCGATAATTTTGGGTTAGTATTATGATGTTGGTCCCTATTATTGATAAAAGGGACATTTGATATTTCACTATTTTGTGTTACCCAAGAACACTAGTATATGAGATGACCCTACAGTGAATTGATATTGTGCTTGTTTAATTTGTTATGTATTTGTTAAATTCCTCCCTCGTCGAATTAGGACTCTAATTTTGAAGAGATGTTATTTGGTCCCTAAAGATTCATAACGAGTGAGGAGGACTCTCGACTCACACATTATGTACCTCATCATTGGCCTTCAAATAACTGAGGGTGTGGTGTGTGTAATGGATAATTTGAGAATCGATATGGGTATAGATTTTCATTCCTTTTAATTAGGACTCTAATTCAAAAGGGATGTGTTAATTAAAATCTAGAGAATTTCCTTTATTAATGAGGACTCTCAGTTAATAGAGGAAGGTCCCATCATCGGCATAATTACCAGTGAAACCTTTACTCATATCTTTTCATCTTGAAGTAATTTAATGTTTTTGGAATTACGATATTTTTTTATTAAGCCAAACTGAAGGAAGAACTCTACCCTAATAATATGAATATGAGGGCCTTGAGGAAGACTCTCCATCAAGCCTCAATATAAGATTCGGGATTCTTTGGAAGGACTCTCCTGCAGACCCATTGTTTAAAATATGTGATGAATTTTATAATAAAAGTATCAAGGCTAGAAAGGAAAGGACTCTCGGCCAATCTCCCCTAATTTATACAAAACATTTTTATTAGAACTTTGGCCAAGAGAATTCGGGAAAGGACTCTTTCCTGATCTCTTAAAACATTTTTATTGGAACTTTGGCTAAGAGAATTCTGGAAAGGACTCTCTCCCAATCTCTTAAAACATTTTTATTAGAACTTTGGCTAAGAGAATTCAGGAAAGGACTCTCTCCCGATCTCTTAAAACATTTTTATTAGAACTTTGGCTAAGAGAATTCAAGAAAGGACTCTCTCCCAGTTTCTCTGATATAGTATCGGACACTTTATAAAAGGTTAAATTACAGGAGTTTCAGGAAAGGACTCTCTCTCGGTCCCCTTAATTTGTTAAAGGTGAATTCTAAAGGTCTCAGACGTGGAACCAAACTCTTTTTGACCCTACTTCAAAACTAGAACGAAGGCATAATGTGCGTCACTTCTCACTCTTCCTGTTATTCAAACTTACTTATTTTCTGATCTCATGATTTATTGTCTGAACTCATCTCAGCTCATTGTCTGAAATCCTTTCAATTTCTTAGTTTGCCTGACCGAGCTAATCTCGGTTCCCGATCTCATTCTTTACTTTTCCAAGCTAGTCTAAGTAGTCGACCTCTCAATTTGTCTGAACTTTTCCTAATTATTTTCTTTTGTTCAGATTGGGAATCTTCATATCGTCACTTCCATCCGTACTCCTTGCGGTACTTACGGAATATCAGTGACTCAAACTGTCATTTCTCATACGAAATAAAATGAAGAAAATTAAGAATAAAGTAACGATAAAAGTAAAACTTGAGAATGTCACAATAATAAAAAAAAAGGTTATATTTGTGAGATAAGTCAAATTTGATGTAGACATATACTCATGTCATGAACATAGGCAAGTGATACTTTGAGAATGATAAGTTAAACGCTTACCTGTAAAGAGCTGAAATAACGGGTGAGCCGGTATCGATGTCCTTGCTAATCCAGAGCTACTAAAGCTGAGATGGTAAGGTGACTCTAAGGTGCCAAAAGTGATGAAAGTGAGATCTTATTGACGGGCTGTGCTTGGGTTTTCAAGATGGTGCACAGTTGTTAAGGATATGGATTGCAAGACCTGTAGCTTTAGTAACAACATCCTTTAGAAAACTTATTTCTAAAATCTCTAGAAACCTTGGGAGTTTCTAATTGAAAGACAATAAAGCTGTTGCAAAAATTCAGGGTTTTTCCTTAATAATCACCACCACCTCCATAGTATTGCATACAGGTATTTATAAGAGATGGGCACTCAAAAATAGAGGGTCAAGATTTCAACAGGAGGAGATTAAGGGTTTGGATCTAAAAGGACACGATCCTACGTCTTAGAATTAAAGAGAATCAAAATTGAAGGTTAGGATTTCATTCAGGATCTCTGTCCTTTCATCCTTTCATCCAACGGTTAGGAATCCCACCTTACAAAATGGATCTAAGAGCTGGGAACAAAAGGTGCCAAATTAGTTATTAACTTTTTGATCTAAGGGTTTTATACCCGTCCTAATAATTATGATCAACGGTGTAAATTAGGATGTACTGAGCTGCTTTAACCACTTGCAATCCAACAGCAAGGAGTTAAACTTATAAATTAAAGGTCATGATTGGAAACAATTCGACTCCTCAAGCACCTCCGATCTCTATAGACCATTTCTCGATCTACCCGATCTCTCATTATGGTTGACTAATATGAGACTTCTTATTCCGATCTTCATCCACTCTTCCTGCGTTCAATCTTTTCCTACTTCCCAATCCCTCCTTCTATTTCCCAATTTCTTTCTCATCTCTTCTCCGTATTCGACCTATATCAGTCAAAGCAATAAATCTTCTAATTATCGATGAATCGCTTCGAGTTCTGCACGTAATAAATGCCAAGCCACTATATATATGAGGCAGAATTTCATCATTCTCATACTCGCCCTTCTTTCTTTGGTGAATTTCTAATATTTTACTTTTTGATCTTGACTTTTTTGGCAAGAATTCTCCTCATGACAACCATCTTGATCTTTTTTTGAATGTTTTTCTTGCCCATTGCTTGAAGATGGACGATTTCGGCGATCAGAGACTTTTGAGGGCGTCATCTAATAACGGTGAGGGAACTGGACTAATTGACCAATCAGGGTTGAAACTGACTACCGTGTCGATCTCCGATCGGTTTACCGGTATGATCTGCAGACCAATCTTTGACAAGGGGACTGCTAATTTCAATCTTGATATCGGTGACTACCTCTTAAAGTTCATTTGGCTCCTAACCATGTTGGGGGTCCCAATTGCTGCTCGGTTCTGGTCGATGACATCGGCGATGACACCAAGCTTCCCGTAGTCTTTGCCATAGCTGACGAGAGCTACTCTCCCAATCTCCACATATCTCTTGAATGGCATCTTGGAATTGTGAGCGGTCCGATCTATGAGAGTAAGGTAGAATGTAGTGTAGGGATAGTTGTAATTGTTGATTTTAAGAGATCGCTTAAATGATGTAACCTGATCTTTTGGAAATGAAATGAAAATTTGTTTATTCAAAATTGATTGTTTATTTTGCTTTATTATTGCATTATTTTTTCGATCTCTTATAACTGTGTCCTATTAGATCTCACAAACCACACCCGTTGACTGATCTCTTTGGTTCCAAACCTTTTACTATAAGATCAATTGTCGATTCCCCGTTAGCCGACCTCACTTGTCTAATCTCTTTACCATGCTTCTAGAATTTTCTTTTGATGAGTCATTGAAACGGTCAGATCCCGCTAACTGATGCATCACTTAGGGCTTCATGAGCATTTAATGCTCGGGCAAATATAAATAGGAAGGGGTTAGCCATTTGTCCACTTATGCCATATTTAGATTTCCTCAATGACTTCGATGCTCTCTCTCATTTTCTAAAGTTTTTCTACACCGATTTATACTCCGGTAAGAGTTTTAATCTTTTTCCGATCAGTTTAATTTTTATTCTTAAAAAATGAGCGGTACCGAAGGTTAGAGAGTTGTGAGCCCCTCTTCCGTTCGCTTTTCATGGACCTCGGAAGAAGGCGATACGGTCAGACCCAGTAGGCGACTTGAACCTATCATAGCCATTATTCCGATCTTTGATCAAGCGAATAGACTAGAACAATCATCGACTTCAAGGAAAGATAACCTACCTGTGGATGAACTGCCATCAGTCCTCGGGGAGGCTGATCTCCAGTCTATTAGCCAAGAGTATAATCTTTCGATCGACTCTTTTGAACTTATTAGATGCCATGGCGATCTTCGGGCTAATCACTTCTTTGACGAAACTAACCTGATCATGGTGTATGAAGAGCAATTAAACGCCGGGCTTTGGTTTCCCCTAGATGGATTTTATAAAGCCATTCTGAAGTTCCACTATGTCTGTGTAGCCCAGGTGCATCTGAACTCTTGGCGAACCCTGGTGGCCTTTAGAGGTCTTTGTCAGGCTAAAAGCTTAAGCCCACGGTGAAGGTTTTTGTTGAATTACATAAGCTCGCTCGGCGAAAAGATGATGAATATTAGTTATTCCAAGCCAAGCCGAATTGCGGGCTCTTCACTGATCTCCCCTCCTCGCTGAAGAACTAGAAAGATCGGTTTTCATACTGAAGAGCAAGGACCCCAACAGGTTTGAAGGCATTCCACGTAGCTGGCAGTATTTAGTTCCTAAAGCACCAAAGAAGATCGCCCTAAATAAAGACGAGAATGCCATGGTAAAGGAATTAAAGAATCAGGGGACCGTTCATAAATATTCATGTTTAGATGCGGTTATGGCCGAACTAAAATGGTGGATGATGCGAGTGATCACCCATGAGGACTATGAGCTGTAACTCTCTGACCTCTGCCTTGGATCGGTATAATCTATATCCTTAGTCTCTTAATCTTAGTGAACTCACTAACTTGTTCTTTGTGCAGGTATGACGGGAGGTGAGATTGCAAAGGAAAGCCATAAGTGAAAAGGGGAGTTCGCCCGAAATATGAGAGATGAAAGAAGCTGCTAATGTTGTTGCCCAAACACTGAAACGAGACTTGGTAAAAGTATCGAGCTCTCCATTCTGACCTCCAGAATAGCCAACCTCGGAGGTAGAGGTCATCACTTCTCCACCTCGATAGACTGAACCTCCACCTCCTCCGGTCTCCTCAAGTGCAAAAGGGGGGTCTTCCAGACCAGCCGTTAGGACACTTTCCTGAGGTGCTCAGGTCCTCCTTCAATCTCTAGAAAGGAATTGCTCAGTTCAGGGCAATCCCGATCTGGCTAAGGTCCTGGGTGCTACCATTTATTTTCAAGAAGATTGGAATAGGATGGCCTAGGTTAGCATTGACGATCTCCTAACTCAAATGATGAGCTTAGGTTTGGAGGCTATTGCGAACCAGCATGTGATCAGAGAGAAGGCTCATCTCTTAAGATTGGAGATCATGAAAGCAGTTCAGGATGCAGCAGCTGCCAAAGCCCTACTCTTAGTTGCCAATGATCATATTGTTAAGTTAGAAGATCGGGCGAAGTCTTGCAAAGAAAGGATAGCCGAACTAGAGCAAAAACATAGAGATCGAAAAATGCTCAATTTATTCATGAGATGACTCTAGATTTATTATTCATCTGGGAATAAGTTATTGTGGGTTCGAAGAAAATGACTTGAGGTCAAGTAAGTGATAGAGATCGGGTAAAATGCTTACAAGGGAGATCGGCTGAAAAACGAGTTGAAATTAAAGATCGGCCCAAAATGTGGTGTCTACATCCAACATCATTAGGAATGCACATTCTACCTTGATATAGAAACATGTCTTCTTTATTTACTAAAAATTCCGATTTTTTGCCATACCAAGCCTCTTCCATTAACTTCAAATAGCTATCATCATTCTGAGCTATTGTTTTAATCTGTTCAATCAGCATTGGATTCACTTGCAAGGTAGCCAAAATCTGTCCATCTATATCTATCATCAACTTTGCATGTAATGCTCTTAAGTCATGCACCATAGATAAGGGTGAAACTTTTAAACTAGCTATGGTCTTACGACTTAAAGCATCTGCCACTACATTAGCTTTCCCTGGCTGGTAATCAATCAAACAGTCATAATCTTTTATCAACTCCAACCATCTCCTTTGTCTCAAATTTAGTTCCTTTTGAGTGCCTAAATACTTCAAACTCTTATGATCTGTGTAAATATAACATCTCTCCCCATACAAATAATGTCTCCAGTTCTTAAGGGCAAAGACAACTGTTGCAAGCCCCAAATCAGTGGTGGGATAATTCCTTTCATGTGACTTAAGCCGGCATGAAGCAGAGGCAATAACATTTCTATCTTGCATCAACACAGAGCCTAATCCATTATGAGAAGCATCACTATAGATGGTATACTCTTTACCTAGTGTAGGTAAAGTCAAGATTGGAGCTTCCGTCAAACATCTCTTTAGCTTATCAAAGCTCTCTTGGCACTGGTCAGTCTGTTGAAATTTCACATCTTTTCGTAGCAACTTCATTAATGGATATGCCAACTTAGAAAATCCTTCGACAAATCTGCAATAATAACTAGCTAAACCAAAGAAACTGCGAACTTCCGTAACATTCTTCGGTGGTTTCCAATTAAGGATGGCTTCCACCTTACTAGGATCCACTTTAATTCCCTCTCCTGACATGATATGCCCTAAAAAGGCAATCTCCTTCAATCAAAATTCACACTTGGACAATTTGACATACAACTGCTTCTCCCTCAAAATCTGTAATACAATTCTCAAATGTTTATCATGCTCCTCTGCATTCTTTGAATACACCAAAATATCATCGATATACACCACAAACTGATCAAGATATGGCCTGAAGATTGTGTTCATCAGGCTCATAAATGCCGCTGGAGCATTAGTCAACCCGAATAGCATCACCAAAAATTCATAGTGGCCATATCAAGTCCTAAAAGAGACACTTTGCTCCTGCAAGCTCAGCTGATAGTACTCTGATCTCAAATATATTTTGGAGAACACAGTTGCATCTTTTAGCTGATCAAACAAATCATCAATTCTAGGCAGAGGATATCTGTTCTTCACTATCACCTTGTTTAGCTGTCTGTAATTTATACACAAATGGAGAGTACCATCTTTCTTCTTAACAAATAATGCTGGCACTTCCCATGCTAACACACTAGGGCGTATGAACCTTTTATCAAGCAATTCCTACAATTGCACCTTTAATTCATTCAACTCTGCAGGCGCCATCCTATATGGAGTGATAGATATTGGCTCCACTCCAGGCATAACCTCAATCTCAAACTGCACCTCTCTAACTAGGGGCAATCCTGGCAATTCATTAGGAAAAATATCTGGAAAGTCACACATTGTAAGGATATCCTTAAGGTCTAGAGTCCCCACACGTGTGTCTACCACATGAGCCAGATAAGCCTCACACCCCTTCCAAATCATCTTCTTAGCTAGTGCAGCTGAAATGAGATTAGAGGGCAACAACTGTCTCTCCCCTTATATCACCACATCTATATACTCAGGGAGACCAAAAGTGACTGTCTTCAATCTACAGTCAATCATTGCATGGTGCCTGGATAGCCAATCCATACCCAAAATAACATCATAATCCTTAAAGGGCATCTCAATCAAATCAGACAAAAATGTATGTCCTTGAATCACCAATGGACAATCCTGATATAATCTATTCACCTTCACCTCTTGTCCTAATGGACTAGTTACTAACATATCATAGTCCATTTTCACGCAAGGAATAGCATGATAACAAACAACTTTAGCACTAACATATGAATGGGTAGAGCCAGGGTCAAACAACACATAAAAATCTTAATCAAAGATAGAAAATACACCAACCACTATGTTAGAAGTTTCTGCTTCTTCTTTCTGTCGCATGGTGTATACTCGGGTTGGTGTACCACTCTGCTCAGGTTGATTAATCTCCCCTGACTAGTGGTGGTACTGCCTCAACCTCTACCTCTACCTCTACTAGCAGTCTGTGATGCTCTAGGGGTAGAACCCTGAGCTGACCCCTCTGCTATGGTATAAGGCATAGGTCAGCATGCACTAGTGCAATCCCTAGCAAAATGTCCAATTCCTCTATAATTATAACAAGCTCCTATGGCCTTAAAACAAACTCCCCCATGCACCTTCCACATGTCTCACAAGTGTGAACAGATGATGTTCCTCTAGACATTTGCTGACTCAGTCTAGCTGGCCTCTATCCCGAATGTCTGCCTCTACTAAATCTGTGAGTATTGGGTCCCCCAAAACTCTTTCTCTTTCCTAATCCAGTGCTTGAAGTCTAACCAGTTGTCTTTATACTCTTTTCCTTCTCTTTCACTCCCTTCTCAACTATCATCCCTAATTCGACTCTTTCTAGTTTGAGAGCTCGTGAAATTAGGTCTAAAAAGTTCATATACCTGAAACCCACCACTTGCATCCTAATGCTTGGCCTCAAACCAGTCTCAAACCGCTTACATCTATCTCTGATGGTATTAAGCAGGCCCCTAGCATAATGACTCAGCCGAGAGAATTCTCTTTCATATTCAGCTACTATTTTGTCCCCCTGTCTTAAGCTCAGAAATTCTTGAAGCTTCATGTCGACATAAGTATCCAGGACATACTTCTGCCTAAACTCCCTAACAAAGTCACCCCACGTCAGAATAGGAGGCTCTATTAGACTATTCATAATAGTCTTTTACCATTCATATACATCCACCTGAAGCAATGACACGGCATATTCAAATTTTAGGGCATCGGTACACTGAAGCTTCTTGAAGACTCTGTCCATCCTTTCCAACCATTTTTCTGCCTCAAGAGGGTCTACCGTGCCCTTGAATTCAGTAATGCCATATTTCATCAGCTTCTCATATTACCTCTGTGGGGGTTGTGCTTGTACTTACGCATTACCAATCAGTTGCTGGAAGAATACAGCCATCTGTTGAGCAAATTGTGCAGGAAACCGCATAGGTGGGGCTTTTGCAGCTGGCCCTTCTGCACCCTGAGGGGTTGGGTGTGACACCCCTTACCCGTCTACTGTGTAGCCGAGCAAGATATGCCACACAGTGTACCGGAACACCATATTTTATCTTAATTATTTTTTTATCCTCCCTTATTTATTTTTTTCATAGTTATGAAGTACAATTGGTGAAGTATAATTTATTTAAGTTATTTATAGAAAACATCAATTTATTTGAGGTTTTGCAAATTTTATAGAAAATCCGGCAGAGTACTGGCTAAAAATGGAGAAAACAGTTCTTCGGAACCTGTGAAAAACACTTTCAAAATTTTCAATCAATCCAAAACTTCATTTCATCAACAAAATTTCAATATTTTTCAACAACATTTCCATTTCTCAATCATTCATCTCATATGATATTTATGTAAAAGTCATAAATAAATATTCACTTTTTCATTCATGAACACAATTTTCACTATTTACATTAATACCAAATACATTACATAAGTTTCAATTACATATGAGAAAATAAAAGTTAATTACAAAATACCCAAAATGAAACCTAGTGTCCTACTAATGCACTGACGTTGGTGAGGTGACACGGACACTATGCAGAGCTGAAGATGGTCTCACCCAGTCTGTGGTCTATTGGGCTCTCTATCGGTCTCTCCAGAACCTATGCGTGGCAAAAAGCAACGCGCTAAGCAATAATGCTTAGTGGTGCCAATAATAGAATAAAAAGAAATAATAAAAAATAAATATGCAGTGCATGTTCTGATGTCTTATGCAGACAATTTTTCGATCATTATTAGTAATCTTATTTATTTTGTACTTGTTATATTCATAATTTCATTAAATTTATTCACTTTCATTTTTGGTTGCCCAAGTAACCTATACTGGATGACTAGACTGGATAAACGGGTAAACTGGCACTGGGTATCAAGTACCTTGGGCCGTCACACCATCGGTCACATATGTATCTCCCAGTGTGCAACAGAATAGCTAATAAGCTGTAACAACATTAGGCACAAGGCCAAGTCTCAACACAATGTTAGAATGGCTAAAAGCCATAAAATCACAGAATTGCCATGTGCAGTACTGCTAACTGAACCCTATTGGCATCCCAACCTATCCAAACCAATCTTGCTAGGTGTACTAGGGCACGTTACACTTTTAAATTGTATAATTCTTGAAATTTAAGTTTAGGTGTTACTATTTATTTCATTAGTCAACTAAAATGTTGACTTTTGCATAGGCAATAGGTACATTGGTTTTAATACTTCTAACATACCACATTTTACATTCTAAAGTTGTTGGTATTGGTTGCCAATACCATTTCTAAGCTTAGTGTTAGTTGTTCAAAATTTTTAGATTTCAAGGCTTGTGTTTACTATTCTATTGGTCATTTTTACAGTAGAAATTTGGCAAAGTTGTCAACATGAAAGTTGTTCCTTATTGTGTATAGTTACATTTCTTTTTTTGAATCACTCCATTTGGAGTTTTGTAGCTCAAGTTATGGCTTAAACACCATAACTGGCTAGATTGCAAACTTTCTAGCTTTCCTGGACTGACCAAATCTATAGTGTTTTGTGCAGTGACTGCAGGTCCCTTTTTGAACATGTTATGGTCACAATTTGATGGAACGGAAGCATGAAAAACACAAGTTTATACCATTGAATTTAAAAATTTTCACCTAGGGTCACATGCATCATGCAAGATTTATTTTTATCTATTTAATTTCAATGATAAATAACATATTAAAACTCTTTTAATATGTTTTTGGATCTGTATTTCCCATTTAAGATTTTAAAATTAATCAAATTAATTTTAGAACCCTAGATTAAATCAAGAACAAACACACTAACCTCTTGATGCACTGCAGTGTATTTGCGCCTTTGAGATGCGTCTTCAGGACACCAGATATTGTCCCTCTAGCTCGTCCACACCAAGAACACCTATGGCAGCCCTTGAACAGCTTCTAAAGCTTTTTTTATTATTTAGAAAATCAAGTTCTGCCTTTTAAGAGATTAAAGATGTAAACAGGACACTAGAAACAATTTCTAGTATTTTTTAATTCAAGAGATTGTTTGTTAATCTCTTGGAAAGATGAGAGAAGAATATGAAGAAGAGAGAAACCTTCTTGGGCGACGGCATCAAAGAAAGAGGCTACTGGTTGTGTTATTTTTTTTTCATAACAACACTTATATAGCTAGGTCAACACATTAAACCCTTGCCACATGTCACCCTCTGATTGGTTCTAGGTTTAATTGACCCAATCACATTGTGCCAAGTGTCAAACCTATATTTAATCTTAATTTTAATCATCTTACATGATTAAAAGACATTTGGCAAGCTTATGTGTAATGCCATGTGTCACCATCTCATGGTGCCACATGTCACCCTGTGAAATGACCAAAATGCCCATGTGTCTTAATTTTGAGTTCTTAACCCAAAATAATTATTTCTCTTCTTCTAATCAATTTATATCAAATATAAATTAATTAATTAATCTCTATTAATTAATTTCTCATCAATTAAATTCATATTTAAACACTTTAAATATAAATTTAACTTATACTATACATCTAATAATCTAGATTTGGTTTCAAGTCATGCTAGGGACTTTACAATCTAATTGCAAACCAAACCTATTTAATTAATCAATTAAACTCTTTAATTAATTAATTAAATCATATTTAATTAGGTGATAACTTGTGTATATGTGTGACTTACTAGGCTCATCACTAATTGGCAATGAGATATGATATCAACTCTTAATATCATCAGAACTCTTTCTTACCATAAATGATTTCTCTAAATCATTTTATGCACCTCATAGACCATGGTTAACACCTACCATAGCATGCCATGGCCACCCAATCAGTAATAAGGTTTACCTTAAATGAACCTATAATCATATGTTACCATGCATTAGAATCTCTCTGTTATAAAATCCCAACTCAAGCTAGAGTCATGGTTTATGTCAAACTCCATTTACTATGAATATTATGTTCTCTTTTAATTCTAGTTCTTGATTAGAAAGATTTTTCTCATCAGAAACTCTTTTCTGATTAAATTTATCTGTCCTGGCCAGGAACTTGAAACATCAAGAACAATTAAATGAACATAGGATTTTATATCTATTTACTTAGAGGAACAAATTCCATCTTGATTAACACCTACCTCCATATATAACTAGTAAGAGCTAACACATGCCCATATACCCATACATAGTGCAAGCATGAAAGCAGTATCAAACTCAAACTACCTATATACAAAATAACTGTGCTATCTCAGGTCTAAAGATTATATGCACTGATATGATTTATGACAATGCATTGACAAGAGTAAACTCTATGTGCTTGTCATAAGTGTCACTGGTTCGGCCTACTTATCATTTATAAGTGCCTATCATGTTTGTCATATGGCATGAGACTCACCATTCCATCTTATTTATTTCTCATATAAATAACTTAGGAACAAACATGAATACAATCTTTCTGAATAAATCATGTCCTTATTATGAAGTATCCTCGATTGTGAACCTATTTATGATACTTTGTGCTAGAAATGCTGTCACTCATATTCTTAACAACTTAAGGATAGAATTTCTAACAAAATATCAATGGACCTTTTCTATTACACATAAATATATTATGTAAACGAAAAAGTGGAAATGCCTTTTATTAATAAAAATATGTACAAGATACATACTAAATGATATGCTCTAGGGCATACTACTAACAATCTCCCACTAGTACTAGAGCCATTCATTACAATATCTTAGACCCATCTTCTCAAGATATCGGTCTAGCTGAGTCTGTGGCATAGGCTTAGTGAATGGATCAGCTGGATTTTCAGCTGATGCTATTTTCTGCATGGCTACATCGCCTCGCCTAACTATTTCTCTGATAATGTGATAGTGCCTTTCTATGTGTTTGGATTTCTGATGAGACCTTGGTTCCTTAGCCTGTATGACTGCTCCATTGTTGTCACGGTGTAGAGGAACTGCTGACTAAATGGAAGGAACTACTGTAAGTTCTGTCATGAACTTCTTTATCCAAACAGCTTCCTTGCAAAGATCGATGCAAAGAATATACTCACCTCGTGAGTGGAATCTGCAGTCGTGCTCTGTTTGGAACTCTTCCAACTCACTGCACCTCCAATACAAATGAACACAAATCTAGAGGTAAACTTTCTATCATCGATATCTGATTGGAAATCAGAATCAGTATAACCATCCAATTGTAAGTCTCCACCTCCATAGATCAAGAATAAATCCTTAGTTCTTCTCAAGTACTTAAGGATATTCTTGACAGCTTTCCAGTGTTCCAAACCTGGATTGGATTGATACCTGCTAGTCAAACTAACAGCATATGCAATATCCGGCCTAGTACACAATATTGCATACATTAAACTTCCAATAGCTAAAGCATATGGAATCCTGGCCATTTTATCTCTTTCTTCAGGTGTCTTTGGAGACATCTGTTTAGAAAGATGGATACCATGTCTCACTGGTAACAATCCTCTCTTGGAATCAAGCATGTTAAACCTCTTTAACACCTTTTCCAAGTATAGACTTTGGGATAAACCAATTATTCTTTTCGCTCTATCTCTATAGATGCGAATCCCAAGAATATAGGTTGCCTCCCCTATGTCTTTCATGGAGAATGTATTTGACAACTATACCTTTACAGTTATCAACATACTTGTGTCATTACCCATCAACAGTATGTCATTCACATATAAGACAAGGAAAGTGATAGCACTGTCACTAACCTTCTTATATACACATGGCTCATCCTCATTTTTAATAAAACCAAAGGATTTAATGGCTTCATCAAAACGGATGTTCCAACTCCTCGAAGCTTGTTTCAACCCATAAATGGATCGTTTTAGCTTGCATACCTTGGAACTATCTTGGGATTCAAAACCCCTAGGTTGTTTCATGAAAATGTTTTCTTCAATATATCCATTGAGAAAAGCTGTTTTGATATCCATCTGCCAAATCTCATAATCATAGTATGCAGCTATTGCTAATAGAATCCTAACTGGTTTAAGCATGGCAACAGGCAAGAAAGTCTCCTCATATTCGATTCCTTGCCTTTGGCGAAACCCTTTTGCTACGAACCTTGCCTTATAGGTCTCTACCTTTCCATCAGAACCAATTTTCTTTTTGAAAACCCATTTGTTCCCTATAGGTACAATACCTTCAGGTGGGTCAACAAGATCCCAAACTTGATTCTTATACATGGAATCAATTTCGGATTTCATAGCATCAATCCATTTTGAAGAGTCTATATCTGATATAGCTTCTTCATAGGTGAGTGGATCATCTCCATGATCTACTTCTTCATGAGTAGACAACTCTTGTTCTTCTTCATGAAGGAAACCATATCTCACTGGTGGGTGAGATACCCTAGTTGTTCTACGAGGAACAGCTGTAGATGTTTCATCAACGGGTGTAGGTTGACTAGATGGATCTATATCCATCTCATCTATTGGTTGGTTAGAATTCTCCAATTCTAACTCTATTTGCCTTCCTTTGCCTCCTTCTTGAACAAATTATTGTTCAAGAAATGTAGCATCTCTACTTATCACGACCTTTTGTGAAGTAGGCAAATAAAAATAATATCCAAAACTATCTTTTGGATATCTAATAAATCGACCTTTTTCTGATCTGGTTTCCAATTTATCAGTATTCAGCTTTTTTACATAAGCTGGATAATCCCAAATCTTAACATGCTTAAGACTTGATTTTCTTCCATGCCATATCTCATAATGTGTGGAAGAAACTGATTTTGATGGAATCCCATTCAGAATATACAAAGCTGATTCTAATGCAAATCCCCAAAAGGAGATTGGCATATCAGTATAGCTCATCATACTACGTACCATATCCAATAGGGTATGATTTCTCCTTTCAAATACACCATTCAGTTGTGGCATTCCTAGAGGAGTCAGTTGGGAAACAATGCCGTGCTCTCTCAAGTATTCATCAAATTCAGTACTTAAATATTCACCTCCACGATCTCAAGTATTCATCAGATTTGAATCACATTCAAACAACCTTAAAAATTCAGATTTGAATCACATTCAAACAATTTTTAAAAAATCATATTTGAATCACATTCAAACAATTTTTAAAAATTCAGATCTGAATATTATTCAAACAACTTTAAAAAATCAAATTTAAATATGATTCAAACAACTTTAAAAATTCAGATTTGATCACATTCAAACAACTTTTAAAATTTAGATTTGAATCACATTCAAACAATTTTTAAAATTCTGATTTGAATCAAAATTTAATTGTGTGATTAAAATTCTAATTAAACAATTTAATTAGACATAGGATGAGCTTTTAGATCATACAACAATTACAAATTAAAAAGCCAAACCTTGCACCATCCATGAAGCCATACCATGCGCACCATGTTGGTGTTCTTCAAGCGACACATCCATTGTAACCAGCAATGGATAAATCATCTCATGATCAAAACACACAATTAAATCATATAATCAACAATTTAAATGGAAAATACAGTGGCTCCGATACCAATTGAAGGAACGGAAGCATGAACAACACAAGTTTATACCATTGAATTCAAAAATTTTCACCTAGGGTCACATGCATCATGCAAGATTTATTTTTATCTATTTGATTTCAATGATAAATAACATATTAAAACTCTTTTAATATATTTTTGGATCTGTATTTGCCATTTAAGATTTTAAAATTAATCAGATTAATTTTAGAGCCCTAGATTAAATCAAGAACAAACACACTAACCTCTTGATGCACTGCAGTGTATTTGCGCCTTTGATATGCGTCTTCAGGACACCAGATGTTGTCCCTCTAGCTCGTCCACACCAAGAACACCTATGGCAGCCCTTGAATAGCTTCTAAAGCTTTTTCTATTATTTAGAAAATCAAGTTCTGCCTTTTAAGAGATTAAAGATGTAAACAGAACACTAGAAATAATTTCTAGTATTTTTAATTCAAGAGATTGTTTGTTAATCTCTTAGAAAGATTAGAGAAGAAGATGAAGAAGAGAGAAACCTTAGTGGGTGGCGGCACCAAAGAAAGAGGCTGCTGGTTGTGTTATTTTTTTTTTCATAACAACACTTATATAGCTAGGTCAACACATTAAACCCTTGCCACGTGTCATCCTCTCATTGGTTCTAGGTTTAATTGACCCAATCACATTGTGCCAAGTGTCAAACCTATATTTAATCTTAATTTTAATCATCTTACATGATTAAAAGACATTTGGCAAGCTTATGTGTAATGCCATGTGTCACCATCTCATGGTGCCATATTCACCCTGTGAAATGATCAAAATACCCCTGTGTCTTAATTTTAAGTTTTTAACCCAAAATAATTATTTTTCTTCTTCTAATCAATTTATATCAAATATAAATTAATTAATTAATCTCTATTAATTAATTTCTCATCAATTAAATTTATATTTAAATACTTTAAATATAAATTTAACTTATACTATATATCCAATAATCTAGATTTGGTTTCAAGTTATACTAGGGAATTTGCAATCTAATTACAAACCAAACCTATTTATTTAATCAATTAAACTCTTTAATTAATTAATTAAATCATATTTAATTAGGTGATAACTTGTCTAGGCTCATCACTAATTGGTAATGAGATATGATATCAACTCTTAATATTATCTGAACTCTTTCTTACCATAAATAATTTCTCTAAATCATTTTATGCACCTCATAGACCATGGTTAACACCTAGCATAGCATGCCATGGCCACTCAATCAGTAATAAGGTTTACCTTAAATGAACCTATAATCATATCTTACCATGCACTAGAATCTCTCTGTTACAAAACCCCAACTCAAGCTGGAGTCATGGTTTATGTCAAACTCCATTTGCTATGAATATTATGTTCTCTTTTAATTTCAGTTCTTGATTAAAAAGATTTTTCTCATCAGAAACTCTTTTCTGATTAAATCTATATGTCCTGGCCAGGAACTTGAAACATCAAGAACAATTAAATGAATATAGGATTTTATCTCTATTTACTTAGAGGAACATATTCCATCTTGATTAACACCTACCTCCATATATAACTAGTAGGAGCCAACACATACCCATATACTCATACATAGTGCAAGTATGAAAATAGTATCAAACTCAAACTACCTATATACAAGATAACTGTGCTATCTCAGGTCTAAAGATTATATGCACTGATATGTTTATGACAATGCATTGACAAGAGTAAACTCCATGTGCTTATCATAAGTGTCACTGGTTCGGCCTACTTATCACTTATAAGTGCCTATCATGTTTGTCATATGGCATGAGACTCACCATTCCATCTTATTTATATCTCATATAAATAATTTGGGAACAAACATGAATATAATTTTTCTGGATAAGTCATGTCCTTATTATGAAGTATCCTCGATTGTGAACCTATTTATGATACTTTATGCTAGAAATACTGTCACTCGTATTTTTAACAACTTAAGAATAGAATTTCTAACAAAATATCAATGGACCTTTTCTATTACACATAAATATATTATGTAAATAGAAAAGTGGAAATGCCTTTTATTAATAAAAACATGTACAATATACATATTAAATGATATACTCTAGGGCATACTACTAACACAATTTGGATTAGGTTTCTTCATGAAAGTTGTAGGTCTATATCTCAGCTTTCTGCTGGTAAAATTTTAGGTCAATTGGACCTTTCTACATTAAGTTATGACCAAATTAATAAATACTGTTTATTTGGTTATTTTGCCCAGGCAAAATGCAAGTCACCCAGATTAGGGCAATTTTTAGGTCAACTTGGCTTGGTTTTCTGGGCAAGATTTCTATACCAAAGTTGTGTCATTATGTGTCTAGTTTCATGTCCAATTAGCCTTGCACCCATTGAACCTCTACAACTCCATTTATAACTGCCCAAACCTACTGGACTCATGCTTAGTCCTGTAGGTCAGCCAAGGCAGCTCACCCAAACTCAAATACCAAGCCACAACTCACTTCATTTCCTCCTCACACACATTCAAATGGTCACTAATTGACCATTACAAGGTTAACATATCATTACATGAGCAAACCCTAATGTTATTCAAATTTCCAAGTTCTCAAGTTCATTCATGCCCTATACTTGCATTTCACTTACACAATCATGTTCAAGCACTCATCTCATGCTATGGGTAGCTCATAAACACTTTACTTCAAGTAAATTCATCAAACCCTAACCACCCCTAGGCTGCTAAAGTTTATAGAGATGGATACACATAATTTTATTTTGTTTTTCTTATATTTTCTACTTATCTCATGGCATTAAGCATGAATCAAGTAAAAGTGCTAAGAGATTGGACACTAACCTCTTTTGCTAACTATTCTAAGGCTCCAAAACTTCTTTCTTTCTTCTTCTTTTTGCTGGCTAGAGGTTGTTCAAGATGCAAGATCACTTTTTTGTGAAGCAAGGTAGTAGTTTCAAGGTGATTTTGTGGGTGATTCCAAGCTTACCTTAAGCTTTCATGGAGGAAATGGGTTAGGGAGAAGGGTGACGCCTGGTTTGGTGAGGAAGAGCATCTTGGTTTTTCTTTTTTTTTTGTGTTATTTATCTTCTTTTATTACTTAAGTTAGTGGCTTTTAATTGTGATTGATGGAGAAAGGGTTGATGACATCATATGATGTCAAAATTGTTATTTAATCTCATTTTCTTTCCTTTTCTTCTCTACTTATTTTAAATTTAATTTTTAGTAATATTTATTCATATTTTATGTCATAATAATTATTTAATTAACTGGACAAGTAGGCCAAAAATCACCTCTGAAGGCAAAATGACCAAAATGCCCTCCGTTTGGCTTAACAGACTAAAATTGTCTGTATCAATTGAAAAATTTTTCTAATCATTTTCTTGGTATTCTAATGCCATAGAACCCTCAATGACTCTTCTCTGGAGTCCCAAAAATTATTTTATGAATTTTCTCCCGGGTCTAGGGCTCCTAGTTGCGAGGACCGCAACTTCCCACTGGGTTACCCATCAGTAAGGCACCGGCTGATTTAACTTAGTTGTATTTAATTTCTAAAATTTTTCCAAAATTTTTTTTATTATTATTTGAGTTAATTTTGGCTCCTCACTTTAGTCTAAATATTTTTCCAGACGTTCTAGCTGTCCGAACCGACACCGGTTACTGGAACAGTAGAATGTACGGAATGGATACAGTGAGGGTGTTACATTGGGCCCTTTCCTCTAACTTCAGCTGCCACTAATTGTTCTGTAGAGTTATCCCCCTCTTCCATAAAATTCACAAGATTTCCTACCTCCCTGAACAACGAACATAAGAAAGTTCTACTCGTGAGTTCATTTTCATTATGTAAATATACTATATGTATCAATCCATAACATTTGAGCAGTTATACTCATCAAGAAATATTACTAGTTTGCAATTCAAAACTTTCATCAAAACTTGCTCTGATACCACTAAAACATGTCACACCCTACCCTTTCGTAAGATATGACATGATCCCGTAATATGCCTAATGAATTACCGAACTCCGTCTACCGATAATCCATTAAACATACTACAAGGGATTTTAAACGATTTCAAATTCACATTTTAAAATTAAACTTGATGATAAAAGATTTAAGAAAAATACTATGAAATTAATTAAGAAGCAAAATAAGCAATTTTTTAAAGCTTAAAGAAATTTTATGAAAATTTGGTGCGACGGCTAAAATTTCAATTAACCAAAAACTTAAAAATCTGTTAAAAATCTATGCAACATATATATTTCACAATTTAATTCCTCAAATCAACAGTTAAATAAACACTCTCTCCATTCATTATCCAAAAAAATACATATTTACAAACTTACATCCATTTGAAGTAAATAATAATAATATTACATAGCTCAAATATGTTTACCTATATTTAGTAATTATTTACATCTGAACCAAAATACAAAGAGTAACCTAGAAATATATCCTGTCCGCCAAGGAGTGCAGCTTCTAATGTGTTCACTCATCTACCTTCTCTTTTCCCCTACTTGCGATAGCATAGAAATAGCTATCGCTGAGTATATAACTCAGTGGTGCACAGCTTAATAATTTATAAAATCATCATAAAACATAAATAAATCAAACCACGACAAATTATTCAAGATGCTCAAATTTCCATAAAATATGAAAACAATAAAAATGTTCTCAACATCAACAAATCATTATTCACAAATCATTTATTTTCACAATACATTTATCAAAATAATTAAAATAATTTATATTTCCAACTACACACAGCTTAAGCCATGACACAAAATTTCACGATCAATGTTGCGTTATACACCATGATAAAGCTCTCTCAACCCCATAGCCGTTACTATTGGGAGAAGTAAGGCTAGTTAGCAAATATGAATACATTCATCTAATCTCAACCTCAACTGGCAAGCCAGAGAGGGAAGGTAAGAAATCAATCTCAACCTCATTAACCATTATTAATGAGGGAACAATCAAAGTTTGCCATGCCAACTGTAGTTTCAAAACAATTTAAAATAATTTCCATTCAAATCAAAACATTTCAAATCATCACATTAAAGAATTTCCATTCAAATCATTAAAATCAACACATAGGATTGGCAACACATCCATTTCACAAAGCACTTCTAAAACACATTCAATCCGGCCACCCCGTTGCTATAGTAAAATTAATGGCCAACATTCGCCTTTTCAACACAATAATATATTCTTTTCAATATTCAATATATTCTAAAAAAATGTAAATATTTCTCAAAGATAAAGTAAATTCACATTTGTTTCATTTGGAAAGATAAAATACAAGAGAAATTTAAGTTGTGCATAAACCTTGTCTTAGTCTCTTTTCTTTGGTCTATTCTTCCCTTCACTTCAAAATATTCTTCTCCACTGAAATATACAATTTCAAATGTCTCAATATTGATTCTAATGTCCCCAATACCAAATCAAATAAATTCCTAGTAAAATTCCTAGAATAACTACATATTCCAACTTTTCTAGATTTAAGGCAGCATTTGAGCATAACTTTTAAACTCAATTTCAATCTAGTTCCAATCATAATTTGTGAAAGTGATCTTCATAAAAGTTGTTTCTCCATGTCTTAGCTTTAATTATCAATTTTAATCACTCAATTTGGAGGTCTAGATCATTAGTTATGGTCAAAAAACTAGGTACTGCTCGTGGGTGTATTACCCTGTGATTCTCAGGTTTTCCAAATTTTCACCTAAATTTGCATTCCATGTTCGAGCACTTTATACTCAAAATTTGTACTATGTCTCTAAAACAAAGTTTTATGCCTTAGTCTTAAGTTTCTAAATCATTTTTTAGCACCTTAATTGGAGATGTACAAAGAAATTTCTACTCTATTTACTACCCGGAGGTCACAGGGTAAAATTACTGAGTTGCAAGAAATTCCAATTTTGATGTTCTGAATTTCACTAACATTTCAACCAATTTTCCCTTACATCTGGGTCTAGGTCAAAACATGAAAGTTGTAGTTCTATATCTTATGTTTATTTTGGCTTTGAAATCATCTAATTTGCATGTATATAACTTCAGTTATGGTCATTTTGCCAAAGCTGTTTAAGTGGCAATTTCTCAAGTTTTCAAGACTATTCCAGAATCTAGTCAGATTTCTAGGCTCATTTTGTCTAGCTAATTTGAATAGGTTCTAGTCATAATTTGGCTTCATGGACTGTATATGAATTATTCCTCTGTGTCTCAAGATTACATAGGTTCAAGAATCACTCAATTTGGAGTTTTGTAGAGAGATTTATGCTCAATTAAGTATGTGCTATTCATTTGGTCAGTTTTCCAGGTTCCAAGTTTGCATTGCCGGATTCTAACCCTAACTGAGGTACCTTCCGACCATTTTCAGGCCAAGTTCTTTGCATAAAAGTTTTAGCATTTTGTCTTAGGTTTCATTTCCCATTGGTTTCACCTCAATTGGAGTTATGTAGCTCAAGTTATGAGCAAATAACCCCACTGGACTTAAGCTATCCAGATTGAGCACTTAGGGTACCACATCAATTCACTTAATTTCTCCACTAAATCATGGTTGTTTCTCACTAATTGCACATCCAATAGTCATAATATAATCATATTAATATTAATTAAGCTCCATACCACAAAAACCCTAATTACATGCAAACCCTAACTGCCATCTTCTAATTCCAATCAATTTCAAGTTAACAATCATGCTTACTACTTCATTCAAGCCTAATAATCTAGTTAACTCTATCAAAACTCATAAACCTAACTTTTATCATCATGACCATATCTTCCCTTCTACATATCATACCCAATTTCAAACAATTTCCATCAATTCTTTCAAAATAAAACTTAAAATCTGTAAATTCATAAGTAACTAAATATGAATCTTAACTCACCTCAAATGGATAGCTTTCTATCTTCACAAATCTCTCAAATTTCTTGAATTTCTTACTCCCTTTCTTCACTTTAGGGCTTATTTCAAGGTTTTCTTGTGATTTTCTATGGAAATTGTGGAGTAATTGTAGGGTTTTAGAAGCTTAGTGAAGCAAAAATAAAGGAGAGGTGAGAGAGTATGGGACGGCAGCCAAGGGAAGAAGATGAAGATGAATTTGTTGATTTTTATCTCATTTAATTGATATTTATATTATTTAATCTCATAATGGCAATCTTGTAATTATAAGGAATGGCAAACTTGTAATTATTTAGACCTTGGTAATCATTAGGTTTGAATAAATTTAAATATCTTAATCTTAATTAATTAAGCTTATCACAATTCATTAACTTAATTAATTTCATTTTTTTGTCAATGTTGGTCCTTTAAATTTAATTAACCAAATTTTGATCTTACCAAGTTTCTGTCCATCTTTTCCATAATACCTGATAAGTCCCTTTTCGCATTCTTATGTAACTTATGTCCTCCTTTCCATTTCTTTAACTCGTTAATTCCTTATCTAAGTCTAAGTTAAGTGTCTCACAGGGTCACTCACCAATTAGAGTATAAGACAGATCCAAAACACTGTCTTCCATTACTTCCCAAGCGAGTCACCCATCACTACGACTAGAGCACATTTAACTGATTTCAATCTGTTCCGTTTGACTACCTTTGACTTAATAAATCTTAATATAACTTAAATTATGACTCCACGCTTCAATTTAAGGATGGTTCCAGACATTCTAACTGTCTAGATAAATGTCAGTCTACCGGAATAGTAGAATGTTCGGAACTACCTAAGGTGAGGGCGTCACAATTCTCCCCTCCTTAAAAGAAATTTCATCCCGAAATTTACCTGGTATCAATCTCTGAAGAGTTATGGATGTTGCTTCCTCATATCCTCTTCACGTTCCCATGTGGCTTCTTTCTTGGAGTGGTTCCTCCATAACACCTTCACCAGAGGAATTTGCTTGTTTCTCAACTGCTTTGTCTCCCTTGCAAGAATAGCCACGGGCTCCTCATCATAAGTAAGGTCTAAACTGACTTCAATTGACTCCAATGGCAATATGTGTGAAGGATCTGACCTATACCTTTGAAGCATGGACACATGAAACACATTATGGATCTTATCCAACTCCGGAGGCAAGGCAAGCATATATGCCAATGGACCCACTCTTTCTAGAATTTCATATGGTCCTATGAAGCGAGGACTCAATTTCCCCTTTCTTCCAAATCTCATGATCTTTTTCCATGGGAAAACTTTCAAAAACACCTTATCACCCACATTATATTTAATATCCTATCTCTTCAGATCCATATAGGACTTCTGTCAGTCAGATGCAGCCTTTAGTCTATCTCAAATAATTTTGATTTTCTCCTCAGTCTACTGTACAATCTTTGGGCCAACCAACTTTCTTTCGCCCACTTCATCCTAACATAAGGGAGTTCTACATTTTCTACCATACAGTGCTTCATAAGGAGGCATCCTAATGCTTGATTGATAGATATTGTTATAAGTAAATTCAGTCAAAGGCAAGTGTATATCCCAACTTCCTTCAAACTCAATAACACAAGCCCAAAGCATATCCTCCAAGATCTGAATTATTCTCTCAGATTGTCCATCTGTCTATGGATGGAATGCTGTGATGAAATTCAATCTAGTTCCTAGGGCTTTTTGAAGGCTACCCCAGAATCTAGAAGTGAATCTCAAATCTCTATCAGATACAATAGATACTGGCACTCCATGTAGTCTCCCCACTTCATCAATGTACAGCTTAGCCAACCTGTCAAGGCTATAATCCATCCTCACTGGTAGAAAATGCGCAGACTTAGTCAATCTGTCTATAATTAGCCAAACCACATCATGATTCTTTTGAGTACGAGGAAGTCCCATCGCAAAATCCATAGTAATCCTTTCCCATTTCCACTCGGGAATAGGCATTGTAATAATCCTGCTGGTACTTGGTGTTCTGCCTTCACTTGTAATGTACAATCTGCTGGAGGAAGAACAGGAGCATGAGGATTGTTGATAAAGGGTGTATGCTTACTAATGGGGACTCATTATCTCTTAACATTTTGGATCATTTTAGGGCTTGCTTTTGTCAGAGTCATCCTTTCTTTTGTGACATGGCAAGCCATCAATATTTTAGGCTAAGCTTTGTATCTGCCTGCAGCCTTAAAGTGCCATTTACTTTATAGGAGGTCAAAAACGTAGTCTGGAGCTGTGATTCAACAAAGTCACCTAAACCTGACGGTGTTAATTTCTTTTTTCACAAGAAATCTTGGCTGCTTCTTCAAGATGATATCTATAAAATGGTATAAGATTTTCACCGAACCTCAAAGTTACCTTCGGCTATAAAGTCTTCCTTCATTGTTCTAATCCCAAAACTTACTGGCTCCCACAAAATTCAAGACTACTATCCCATTAGTATTGTGCATGGACTATATAAAATCAAAGCTAAAATGCTTGCAAATAGATTAAAACATATCTTGGCCACACTAATTAGTCGACAGTAATGTGCATTTGTTTTGGGGCATCAAATTATTGACAGCTTCCTGATTGCTAGCGAGGTAGTGGATTATCACAAGAAAAACAATCAAAGCTGCTTTATTTTAAATGTAGATTCTTAGAAAGCTTTTGATATAGTTCATTGGGAGCATATAAACCTAGTAATAGAGAGAATGGGCTTCGGTCATAAATAGAGAGCATGGATTTCCTCTTTGTATTTCAGATGTCAAGGCTTCAATTCTTATAAATGGAGTGCCTTCGAAAGAATTCACAATGGCAAACGGTCTCTACCAAGGAGATTTGCTTTCCCTTTTCTTTTAACATAGCAGCGGAACCACTGTCATTAATCATCAATAAAACATATGAGGATGGTTACTTTCAAGGAGTTGAAATAGGATCTGAATGAACTATTATTTCTCATTTGTTTTGCCCACCGTGTCTTGATCATATTTATGCTATTTTCGGGTTGTTACGAAGCTTCTATCTGATGTCCAGTTTGAGAGTGAATTTTAACAAAAGCACTCTTTTTGGTGCCAACGCGAGGGATAATCTATCAAATGCAGCTCTTGCTTGTAATTGCAAATTAGGTCGCCTACCAACATGTTATTTGGGCTTTCCCCTTGGTGTTAATATGCATAAAATGTCTACTTGGCTGCTAGTTATTCAGAAAAGAAAAGAGAGATTGTCACTCTGGAAGGGGAAGATCCCATCAATGGTAGGCAAAACCATTCTGATGAAATCATGCCTTTTAAACCTCCCCACGTATTTCTTATAAGTTTTTAAAATTCCAAAGAAAGAGGCTAACAGAATTGAATCATTGTTCTAAAGTTTCCTGTGGTCAGGAGGGAACTCTTCGAGGAAAATTCACTTGATGAACTGGCAATCTGTTCTATTATGTAAGTCTTCAGGAGGTCTTGGTGTCATTGACATTGGGTCTCATAACCAAACAATGCTCCTTAAATGGCTATGGACAATGCAGGAAAACCCAGAGTCAATTTGGGTGACTGTTTTACAATCCAAATATAATTTTAGCAAAGAATCTAGTATTCTTTTGGCCAATGGAAGTAATATTTCACCTATATGGAGAAGCATCCAACAAGCAACAGGAATTAGCATCAATAACTCCTTAATGTTGGATAATCTCTGCTTTGCTATAGGTAAAGGGGACCGTATGCAATTCTAGCATGATGAAAGGGTATTAGACAGAGCATTAAAGCATTCATTTGCTCAAATTTTTAGTCTTTCCATTGATTAAAATGCATCAGTGCAAGATCTTGGTTATTGGTAAAATGGGATTTAGAACTAGATTTTTCTTTGGAGAACAAACTTATTTCAATGGGAACTTAATCATCTTAACTAGCTCCTAAACACTTTAAAAGGGGCCACTCTTTGCCTTTTTAAGCAAGACAACTCTTTGCCTTTTTAAGCAAGACAAGCTTACATGGAAGCATACTTTAAATGGAACTTTCTCGATAAATTCCATATATAAGTTACTCACTCCAATGTCCTTGTAGTAAAGCAATTTTTCTCCAGTAGTTTGGCAAAGCCTAGCACCCCCCTAAAGTGGAAATCATGATTTGGCTTACGTATAGTGACAGGCTTAATATAAAGGAAAGGCTATCTGATATAAATGTTATTGACCAATCCCAAAATATCTGCTCGAGGTGCTTAAGTCAATGTCCCACCTTTTTCTCCATTACATAACTTTGAAGTCAATTTGGTTTTGTTCTTAAGCTAGTGGGGATTGACTTTAAAGTGGAAATCATGATTTGGCTTACGTATAGTGACAGGCTTAATACAAAGGAAAGGCTATCTGATATAAATGTTATCGACCAATCCCAAAATATCTGCTCGAGGTGCTTAAGTCAATGTCCCACCTTTTTCTCCATTACATAACTTTGAAGTCAATTTGGTTTTGTTCTTAAGCTAGTGGGGATTTTCTTTATCTTCCAAATTCTCTTCCTGCATTATTTGAAGAATGGATGTTCGTGATTCGAGAGAATTTTTAGAGAAGATTCGAGAAAATGGTTTTCTATGAAATTTCATTGTCCATCTGGGTAGCCAGGAATGAGAAACTTTTCAATGACAAGGATTATTCACCTTTAGCTTTGTGTGCCACCATCCTCTTTAGAATCTCCACTTGGATGAAACAATAGACTATGATTTCCTTTTGTTAGGTAATGATTCGCTTATCTCTTATGTATCAATCAAGTCATGGACTAATGTCAAGAAACAAATATCTTAACTCAAGTGGGAACCTCCTACCCCATAGATCCTTAAGAGGAATGTAGATGGATCCTCCCTGGGTAAACCAGCTCCCAGGGCAATTGATGGTTTCCTTCGTGACTCAGGAGGCAATTTTCACTATGTGTTTTCACGCCCTTTAGGTTCTTTTAACTCAAATGCTATTGAATTCTTTGCCATCCATAAAGCTTTACAATTATTACTTTCTATTTCCACTGGTAATTTACAGATTTCCTCTATATTAATTGAGTTAGATTCTAAGGTTACTATAGCATGGGCTCTTGATATGAACTCAACACCTTGGTACCTGAATACTATCTCAAACAAGATTGCTTGTTTCTTGAATGTGTTACCTTCTGTCATCATCAAGCATGTCTTCCATGAGGTGAATTCCAAGATTTTGTGACATATCTTTAATTTGACTATTCTAGTAATTTCTTTGTCCTGGTTGCTCTTTTAGGATGGATGTATGTCACACCTTACCCCTCCGAAAGGTATGACATGATTCCGTAATATATCTAATGAATTACCAAACTTCGCCTACTGATAACTCATTAAATATATTACAAGGGATTTTAAAACAAATTTGATTCATTTTAAAGTTTGAAATGATTATTAAAGAGCTTTTAAATGAGGTTTATATCATAATTTGTAATTTGAATTAATTTGGTATTTCTAAAATTTTACAGAAATTTACGGCTAAAATTTCTAGAAAACAGTTCTTTTAAACCTGTGAAAAATAATTTATAAAAATATCATTCACAACCCAGTTCAATCAAATTCAATTCATCACATTGCTTTCCATCATTCCACAAATCATTTCTCATTCTCATCTCAAAAGGAGATAATAATTATTTATAAATATCAAAGGGGTTCATGTTACTACAATTTACATAGTTCATGTTACAAAGAAATACAATTACAAATTCAAAATGTTATACAAGACTTTTTATACAACTGCTCATCTATCTTAATATACATACAGATCAATTTATATCAAAAAGAAAATTTACAAATAGTATAATTGATATACCCGAAAATGATCAAAATCTAGCTCTAATCCCCGCTGCAAGCAGCTCACTTTGCTGCTTTATTATCTCTTTACTTGTGACAGCATAAACAAGTTATCACTGAGTGGTGAACTCAGTGGTGCACAACTTAAAATTTTAAAACTCAATACAAAATAAAGTTTATCAAAAGGGGTAAACAAGAGTTCCAACATTCACATTTTCAATAACATTTTATCAAGGTAATTTCAAACACTAGTGTTGCCACAATTCACAAAACTTAGGTCATGATACAAAATTTTCAATCAATGTCGTATTGTACATCACGACAAAGCAATCTACAACCTCACTAACTGAAATTAATGAGGGAGGTGGCTAGCTAGCTAAATGAGTACTCATCCAAACTCAACCTCAACTAGCAAGCCAGAGAGGGAGGAAACGTAAACAAACTCAACCCCATAGATTGAGGAGGAGCACAATAAGAATTGCCATGCCAAGTGTGGTTTCAAAAACCAATCCAAGCAATTTCATTCAAATAATTTTATTGCAAATCAATAGTCATATTTCATTCATAAATTTCCCTTATAGGGTAGGCAACAAATACTTTCTCAATTTTACAAATTTTCAATGCAATAAAAATCATAATCATTAATATAAACTTATTCAAAACAATTTCCAATTGAAAAAAACAAAGGATTAGGATTAGTTATGCACAAACCTTCTTAACTTGTCTTGACTTAACTCAATTTTTCTCCTTCCCTGGAAAACTCCTTTCCAACTGAAATACATAATTAAAGTGTCTCAATACTCATCCAAAATATTTCCAATAACTAATCCAACAATTGCATCATGCATACTTAAGTTACTTATGAAGTTTCATAAAGCTTGGGTTCTGGACAGTTTTACCTCTTGACTTTTGAACCCAATTTCGACCTAGTTCTAGTCATAATCTAATGAGGTGTTCTTCATAAAAATTGTCTCTCTATTTCTTAGTTTCATTTTCCAATTTGAATCACTCCATTTGGAGTTTTGTAGCTCTAGTTATAGTCAATTAATCAAGTACTGATCCTGTGACCAATACTGTTCCAGAATAGGGCAGATTCTGGAACTCAACTTGGTCAAGTTAATTGGACCAGTTATGGTCATAATTTAGCTTAGTATTCTTCATATGAGTTGTTCCCCTATGTCTCATGGATACACAGGGTCAAAAATCTCTAAATTTAAGGCTATATAGGGTGAGTTATGGTAATTTAATCAACCTGGACTCATAAACCTTACAACTCCATAATTCCAGGTTCTAGATCAGGTATTGCAATTCACATTTGAGGTCCTTACTCTCAGAATTTGAGTAAGGTTTTTGAACCAAAATTGTGGCCTTAAGTCTTAAGTTTTCAGATCATTTTGGCTCATCCCATTTGGAATTTTCTAGTGAAAGTTATGGCCTAATTACTATTATAAGGTCAAATGGCTAAATTGGTTCCAATGCAGGAATTCCAGATTGGGAAGTCCTAACTTATCCTAACAATTTCCCTAAGTTCTTTTAGGATCCAGGTTCTCGCCAAAAAACCAAAGTTGTAGTTATAAGTCTTATAAAGATTTTGGTTTTTGAATCACTACATTTGCAGTTTTGTTGCCCACGTTATGGCATTTTTGCCAAAACTGGTCAGATGGCCATTTGTCCAGGATTTCCAGGTCAGGTTTGGTTCTGGCAGATTTGTTGGACTAAATTTGCTTAGCAATTTGATTGGGTTAGGGTCAGAATTAGGGTTCCTGATCTTCATGAAAAATATTCTACTATGTCTAAGCTTTTCATAGGTTCAAGAATTAGGTCAGTTAAAGCTTTCTATAAAGAGTTATGCCTATTTGAATATTTACTATTCATTTGGTCAATTCTGGTCAGGCCCAGAACACTAATTCTGGATTCAATCAAATTTTAGGGCAATTTGTGGTCAGTTTCTAGGCAAGGTTTCTTCATGAAATTTGTGGATTTAGGTCTTAAGTTTCATCTTCAATTAGCCTCACACCAATTGGAGCTATCTAGCTCTACTTATAACCATATTAGGATACTGGACTCAGAGGTCTGGAAATCCAGCACACAAGCAACACTTCCAATTGCTTAATTCAATCCAACAACCAGCTTCATTTCTCAACAAAAACACATCAATTGATCAACATTAGACTTAAACATTACAATTATGCCTCATATCACAAATCCCTAATTCCACTAAAACCCTAATTCTCAACTTCACAATTCATAAAAATTCAAGCAACCTCACTTCACAAATCATGCATACTACCTCACCACACATTGCAATTCATGTTTAATTTGATCAAAGCATGTCAAAACCCTAAGGTACTCAAGCTGGTTAAAATTTAGGGTGAGAGTTCCATTCATGTTTTTTATGTTTTCCTAAGTTAATTCATGCCCAACTCAAATTTAAAGAATATATCACCAATTTGAATTGAATTCACTTACCTTAATTGGGCAGATTTTGTGTCTTCAAATCTTCACTTCTTTTTGTTTTTTTCTTGCTCCCAATCTTCCTACCAAGGTGAAATAATAAGACTTTACTTTGGTAGCTAGGTGGTTTATGGAAGGGAACTCAAAAACTCAAGTTTTGTGTGTTCATCAATGGAGGGAAATGAGAGATGGGTGAGGGAGAGGTAAGCCGGCAGCTTTATAGAGAAGAAGAGATGAATTTGTTTTTATTTTAATTAAATTTTTGTCCCTTCATAACAATATTTATACCTAAAATTTAATAATTTAAATTTTTAATTTTTAATTGTGTCATGCTAATGTCATCACGATGTCATAATTTAATTTAAATTTTAGATTTCATTTCTTTCCTTTTCTTTTTCCCTACACTTCTCTATATTTTTAATTATTTTTCATTATTTTAATCTCATACATTTCAATGGATATTTAGGTCAAAAGTCACCTCTAGGGGTGAATTGACCAAAATGCCCCTCATCGGTTCTAATTCATCTTTTAAAAACACCGGTAACTCCTTGAGTTCTGATTCTCTTGTTTGAGTTTGTTTTCTTTTCTTTTCTATGATTTTCACATTCCTAATAGTTTCACAATTATCCCTTGGCCTAGGATGTCATGGTGTCCCATACGAATTTAGGGTTGCAACTGAGTTCGCAGTTACTTCCCGAGTCGGTCACCCATCGCCGGGACCTTGGCTCATTTAACAGATTTAGGCTTTATTTCACTTGTTTTCTTCCTACTACATTTAGTCTTTATCAATTTTATTTATAATTTCTCTATGTGGTCTAAGTATAGTTATAGACATTCTAGTTGTCCGGACAGACCTTAGTCATTGGAATAGTAGAATGTACGGACCACTTATTACGAGGGTGTTACAATGTAAGTGGGTCTGCCTATTAGCAAGGGTTTAGAATCAAGCATCGATTTTGTCCTATTTTCTTATAATAAAAGTTTTATTGCTTATAAAAAAATATGAATAATATTTTTACCCTTATAAACGAGTAATGAAAAGCTTCATGTGTTATGAGTAGTTGAGCACATTATCTTAGATGTCTCTCTCTAGAATCTATGACATTTCTTCTATAATTACAAGTGTAGTTGCCTCTTGGACTCTAGGCTTTAAGTCAAGTGGTTCAGTTTTTAAGAGATTTTGTAAGAACCTAACCATGTGCTCTCAAATCATACCTTCATCCTACTACCAAACTATATTGTCATTTTTAATTTTCAGGAGTTGGTTCCTTTGTCATTTTTGAATGGTCCTGGCATGAAAGAACTTGGAATTTCTATCACCTATTGTGAACTTGTGATCCAATTGACTTAGATGTTTGTAACTAATGTTGCTCTTTAACTTTTCCAGATTATCTAGGCCCTTAATTATTTCTTCCTCCATTTTTCTTGCCTCATCACCATCCTCTTTTTCTAGCAAGACATAAGATTATAGGTCTTGAGCACAAACTTTCATCTTTGTAACTATTACAAGGAATAACTCTTCATGCCTGCAAGATAACATCACCACACTATTGATCATGGTTTTAAATAACGGCCATTATTTAAAAGTTTTTTAGTTTACCATTACCATTACCACCATTATTTAATGAATTTTTAAATTTTTAACTGTAAAGATTGTTACAACCGTCATGTAAAGACAACAACCATTACTGAATGTTAAGTAATGATGGTAACTTAATGATTGATAATGGCCGTTACTTTTCTAACTATAAAATTATTGGCTTTTTTCTACCTCTTTCAAGTGAAATGCTGTAGAGGAAACTTTTTATTTGGCCAAAAAACTATTTTGGCTTGTTCATTTTAGCACCTTTTCATTTTCTCTCTAGACAACTTAGTCATTTTCTCTCAATTTTCTCCACAATCAACTCATGTGAAAGCATTCATTTTTCTATAAATTTTTAAGCTCAAGAGCATGAATCATCAAATAGACAAGATAGTTTTAAAGTGAGGGGATTAAAGAGGGATTTTTTTTTCTAATTTTTAGGTATTTTGAATCATCTTTAGGTAAATACATAAATAATTGGAAAATAATATCAAAAAAAGTTTTAGGCTTTAATAATATTTGCAAAGTATAAATTTAGGCTTTGACAAGATAAAATTTAAGAAAAATAAAGAATCAAGAAATTAACTCTTGAAATTGATTTTCATAAATCATAAATTAAATAGTAAGTAAATTTATAGCCTAATTACATAGTAAGTTTACAACCTAAGCTAATGATCAAGACTACCAGTCCTAGTCTTAAGATCAAAGTCAAGATAATCAAGAATCTACTAAATACTCATTTTAGTGTTAATAAGGTTAGTTATGTAATATCTTCTTGATTATTTTGGTTTTAAATTGATTAATATTAATAAAGTATAAGAATGGTGGATTTAATGTATTTATTTGATATATTAGTACTTATTAATTAGTTGTATATTTTATTTTTAATTATATTTTTAAATATTTATTTATTCCAAGAATTTTTCAAATTTTTCAAAATAATATAAATAACAATAAGCCGTTATCATTACGTTACGGCCGTTACATGTACGTTTCCATTACTCATGACTACAATTTACAACTATGCTATTGATGCACCAGCCACTTAATTTGAAATTTAATCCCTTTATCCACCTTCGACATTGTATATTGTACTTAGCAATTGGCCTCAGCTTGAGCCCATTGGAAGCCAAGTCTACTTACCACTGCATGGTCCCCATGTTCATTTGATGACACTAGATCCGGCGTCCACTAGGCCTAACACATTTGGGCCGAGCTTAGACAAGAGTTATATGATTCAAACTTAGCCCGATTACATTTTTTTATAGGAAAAAATATATTTTATATATAAATATTAGGTAATTTACATCTAAGTCCTTTAAATATAGAAAAACACATATATTAGTCACTTTGATGTTTTCGAGTAACAATTTAGCCCTTAAAGTTTAATTACGTTAATAAATTAATCCATACTATTAATTGATTTTTGATTTACAATAATTTAGTTCTTGAAATTCTTTTTACTAGCAAAAAGAATCTACATTTAAAGTTTATGTTTGAGTAATTATTTATTTTACATTTACATAGTTACATAAATTTATTTTAAATAATTTTATAATTATTTAAATGTAAAATGAATAATTATTTAAATATAAAATTCATAAGTAGGGACTATTTCATAAATAAAATAAACTTTTAAGAACTATTTTATTATAAAATAAAATTTTAAGAATTAAATTATTTTAAATTAAAAAGCAAATAACGGTCAACAATGACTAATTTATTAATGAAATTAAATTTTAAAGATCAAAATGTTATACAAAAATATACTATGCATTAATTTATAGATTTCATTTCAGAGATTTAATTGTAAATTACCCTAAATATTATAAATAATAATTTTTATATAAAACCATTTTTATTTAAAAAAAATTATATTAAAAGAGCTCAAAACCTTTTAAGCTCTAACTCAAATTTAATTAACTCGTACCCAAATATAATCGACTCATTTAACCATCAAAGTTAAATAAAATTACAATAATTAATATAAATAAATTTTAAAAAAAAAAAATTTTCCTCTCAATTTTACTTTTCTCACTAATGAGACGATGACAAATAAATCAACAAATTGCAGGGAAAAAAATTTTTTTAAAAAAATACATTAACAAAAGCATCAAAATATCCATGCCATTTCGCGTTCTTTTCCGCTGCTTCGCTTTCGCCATATTTCTAGAACAGGAAGTAAAGCGGCCCATTGTATTGTGGAAGAAGCTTTGTCTTACGTTCAAGAGATGGTTTGGATTGAGGACATTCCTTCTGATGTTGCTAGAATTGCTAACTTGGACGCAATCGACTCTTTTGCTGGTTAATGAAATGCTATTAATTTTTTTTTTTTTTTATAGATAGAATATATGCATATACGGATCAATGACAGCAATAAATCAATTTAATCATTTTAAAAAAGAAATATTGAGTAACTTATATAAATTAGCTTAAAAATAATAAATATTTATAAGATAATTTGAGTTTATAAATATTTAAAATTTTAAACAATAACTTATTGATGTGTTTAGTAAAAATATCTTATAAATATATTTATTATTAAAATGATAAAAAAATATTAAATAAAATATTGATGAAATTTTAAATTTTAAATAAAGATATATAATATGATATAATATTTTGTTAAACTAACTTATAAGTATAAAGTTTATAAACACCAAAATGAAAAACTAATTTTACAGCTTTTTTTTTTAAAGCTTATTTATAAGCCTAATAATTGTTATAAGTAAAAGGTAAATTTATTTTTAGAACTTATATAAGTCAAGACAAATAATTTCTAAATAACTTAATAAAAAAAAGCTTGTCTATACCTAGTCTATTACATATTTAATACACAATCATGTAGGACCTAGCTATTTTATATATGTACTTTGCATAATTTATATATTTAAATAATAAATTTTTCTTGTCTAAACTCACCTCACCATAGATTTAAAACGTAAGAAAATGTAATGGTGTAATCCAACTATTAAATATATAAGTGTCATATATTTGTATTTTGAGCCTCTAATAAACTTTGTCTCAATAAAAATTTTTCATAAATAATTATTTAAAAAAATAAATCAGTTACGTTGATTCGAAGGACCTTAAATATGAACTGACTGATAAAAATCTAATAGAAAGTTATAGAAGAAAGAAATTCTAACTCGTCCAGAAGACTTGGTCTAGAACAGAATACCCAATAATGGACATTCTGATTCTGAGAATTTTTCAATATTTCTGGAACAATAACGTCAGGAACCCAATTACTTGCTCGAAACGAATTGGAAAGTCCCAGAAGTTTCATCCTATGCACTTGGCCAAAGTTCATCCACTCATCCATCTAAATCACCTTAGTTGCACATATTCAATGTAACATTTTTTTAATATGAATTTGACCTCACCTCCTCCTCTTTTATTTAACATTGCTTGTTTGCTTATGCCACGGAGTGTCTTTGTGCTAATCACCAAGTTGATGCCCTGACTTCTAGTTTATCCAAAACTTTCCATCATATAACTGTCTAAGGCTAAGAGCTTCCCCTTGCTTTTGTTTTTTCCCTCTTTTCTTACATGTAAAGATAACTCCACTTAAATGAATCTTATAGAAACTTTTGGAAAAGCATATATGGAATTCTGACCAATAGAAATAAATGGTTTACGCGTACAAAATGCTTTGAAGATGAGATAGATTCAATCATTTTCTTAAAATGTTAGGCCTTTAATGAAAAGTTCACGCTATAAGTATTCAATCTTAGCACGAGGGAATGTGTTAAAATTTCACACTAATTTAGAATAAAATCTTTTATAAAATATTAATAATTCTTTCCCTATGAACTGCCTTTTAAAAATGAGTTAAATTCAATATATATTGTTAAGAGATTTTACCGTTATGTCATGATTTTAAATAAATTGAATTTAAACAGTAATTTTTCAAGGCATCGTAAAAATTAAAATAATGAGTTTAAAACGGGAAGTTCAGGCTGTCTGGCGACTTTCATTGCAAATTGGGTGTGCGATTATGATCCAAGCTTTACCTACTGGAAAGAGAAACCAAGGAAAATGGGTGAGAGAAGTGGCCAGATTGGCGCCAAGTAATGTCGGGGAATTAAATCCTCTATTTACCTACCATAACCCAACAAACAGGTTAAGAGACGTGTCTCAAGGGTTCTATTGAGCGTGTGAGCTGCCCAATTCCTCACCTTTAAGAGTTTGGTCCAAATTTCACCCACCGATTGGCCGTGATTAGGCCAACGTGTGTTTTATCACATAAATTATTACAGAACCACAACAGAGAATGGGCGGATTTGTACTGCAAAAATGGCCAGAGTGTCAGTTTTTAAGGCCATTTATTATTGCTAAACTTCACCCAGAAATGACATCTAAGTCATCACAATTGGAAAGAATTTCAGGATGAGGTTTGACTTCCCAACTAAGCACTTTCTTTTTCAAAGAATGAAAAAATGAAAAAATGAAATATACAAAATTAGAGAGGGAGAGGTTAATGTTTATGCTTGTAATAATAATCCTGGAATATAAGGAATTAACAAGGTATCTTTGTGCCTATTAAATTCTAGATTACTGCTAATTAGAAAATTATCTCTCTTATATTTACACGCACCCAAAAATTCCCCACTAATCCTATTATTAATATTGCTTTCTAACAAGTCCTCCAATGATTGCTCACTACCACCGTAGCTTTTTTGGTGCACCGATCTGTAACTATTCACATCTTCTTTATCTTCAATTGAGTACATGACTGTATCACGGTCTTCTCTGTAATTGCCTCTAACTGAGGTCCAGTTCTCATCACAGTCCCAATTGGGACCCCCTGAAAGCAAGGACAACCGTCTGATCCTCTCCTTGGCTGAAATTTCATCACTTCTTTGGACCTGATTGTCTACATTCTCTGATTCTGATTCTGATTCATCCAGTGAGTTCCAAAAGCCTTGGTCAAGAATGCTTGTAGGAGAATTTGAACTTGAATTAGATTTTTGAATTTGTTTTGCATGAGAATTGGATTTTCCCAGAAAAGGATGCTTCAGAAGCTGATTGGCTGTCCACCTCTGTTTTGGATCCCTTCTTAAACACTTATCCAAGAAATCCCTTGCTTGCTCTGATAGACTACAGGGGAACTCCGGCAACTGTTCGGAAAATCCAATCCGGTACATAACAGAAATTGGGTCATTGACATTAGGCCACGGTGCACCACCACTAGCCATTTCAATAATTGTACACCCTAAAGCCCATATATCACTAGCAAACCCCTGTTCCTCTCCACGCGCCACCTCCGGTGCCATAAACATGGGTGTGCCGCCAATTGGCGCAGCTGACTCAGCCGCAGCCTCCACCGCGTCGAGCCTCTTCGCACACCCAAAATCCGCAATTTTGGCGCCAGTTTTCCCTATTAAGACGTTCCTACCTTTGATGTCACAATGAACCCAGCCATTTGAATGTAGGTAATCTAGACCTTGAACAATTTCATAAGTGTAGTATCTGATCACCGATTCTTCTAACCGGCCACCGTGAGCCTGAACTGCATCGGTAAGTGTACCGCCAGAAATGTACTCCAAGAAAAGATTGTACATAACCTGGTTATTCTCTCTAGTAATGTCATAGCCCTTGTAACTAACTATATGTGGAGAGGTTAGAGAAGAGAGAATATTTTGCTCCCTTTGCAAGAATTGAGATTGGTCGAGTTCGGCGGTTTTGACTGCCCAAACGTCACCGGAGTGGATAGACTTGGCGAGGGAGACGGTGGCGGTGGAGCCATGGCCTAAGGTGTGGCCTCTGGTCCAGTCCATATTGTAAGCTGAAAAGAGAAAAGAGAAAGAAAAAAGAAATGCTTTGTTGGGTTTATCTTGAGTTGGCTATAAGCAGCTGCCACCCAAGTGTTTATATATGAGGAGCTGAAAAACCAATAATTTTTTAAAGGTTAGTTTTTTAGGGTGGTTGAGTCTATCTCTCTCTTTCTCTTTGACAAATCCTTCAACGGGAGTGCACAACGTGTTAAAAATGCTGGTGGGTTTGACAGCTTTGGCCTCCCAAATAGAGATGACGTGGCCAAATGAATATGTAGACACGTGTAAACATTTGGAGGCGGAGGAGGTGTTATGAGAGTGGTGGGCAAATGGGATTTCTTTTTTATGGGTTTGGTGCAATGAGATGGCAAAATTAGGAAGAGGTTGGATAAGGGTAGTAGTACAGATAATTGAAATTGGATGGATAACACATACCACTTGGATACCTTGTTTTGTAGCCGTGTGGATTTTGAAAATTAAATTGTGGTGGTTCATGGTTGAGGGTATAGGGTGGAGGGTGGTGGGTTGAACCACCAAAAAGAAGTTGAATTTTGGTATCCTTTAAAGCTATTATGCCAATGTATGTTTGTGTCAAAATTGAAGTCTTTTACAAGTACAAGTTGATGGATTGGGGAATTGGGTTTTTGTCAAAAGTCAAATGCATGTGTAGTTTTTGGATTTAAAATAATTAGTCAAATATATGTATAATTTGGTTTCACATTATTGGGTCTCCTTATATACCTTATAGTATAAATTTGACGAGATACTTACCCATCTAGGTGGATAATGTGAATTCATGATTTTCAATGTCAATTCTTTGACATAATTAAATATGAAGATTTTTCTTTAAGATAGGAACTTTCTTTTTTACTTTTTTTTTCTCCTTTTTTGTACTGCCATGTCAAAATGCATTTGCCAGTTTGCTTACACACTTAATAAAAAGTGACAATTTTTTATTTAATTTATGTTTTTCAATTTAAAATGATCTATAGTTCATTTTAATTTATATAAATTAAAATTTTCAATTCGTGTATTCAATTTGAAATTGAACCATTTGAATTGATGGGATAAATTTGAATTTTAATTAAATATTAAATTAATAAATTAATATTTTAATTCCAAATAACCCACAATTCATAAATTGTCTTAAAATTTAATTTGAAATCCTTTCTATACAACGAATATATAACAAATTAAACCCACCCAGTTTCAGCTTTGGCTTTAAAATTGTATTAGAAGTGAAAGGAATTTTATTGTGAATATTCTATTCTTGTTATTCAACCATAACCATCTACTTCTAGGAATCCACTTAAACTTAGTCAAGCATAAATTTAAATATAAATATGTATGACTGATATATTTAATATGTAAATTTTATTAAATATCTTATATTTTAAATTTATAATAGAGCAAACATAAACAAAAAAAAATTCGTTATTTTACCTGAACCATATGAAAATATTCATACCTTGATATTTAATGCTCAAAAGGACTAATGGTCCATATATCCTAAATTTTAAGTCAATTTTCTTATTTTATAATTAAATTTATTTAAAAAAGAGCAATCAAAATTTAGTTTTTTAATTTTCTAAATTATAAAATAAACATTCATGACTAAACTAAATTAACAAGCTAAAATGATTATCATTTAGAACTATCTTCTTCTCCTTCTTTCTCAATAGGCAAATATTTATTTAAGGATTAAGCAATTTTGAAAAAACTCAAGTTAAATATTTACATCTTAATTGGACCATTCAATAATGCCAGCATGTCAATTTTTAATACCAATTCAATATCTGCAGGTGCAATAATGTTGACATGGCTATATAATACTGTTAATCACCTTAAATTAGGATAAAATTAAAAATTAATTCAAAATGGATTTTTTTTAACTAGTTATTCCTTCTTGAGATATTCAAACTTTTGTCAAGTATTTATGTCCTTCAAGCAAAGGAATCATCATATAATATGGAAGCAAGTGCCCAATACTTACAAAAAGAACCTAATTACTTGTCCATGCTAGCACTTTCAATGTGTGACTTGCTTAAGAAAAAAAACCCAATTTGGCCATGAATTTGATTCCACCCTTCTATTTTAAACATCCCATAGTGAAAATCCCTAATTATAGTCCATAGAAAATAAAAACAAATCATTTAATAGATAAGAAGTTTTTTTTATGAAAAAAATTACCTAAATCTGATTTATTATAAACTCAATTCATAAATATATGAATTCACTTATTTGGTATATAAATTTCATTATATATATTACGTTTAAAGTACGATAAATTGGGTTTGAATTAAAATTTTTTATTTTTTTAGTTATTTAATCTTTTAAGTGACATGCATCAACCCGAAATCTTAATGCTCACTCTCAAATCTCAGTGATTAATGATGCACGTAGGTATGATGATATTGGTCTATACAACCCTTTTGAGTGGATATAAAAAAAATAAATTTTATATTGCAAGACGGTTAAGTGTAGTGGTGAATGTGTACCAGACCCCATAGATTGATCAAGTATTCAATTTATGAAATTGACAATTTGGAGATAACCTCACTTTACATATCCAACTTCTGAAAGAGATTAGTCTTTCATTTGCCGTAAAATGAGAATAGAAGATACTTAATAAATGCACTTAAAAAAATTAAATTTTATGATTTTAATAAAAATATATCACTAATTGCAGTAAAGTTGTTTTTTTCTTAAATATTTAAGATGATTTAGAAGTTGACAAGAAGTGAAAATAGAAAGGACATGTAGGCTATGTTACGTGTGGCATTTCATTGCTTAAAGGGTCATGCTTTAGATATGAAGAGTAGAATAAACGCCACTTTATGCAATAGGCTACGCATGTAAACTATGATACAACGATACGGTAGAAACTTTTGGTAATTAGAAGCCAAGAAAAGAAAGGAGAGCAAAACGGCCAAAAGAAAAAAAAGTGGCGTCGACGTTGCAACTAATTCCCATAAAGTAAACCGGTTCACACCAATTAGGCAGGAGGTTTTACTTGCATTCAAATTTCAAAGTAATAGGCCCCCTTTAGCCAACCAACTCCACTATTATGAAATAGCCCCAAATTGATTAATGGGTTAATTAAAAAAAAAATCATTAAATTATAATGAGGTATTAGAATTGACTATAAAATTGGATGAATTTGAATTCGAATTTCAGTTAAAATTATATAAAAAAATAAAATTTTATTAAAAAAATATAATTAATCTATTCCTGCTAGTGAAAAATTAGAAATATAAATATTTTATTTTTAAACGTATACTAAATGCATTATTATGATATTATACTCTTTTTTATGTAATATTGACAACTTTTTATATAAAACTAATAATAAATAAATATGTAAAATCATATTTACTGAATTGTACGAAATGCAATTTGCACTCATTAGAAAATTCGTAATTTTAAAATTATAGTTTAATATGGTACTATCTTGATTTATGGTTTAAAATTTTTAAATAACATTAAAAAAATAATTAAACCATTTAAATTTTAATAAAATACTTCTTAATTTGATTAAATTATTATTTTTTCTCACTAATTATGATGGTTTAAGAAATTATATAATTAATTATTATATTTAGTAGAAATAAAAATAAAAATTATATTTTTAAAATAATAAATAATTAAAAATAGATACATTTAAAAGTAGATTTAAATTTTTTTTTATAATTAATTATTTTTTAATTAACCTAAGATTAATTAGTTTCCGCATCACGCACACCAACTATCCATCCGATTTTCTGTCAAAATTAGTTCTGTTAGTTGGACTTAAGTAACGGTTGCAAACTTAAAATTGCGGAGGAGACAGAGAGAGATATGGATGATTTTATGCGTGGCTTATAAGATAGCCAATCATCATCGACACCCTTCTCTTACAAGCAACTCACGTGTATTGTATTACTACATCCTCCTCTTCTTTATTAGTGTTTTTATTTTAATTAATTACTTATTTTATTTTCTATCTGTCACTTAAATTAATAAAATAATAATTATGCGTGTGGTCTTGCATAAGCCTTTGCGCATCTATGGCGGAGGAAAGTAGGGTCCACCATCAACCATACAAGAGCTGCCACGTGAGCATTGCAAACTAATTGAACACGTTTTGTACATTATTTTTTTATTATTTAGATTTTGTGGGCAGGAGAGTGGCAACGTACGTCTTCGTGCTTTCGGTGGAAGAGTAGCGAAGCGAGCATAGCCGAAGCAACTTGCACGAATATAGAAACCGGATAATAATGGACAGCTACACTCACAAGTGCAAGGATAATTATTAGAAGAGTATTTTATAATTTAATTTTTAAAATATAATAAAATTATAATTTAATTTTTTTAATTTTTTATAAAAAAATAATATTCAATGATATAATTAATGAGTTATACAGCAAGTAATGATTTTTTTTCTCATTATATAAATAAATTTATATTAAAATAATAAAATAAAGAGATTTGAATTTAAATTTTTATAATTTTATAAATATATTTTTACTAATGATAATTTAAAATTTAAAAAATTAAAATTATGATAAATTAAATTATTTTAATTTTTAATTAATTAATTTTAAATTTTATTAGAAATATATTTAAAATTTATATTATAAAATTAAAGTCGAGATGTGATAAAACCGATACATTTATAAATACTCACAGGTAAAATAAAATAATAGATTAAATGATGTTATTGTCCATTAAAATTATACATTAACAATGTAAAATGTAATTTTAAACCAATCTATAAAATTAAAAGAGATCTTTTTATTACTGCTAAAATCTATATGCTAAATATCAAATTTCTAAAATACGAACATATATAATTGAAATATGTATCACTATTTTTTGTTAATTAAATATATAAAGAAATTGTTTTCATACGAAAAAAAAATTATTATATTTATATGCCTGATAAATTCTGAGAAATTTTAAAAAAGAAAAAAAAAAGGAATATCCATGCATATGCAGCCACATCAACGACACATTGATGACTAAGATGTAAAAAATCGATGTCCACATGTCATGTTCTTTTATGTGTCAATTTTAAATTTGTAATATTAGATTCTTTGATGTTATTAGATTTAGGAGTCCTTGTGCTTGCACAATCCTCCTTGTAATCCTTATTCAGTGGCCGTAATTTTCTTATAAGAGATAAAATAAATTCATAGAAGTGCATGATGGAACTTCAATAATCCATTTAGAATTTATTTTGAGTAAATTATTATTTAATTTTTAATAAAAATAAAAATAATAATTTATTTTTTATATTTTAAAATTAAATTAATTAATTTTTAAAATTTTGTGTGAAATGAGGAGTTTCATTTTTCTTTTTTTAAATAAGATTGTCTTAATAGAGAAGAAATTGTATATTATGTCTCAAGCAAGAAAGAAAGAGGCTTGGTTTGCGATAAATTATTTATAAAAAAAAATTTAATGAATTTTTAAGGAATAAATTTTAAAGGTTACCTCTGAATTTTAAGGATTATAATAAAATTATACATTAACTTAAAAATATAATATAAAATCTCATTAAATTTTAAAATTTTATACAATAAAATCCTTTTAATCCTCAACGATTAATTTATACAATCTAGAAGAATAATGACATGAATAATTGTCTCTCTCTATGTGATAGTGATAGAATTAGTTATGTTTTTATTTACAAAATAACCATAAAAAGAATCTTAAGCCAAATGAGATAATAAAACACTAAATATAATAACTGATTACAGTAACTTTGCCTTCAAAAATAGTAATAATTGTCTACGTTATCGCTACTTAAGATTATCCACATTAATATATTTCTTATAAACTAACTATTGAGAGTTAAATGGATTTTACTGTATAAAATTTTAAAATTTAAAAAGTTTTATATCATATTTTTAAGTTCAGTGAAAGTTCTATTATAACCTTTAAAATTCAAGGATAATTATTAAAATTTATCTAATTCTTACATAATCAGATTCTTGATTTCTATTTATTTAAAAATGAAAATTTCATAAGTTTTTTCATTATAAACATATAATAATTGATAAAAAAAATAATTAAATTGAATTAAATACAACAGATGAAATTTACCCAATAAGAATACAATAACAATTTGATCTCTATGATTTAATTTCATTGCATAAATGGGTTAAACACCTAAAAAGAAATAAGGATGGTAACGGGTAAAGCATCCGAAAAAATTATACTACTCAAACTCAAACTCGATTAATATTATAAAAAACTGAACCCATCTCAAACCCGATTAAAATTTATTTTTAACCATCCAAACCCGTCCTAAACCCGATTATTATTATCCCAAAAAAATTCAAACCCATTTAATGTTATATATTTTAATTAATAATTTATATTTTAAAATTTAATAAATTCATAAAATATTTAAATTCTAATTTATAAAAATAAAATATATAAATATTTATAAATTAAATAAAAATATATATATATATTTTATTTAATTAAGTATTTATATAAACGAGTTCAGGTAACAGATACTCAATATGTAAAACTCAATCTCGATCCGAACACATCACAAATATTATTTTTTAAATTCGAACTCGTCTCAATCGTATTCTATTATGGTTCGATCAAATCAAGTATCTATAAAAATTTGACCCGTTACCATCCCTAAAAGCAACAAGATATGAAACTTGACCACAAACTATAAATTAATAATGTAAAAATGCAGTACACCATAGTCATGTTATCAAACTAAACATAATATTTGATCTCTAAGATGTAAAAGCAGTACATCCATCATTAAGATGAAGTGCGCATGCTTTACCACATTCATGTGCCGCTGAAGGAGCCAAAATCCAACCATATCTTTATAAATAGAGATAGAAAAAGGTCATACTCAAACATTAAATGCTTTCTGACTTAATGAAAAAAATCAAATAAGCCCGTGAAGTATGAACTCAACTGTTAAGTATTTAATTCTTAATACACTTCTATTTTAATGCTTTCTGTTGAAGTTTCTTGCAGGTGGCAAGTCGTAAGCCTTATTATAAATTCTTAGAAGTCTATAAGCTCTCTCTAACAGTATCCTCTTATCCGTAAGCTTTTGATAATAAATAAATAAATGAAGAAGGTGAATCCCCCCAAGGACAATGGCAGACTCCTCTATCTGTCTGCCTTAATTGAAAAATCAGGTTCACAACAGCCACAAATTGAAGCTAAATTGATAATGTCACCAAACACCTAATTAAGTTGTTTATTTGATCTATTACTTCACATAAAAAAAGTAGATTGAAAGGCACCACCCTTTAAGCTAATAGATAAAACATTCCTTAGGTGAATGGGCAAATCCCTTATTAAAAAAAAAATTATTTTATGCAACTGTTATATATATAATGGATATATTTTAATTCTTTATTATAATAAGATTCATATTTCAAAATTTTGTAATTATAACATATTTTTTTAATTTTAAAAATTGTAGCAATTTTAAAAATTAATTGTAATTTTATTTAATGATCAAAATTGAGGTGGAGAGTATTTAAATAGCAAATGTTTATGACTAAAACAATTTTTTTTAAATTATAATTATATGAATTTAACAATTTAAAAGTAATATTTTTATACTAATAAATCAATTGCTGCGTAAATATGTCTAAGTTTAATTTTGATTAATAAACAAAACTGCAACCAACTTGAAATTAAAACGAAATGATTAAAATTAAAAAGACAAACGTAATTATGAAAATTCAAAAATAATTAATTTTTTTTACTATTAGCAATAAAAAAAAAGCTTTTGTTTAGTCTAATATCATAATTAGAATAATAATTAACAAAAATAAAAAAAATAAATCCCCATCCAATTAGATGTGTTGGGCGATGTACTAAGGAAAGCACCAATGAATGATTATAGGGAATCATTTTTTGCGCACTTTTCCCTTTTGAAAATGAGTAGTAGTTGAAGAGGAGGCTTTGCTTTGCTTTGCATTGCATTGTGATTATAAGTTTGTTAGCCGGCATGCTGATGAGTGGAAAGTTCGTGGTTGCTTGGAGGTTCCGCCGTTTGAAAATTTGTTTTACTTTTAGAAAAATTACTATTTATTTTATATTTTAATAAAATTAATTATTTAATTATGATATTTTAAAAAAAATACTATAATTTATATACTTTTAACTTCGTTGAGAATATTTGATTGATATATCAAATTTTATTAATCAATACATATTAAATTATTATTTAATATTTTTATTTTAATAAAATTAATTAATTGATCGCTTATATCTATATTTAAAAAAAAAATTTAAATAAAAATTTTGTTGTATAAATATTAAATTTGAATTTATATTTTTTTAATTATTTAAATTATTTTCATTTAATTTTTTTGACATATTTTTATTTTTTTATTAAAAAATAATTTTATTAAATTATTACCTTAATTACTTAAAAATTTAAAAAGATTAATTAACTTTTTTTTATTTTTTTAAGAATGTATCTAATATATGTTGAAATTCATTTGAGAAACTTGACATATTAAGATATGTGCATATTACTATTGTCTTATTTTTTTTATATTAATTAAAGTTATAATTTTAATAATATATCATACTAAAAATATATTAAATGAATGTAAATGACATTTAATAAACCGTAAACTATGTTAATTATATTAATGGGCGTATTAACTGAATTGTAATGAATTATATCGCTCCCACTCGTGTGGAAAGATAGAACCAACCGCAGCCGACTTCTTTATTGTTTTAAGCTTGTTAATAATATTCTCTCTTTGTGGGGGGCTCACTCCGCCTTGAAACACGTGCACGTGTAACGTGCGTAGTGTGTACCTCATTTATTTTCTTTTATTTTAAAACTTTGCTTCTAGAATATGGTTGAAATCATTTACTCATTTTCTTCCAAAAAGGTGGTGGGAAGGACCGTATTGCTCTATATGCATACCCATTACAATAATATCTTATAATTATTATGGGATGAATTGATTTTTTGATCTATTAAATTAATTTGATTAAAAATACTTAATTTAAGATAGAAATTTAAAATAAATCAAAATGTATTAAATGAAATATATGATTTCAGCAATAAAATTTATTTTTAAATCTTAAAAAATTAATTTAAGAAAAATACCCTCTAAATTAATAGTAAATAATTAAAATTTTGTGTTATAATATATATATATATATATATATATATTTTAAGTGAGGGAATTGATAAAATGAGAACTTAATCTGAATTTGTTATTAGACTATGTGTTAGGGTAATAATTTTAAATTATTAGTATTTTAAAAAAAAATTGGTTTGATTATTTTATTTACAAAAATTATGATTAATAATTGAAAATTTTAAAAATAAAAAAATTCTCATATATATATATATATATATATATATATGAAATCATATGTCAGCTTGAAGTCATATTGGGCGTGGGATTTGGTTGTAATGCACAAGGTGCAATTATGTGCCGACTCTTGTATTTAATGCAAGTACGCTCCATATGGCATTCAGACACACGGAGAGAGAGAGAGAGAGAGAGAGAGAGCGAGCAGTGGGTAGTGAAGGGCTCATGGCCTAGCGACGAAAAAAGGGGGCCGGAGCCAATGCACCCCAAATTTTGTGAGAATTGAATTTTAAATTTTTTATATTTTATCGGATTATTTATTTATTATAATTTATAATTTTTTTTCTAAAATATTAATTTCATTTTAACTTCTTTCTCTTTATATTTATATTTGTCATTTAGAATTTTTATATGATAATTAAAAAAATAATTAAAATATTTTTTATTTAATTAAATTATTTTTTATTTCACTTAATTAAAAGAGAAAAATGATAAATTGAGTTTTAGAAAATTATAAAGTAATAGCTATATTTAATAGATATAAAGATAAAATTATAAAAAATTAATTAATATTTTTTAATATTTTTAAAGAGATAAATAATTTTAAATAAAATAACTTTTAAAAAATGACAAACGAAGATGAATGAAGTGAGATAAGTTAATATTTGAGTGAATCAAATAAAATGTTTTATTTATAGTATAATACATAATATTTTTAAAATATTTTATTAAAAAAATTATCTTATTATTTTTCTTAAAGTAAAAGCTTTTAAAATAAGTCAAAAGTCTCCCCCTCAATGACACACATTTGTTCATCAAAAATACTAAAAATTTGGCTTTTCAAATCCAAGCTTTCAATCTCGATGACCTTTTTTTTTTTTTTAATTTTTCTTATCCTGTAATATTATTTTTCTCATTTTAATTCCAAATTTAATGAATAAATTCATTTTTATCCTTATAATCATAATGAAATTTAGAAAATTTAATTTTATTGTTTAAAATTTAAAATAATTCTATTAATTTTATCGAATTGATAACTATTTCCCTCTATGATACAAAAACTCTGAAGTGATAAGAAAATAAGAAAAGTTTCTAAATTATGAAATCATTTTTACTTCATTCTTAAACATTAATTTAACTTTTTATTTAGTGTTTGAAACTATAGTCAATGGCTTTAGTATTTGAAGCAAATTAATAAAAATAATTTAAATGTTTATAATTATTTGATATTATGATGTATATTAGGTGATTTATAAAATATTAAAATTCAATTTCAAATTTGAAAATTATTCCAAAAAAAATACTATAATAAATGCATTTTTAAAATAAAAAATATTTCACATTTCAATTTCAATTTTTTTATATAATTACATATAAATAAATATTAATATGTTTATATTTTCTATTTTAATTAACATATCACATGCATTTTAATAAATAAAAAAATATTGTAAATAAAGATACATAATAAGTGTTACATTGACCTCCCTTAAAAATAAATTTTAAACAAATTAGCTAACTGATTAATAGAATCAGCTAACTGATTAGCTAGCTAAAAATAAATTAATTGTTATAAATCTATTGCAATGTCCTTAATGGATATCCTTTAAAATAACATAAAATCAATTAGTATTTTAAAATAATATAGAAATAAAAAAAAAATCTTTCTCAATTGGTTGGTATTTTACTCTTTAATTAGCAAAATATACTAAATAAATTGAACAGGGAATCTATATATTAATTTCATTTTCAAAATATAAAAACTTAGTGATTAATATTGCTAAATTTTAGGGATGATCTTGTAATTCACTAAAAAAATCCAATGCTTGAATTTAAAATATGAAAAGATTTTCGACTACTCACATTAGGCCTAGCACGAAGATTGTTCGAGAAGTCCAATCAAGCCCAATTAAAATGGCGGCCGAATGGCCCACACTAATGCACGTTCCTTTTTCCTTTATCCGTGGCCAAACTAAAAAAAACAAAATGATTTACTCCGGGATAATAACGACTAAGGTAATCATTAAAATTATCATAATTAAATTTAAATTTAATTAGTGTTTATATTTTTTAATTTTATCTTAAATTTAATTAAAATTTATTTTTAATTATTTAAATTTATTTCAAAATTATTTATCATCATTCAAATAATATTTGAATTCGTTTAGTTTTATATATTTTAATTAATAACTGGGTCAATGGACGGGATGATAAAAAGAATTTGATACCCTAACTAGACATGATATCCTTTTCAGTTTAAGTGGTATTAGAGCCTCATAAAGTCCGTGCGGTCCCGGGTTAGATTCCGCGCTTTGCACAAAATGCAAACTCTGCGCTAAGAGTTGGGCCTGACACGTCCCATGCAAGTGGAGCGTAGTGGATTGAGTCCGTGGACGGGATGATAAAGAGAATTTGATGCCTTGACTGGACAGATATCCTTTTCAGTTCAAGTATATTATTATTATTATTATAGAAAACATGCATTTTATATTTAATTACTTATTTATATAAATGAATCTGAATAATGATATCCAACAAGTAAAATCCTAATTCAATTTTAATTCATCGTTGATATTATTTTTTAAACTCACACTTAATTATAAATTATTCAAATTTATTTTATTAGAATTTAATTAAATTAAATATTTATAAATACTCGATTCATTATTATTCATAAATTTATCATCCATCACCTCATATTCAACAATGTTAAAATTATTTTTAGAAATACATTAATACGAATACTAATAAATTTACTCATAACATTGTTAAAGTTATTATTAATATAAAAGTAAAATTAACAAAATTAAAAATTAATTAAAATTGACAATATGCACAAATTTTGAGATGGGTAATTTGTCCTTTTACGTCATAATAAATACTATTTGGAAACAAACATTTGTGATAGTTTATTCAATATTTCAATTTAAAATTTTTCAGAAGGAAAAATGCTTCTACTACTAAATTAAATTTTTATATATATAATCTGATTCAAATAATAATAATAATAATATTAATAATTTAAGTCAATATATTTTCATCATTATTGAAATATGTAGGTCGTATAGAGAACAAAATTATTGTGAAAAAGAATTCGATGGCATAAAAAGTAAAAAATTAATTTAATAAAATAAAACATAGTTATAATATTGATAAATTAATTTCCCTACAAAGCCTTTACTTAAGCCTATAAAAAGGCCTGAAAATTTCACTCAAACCCATTCATCAAAACTAACCAATTAAATTATCAATAGATTAATTTTTATAACTCGTCTTTAAATTTTTCCTTATTTCACTTTTCTCATTTAATTTTCCTTTATTATTAAAAAAGTTCTTAAATTTTAATTTTTTTATAAAAATATCTCTAAATTATTATAGTAGATTTTTAAATTAAAAAAAATAATAAAATTATCTTTTTTTCTTATTTCTTCTAATATTCAGAAAACACTAATTGTTTCAACTATCATATAAAATTATTGCATAAATATTAATATTATCGTAATAATTTACTTTTTAAAAATAAGAAGGATTTACCTTTCATCAGAAAGTGCTGATACTACATTTGTAAACATTATAGTATGGAGGGATTTTTTTAATATGAAAACTTGTTATTATATGTTAGAGGATTTTTTTTAAATAAATTAAAATTTAGAAATATTTTGATAACAAATTAGAATTATGTAGTAAAAGTGAAATACAAAAGAAAAATTTAAAGATAAATTAAAAAAATTACCTATAAAATTGAAGATGTTTCGAGCAATACAAAAATTAAAATACGAAAATACCAAACTTAAACCTCGTTTTTTATTTAGTGTCTGGACATTTTCCAAATATACATCTTGTACTTAAAAAATATATGTAACACCCCAAGATTTTAATTTTTATTATTTATGAGTATTTTTGGTATTTTAAATTTTATTTAAATTTTAGGAATTTTTTTGAGATTTTTCGGATTTTAAAAATCGGGTTCGATTTTCCGAAAATATAAACTTTGATGATTTTTAAAAATTAATTTAAAGACCACGTGGCAAAACTAAAAATATATTTGGAGTCTACGTATTTTTCTGAGTTTTATGGAATTTTTTCAGAATTTTTGGACCTCGTTTTCGGTCCCGAGGCAGAGTAAAAATTCAAAATTTTGTATTTCGAATCGAACCGGACCGGATCGGACCGGTCGAATCGGACCGGTCTTCTTCTCTTTTTCTCCTCCCTCCCGCGCGCGATGGCCCTCTCCCTTTTCTCTCTCGTTTCTCTCTCCTCCCCGCCCCCAGTCGCGGGCCACCTGACCAGCCCCCCAGCCGCCCGGCCTAAACGGCAGCGCGAACGCCCCGCTGCGCTGCCAGCTTCCCCGGCCAAATCCGGCCGATCCGGCCATCGATTGGACCGGGTATTGTGTCTAAAATCATCTACTCGGCGAGAGCTTTCCATAGACACCAAGAACGCCGAAATCCATCGAGCGGTTTGTCCGATTTTTGCTCGGGAAGATTTTAGCCCATTTCGACTTTTGGGCTAGATTTCTCGAAAATCGTGAATCCCACGAGAAACCGAGGCTACCAGCACGCTCCATTCGTCGAGAGCTTCGCAACGACATAAATTTTGAATTTTTTCTACATCGTTTTTCAGTGGGTCCCACGGAACTTCGCAGTGTATTTTCGAGCATTAAATGAGCTTAGAAAATTCTGAAAAATTTATGTACTAACCCCCGTGTTATGGGCTTCGTGTAGGTATCCTTGATTCGCGAAAATTCAACAGTTGACCGGGTCTGTGAATTTCCGACCAGACAGACCCGTTACCGGAAAAGTCTCCGAATTGGACCGAGGTTTTGGCTAGCCCCCCATTGTCAGACGTCCCGAGTACGTCCCCGAAGTCGGAATCGGCAAAGGTAAACCTGAACCTTGCTTTTTCATAATTTTCTAGTGCTTAAATAGGATTAAAAATCCATAAAATATTCGTGGTAGCTTAGAAAATTACGATTCTTTTTGCAATAGCTTAGTAATATTGCTAAGGACCGCGGGGCAAAGTTTTATAATTTTTAGAGCTTGTTTGGGCAATTTTTGCAAAAATGATCAATAATAAGGACTAAATTGAAATTTTGCGTATTGTGATGGATGACTGATTTGATGGGCCCAGGAGGGGCTGTATGATATGATTGAACTGTTGATAAATGGATTGTGAATATAGAAGTGCGTTTTTAGCCTTTTTGCAGGTTGGGTAGGTCCTAGGTATAGGGGAGACTCTGCCGGATTTTCGGCACGACTTAGGACGTAATTGGTCTTTTCTTTGTTTGTATTGAGTCAGATTGTATTAAATAATTGTAATATAATTGTCGGTGAGACGACCTTCTTCCTCCGCCCAGCCGCCACAGTGATTGTCGTCAAGTTTGTGAGTAAAATATTAATTTTAATTATAATTTCGATATTATTATATGTTCAGCATGCCCATGCATCACTTATATGCATATATTTATGTAGTTAAACTCTAGGCACGATTTATGATGCATTGATAAATGTTAAAGTGCCATGATATTGTTGTGGTAATTTGGAGCAGTGTGCGTGCGTTGGCGTGCGTGTGATGTGGTGTGGACTATGGATAGGACGGGTAGTCACGGCTTGAGTTCTTCGCTGGGAACCCGATCCTTCGAGGGGTAGTCACGGCTTGAGTTCTTCGCTGGGACCCTCGATTTGGTTTATTAAGCGAAAGTCCGGCTTGAGTTCTTCGCTAGCACCAGATTGGATTTAAGAGAGCTGTATAGGGGATCAGCTCCCAATATGATATGATTGATGCTACAGGGTGCGTGAGTGCTCCAAATTACCTTTTTGATGTTATGATGTGAAAATGATGTGGATGTTGCATTTCACTCTACAGGGTGCATTAGTTTTAGATAGTTATAGAGATTATGGTTAAAATTGATATTTTACTCTCTGAGTCGAACGCTCACTCCTGTTCAAAAATTTTTACAGGCCACAGGAGGATATTTTGTTCTGGGTTAACCTGCTTTTCTACTTCGCAGGTTGTTTATCAATATTTGTGTAATTTTATTCATGTGTTAGCAGTAATTATTTGAATTTGGTCTGTAATATTATTATCATGTTGGACCTGTAAACTTAATATTCTATGTCTGTTTTGATGGATTGGATGAGGGAGCTAAGCTCCCGTTTATTATTATGTTGATGAGTATGTGGAGGGTGAGCTGAGCTCCCCAATTGACTATATTGTGTTTACAGGTCGGGTGAGTCGAAAACTCCCCGTTGGAAAGTCCATTTTATGGCCGGAATCTGTCCGTTTGTTTTCTTGATATTGGGCCCAAATGGGCCTTAGAGTTGGGTTAATGAACAGTTAGGCTTACTACGGGCCTCGGGGGCTTTAAGCTGGCCCAGGTCCTAGTGCCGGTCCGGCCCATAGGTTGGGTCGTGACAAATGTGGTATCAGAGCTTAGGCTCCAGATTCTTAGGGAATGTTGTCTAAAGTGTTGGGAAGAGTCTACTAGGAGTCACATGCGGAAAAATAGGGTCCATATTCGTCTTGCATTGTCATCTTTGCTTCTAGTTTCTGCTCCATGCATTATGTATAAATATGAGTCTATAGAGCTGTGTAATGTGCAGTTTGAATTTTGTGGGCTAATGCTGCTGAATTTCAGGAAAATGCGTAGAAGCAGGAGAGCTGCCACTGCACCAGAGCCAGATGTGCCTGACGAGGTGTCGGCACAGGATGAGGCGCCTGCCCCAAGGAGGCGGGGTAGGAGGCCTAGAGCTGCTCAAGTAGAAGAGCAGCTGCCACCAGTTCAGGAACAGTCCTTTATGGCACAGGGTCCCATGGACCCCATGGCAGCTACTCTAGCTGGTCTGCAGAGAACCATCGACATGATGGCGCAGTATATGGTCCACCCTCCACAGCAGCAGCAGTCCACCGCACCAAGAGAGGAATCTTACAAACAGATTATAAATTTCAAGAAGTTGGTGCACGTACCTATGATGTGTCGACGATGCATATCGGTTTTTGGATTCCTCGCAGAGCAGAAAGTCTGATTGGTGATAGAAGATTGATAGAGTGTATGCAGCATGTCATGGGGCCTATGCCTAGACAATGGATGAATGACTACGTGTTACCCCGGATGGAGGGTTTGACATGGGCTCAGTTTGTGGAACTTTTTATCAATCGGTTTGTGCCAGAAAGCTTCAGAGATCAGAAGCAGTGGGCCTTTGAGGCCTTAAGACAGAATGGCAGGTCTGTAGATGAATATGCTCTGCAATTTACGGAATTGAGCAGATATGCCCCGTAGCGATAGCTCTGAAAACTATGAAGGTGAAGAGATTCCTAAAGGGGCTTGACAGGAGGTATGCGAACCTGGCCATGATGTCTAATCAGTCTTTTGACGTGGTAGTTGATCGAGCTAGACAGATAGAGATCAGCTACGCTGCGGATGACAGCGGGAGAGCCAAGAAAAAGCGAGGCGAGAGGTTCCTCAGGTGTCCCTTCCATGGGTACTCCGGACAGTGGTGGCCAGAGTAATTACAGAGGAAAAAGTAGGAACAAGAAGAGTGGTTTTAGACACAAACCTCGAGGATTCGCAGTGCGGATCCAGCGGTGGTCACGATTCGAGTGCAGCCTGGTGCAGTTCAGATCCTCCTTGGCACCTTGTGCACAGTGTGGAAGAGGACATTCAGAACCTTGTTTGATGGGATCAGGAGTATGCTTCAGGTGTGGCCAACCCGGTCACTTTGCTAGAGAATGCCCCGTTTTCAGTGAGCCACAGATGGGGTCACAGGGTTCTGTTGCAAATGTTCCTTGTATCCAGGTGCTTCCAACATGGCAGCGATCGATTCGATGGCCGAGGACAAGGGGCGTGGATTTGGAGGCGGTCGGAGGTAGAAGTCGATGTCGAGTTACGCCACTCGGGGTAGGGTCAAGCTCGAGTTTTCACCACGACCCAACAGGATGCTCGAGCTTCCAATGCGGTTGTGGCGGTATTCTTCCAGTCCATTCTTATGAGGCTCGTGTTTTGATAGATCCGGGTGCTACGCACTCATTTGTCTTCCCTGTGTTTGCCATGAGGTTGGGTAGAAACCCTACAACTTTAGAGTGCCCTTTGTCAGTAGCTACCCCACTTAGTGATAACATAGAGGTAGATATGATTTTTCCGGGTAGCCCAGTGGTAGTGGATGGAAAGATCCTCCCAGCAGACTTGGTTCCTCTACCAGTAATGGATTTCGATGTAATCCTGGGGATGGATTGGTTGGCAACTCATTATGCCACTTTAGACTGCAGGAACAAAAAGGTGTATTTCCACATACCTGGTATGGAAGAGTTTAGCTTTGATGGTGACAGGAGCGTAGCTCCATATAATTTGGTGTCAGCAATTAGTGCTAGAAAAATGTTGAGGCGTGGATGCCAAGGGTATTTGGCATTGGTGAGAGATACATCTGTAGATGGTGTCAGCATGGAAAATGTTCCTGTTGTCGAGAATTTATGGATGTCTTCCGCAGGAGCTTCGGGGTTGCCACCAGGAAGGGAAATAGAGTTTTGCATTGATGTTGTGCCGGGTACAAACCCCATATCGATGCCACCTTACAGGATGGCACCAGCAGAATTGAAAGAGCTGAAGGAGCAACTACAGGAGCTTTTGGACAAGGGTTTCATACGTCCGAGCACTTCACCCTGGGGTGCTCCTGTTCTATTTGTTAGAAAGAAGGATGGGTCATTGAGGTTGTGCATTGACTATAGACAGCTGAACAAGGTGACTGTGAAGAACAAGTATCCACTTCCTCGGATCGATGATTTGTTTGATCAGCTCCAAGGAGCTAGATTCTTTTCCAAGATAGACCTGCGATCAGGCTACCATCAGTTGAGAATCAGGGATGAGGACGTGTCCAAAACGGCTTTCAGGACAAGATATGGTCATTATGAGTTCTTGGTGATGTCTTTTGGACTCACTAATGCACCAGCAGCCTTCATGGACTTGATGAACAGGGTGTTCAAGCCATTTTTGGACCGTTTTGTCATCGTATTCATAGATGACATTCTAGTATACTCTCGGACCGAGGAAGAGCACGTGTGGCACTTGAAGATGGTGTTGCAGACCTTGAGGGAGCACCAGCTATATGCCAAATTTTCAAAATGTGAATTTTGGCTAGAAAGCATCTCATTCTTGGGACACGTGGTTTCTAGTGACGGCATTCAAGTGGATCCCAAGAAAATTGAAGTCAGAATCGATTGGCTTAGGCCTACAACGATCCGAGGTGCGAAGTTTTAGGTTTAGTAGCTACTCTGAGCGTTTTGTGCAAGATTTCTCCAGGATAGCAGCTCCCCTAACTAAGTTGACCAGGAAGAATGTTCCATTCATTTGGACAGATGACTGTGAGGAGAGTTTCCAAAAGATTAAGGAGTGTCTAACCACTGCCCCTGTGTTGACACTACCTGTGAATGGTGAAGGATACACCGTGTATTGTGACGCCTCCAGAGTTGGCCTAGGGTGTGTTTTGATGCAGAATGGAAAGGTAGTGGCTTATGCTTCTAGGCAGCTGAAGAGGCATGAGCAGAACTACCCCACCCATGATTTGGAAATGGCGGCTGTAGTCTTTGCACTTAAAATCTAGAGACACTACCTGTATGGTGAAGTGTGCGAGATATACACCGACCACAAAAGTTTGAAGTACATCTTCCAACAGAGGGATTTAAACTTGAGACAAAGGAGATGGATGGAGCTTCTGAAAGACTATGATTGCACCATCCAGTACCACCCTGGGAAGGCCAATGTAGTAGCAGATGCTTTGAGCAGAAAATCTTCTAGCAGTTTGGCGCACATTTCAGCAGAGAAGAGACCGTTGATTCAGGAAGTACATGAGTTGATGGATCAAGGTTTAATCCTAGATCTGTCAGATGAGGGGGTATTGTTGGCTCACTTTTCAGTGAGGCCAGACTTGAGGGACAGAGTTAGAGTTTCCCAGCACAGAGACCAACAATTGATGAAGATTATAGAAAGAGTACAGCAAGGTGAAGGTGGTGAGTTTGGATTTGCCAATGATGGCACTCTAGTGCATGGTTCGAGGATATGTGTGCCCGATGTAGACAATCTCAGAAATGAAATCATGCAAGAGGCACACTATACACTGTATAGTGTCCACCCAGGTTCCACCAAGATGTACCATGATGTGAAAGAAAGCTACTGGTGGAATGGTATGAAGAGAGACATAGCAGACTTTGTGTCCAAGTGCTTGACTTGTCAGAAGGTGAAGTTTGAACACCAGAGACCGTCAGGGAAGCTGCAAGAGCTCCCTATCCCAGAATGGAAGTGGGAAATGATCACTATGGATTTTGTGACTGGGTTGCCTCGTACCACGCGAGGATATGACTCGATATGGGTAATTGTAGACCGTCTGACCAAATCAGCTCACTTTTTGCCTGTAAAGACTACCTACTCTGTGGCACAGTATGCCCGGCTCTACATTCGAGAAATAGTCAGATTGCATGGAGTTCCGGCTTCCATAATATCTGACAGGGCTGATTCACTTCTCGGTTTTGGAGAAAGTTGCAGGAGGCACTTGGCACACAGTTGAACTTCAGTACAGCCTTCCACCCTCAGACAGACGGACAGTCCGAAAGGACAATCCAAACACTGGAAGACATGCTTCGCATGAGTGTTTTAGATTTTGGAGGTCAATGGGATGAGCAGCTAGCTTTGGTGGAGTTTGCTTATAACAACAGTTATCACTCCAGCATAGGGATGGCACCCTATGAGGCACTATATGGAAGAAAGTGTAGGTCTCCTCTGTGTTGGACAGAAATGGGGGAAGCGAAGGTGCATGATGTAGACCTAGTGCAGTACACTTCAGAGGTAGTTCCTTTAATCAGGGAACGACTGAAAACAGCTTTCAGTAGGCAGAAGAGTTATGCAGACCCCAGACGGAGGGATGTGGAGTTTGCAGTGGGCGACTATGTATTCCTGAAGGTTTCTCCAATGAAGGGAGTCATGAGATTTGGAAAGAAGGGCAAGTTGGCACCTCGGTATATTGGACCTTTTGAGGTTACTGATAGAGTTGGAGCGATTGCCTACGGTTGGAGCTACCACCCAACCTTTCTCACGTTCATCCGTGTTTCACATCTCCATGCTCAGAAATACATTTCGATCCTTCTCATGGGATGTGATAGAGCTAAAGAGAACTTGACATTTGAGGAGCGACAGAGCCATAGTGGACTACCAAGTGAGACTGCTGAGATCCTATCTGATCCCTATTGTTATGGTTTTGTGGAGGAGTCGATCGGTGGAAGAGTGCACTGAGTCGAGCGGGACATGCGTAGCAAGTACCCTTATTTGTTCAATGTATAATCATGTGCTTTATTCTGCCTTGTGTAAAAAATTCAAGGACGAATTTTCTGTAAGGGGGGAAGAATGTAACACCCCAAGATTTTAATTTTTATTATTTATGAGTATTTTTGGTATTTTAAATTTTATTTAAATTTTAGGAATTTTTTTGAGATTTTTCGGATTTTAAAAATCAGGTTCAATTTTCTGAAAATATAAACTTTGATGATTTTTAAAAATTAATTTAAAGACCACGTGGCAAAACTAAAAATATATTTAGAGTCTACATATTTTTTTGAGTTTTATGGAATTTTTTTCGAAATTTTTGGACCTCGTTTTCGGTCCCGAGGCAGAGTAAAAATTCAAAATTTTGTATTTCGAATCGAACCGGCCGAATCGAACGCTACGAAAATGGCTCAAAAACGCCGCGAACGCCGCGCTGCCTTGACTTCCCGGCCGATCCGGCCACCGATTGGACCGGGTCTTGTGTCTAAAATCATCTACTCGGCGAGAGCTTTCCATAGACACCAAGAACGCCGAAATCCATCGAGCGGTTTGTCCGATTTTTGCTCGGGAAGATTTTAGCTCATTTCGACTTTTGGGCTAGATTTCTCGAAAACCGTGAATCCCACGAGAAAACCGAGGCTACCAGCACGCTCCATTCGTCGAGAGCTTCGCAACGACATAAATTTCGAATTTTTTCGACACCGTTTTTCGGTGGGTCCCACGGAACTTCGCAGTGTATTTTCGAGCATTAAATGAGCTTAGAAAATTCTGAAAAATTTATGTACTAACCCCCGTGTTATGGGCTTCGTGTAGGTATCCTCGATTCGCCGAAATTCAACAGTTGACCGAGTCTGTGAATTTCCAGGCATGAACCGTTCTGGAAAAGTCTCCGAATTGGACCGAGGTTTTGGCTAGCCCCCCATTGTCAGACGTCCCGAGTGCGTCCCCGAAGTCGGAATCAGCAAAGGTAAACCCGAACCTTGCTTTTTCGTAATTTTCTAGTGCTTAAATAGGATTAAAAATCCATAAAATATTCGCGGTAGCTTAGAAAATTACAATTCTTTTTGCAATAGCTTAGTAATATTGCTAAGGACCGCGGGGCAAAGTTTTATAATTTTTAGAGCTTGTTTGGGCAATTTTTGCAAAAATGATCAATAATAAGGACTAAATTGAAATTTTGCGTATTGTGATGGATGACTGATTTGATGGACCCAGGAGGGGCTGTGTGATATGATTGAACTGTTGATATATGGATTGTGAATATAGAAGTGCGTTTTTAGCCCTTTTGCAGGCTGGGTAGGTCCTAGGTATAGGGAAGACTCTGCCGGATTTTCGGCACGACTTAGGACGTAATTGGTCTTTTCTTTGTTTGTATTGAGTCAGATTGTATTAAATAATTGTAATATAATTGTCAGGTGAGCCGGGACAGCCTTCTTCCTCCGCCCAGTCGCCACAGTGATTGTCTTCAAGTTTGTGAGTAAAATATTAATTTTAATTGTAATTTCGATATTATTATATGTTCAGCATGCCCATGCATCACTTATATGCATATATTTATGTAGTTAAACTCTAGGCACGATTTATGATGCATTGATAAATGTTAAAGTGCCATGATGTTGTTGTGGTAATTTGGAGCAGTGTGCGTGCGTTGGCGTGCGTGTGATGTGGTGTGGACTATGGATAGGACGGGTAGTCACGGCTTGAGTTCTTCGCTGGGAACCCGATCCTTCGAGGGGTAGTCACGGCTTGAGTTCTTATTGGGACCCTCGATTTGGTTTATTAAGCGAAAGTCCGGCTTGAGTTCTTCGCTGGCACCAGGTTGGATTTAAGAGAGCTGTATAGGGGATCAGCTCCCAATATGATATGATTGATGCTACAGGGTGCGTGAGTGCTCCAAATTACCTTTTTGATGTTATGATGTGAAAATGATGTGGATGTTGCATTTCACTCTGAGTGCATTAGTTTTAGATAGTTATAGAGATTATGGTTAAAATTGATATTTTACTCTCGAGTCGAACGCTCACTCTGTTCAAAAATTTTCTGAGCCACGGGAGGATATTTTGTTCAGGTTAACTCGCTTTTCGCTGAGTTGTTTATCAATATTTGTGTAATTTTATTCATGTGTTAGCAGTAATTATTTGAATTTGGTCTGTAATATTATTATCATGTTGGACCTGTAAACTTAATATTCTATGTCTGTTTTGATGGATTGGATGAGGGAGCTGAGCTCCCGTTTATTATTATGTTGATGAGTATGTGGAGGGTGAGCTGAGCTCCCCAATTGACTATATTGTGTTTACAGGTCGGGTGAGTCGAAAACTCCCCGTTGGAAAGTCCATTTTATGGCCGGACTCTGTCCGTTTGTTTTCTTGATATTGGGCCCAAATGGGCCTTAGAGTTGGGTTAATGAACAGTTAGGCTTACTACGGGCCTCGGGGGCTTTAAGCTGGCCCAGGTCCTAGTGCCGGTCCGGCCCATAGGTTGGGTCGTGACAATATAAATTTCAAGGATTAGTTTAAATATCAAATTTTAAAATTAATTGTTTAATTGGAAAATTTTTAAAACTAAAACAACTGCTAATGTATAATTTGAATGACTACAATTAACTTATATTTACATTTTTTATGATTTAAAAATATTTATATGATTTTTCAAATTTGAATTTCGTTAAAAAAGTTAACATTTTATTAATCTTTATGGATCACTTTCATATGGGATTGAATTAAATTTAAATGAACTAAACCACACATCTTATTGAGTTGACCTTCTCGTATCCTCAAATTTATGGGACATATGAGTTCGAATTATTTTAAATTTATGTAAATTAATATGAATTATTTATCATTTGGATAAATTTAGATCAAGTTCATGATGAAATCAAAATGCACAATTTCCACTATAAAAAAATAATCAGTTTTATAATTGATTATTGCAACTAATCGAAATCGGTTGTTATTAACAACTAATTTTACAATCAATTTGTGATTTTTATTTTTTTAAGTAAAATAATTAATTTCAAAAAAAATTTAGTAACCGATTCAAGAATCGGTTGCTATTAGCAAACGATTTATAAATGGTTGCTAAAATCGGTTCCTAATAGCAATAGATTTATAATTGGTTGCTAATCAATATTAGAAAAATTTTAAATATATGATTGGCAATCGATTAAGAAATCAACTGCTAAAATCTGTTGGTAATAGCAGCTGATTTTAAAATTGGTTGCTAACCGTAACCGATTTAGGGAATCGATTGCTAAATTAAAAAATTATTTTAATTAGTTTTAGAGTTAGCAATTAATTTGTAATCGGTTGTTGAAATCAGTTATTATTTACAATCGATTCCTTGTCAGTTGCTAATAACAACTGATTTTTGTAACCAATTATAAATCGGTTACTAAATTTTTTTCTTTAAAAATTTCTGCCTAATTTTTTTCCCTTTTTGATTTGCAATTGATTTACAAATTAGTTACTAATAGCAATCAATTTTTGCAATCGATTTTTCTCACAAAAAAATTCCTGTCTAATTTTTTATTTTCTTTTTTTGATTTGCAAACGATTTGCGAATTGGTTGTTAACAACAACTGATTTTTTTTCCTCCAAAAATTCTCATCCAATTTTTTGTTTTTTGTTTTATTTTTTATTTGCAATAAATTTACAAATCAGTTGCTGACAGTAACCTATTTTTGAAATCAATTAAAATCAGTTGCTATTAGCAACCGATTTTTTTTCCTCTAAATATTCCCATCCATTTTTTTCTTTTTATTTTTAATGCAACTGATTTGTAAATCGGTTGCTGTTAACAACTCATTTCTGCAACTAATTGAAACTGGTTGCTAATAACAATCGATTTTTGCTGCCAATTGTGAATCAGTTACAAAATTTTTCATCCAAAATTTTTTGCCCAATTTTTAAAAATAATTAGCAACCGACAATCGATTGTTAAAATTGGTTGCTAATTCGCTTAGGTAAACAATTACTTATTTTCTTTCATTTTTTTTTATCTTTTTTCTTATTTTCTTTATCTTTTTCATTCTTATTTATTTTATTTATTATCTTTTCTTTTCTAACATATTTTCTTTATCTTTTTTTCTTTCTCATCTATTTTCTTCACTATTTGTTTCTCATCTATTTCCTTTTTTTATTTTTTTTCTCATATATTTTATTCTTTATCATCTTTTTCTTTCTTATTTATTTTTTTTTCATTATCGTTTTTTATCATCTATTTTATTCATTATCTTTTTCTTTCTCATCTTTTTTTGTTTAATTTATTTTTCTTTCACATAAAATAAATTTATACAAATATATGTTTTGTTAGTAAATTATACAAACATATTTTCTTATCTATTTTCTTCATTATTTTTTCTCATCTATTTCTTTTTTCATTTTTTTCTTTCTCATATATTTTATTCTTCATCATTTTTTTCTTTTTCATCTATTTTCTTCTTCATAATCTTTTTCTTTATTATCTATTTTCTTCATTATCTACTTCTTTATCATCTTTTTTATTTAATTTATTTTTCTTTCACATAAAATAAATTTATACAAATATATTTTTTGTTAGTAAATTTTTTATTGTATTAATTTGTAGTAATTTTTTGTTATATATATATATATATATATATATATATATATATATGGTATTTTTTTAGTAATTTATCTTATATGTTTTTATATTTAATTTTTTGTTAATATTTTTTTATAATAGTTATTATTAGTAATTTCTGAAAAATTTATTTATTTAGATTTTTTATTTCTTATTTGAAAATTTAATTTTTCATAATTTTTTAAAAATTAGCAACAGACTTTTTGGTTGCTAAATTAGTTGCAAATAGCAACCGTTTTACAAAATGATTGCAAAATTATAAAATTAAAGACACCAAATTTTTTTAACTGATTATGTTTCGGTTGCTAAATTAGTTGCTACTAGTAACTCATAGTTTTTTTTTATCAAAATTTTTATTTTTTTAAGTTTAATTAATTTAGTAACCGATTTGGTTATCGATTGCTATTTGTAACCGATTTAATTGTCAGTTACTATTTACAACCAGGGTCATTGCAAATGACTGAATTAATTACTAAATTAATTAGCAACCGATTCAATCGGTTTTTTTTTTTTTTTTTTTGTAGTGTTCAACTAAGTTGAATTTATTGTTAATATTATATTAGGTAAAATGTTATATTTTAATTTCTCAAAATTTTTATTTTTAATAATAATAATAATAATAATAATAATAATAATAATAATAATAATAATAATAATAATAATAATAATAATAATAATAATAATACTAACACTAAAAATATTAATTTTCATATGTTTTGAGCAATGTTATTGAGGTAAAAGGCAACAGAGCCTTAGGTAAAAGAGAAGGCAAGGGCCTTTTTGAAGCGAGGTGTCATATTCTAAATTGCCTATATTACACACACACACACACACACACACACACTCTCTCTCTCTCTCTCTCTCTCTCTCTCTTTTAACATAAAAATTTATACTTTTAACTAGTTAAATAAGTAGAAAAAGTGATGTCCCAAAATATGTCCAAGAGGGGGGGTGAATTGGACTTTAAAAATAATTTTTGGTTCTTACTCAAAACCTTTAAAAATTATAGCTAGGTTCAACTCAATTGACTAATGTGAAATATGAACAATACAACTCTATTGACAAGTTGATTTAAAGTTAGGCTATATGCAATCAGTATACTGATCTAACAAATTGTATCAGCATTCAGCAGAGATATCAGTATTCTGGATACGTTTTTAACACAACAACCAGAGCAATATACCAGATATATTAATTGACAGCAGATTAAACAACAAGCAGATTATATCAGATATCAGTAGATTTAGCAGTAAGCTGATTTTCTTAGATTGCAGCAAGATTAACAGCAAATGGCCTCAACTTTCATGTCAGCAAAAACATATCAATCATAAAGTTAAAATGCATAAATGTAAAGAGCAAGGGTTGAGAAAATGAACACTGAAATTTTTATAGTGGTTCGGCTCAACTAGCCTACATCTACTCTCTCAAAGATCCCACTTTGAGTCTTCATTTCACTATTCTTCTCTTTTAAAGGCAAGAGACAAAAAGCCTTTTACAAATCTTCTCACCAAAGCTTTTACAAGTAGCTTCACACTTCTACCAAGTGTTATCTCAAACACTTTTCACAATCAAGCTTCAATAGGTGCTTGAATGACCTCTCATAAATGATAATAATGTGTTTAAAACTCACTCTCACTCAATACAACAGAATCTATAAAGAAGAGATGAGTAGATAAGCCAATGATGAGCAATAAAAACACTTTGAGCACTTTGAATGAAAGCTTTTATGATTTTGAACAGTGGAGAGACTTTCATTAAGTGCAAAATGGCCAAAGGTAGGTGTATTTATAGCTTTGGAACGTTTTTGACCGTTTGAGAACTCATTTGAACGTTACAATTACGAATTTCAAGAAAATAGCCGTTTTTTTATCTTTTTCTGCGATGTTGTGCAGAGTTGAGACAGTTAGCATATTGGAGAAAATAGCAAACCAGTTAGCATACTAAACAAGTAGCAAACCAGTTAGCATACCAGGAAAACTTTTCTGCATAACTTTCAAAACTATAAAACTTTACACCAAATCATAGTCAAATACTTTTAGGCCAATAGTGATATTTAAGGGAGAAAATTTTTTGAGGGATTGAAAATAAGTATCATTGACTTCTACTCCTCAATCTTTTTCACAAGCAATCCTAAAAAAAATAAAAATAACTTCTATACTATATGTACCTTCAAATTTGATTTTCAATGTAGCCTTGGAAGGTAACATTTTCTTCTTTTATCTCCTTTGATTCGTCCTGTGTTATCTTTAGAATGTCATCCTTTCTTCAAAAGCACGAATCCATCATAAAATCCTTGTGTCTTTTCCTTTTGTTCTTTTTGAGAAGTACAACACTTAAAACAATGTTAGTTTGATTATAGGTGAGTTTTGGTATCATCAAAATCTATGCTCCTTTGAGCTTGTGGGGTCAATAATCTCCCCCTTTTTGATGATGGCAAAACTCAATTGAATCACCATGTAAATATTAATAAGTGTGAGTATATGTATGAATGTATATGTGAGAATAACTCCCCCTATGTATGTGCTTATATCAACAATTAATCACAAATAACTCCCCCTTAATAATTTCAATGAAATATTCATAAGCATTTTCTTAAGGAGTTACGTGTGACTAAAGATACTAACTAAATATGCACAATATGCACACTAATCACAAACTGTATATCACAAGTTATATCAACAATATGCACACCATAAAGTTATATCAACAATATACTAATCACAAACTATATCAACCACAAGGAATACCATTAAGATTACTCATTCATTTTCTCCCCCTTTTTGTCAGCATCAAAAGATAATGGGAGAAATCATGCACATGTGTATAAATCAAAATTCAGTTTAAGTGCAGTGAATAAACAGTCAAAACAGTAACTGATATAGCAAACTAATTAAAGTTCAGAAAAACTAAAAGTAGCAAACTAAGTAGCAAATTAAGAGACAGACTGTTAGACAAAATTCAATCAGTAAACATGCAGTATGGTTGTTTATCCTTTTAGCCTAGAGCTTCGTCTGATTGGTCTTGGAGCAGCCATCTTCAACTTTTTTGGCTTGACAGGTTTATCACTCAAGGTTTGAAGAATTTCAGCCGCCATTTCAGTTCCAGGTGTTAAGGGAATAATAGGGCCAGCTGCTAACTCGATGCAAAGAGAGTACAAGGTCTCTGTCACAACTTTTTGCGGCTTTAGTCTTTTGCGGATAGTTTACGATTGCCTCTTTTGCTTGCTTCTTTATTCCTTTTGAGCTGTTTTGCCTTGTCGTTTGCGGGAGCGGCAGAGGCGAGTGCGTGGTTACGTCTCGTCTCGAGTCACTCATATCCTTCTCATTTCCTTCTTTGCTGCCTCCATTACCATTTCCATCATCAGAATCATCTTCATCTTTTTCAGTTTCATCTTCTTCCTCTTCTTCCTTTTCTTCCTCTTTCTCTTCTTCTTCTTCTTTTTCTTCTGTTTTCTTTTCTTCCTTTTCTTCTTCTTCTTTTTCTAATTCCTTTTCTTCCTCTTCTTCTTCTTCTGCAGATTCTTCTTCTTCCTCTTCTTCTTCTTTTTCTGTTTCAAGAACAGAGCCAGTAGCAGCCTTACTGGTTTCTCTAGCTTCAGTGCTTGAAATACCCAGATGAACTTTGATTTTAAATAGTTCTTCCACAATTTTATACATCAACGTTAAAGCGCCATCAATTTTAGAATCAAGAGCATTCATAAGAATAGTTTGAAAAGCTCTAAACTTTTGTATTTCTCTAAGTTCAATTTCAACAAATTCCCTTAAGTTGTTTACTTCTTCCAAAATTCCTTCAACATTAATAGTACCGCTTGCACTATCCTTGGAACTAGCACCTTGTTTAAATCTAAGTTTTCTCCCATCATCATCTTTTTGTAGACTTGTAATTGGGATCATATTTGTCCTAATTTTTTCGGTTTCCAGAGGTATCCCAAAGTCTCTAAACAGACCATTAAGAAGATGGGCATAGGGTAGTTTGTAAGGTGGTTTCCATTTCATAATTTGCTTTAGCATAAAGTAGGCAAGATTAAATTCAATTTGATTCACAATATGCCAAATTATACAGAGATCAAGGGTACTTAAATAGTTTGGACTACCAGTTCTAGGATTCATCACATAGATGACAAAGCTATGAAGAATTTTGATGTGTTGGTGAGCATGGGTAATGCTAGTCTTATCTTTTACTTTCCCTTTAAACACTTCAGCCTCAAAATCTCTTTCATTAAATCCACCAACAGCAAAAACTTCTTTGTGAGAACAAATTTTATTTCCACTGTTTGGGATTCCTAGGGCTTTGGCTAATCTATCTACCGTCACTTTATAGACTTTTCCTTTCATTTTCACCTTAAAAGATTCATCTCTTTCAGAATCATCAACTCTTAAATTCTTATAGAATTCTTGAACTAAGTCCACATATACTCCTTCAGTGTCAGAGCACAATTTGTCCCATTTTTGATATTCAAACAAAGATTGTAAAGGAACAGAGACTTCAGTAAAAGCAGGCCAGTGGATGTACCTTGGTTCATGAATGGCCCTTTCCATATGCATAACTGGAGCTTTTGAAGTCTTTTTCTTTTTGGTTCCTTTTTCTTGGACAGACTCACTAGTTCTTTTCTTGGGCGTTTCTTTTGATTTTCCAATTACTAGAGGAGCGTCTTTTTGTGGAGGAGGAGATGTAGGAACACTTGCATCAGTGGAATCCGAAGATGATGAATATGTAGTGACTTTTGCTTTGCCTTTTCCTTTTCCCCGCGCCATGACCAACCCAGATGAAAATTAGGCCGAAGGGATAGAGAAATCTAGGTTCACGAATTTAACAATGTGAGTAGTCAATGTATATTCATTTAAAAGCATTCAGCACAATGTCATGAAAAAAAAAAAAAACTGACAGTAAGAAATATTCGGGTTTTTGAGAATCAATAGCAACCAATTCATGACTTTGCTATATAGCACATTTTTACGTAATGTTAATGCTTCAAAATAAGAAAATTTAATAGCTCATTGCGAAAGCAAAACAAACAGAACAGTCACAAAAAAATGTAAAACACGATTTCATTAATGTTTTAGATTCAATACTTGAGACTTGTAGAGACAGAAAATGCGAATCGATACCAAATGCGTTAGAAAATTTCAATCCAACGAGAAATGGTTTCTTTCGGCAGATTCAGACAAATAACGGGGAATGAATAAGAAGATTTTGGGGATTTTCTAACTTGAAACAATCGATTTGATTCAAAGCCAATGGGTTTCGAAAATTTTTAAGGAAGATGAAGAGAGACGATGGCTTGGAAGGTTGCGAGCGAAATGGGTTAGCAAGTGGAAAGAAGATGCATCCGTTTGGGTTTTGGAGGCGATGCGACGAAAAGAGAAGAGATTTTGAACTTTTAAATCTGAAAAGACATAAATGGAGACATTTGTAGAGAGACGGGTACCGTGTACCAGTGGAGAAGCAGAGAGAAGATTGATGGTTTTGAAAAAAAATATTGAGTCCCGCGCTATTTTATATGTCAAAAGTCTATTTTGCCCTTAAATCACATAGAGATGCAATGCTCTAGATAGAGGGGTATTTAAGTAATATGCTCTTTAAACATGCAGAATAGGCGCTCGAAAATAAGAATAATTTTAGAGTTTTGGTACAATGAAACCTGACTTCCAGTTTGCCAACGAAAAGTTAGGAGCAGTGGTAAAGCATTTAGCAATCAAGAAAATTAGCAAACAGATTAGTATGCCACTGTGATCAAATTCTGCAGAATACTGTTCATATCAGATCAGACCCAGAATTTTTCAAATTGCACCAAAAATATCTGAACACATTTTTAACACTACAAACCAACATTTATCACTTCATTTTCATTTTGAAACATGAGAATGCATCAAAACTTAATCAAGAGCATCAATCATACCAAGTTCTCTTCTTATTTTGCAGAAAACTTCCTCATTAAGTGGCTTTGTAAAAATATCAGCAAGCTGTTTTTCAGAAGGGACAAATTCAATTTGAATATCATCATTTTGAACATGATCACTAATAAAATGATGTCTAATTTCAATATGCTTGCTTCTAGAGTGTTGGACAGGATTTTTTGAAAGGTTTATAGCACTAGTATTGTTACATCTTATGGGAATGTGATCAAATTTAATTTCAAAATATTCAAGCTGTTGTTTCATCCACAAAATCTGTGCAACACAACTTCCAGCTGCAATATATTCAGCTTCTACAGTAGAAAGTGCAACAGAAGTTTGCTTTTTACTGTGCCATAAAACTAATGCATGACCTAGAAATTGACAAGTTCCAGAAGTGCTTTTTCTGTCCAGTCTACTACCAGCAAAATCTGAATCACTATAACTAATAAGATCAAATGATTCACATTTTTGATACCATAAGCCAATGTTGTGAGTGCCAATGAGGTACTTAAAAATTCTTTTAACTGCTACAAGATGAGATTCTTTTGGACATGATTGAAATCTTGCACATAAACATACACTAAAATGAATGTCTGGTCTAGATGCTGTCAAGTAGAGTAAAGAACCAATCATACCTCTATAAAGTTTGTTATCTACCTCTTTACCATTTTCATCTTTCTCCAATATAATTGTTGAGCTCATGGGAGTTCCGATACTTTTCATATCTTCCATTTTGAACTTCTTTAGCATATCCTTTATGTACTTGGACTGATTTATAAAAATTCCATCTTTCATTTGTTTAATTTGCAATCCAAGGAAGAAAGTAAGTTCACCCATCATACTCATTTCAAATTCACTTTTCATCATATTTGAAAATTTTTTACAGAGAGAATGGTTAGTAGCACCAAAAATAATATCATCTACATAGATTTGCACAATAAGCATGTCTTTTCCTAGTTTCTTAATGAAAAGAGTAGTATCCACTTTTCCTCTTTTAAAATCATTTTGAAGCAAAAATTTACTAAGTCCTCATACCATGCTCTAGGAGCTTGCTTTAAACCATAGAGAGCTTTAGTAAGCTTGTAAACATAATTTGGAAAATGAGGGTCTTCAAAACCAGGAGGTTAAGCCACATAAACTTCTTCATCAATATATCCATTTAAGAATGCACTTTTAACATCCATTTGATAATGCATGAAATTCTTAAAACATGTAAATGCACACAACATTCTAATAGCTTCAATTCTAGCAACCGAAGCAAAGGTTTCATCAAAATCAATACCTTCCTCTTGGTTGCATCCTTGAGCTACTAGTCTAGCTTTATTTCTAATTACATGTCCTTTTTCATCCATCTTATTCCTAAATACCCATTTAGTTCCAATAACAGAATGTTTTTTTTAGGTTTAGGAACAAGTGTCCACACTTTATTTCTTTCAAATTGATTTAATTCCTCTTGCATAGCAAAAAGCCAATTTTCATCATTTTGAGCATCATCATATGTTTTTGGTTCAAATTGAGAATCAAAAGCAACATTACCAAAATATCTTCTAAGTTGAGCTCTTGTCATCATTCTTTGTGATGGACTATCAAGAATGTCATCTTTGGAATGATTTCTATGATACCTCCATTCTTGTGGAATATCTTGATGTTGAGGTTCCTCAATTTGTAGTTCTTCCACATTTGATTGGGAGTCTTCTTGAATTTCAACATTTGTGGAGCAAGGTAGTTCTTCTTCTTTGTCATTTTGATCATCCTCCACTAGTTGTTTTGAATGAAGCTCATCTTTATTTAAATTCTTTGAATTTAGAATCTACTCAATTTCATCATCACAAGAATCTTTCCTTTGCAAGGAAGTGTTAGCATCATCAAAAAGTATATGCATTGATTCTTCCATGGTCAATGTTTTTCTATTGAAAATTCTATATGTTTTGCTATTTGTTGAATAGCCTAGAAATATTTCTTCACAAGATTTAGCATCAAATTTCTTAAGATTGCTGTCTTTGTTATTCAAAATGTAACATTTGCAACCAAAGACATGAAAATATGCAATATTGGGTTTTCTTCCTTTCCATAGTTCATAAGGAGTTTTCTTTAAAATAGCTCTAATGGAAACTCTGTTCAAAATGTAGCATGCTGTATTTATAGCTTATGCCCAGAAATATTTTGGCAAATTGTTTTCATTCAGCATTGTTCTTGCCATTTCTTGCAAAGATCTGTTTTTCCTTTGAACAACTCCATTTTATTGTAGAGTTCTAGGAGCTGAAAATGTATGATAAATACCATTTTGAGAGCAGAAATTTTCAAACAAATTATTTTCAAATTCTTTTCCATGATCACTCCTCAAAGATATAATGCAATATCCTTTTTCATTTTGAGTTCTTTTGCAAAAAACTTCAAATATATCAAAGGTTTCATCTTTATGAGCAAGAAAAAAAGTCCATGTGAATCTTAAAAAATCATCAACAATTACAAATGTATATGCCTTGCCTCCTAGAGTTCTAGGTGTGATTGGATCAAAAAGATCAAGATGCAATAGCTCCAATGGTCTAGACGTAGTTACAACATTTTTTGATTTAAAAGATGATTTTGTATGCTTACCAAGTGCACATGCTTTGCATTGAAATTCTTTTTCAAATCTTAGCTTTGGAAGTCCTCTAACAAGGTTCCTTCTAGAGAGTTTAGCAACTGTACTCATGCTAGCATGTCCTAATTTTCTATGCCATAACCATGCACTATCATCTGAAGTCATAAAGCATGTTTCACAATTTTTTTCAAGACTTGTTAAATCAAGTAGGTAAATATTATCTATTCTAGCACTAGCAAACATAACTTTATTTCCATGAATCTCACAATGTATAGAAGTAAAAATGACTTTAAAACCATTATCACATAGTTGACTAACACTTAAAAGATTATACTTTAATCCTTGAACTAATGCAACATTCTCAATGCAAGGATTTTTACCAATAGTTCCAAATCCAATAATTTTAGCTTTACTTTTATCACCAAATTTGACATAACCTTCTTCTTTCAAAGTAAGAGAGGAAAACTTGCCTTTATTTCCTGTCATGTGCCTAGAGCAGCCACTATCAATGTACCAATGTTTTGTTTCCAGCATGCTCCTTAGGCTGACCTGAAATCAGTTAACTGATCTTAGGTACCCAAGCAACTTTGGGTCCTTGTGTGTTAGTAATATTAGGTAGGGTTCCTTTAGGCACCCATACTTTCTTTGCCTTAAAGGTTCCTTTCCTAATAGGACAAGCATTAATCATATGACCGTTATGATTACAATAAAAGCATGTAATACTTGGTTGAGAAAAGGAAGTAGCTTTAACAAAAAATTGTTTGTATTTTCCATATCTCATAAATCCATCATAACCAATTCCAAATTTTCCATATCTTTGCTTCTTTTCCTTTTGTAAATTTAGTTAAATCTCTTGTCAAAGATTCAACTTTTGCCTTAAGAATTCTGTTTTTCTCAAGAAGTTGTTCACACACTTCTTTTGATCTTTGTAGCTCATCATTAACTTCCTTAAATAATTTCATTTGTGATTTGTAAAATTCATTTTCCTTTGAAGCCATACTCAAGGAAATATTTTCTGATCTTAAAAAACAATTTTCATGAATTAAAATTTTGCATTTCTTTTTAAAAGTTCTATATTTATCATATGTCTTTACAAATGCAAGTTCTAATTCATCAACATTAGAAAGTTCAAGATTTACCTCATTTTCACTATCTTCGATGTGTGAGCTTTCACCTTTTTCTTCAATTGCCATCATACAAGTGTTTGCAGCTTCTTTGTCACTTGTTTCATCATTTGATGAAGAGTCACTATCACTCCATGTTGCTGCCATTGCCTTTTTGCTTTTATCCTTTCTAAACTTGTTTTTCTTCTTCAATGTAGGACACTTTGGCTTGATGTGGCCAGGTTTGTTACACTCATAACAAACTATTTCACTTGAATGATTTGGAGTCTTTGGAGCATATTTCTTTGTGAACTTCTTGTATCTGCTTCCACCTTTTCTAAATGCTCTTTTGAATCTTTTGACTATCATAGCCATATCTTCATCATCATCACTTGAAGCACTTGAATCATCACTTGAACTAGCTTTAAAAGCAACACTTTTCTTTTTCTCATCTACCTTTTCGGATATGAAGGCTATACCTTTCTTTTTCTTTTGATCACCTTCTTTCTCATCTTTCTTATAGATCATCTCATGTGCAATGAGAGAACCAATTAGCTCATCATAGGTGTATTTTCTGAAATCCTTGGTGTCTTGAATAATAGTAGTCTTTGCTTCCCATGACTTTGGAAGAGATCTCAAAATTTTCTTTATGAGTTCTTGTTCCTCAAATCTCTTTCTAAGAGCTTTAAGAAAATTGACAAGATCTGTAAATCTGGTACTCATTTTAGCAATAGTTTCACCAGGTTTCATCTCAAATAACTCATAATCACGGATGAGGAGGTTTGCCTTTGACTCTTTCACCACATCAGTTCCTTCATATGTGACTTCTAGTTTGTCCCAAATTTCTTTTGCAGTTTGACATCCTGAAATACGATTATACTCATTAATATCAAGAGCACAATGAAGAATGTTAATAGCCTTGGCATTTGTAGAAATTTTCTTCCAATAATTATCATAAAATTCAACTTCAGCTTTAGGAATTTGTACAGTTCCTTCACTGGTTTTATAAGGAATATAAGGACCATCTTTAATTATTCTCCAGGCATCAATGTCAATAGATTGTATAAAGTTTCTCATTCTAGTTTTCCAAAAGGAGTAATTTGTGCCATTAAAAAGTGGTGGTTTAGTGATGGAATAACCTTCAGCTAAGGGGGCAGGTATACTAGCTGAGTTTCTAGATGAACTAGCCATGTTGTATGGATCACTCTAAGGGGTTTAATCCTCAAGCAAGAGAGACAAGTTCTGATACCAAATTGATATCCCAAAATATGTCCAAGAGGGGGGTGAATTAGACTTTAAAAACAATTTTCGGTTCTTGCTTAAAACCTTTGAAAATTGCAGCTAGGTTCAACTCAATTGACTAATGTGAAATATGAACAATACAACTCTATTGACAAGTTGATTTAAAGTTAGGCTATATGCAATAAGTATACTGATCTAACAAATTGTATCAGCATTCAGCAGAGATATCAATATTCTAGATACGTTTTTAACACAACAACCAGAGCAGTATACCAGATATATTAATTGACAGCAGATCAAACAATAAGCAGATTATATCAGATATCAGCAGATTTAGCAGTAAACTGATTTTCTCAGATTGCAGCAAGATTAATAGCAAATGGCCTCAACTTTTATGTCAGCAAAAACATATCAATCATAAAGTTAAAATGCATAAATGTAAAGAGCAAGGGTTGAGAAAATGAACACTGAAATTTTTATAGTGGTTCGGCTCAACTAGCCTACATCCACTCTCTTAAAGATCCCACTTTGAGTCTTCACTTCACTATTATTCTCTTTTAAAGGCAAGAGACAAAAAGCCTTTTACAAATCTTCTCACCAAAGCTTTTACAAGTAGCTTCACACTTCTACCAAGTGTTATCTCAAACACTTTTCACAATCAAGCTTCAATTGGTGCTTGAATGACCTCTCATAAATGATAATAATGTGTTTAAAACTCACTCTCACTCAATATAACAGAATCTATAAAGAAGAGATGAGTAGATAAGCCAATGATGAGCAATAAAAACACTTTGAGCACTTTGAATGAAAGCTTTTATGATTTTAAACAGTGGAGAGACTTTCATTAAGTGCAAAATGGCCAAAGGTAGGTGTATTATAGCTTTGGAATGTTTTTGACCGTTTGAGAACTCACTTGAACGTTACAATTACGAATTTCAAGAAAATAGCCGTTTTTTTGTCTTTTTCTGCGATGTTGTGCAGAGTTGAGACAGTTAGCATACTGGAGAAAATAGCAAACCAGTTAGCATACTAAACAAGTAGTAAATCAGTTAGCATACCGGGAAAACTTTTCTACATAACTTTCAAAACTATAAAACTTTACACCAAATCATAGTCAAATACTTTTAGGCCAATAATGATATTTAAGGGAGAAAATCTTTTGAGGGATTGAAAATAAGTATCATTGACTTCTACTCCTCAATTCTTTTCACAAGCAATCCTAAAAAAAATAAAACTAACTTCTATACTATATGTACCTTCAAATTTGATTTTCAATGTAGCCTTGGAAGGTAACCTTTTCTTCTTTTATCTCCTTTGATTCGTCCTGTGTTATCTTTAGAATGTCATCCTTTCTTCAAAAGCACGAATCCATCATAAAATCCTTGTGTCTTTTCCTTTTTTTCTTTTTGAGAAGCACAACACTTAAAACAATGTTAGTTTGATTCTAGTTGAGTTTTGGTATCATCAAAATCTATGCTCCTTTGAGCTTGTGGAGTCAACAAAAAGTATATTAAAAAGAAAAAAAATATTATTTGCACTATGTCTATATGTAAATGTAACACAAAAGAGGTTGAAGATAGTGTGTACTTGCATTTCTAGCTTAAGAATAAGATAATAGTGAAGCTACAAAGTTGAAATTTAATAGAATAAGCAACAATACAATTAATAACAAAAGTTGTTGAATCAATGAATAGAATATGTGAATTCTAGAAGTTCAAACTTTAATAAATAGAAATAAGTTATAACAATCTAATTATAAAAAATACATAAATAACTTGTAACTAAAACTATTCATCATCAAGATGTCTAAAATCATCTCTTTGAGCTAAACCTTTAAAATGATGGGGTTTCAATTGGTGTTGATCTTGCAATTGACCTCAATTCATAATGAGATTTAAAAACTCTAATCGCCCTACCAACATCACCCCAAGTTAATACATCATCCATGAAAACAAGAGCATCATCATCATCATTCTCGTTACCTTTTTCTAATTCACCAAGCAACCACTCATTACTTTCATCAATATTTGCCAAATCAATAAACATGGTGATATCTCCAAAAGTTTATCGACGTCGCAGTGCTCTATTGTACTTCACATACACTAAATTGTTTAAGTGTTCTTGAAATAGCCAATTCATTTTCTTACAGTAATACCCCTCACCCGTCTACAGTGTAGCCGAGCAAGGCATGTCACACTCGGTGCTGGAGCACCATAACTTATCTTACTTTATTTCTTTAATAATTTTAAACTCGTTATATTTTAAAATAATTCATATTCTATGGAGAAACTAACAGAGTTTCCTCTATTTTATTTACTTTTGACGTGATTCACTATTCACCTGCTTGAAATTTTCAATAATATTTTACAATAAAAATATCATCAATAATTCTCATAATCATCTCATAATTTTATGCATCATCTATATATTTCAATTCTGTCTTCAAACCCATGCAATCTCATTCATGCTCAAATTACATAATTTACAAAATAATTACATAATTTTATAATTTACATGATATATAAATTAATTACATATGAAAAATCTAATTTATTAATTTACATCACATTTCTATTAATTACCTGTTCATAATCTACATTACAATACAATATCTAATCATTTTATACAAAATACAAAAGATGATCTATATGGGTCCTATCTACATGCATTGCTGAGGAGGTGACAACCTTGAATACTTCAGACACTTCTGCAGATCTGGACTCCAAAATCTCAGTCTAATATTGTGACACCCCAAACCCATCTGTAGTGTAGCCGAGCAAGGCATGTTACACTTGGTGCCGAAGTACCCTAACTTATCTTACTTTATTTCTTTAATAATTTTGAACTCGTTATATTTTAAAATAATTCATATTCTATAGAGAAACTAACGGAGTTTTCCCTATTTTATTAACGTTTGACGTGTTTTACTATTCACCTGTTTGAACATTTCAATAATATTTTAAAATAAAAATATCATCATTTCATGCATCATCTATATATTTCAATTCCGTATTCAAATCTATACAATTTCATTCATATCCATTTCCATACATTCCCATTCATGCTCAACTCATATATGAAAATTTTTAATCTTTTTTAATTTACATGATATACAATTTAATCACATATGAATTAACCGATTTATTAATTTACATCACATACCTATTAATTACATTTTCATAATTTATATTACAATACTATAACTAAGCATTTTATACAACATACAAATTATGACCTATATGGGCTATATCTACATGCATTACTGAGGAGGTGACAACCTTGAATACTTTAGACACTTCTGCAGATTAGAACTTCAAAATCTCTGTTTGATATTCGCTGGGCTTTACCTTCAGTACCTGCGTGAGGAAACAAATCCATTGCGTTAAGCATTGCTGCTAAGTGGTGCAATAATATAACAAGAAAATAATACACAATAAAAATAAAGAAATGGATCAAAATTTGGATACTCTAAAATTCAATCTAATTTCATATGATACTTCTAGTATTAACTATCATTTGTTCTAATTTATTCCTCTTTAGAAGCGCTCAATTCTTTCATAATAATAAAATTTTAATATCGTTCCAATTCATTTCAATTCTTTCTGCTAAATAACTAATATAATTTATTTTAAATATTCTTACTCATTTATTTAATTTGCTAATATTTTCAGTTGCTAATATTCTTAACTTATTTCAATAAATTTCACTGCCCAAGTAACCTATGACAGGCTGAGTAAATTGGATAACGGGTCATTGGCACTGGACAACACTGTGCCTCGGGCCGTTATACTATGGGACGCGGAACGTTAACCACGTATGCAGTTAGAATGGCTAAAAAGCCATGATAACATATAATCCGGCATAAAAGCCATGAGTGCGGGCATAAAGCCATGAATACAGGCATAAAGCCTTTTGCAGTACTGCTAAAATAATACCCTATTGGCATGCCAATCTATCCAATCTGATACACATGTCTAGGCGATACATGGGCACATAGTACCATTAAGTGTTCATAAGTTTCATTATTTCATTATAGGTTCTAATTATAATTTCTAGCATTTTAATCTTTTTCATAATAGAAACATAAATCTCTAAGTCTAATATTTACATAATTTATGCATTCATCGTAATTTATGTATTCATTATGTTATCCATAATGATCACAATTCAAAACAATGGTTTACATGTACCATTGTATTCAAAACATTTTTCCTTTCTCATTTATACATTCGAAAATCTACTTATGTAATTACAAATTTTATATTTCAAGTTGAATTACTAATATTTTATGAATTCTATTTGTGATGGGCATATAAGCCCTAACTACCTATTCACATCAATTAGGTGACTTACTTTTCATGTTTCAAGCAATCCATGAACATTTCATGGATTTTAAATTTATGGCTTTAATTTCTCTCTAACAATTTTAACTATGATGCATAGTCCACATTTGTCATACAATTCTAAGCATTTAAGCTTAGAATTGGTTCTAGGTCTTCATCTTAATTTGCTAATCATTTTGATTACTATTCACCTTACTAGTCAACCAAAATGTTGACTTTTTCATACTTAATGGATATGTTAATTCTAATTACACCAAGATCCCACATTTTGAGTTTTACATTTGTTAGTATTAATTGTCAATTACAATTTAAAGTCCCTTAGATGCATTTTTAAATTTTCAGTTTTGATTACTTAAGTTTACTGTTCCATTGGACACTTCTACAGTGGAAACTAGGCTAACTGTTCTTCATCAAAGTTGTTCCTTATTGTGTCTTCTTTAATTTCCTTTTTGAATCACTCAATTTGGAGTTTTCTAGCTCAAGTTATAGCTATTTTACCATAACTGGCCCGATTAACCCGTACCCAGAATTTCTGGACAATTTGGTTCTACTAGATTTAGTGTCCTAACTTGGACTAGCAATTTGAATTGGTTAGGTTCAGAATTTGAGTTTGTATTCTTCATGAAAGTTGTTCTAAATTGTCTAAGCTTTCTATTGATATAAAATTTAGGTCATTTGGACATTTCTACACTGAGTTATGGCCAAATGAACAAATACTATTCATTTGGTCACTTTTACCAGGTCCAAAATTGGTTACCCGGATTTGGCCAATTTTTAGGTGGTAAGCTTTCTTCATCAAAGTTGTGCCATTATGTGTCTAGTTTCATGTCCAATTGGCATTGCACTAATTGAACCTACACAACTCAAGTTAAAGCTGCCCAACCTTGCTAGACTCATATCTAGCCCTGCAGGTCACTCAAGGCAGCACCTCTAACCTCAATTCCCATGGCACAATTCACTTCATTTCCTACTCAAACACAACCAAATAGTCACTAATTGACTATTAGAACTTCCTTTCACCACTACATGAGCAAAATCATAAATTTGTTGCCCAAACCCTAACCTTAAATTTTCAATTTTCCTACTCATACATAACACTTGGACTTCAACCTCTAATCCATACACACTCCTCAAACACCATCATTAAACCAATTTAATTCAGTTTAAATCATCAAAATCATCACTCACTTAAAGCTGCCAAAATTCATGGTTGGTTATACATACATATTTTCTTTTATTCTTTCAACAAATTGAACTCAATTTAGCTTTCTAAACAAAAGATAGGAAGGAAGGAAAGAAGTATATGCACTAACCTTGTTTGATGGAATTTATAAGCTTCTAAAACTCTTTCTTTTCTCTTCCTTTTTGCTGCCTCAAGCTTGCTCTAGTTGCAAGGATAAATTTTTGTGAAGCAAGCTAATGGTTTTATGATGAAATGGAGAGGGAAATGGAGCTTTGGTTGAATTGACAATGGTGAAGGTTGTAGAAGAGAGAGATGTAGCTGGGTTGAAGAAGATAGCAGATTGTTTCCTTCAATTTTTTTGCCCATTTTATGCTTTTAATTAAGTTTATAGATAGTTGTTACAATATGATTGGGTGAGGGCATTTTAATGACATTATGTGATGTCATAATTTCAAATTTCCTTCATTTTCTTTCATTTTCTTTTCTTTTCTTTTCTACTCATTTTTAATTTAATTTTTAGCAATATTTATTCACATTTTATATCATAATAATTATTTACTTAACTGGACAAGTAGGTCAAAAATCATCTATGAAGAAGAAATGACCAAAATGCCCTCCGTTTGGCTTATTAAGCCAAAATCGTCTGTACTGATTGAAAAACTTTTCTAAACATTTTCTTGGCATTCAAATGTCATAGAAACCTCAATGACTCTTCTCTGGAGTCTCAAAAATTATATTATGAATTTTCTCCTGAGTTTAGGGCTTTTAGCTATGAAGACGACAACTTCCCACTGAGTTACCCATCGCTAGGGCACCGGCTCGTTTAACTTGGTTGTATTTTATTTCTAAAATTTTTAAAAAATTTTTCTTATTATTATTTGAGTTATTTATGACTCCTCACTCTAATCTAAATATTTTTCCAGACATTCTAGCTGTCTGGACTGACACCGGTCACCTGAATAGTAGAATGTACGGAATTGCTATAGTAAGGGTGTTACAAATATCCACTAGGCTTTATCTTCAGTACCTGTGCGAAGGAAACAATCCATCACGCTAAGCATTGCTGCTTAGTGGTGCAATAATATAACAAGAAAATAATATACAAATAAAGAAAGAAATTAATTATACTTTGGATACTCTGGAATTTAATCTAATTTAATATAATACATCTAGTATTAACTATCTTTCGTTCAAATTTATTCCTCTTAAGAAGCAATTTATTCCTAAATTCACAGTAGTGATATACAATCCCAAAAAATTCTAAGAATATTATTATTCTTAACTTTATATTATTATAAAAAGAAAATAAGTGCATTTGTAATGCTTATTTAAGTTATATCTCTTTTGCAAATCTTTTTATCATTTCATTCAATACTTTCTACTAAATAACTATTCTTATTTATTTTACGTCGTCTTACTCATTTATTTAATTTCTAATATTTTTAATTGATAATATTCTTAACTTATTTCAATAAATTTCACTACCCAAGTAACTTATGACAGGCTGACTAAATTGGATAATGGGTCGTTGGCACTAGACACCGTGGTGCCTTGGGCCGTCCTACCATGGAATGTAAAATGCGGAACGTCAACCACGTATGCAGTTAGAATGGCTAAAAAGCCTTGATAACATATCATTATGGCTAAAAGCCATGATAACATATAATCGGGCATAAAAGCCATGAGTGCGAGCATAAAGCCATGAATACAGGCATAAAGCCTTACGCAGTACTGCTAAAACAATACCCTATTGGCATGTCAATCTATCCAATCTGACACACTTGTCTAGACGATACATAGACACATTAGTACCATTAAGGATTCATAAGTATCATTATTTCCTTATATATTCCAATTATAATTTATAACGTTTTAATTTTTATTACTAACAGAAGTGTAAATATCTAAAATACAATTCTATCTAAATTATGCATTCATCCTTTTATTCATTTATTATGTCATTCATATTGATCACAAATTATAATAATTATTTTCATGTGTAATTGTACTCAAAACATTTTTCCTTATCCTTCCTCCAATAATGAGAACTAAAATCTCATTTATATATTCATTTATTCATTACACTATGTATATAAATTATCATTCATATTTCAAGTAATCCATGAATATTTCATGGATTTCAAATTTAACTAAAATTTCCTTAAATCCTAGAGTCACTCAACTTCAAGAATTTAAATTCATTAATCACATTATCTATATTAACCATCCTAATTGTTTTTCTAATTTAGTATACCATTTCCTATATCATTGGGGTTACTATTCACTTGACCATTTCCCTTCAAAGGTTGACTTTCTCATACATAGTAGTTACATGGGTTCTAACCACATGAAATTACCACATTTTGGTTCACAAAGTGTTGGCATTGGTTGCCAATCAATACTTCAAACCAATGGAAAATAAATCAAAAATTTTAATTTTGGGTGCTAGAGTTTACTATTCTATTAGGTAATTCTACAGTGAGAATTTGGTAAACTTTTCTTCATCAAAGTTATTTCTTTATGTGTCTTATTTAATTCTCTTTTTGAATCAATCCATTTGGAGTTTTCTAGTTCAAGTTATGCAAATTTCAATAAGGCTGGCCAGATTGGTATCTACCCAAAATTTTTGGGCAGAAACCAATTCTGGCAGTTTTGGTATCCTAAATTTGATGGACAATTTCATTAAGTTCTGGTAAGTTGTTCTAAATTGTCTAAGCTTTCTATTGATATAAAATTCAGGTCAATTGGATATTTCTACACCGAGTTATGGCAAGATGAACAAACACTATTTATTTAGTCACTTTTACCAGGTTTAGAATTGGTTGCCCGGATTTGGTCAATTTTTAGGTCATCCTAAGTTTGTTTTCTGGGCAAGGTTTCTTCATCAAAGTTGTGCCATTATGTGTCTAGTTTCATGTCTAATTGGCCTTGCACCAATTGAACCTATACCTCTCAAGTTACAGTTGCCCAAACTTGCTGGACTCACATTCAGCCCTACAGGTCACCTAAGGCAGCATACCTAACCTCAATTCCATTGGCATAAATCACTTCAATTCCTCATCAAATATAGCCAAATGGTCACTAATTGACCATTAGGACTTCCATTCACCAACACATGAGCAAAACCCTAACTTCATGCCTCAAACCCTAATTCTCAAATGTCCATTCATGCACATACATCAATTAAACATACTAATTCATTATCACTCTACATATACACTTCAAACACTACTTCTAATCCACTTTAATCTATCAAAATAATCTGAACTACTTCCCCCCATAAAGCTGCTGAAATTTGTAGAGGCCCAAACATGCACATATAAGTTCAATTTTCTCAATTTTCTAACATAAATAATGTTACTAGCACAAAATCTAAAAAGAGAAGAACTAGGCACTAACCTCAACTTGAGCTATCCCAAACTTGTTAAATCTTCCTAATTTCCCCTTCAAATTGCTGCCTAGAGGTGATTTAAGGTGTGAGGAGAAGTTTTAATGAAGCAAGCTTTGGAATTTATGGTGATTTTTCAAGAGGTTTTCTAGTGAGAAATTTGAATGAAAATGGTGTGAAGAGGGAGAGGGGAGGATTAGCTGGTTGGAGGAGATGAAGTGTAGAATTTTGTTTTTCATTTTATCCCATTTTATCTCTTTTTAATGACTTTAAGTATGTTTGTTGTGTTGTGATTGGTGGAGGGCTTTTTAATGACATCATAATGATGTCATAATGTGAATTTTAGTTCATTTTCATTTCTTTTCTTTTCTATTTATTTTTAATTTAATTTTTAGCAATATTTATTCATATTTTATGTCATATAATTTATTTACTTAATTGGACAAGTTGGTCAAAAATTGTCTCCGAAGGCAAAATAACCAAAATGCCCTTCCTTTGGCTTAAGGAGCTAAAACTATTTGTACCGATCTTAAAAATTCTCCTAACCTTTTCTTGGCATTCTAATGCTACCTAGGGCACTGTAACTCTTCTCTAAAATCCTAGAAATTATTCCACAAAATTTTCCTCGGGTTGAGGGCCACTAACTGTGAAGACAACAACTTTCCGTTAGGGTCACCCATCACTGGAGCGCCAGCTCATTTAACTTTGTTGTTATTCATTTCTAAAATTTTTTCTTAATTTTTCTTACTATTATTTGGTGTATTTATGACTACTCACTCTAGTTTAATTATAGTTCTAGACATTCTGGCTTTCCGAACATCCATTGGTTACCGGAACAGTCGAATGCACGGACTAGCTAAAGTGAGGGTGTTACACTTACTATAAAGCTGTCATTGATTTTATAGTGACAAATAAGTTAAACTTTAAACTCAAAAGGTTAAAAATAAAATAAAAATGTAAGAATATTTAATATATTTTTTTTATCACTTACATCCTCAAATACACTCCAATTTCTCTCATAGCCACTTGCATTCATGTGAGACTAAGAACTTTTACAGCAAACTTTTATAGGTTTGGAGTTGAATAACAAAATGTTTTCCACCAAGATGCTATTAAAATATAGAATTAATGATTGTCTAATTCATAATATAATCTAATAAATGAGCAAGATGACAAATTAATAAGAATTCAAATTAATAACCTGAAGATTTGGTTGTTCTTCCTTTAATAGTAAAAGGACAACCAAAGGTACTCGTAGTTGTCTTATACTTCTCAATTTCATCAAGAATAATGTCAACTTTTCTTGAATCTTGTTCCAATTTCTAAATGCATGAAAGTAAGCTTGTGTTCACCTCTTCATCACCCTTAATTTTTATCTTGTTTGGATAAAAAAAATTAGGATTTAGAAGTATCTGGTAACATGCGAAAGGCGATGCAATTGAATTGATCATCTTGCATAAATAATCTTAAAGATATTCTCGTATTTCTCTTTATTGCCATTGAATGATTTGGCAATAGTTTCTTTATCCTTATACATGACTTCATAAATATATCCCATGGTTTTTTTTTTTTTTGGGGGTTATCAACCAGTCAAAGCACATGAACAAAATGACTAAAAACTTTGAGAGCATAGACAACATGATTCCAAAAGACAAGACTCAAAATCATTCTTTCACACTTTTTACTTTTTACATCTTTAACCCATTTGCTAGTTGTCAAACTTTTTGAGGTAAACATTTTTCTAAAGTTGGCTAATTGAAGATGAACTCTACCCAGTGTAATGAAAGAAGTAACAATGTAGTTTACCCTGACCTTAGTAATTCTACTCCATTAGTAAACTTCCGCTATATGTTTAGAACTCTTGAATAGTCATATATGAAACCAATAAGTCAACAGTTTTGTAGAATGTTTCTTTGAAAACCCAAATCTTAAAAATATATTCCAATAATGGGCTGCCCATAGAGTCCAATATAGATACAGAAAATTTACTTCCAAAATTCCATCTGTCGTAGACAAATAGACAATTCATTTCTTTAATAATAAAAATAACATCATATTTAATTATATTTCATTAATAGAAAATATTAATAAAAACTTAACCTACTACAATATTATTTGATGCATTATCTGTTACCACATGAACTACTTCTTCATAAACAATTTCTATCAATTCTTTCTTAATCAAACTAGCCAATAGCACTATTGTCTTTAATGTTGCTGATGCATTAACTAATTTAATAAACATGCTTCCCCTTGGGCTATTGACTAAGAAATTAATCATGGTTCTCCCTTTTCTATCTATTCATCCATTACACATCGATTAATGTCCATAATTCTGCCAATCTTTTTTATGAAACTCAAAATTGTTTATGGTATGCACTTCCCTGCTAAGTAATCAAACTTTAACCTCATGATAACTTGGAGATTTCATTTTCCTCCCATAATTTTCAATGGCTCTAATCATATCTCCAAAGCTATCATAATTCATATCGTTGAAAGTTATCCCTACATCATACATCTATTGTGCTATGGCAACACAAGAATGCTCACTTAACTCATTAGCTGGAATATTTTCGTCAATAGTAGTTTGCCTCACACTTTTTCCCATAATAGCTAGCTTAGGAGAAGTAAGTATCAATAGGCCCTCTACTACTTTGTGGAACTTTTGATTTTTTGAAGGACTAGTACCACTACCCTGAATTGTTCCCTTTTGTTTTCCACCACCAATTTCTTGCATCACATTTTTCTCTTTCACATTTTTAATAATTCCCATTATTTCAACATCCTCAAATTCAGGTGGCCTTTTCATATTGATAGCTAATTTTTGCTCTTTTTTTTTTTTTTTACTAATGAATTCCTAAATTTGGTTTATCACATTTTCTAGATATTTTGGATAGTGTATTGCATTTTTGTAACCTTTAGCAAGGTGTTGCTTGATTCTATTAACTCTCATTTTACAATTTTCATACAGTAAATGCATTAAAGATCATGGTATTATTTTTACTAATTTGAATTACATGTGCCCATCCTGGATCCATTCTTCTACTGCCAATAGTAGATCCAATTGTATTATCCTTATGACCCATCTATGATATAATAAAAAAAAAATTAAAAAATGACATAAATTAAAAAGCAACAAAACAATACCCATCTAACAAAAAAAAAAAATCAATTAATCATATTAAAAGCAAGGAAATGTTATGATCCTAGTTGAAGATTTGGTTGTTATTATCCAGATATGGACTTGTCATTTGGAACTAAATTCAATATCATTAAAATTTCAATGACAGAATTATTAATGATAAATTAATGATTTTGGCATATACTATTAGGCAACACATAGAAGAATCCATGTCACAATTGAGTTCAATGAGACATATAACACTACAAAAAAAAATGCTGATTAACAATGGATTTTTTTCGTGGCTAATCCATTGCTAAATCATTTAGCAATGAATTTGTAATCAATTTCTGCCTATTGTAGCAAGCCTCATTGCTAATTCATTTAGCAGTGATTTTAATTTTCGTTGCTAATTTAATTAATTTTAAAATCCATTGCTAATGACAACGGATACCATAATTCATTGCTAATTTTGGGAGTCTTTAATTAAGCATTTTAGCAACTGTTTTCTTTTTCTGTTGCTATTTCTAATTTAGCAACGAACTTTCGTTGCTAATTACAACTGATCTATAATAGGTTCCTAATTTGCTTGTTATTTAATGATATTATAATTACATTATAAATAATAAATATTAATTTATACATAAATTTTCACTAATAGTTATTATAAATACATTATAATGAGAGTAAAAAGTATCATTTGAAACAAAAATTATGGTAAAAAAATGAATTGAGGGAAAATTATATTAATGAAAATGGAAGATAAAAATAAAAGTGAAGAAAACGATAGAAAAAGTGAGAAAATGAGAGAGTGAAAGAAAAGTGAAAAAATAATGAGAGAAAATCGAAGAAAATGATGAGAGAAAATCGAAGAAAATGAGAGGAGAAGTGAGAAAATGATAAGAGAATTAGAAAGAAAAGAGAAGAAGTTATTATAGAAAATGAAAGAAAAGTGAAGAAAATAGAAGAAAAAGAAGAAAATGAAAGAAAAGTGAAGAAAATGAAAGAAAAGGCAAAAAAAAATTAGTGATTTGGGAAGAAACTAAAAGAAGATGAAGAACTATTAATAATTTGGGAAGAAAAGGAAATAAAAGGGAAGAAATTTATGATAGAAAACTAATATAAAGTGAAGAAAAAAGAAAAAGGAAGAAAAAAAATTATAGGATTGGGAAGAAAATGAAAGAAGAGGGAAGAAAGATTGGAATGGGAGAGAAGAAAATGAGTGAATGAATTATATGAGGAAAAGATATATGGTGTTTAAAAATATAAATACGCAAATTAGTAATAGATTTAGCAATAGATTGCAAATTCGTTACTCAATTTAAATACCAAAATCTAATTTTCCCTAAAAAAAACAACATATTTTGAAATCCATTGCTAATTAGTAATGGATTTTGGAATTCATTGCTAAGTATGATTAGATACACTTTGGAATTTGTAATGGTGAGATTTTACCTCCTAAAATTAGCAACGGATTGCAAATCCATTGCTAAGTTTTTTTATGTAGTTTTTTTGTGGTAACAAAATTAGCAATGGAAATTCGTTGCTAATTTGATAAAATAATATTAATGATTGATTGACAAAATTTATAAAATTATTATTATTTTTTTAATTTTATAAAAATTGCAATGGAATAATAAATCCATTGCAAAATTAGCAATGGATTTGGAATCTGTTGCAATGGATTTCTAAATCCATTGCTAATTTTATATTCAAATATTTTAATAATATTAATTTGCAATAAATTTTAACTACGAATAAAATTTTTGTTGTTAAATAGCAAATAATTTCATTGCTAAAGTATTACTCCATTCAATTTTATTGCAAAATTGCAATGAAAATCACAAATCAGTTGCAAAATCCATTGCTATTAACAATAGAAAAAATTGATTGCAAAAATTTATTACTAATCTATAATTTTTTTGTGGTGTAAATATTTGGTTAAACATAATTATGAGATATATGAGGAATTCATGGCAAATACTCTGTCAATGAAAACAAAATCTTTATAAGACATACGATACCTTCCTATAAATACACAATTATTATAAAGATAAGAGCCAATTGAAGTTATTGAGCTACAATTCACAATTTATGTAACAGTAACAATATGTCACGACCCAACCTATGGGCCGGACCGGCACTAGGACCTGGGCCAGCCTAAAGCCCCCGAGGCCCGTAGTAAGCCTAACTGTTCATTTACCCAATGCTGAGGCCCATTTGGGCCCAATTTCAAGAAAACAAACGGACAGAGTCCAGCCATAAAATGGACTTACCAACGGGGAGTTTTTGACTCACCCGACCTGTAAACACAATAAACAATCCATTGGGGAGCTCAGCTCACCCTCCACATACTCATCAACATAATAATAAATGGGAGCTCAGCTCCCTCATCCAATCCATCAAAACAGACTTAAAATATTAAGTTTACAGGTCCAACATGATAATAATATTACAGACCAAATTCAAATAATTACTGCTAACACATGCGGAAATTCTAAGAGTAAATAAAATTACACAAATATCGATAAACAACCTGCGAAGTATAAAAGCAGTTAACCTGAATAAATATCCTCGTAAAAATTTTTGAACAGAGTGAGCGTCGACTCAGAGTAAAATATCAATCTTAACTATAATCTCTATAACTATCTGAACTAATGCACTCGTGGAGTGAAATGCAACATAAACAACATTTTCACATCATAACATCAAAAGGTAATTTGGAGCACTCACACACCTGTAGTATCAATCATAACATATGGGCCGATCCTATACACTCTCTTAAATCCAACGGTGCAATTACTCAAGCTCGGACTTCCACTTAATAACCAAATCGAGGGTCGATGAATTACTCAAGCCGTGACTACCCTCGAAGGAACGGGTCAATTACTCAAGCCGTGACTACCGTCCTATCCATAGTCCACACCACATCACACGCACGCCAACGCGCCTTCCAAATTATCACAACAACATTCATGGCACATTATTATGAATGCAACATAAATCGTGCCTAGAGTTTAACTACATAAATATATGCATATAAGTGATGCATGGGCATCTTGCCGAACATATAATAATATCGAAATTATAATTAAAATTAATATTTTACTCACGGACTTGACGACAAATTGTGGCGGAGGAAGAAGGCTCACCGACAATCATATTACATTTATTTAATACAATCGACTCAATACAAATAAAGAAAAGACCAATTACGCCCTAAGTCGCGAAAATCGAGTCTCCCTATACCTAGGACCTACCCAACCCGCAAAGGGCTAAAAACGCACTTCTATGCTCACAATCCATACATCAGCAGTTCAATCATATCACACCCCTCCCGGGCCCATCAAATCAATCATCCATCACAATACGCAAAATTTCAATTTAGTCCTTATTATTGATCATTTTTGCAAAAAGCCCAAACAAGCTCTAAAAATTATAAAACTTTGCGGTCCTTAGCAATATTACTAAGCTATTGCAAAAGAATCGTAATTTTCTAAGCTACCACGAATATTTTATGGATTTTTAATCCTATTTAAGCACAAGAAAATTACGTAAAAACAAGGTTCGGGTTTACCTTTGCCGATTCCGACTTGAACGCGCGGACGTCGACAATGGGGCTAGCCAAAACCTCGGCCCAATTCGGGCACTTTTCCAGTGCATGCCCGAAATTTGCCCAATCGCCGAATTTCCGCGAATCGAGGATACCTACACGAAGCCCATAACACGAGGGTTAGTACATAAATTTTTCAGAATTTTCTAAGCTCATTTAATGCTCGAAAAACATCGAAGTTCCGTGGGACCCACCAAAAGCGGTGTCGGAAAAATTGAAATTTATGTCGTTGAAGCTCTCGACGAATGGAGCGTGCTTGTGGCCTCGGTTTTCGTGGGATTCAAGAAATCTAGCCCAAAAGTCGAAATGGGCTAAAATCTTCCCGAGCAAAATCGGACAATCCGCTCGATGGATTTCGGCGTTCTTGGTGTCTATGGAAAGCTCGCCGAGTAGATGATTTTGACACAAGACCGGTCCAATTGGTGGCCGGATCGCGGATTTGGCCGAGGAAGTCAGCGCGCGCAGGGGGAGATCGCGGGAGGGGCGAGGGGAGGACGCAGGGAGGCGAGGGGAGGAGAGAGAAAAGAGAGAGAGAAGGGGAGAGGGGAAAGAAAAGGAAGAAGGAAAAAGGTCCGATTCGACCGGTCCGATCCGGCTCGATTCGTTCGATTCAAAATACAAAATTTTGAATTTTTACTGCCTCGGGACCAAAAACGAGGTCCAAAATTTCAAAAATTCAGAAACTCAGAAAAATACGTAGACTCCAAATATATTTTTAGTTTTGCCACGTGGTCTTTAAATTAATTTTTAAAAATCATCAAAGTTTATATTTTCGGAAAATCGAACCCGATTTTTAAAATCTGAAAAATCTCAAAAAAATTCCTAAAATTTAAATAAAATTAAAATACCAAAATGCTCATAAAAATTAAAATTTCGGGGTGTTACATTCTTCCCCCCTTACAGAAAATTTGTCCTCGAATTTTTACACAAGGCAGAATAAAGCACATGATTATACATTGAACAAATAAGGGTACTTGCTGCGCATGTCCCGTTCTGACTCCCAGGTGCACTCTTCCACTGACTGACTCCTCCACAAAACCTTAACCATAGGGATCTGTTTTGATCTTAGCTGTCTTACTTGGTAGTCCACTATGGCTACAGGTTGCTCCTCAAATGTCAAATTTTCTTTTAGCTCTATCACATCCGGCTGCGGTACATGAGAAGGATCGGGAATGTATTTCCTGAGCATGGAGATGTGAAACACAGGATGAACGTGAGAAAGGTTGGGTGGTAGCTCCAACCGGTAGGCAACTGCTCCAACTCTATCAGTAACCTCAAAAGGTCCGATATACCGAGGTGCCAACTTGCCCTTCTTTCCGAATCTCATGACTCCCTTCATTGGAGATACCTTCAGGAATACATAGTCGCCATCGCAAACTCCACATCCTCCGTCTGGGTGCATAACTCTCCTCGCGTTCCTCGATTAAAGGAACTACCTCAAGTGTCTTGCACTAGGTCTACATCATGCACCCTTGCTTCCCTATTTCCAACACAGAGGAGACCTACACTTTCTTCCATATAGCGCCTCATAGGGTGCCATCCCTATCCGGAGTGATAATCGTTGTTGTAGGCAAACTCCACCAAAGCTAGCTCATCCCATTGACCTCCAAAATCCAAGACACTCATGCGAAGCATGTCTTCGATGTTTGGATTGTCCTTCGAGGGTGGAAAGTCAGATCAAGTTCAATTGTGTGCCAAGTGCCTCCTGCAACTTTCTCCAAAACCGAAGTGAATCGGGGCCCTCTGTCGGATATTATGGAACTCCATGCAACTGACTATTTCTCGAATATAGAGCCGGCATCACGAGCGTAATATGTAGTCTTCACGGTAAGAAGTGAGCTGATTTGGTCAAGCGGTCTACAATTACCCATATCGAATCATATCTTCGCGTGGTACGAGGCAACCTACCACAAAATCCATAGTAATCATTTCCCACTTCCATTACGGGATAGGGAGCTCTTGCGCTTCCCGACGGTCTCTCGTGTTCAAACTTCACCTTTTGACAAGTCAAGCACTTGGACACAAAGTCCGCTATGTCTCTCTTCATGCCATTCCACGTAGCTATCTTTCACATCATGGTACATCTTGGTGGAACACAGGTGGATTGTATAGTGTGCCTCTTGCATGATTTCATTCCCGAGGTTGTCCACATCGGGCACACATATCCTAGAACCTTGCACTAGGGCGCCATCATTGGCAAATCCAAACTCACCACCTTCACCTGTACTCTTTCTATGATCTTCATCAATTGTTGGTCTCGTGCTAGGAAACTCTAACTCTGTCCTCAAGTCCGGCCTCACCGAAAAGTGAGCCAACAATACCCCTCATCCGAAAGATCTAGGATTAGACCTTGATCCATCAACTCATGTACTTCTGAATCAATGGTCTTTTCTTCTGTGAAATGTGCGCCAAAAGATTTTCTGCTCAAGGCATCCGCCACAACATTGGCCTTCGGTGGTACCGGATGGTGCAATCATAGTCTTTCGTAAGCTCCATCCATCTCCTCTGTCTCAAGTTTAAATCCCTATGTTGGAAGATGTACTTTAAACTCTTGTGGTCGGTGTATATCTCGCACACTTCACCGCATGTAGTGTCTCCATTTTAAGTGCAAAGACTACACCGCCATTTCCAAATCATGGGTGGGGTAGTTACGCTCATGCCTCTTCAGTGCCTTGAAGCATAAGCCACTACCTTTCCATTCTGCATCAAAACACACCCTAGGCCAACTCGAGGCGCTACACGGCGTATCCTTCACCACTCACGTAGTGTCAACACGAGCGGTGGTTAGACACTCCTTGAGCTTCGGAAACTCACCTCCGGTCATCTGTCCAAATGAATGGAACATTCTTCCCGGTCAACTTAGTTAGGGAGCCGCTATCCCGGAGAAATCTTGCACAAAACGCCAACTAAACCCAGAAAACTTCGCACCTCAGTGACTATTGTAGGCCTAAGCCAATCAGTTACAGCTTCAATTTTCTTGGGATCCACTTGAATACCGTCACTTGAAACCACATGTCCCAAGAATGAGATGCTTTCTAGCCAAAATTCACATTTCGAAAATTTGGCGTATAGCTGGTGCTCCCTCAAAGTCTGCAACACCATCCTCAAGTGCCACACGTGTTCTTCCTCGGTCCGAGAGTATACTAAGATGTCATCTATGAATACGATGACAAAACGGTCCAAAAATGGCTTGAACACCCTGTTCATCAAGTCCATGAAGGCTGCTGGTGCATTAGTGAGTCCAAAAGACATCACCAAGAACTCATAATGACCATATCTTGTCCTGAAAGCCGTTTTGGACACGTCCTCGGTTTCTGGATTGTGACACCTAGTAGACTCTTCCCAACACTTTAGACAACTTTTCCCTAAGAATCTGGAACCAGGCTCTGATACCACATTTGTACCAACGGGGAGTTTTTGACTCACCCGACCTGTAAACACAATAAACAATCCATTGGGGAGCTCAGCTCACCCTCCACATACTCATCAACATAATAATAAATGGGAGCTCAGCTCCCTCATCCAATCCATCAAAACAGACTTAAAATATTAAGTTTACAGGTCCAACATGATAATAATATTACATACCAAATTCAAATAATTACTGCTAACACATGCGGAAATTCTAAGAGTAAATAAAATTACACAAATATCGATAAACAACCTGCGAAGTATAAAAGCAGGTTAACCCAGAATAAATATCCTCCCTTTGTAAAATTTTTGAACAGAGTGAGCGTTCGACTAGAGAGTAAAATATCAATCTTAACTATAATCTCTATAACTATCTCAACTAATGCACTCGTGGAGTGAAATGCAACATAAACAACATTTTCACATCATAACATCAAAAGGTAATTTGGAGCACTCACACACCTGTAGTATCAATCATAACATATGGGAGCCGATCCTATACTCTCTTAAATCCAACTCGGTGCCAATTACTTAAGCTCGGACTTCCACTTAATAACCAAATCGAGGGTCCCAATTACTCAAGCCGTGACTACCCTCGAAGGAATGGGTCCCGAATTACTCTGCCGTGACTACCCCGTCCTATCCATAGTCCACACCACATCACACGCACGCCAACGCACGCACACCGCTCCAAATTACCACAACAACATTCATGGCACATTATTATGAATGCAACATAAATCGTGCCTAGAGTTTAACTACATAAATATATGCATATAAGTGATGCATGGGCATGAACATATAATAATATCGAAATTATAATTAAAATTAATATTTTACTCACAGACTTGACGACAAATTGGTGGGCGGAGGAAGAAGGCTCACGACAATCATATTACATTTATTTAATACAATCGACTCAATACAAATAAAGAAAAAGACCAATTACGTCCTAAGTCGGTTTAAAATCCAGAGTCTCCCTATACCTAGGACCTACCCAACCCGCAAAAGGGCTAAAACGCACTTCTATGCTCACAATCCATACATCAACAGTTCAATCATATCACACGGGCCCATCAAATCAATCATCCATCACAATACGCAAAATTTCAATTTAGTCCTTATTATTGATCATTTTTGCAAAAACTGCCCAAACAAGCTCTAAAAATTATAAAACTTTTCCCCGCGGTCCTTAGCAATATTACTAAGCTATTGCAAAAAGAATCGTAATTTTCTAAGCTACCACGAATATTTTATGGATTTTTAATCCTATTTAAGCACTAGAAAATTACGTAAAAACAAGGTTCGGGTTTACCTTTGCCGATTCCGACTTGAACGCCGTCGACAATGGGGCTAGCCAAAACCTCGGCCCAATTCGGGCACTTTTCCCAGAAATTTGCGTCAATCGCCGAATTTCCGCGAATCGAGGATACCTACACGAAGCCCATAACACGGGGGTTAGTACATAAATTTTTCAGAATTTTCTAAGCTCATTTAATGCTCGGAAAAACACTGCGAAGTTCCGTGGGACCCACCGAAAAACGGTGTCGGAAAAATTCAAAATTTATGTCGTTGCGAAGCTCTCGACGAATGGAGCGTGCTTGTGGCCTCGGTTTTCTCGTGGGATTCACGGTTTTCGAGAAATCTAGCCCAAAAGTCGAAATGGGCTAAAATCTTCCCGAGCAAAAATCGGACAATCCGCTCGATGGATTTCGGCGTTCTTGGTGTCTATGGAAAGCTCTCGCCGAGTAGATGATTTTGGACACAAGACCCGGTCCAATTGGTGGCCGGATCGGTCGGTTGGCCGAGGAAGTCGGGCAGTGGGGAGATCGCGTGCGTTCCGGCCGCGAGGAGGACGCAGGGGAGGCGGCTGGCCGGCGGCAGGGGAGGGGAGGAGAGAGAAAAGAGAGAGAGAAGGGGAGAGGGACGCGCGCGCGGGGAAAGAAAAGGAAGAAGGAAAAAGGGCCGGTCCGATTCGATCGGTCCGATTCGGTCCGGTTCGATTTGGCCGGTTCGATTCGAAATACAAAATTTTGAATTTTTACTCTGCCTCGGGACCGAAAACGATGTCCAAAAATTCCGAAAAAAATTCCGTAAAACTCAGAAAAATACGTAGACTCCAAATATATTTTTAGTTTTGCCACGTGGTCTTTAAATTAATTTTTAAAAATCATCAAAGTTTATATTTTCGGAAAATCGAACCCGATTTTTAAAATCCGAAAAATCTCAAAAAAATTCCTAAAATTTAAATAAAATTAAAATACCAAAATGCTCATAAAAATTAAAATTTCGGGGTGTTACACAATAACTATCAAGGTTGGCTCAATTCAAGTAAATAAGAAATTAAATAATCAATTTTTTCAATAATTTGCACAATTACACTACATCATGGCAAGAGCATCAATACCCATTTAATAAAAAATATCACAAATCCACAATACCCATTTAATAAAAAGCATATCACAATAATACACATTTAATAAAAAAGTATATCACACTACCCATTTAACATATTGAACAAAAAAAATTTAAAAAAGAAACAAAAAAAGTACTAAAGTGAAGACAGATCGATGGGAAAAGAGAAGAAGGAGGCGAGAAAAGAAGAAAAAAAATTAAAAATAAAACTCTTGGATCATAGGTGCTAGACTTGCTGGTAGGTTGTGCAGGTGAGAGGAGAAGAAATATAGAAGAAGAGTAGAGGAGAGAGGAAAGAAGGTGAAGATAAGAGAAAGAGAGAGAAAGAAAGGAAGAAAATACATGGTCTGCTTTGTTTCTGTAGCTAGTGGCATTCTCTTCTTTACTCTAGTGGGCGTAAAAATTAAAGCTTAGCTTAGAGTTTTTTTTTTTAGTTTTATATTGATAGAAAAAAAATTAGAAAAAATGGTGAAAGTGTACATTAATTTGCACAAGCATCGCCTTGTCATCCTGGAGCTTCTCACCTCACTAGTCTTGGGCGCTTGGTGGACTCTCCTTAGCCAAGCGAGGTGTTAGGTGCTCGGCCCAGCTCAGTTGGTGCCTCTAATTGCCTTTAACAACAGTAGTTTTGAGATAAATCTAAATGATTGTTACATATATATATAAATATATAATTAACTCTTTATTAGCTCTATCACAATGCGTAACTTGGCTTGCTCCAATGACTAAAGACATATTTTTTGTCTAGCAAACATAAATTTGAATTTCCACTTCCCTATACCCTTACTAAAAAAAAAAAAAAATTGAAAAAAGCTATCAGGTTGGAATGTTGGCATATTATAATCATCCATCATTTAGACTTTATTTGAATATTTGTTAATCTTATAGGCTTCATTTGTAATAATCATTTGTAAGAAAATAATTCAATTGAATTTTCATACAGTCATGCTTGATTTTTATTTCTTTGTAAATGATTTTTTTCTTTAAGTTAAAAAGAATTGAATTCTTTTATTTTAAACATGAGAATTGACCAAAACAAAATCAATTGAATTGAATTCCTTAAAATTCTAAATTCCAAATATGGATACACATTAAGATACTTTTTCATTTCATTTCGTGTTAATATTTTTAAAGAAGACATCTCATATAAACTTTTATTGTCATTGCATTTATTAAAATTTAACATTATTTGTTTACTTATTTAAATTTTTAATTCTGAAAGTTAACGAAATAAATAAGTGAATTTATTCTTTGTTTTATAACTTAAGGTTCAAATTATTAGCTCGTGATAAATGCGCCAAGATTAATTAGGCTGTTAACTCTTATAGAACCTTTGTTACTCAATTAGTTATTTAGTTAGATAATTAGTTATTAGGTAGCTGATGTATACTTAAGCTATGTGAGCTCATTTCTGTACATATATTTTTCCTTAATGAAATTCTTCCTCTCTTTTCAATATGATATCAGAGCATTGTATTCTTTCTCACAAAATGAATCAATTTCTTTTTTTTTTTGTAAACCCTAAATGCCTAATTGAAGATCATCAGTGATGAAATCAACTTGTTGATGCAACACAGAATCCATTGAGTCCATGTTTTCCTCATCTAAATGAAAATCCAGCTTTAATTATAGTTTCTCTAGTTCTCAATGTCTGTGATTACCATTCCTGGTCACAAGCTATGATAATGGGTTTGGTCTCAAAGAATAAGATCAAATTTGTTATTGAAACTTTGAGAATGCGTCCAGTTAATGATCCTCTTGGTATAGCGTAGGAATGATGCAATATAATGGCTCTTTCTTGGATAATTCATTCTCTATCACCATCTATCACTCAAAGTGTCCTTTGGATTGAAAAGGCAGCTGATGTGTGGAAAGATATAAAGGAAAGGGTTTTTTCAAGGATACATTTTGCGTATTTCAGATCTCCAAGAAGAGATATATGCTCTTAAACAAGGTGAGAAATCTATTACTACTTCTTATATAGAATTAAAGATTTTATGGGAAGTATTGATGAATTTTAAACCTTTTTCTTCATGCTTTTGTGTATCTATCTGTTCTTGTGGTGGTTATTTGAAAATGAAAGAATATCTAGATCGTGATCATGTTATTCAATTTTTGAAATGTCTTAATGATTAGTATGTTGTGATGTTTTTAGATCCATTACCCTCAATTAACAAGGCATTTTCCTTGGTAATATAGCAAGAAAGATAGTTATTTTCGTCTGGTAGTATTGCTGACTTAAAGGTGTTTGTTAATAAGTTTAGCAGAGTTGATCAATTTATTTCTTAACCTAAATCATATTTTCCTAACAAGTTTACTGGAGATAATTAGGCTAAAGGCAACAGATTTTGTACTTTCTGTGGCAAATATAGGCATACTATTGACACTTGTTATAATAAGCATGGCTTTCCTCCTGGAAATAGCTAGAAATCTTATCATGCTACTGCTAATTAGATTCCAAATCAGATGTTGCTTTTACTTATTAACAAATAGATTTTATTATTTTTACTGCTAAAAAAATCTCAATAATTATGGTGTTCTTTTGACTCAAGAACAATGTCCAAACTTCATAGCCTTACTTCAAGCAATTCAATTTGACTCATCTTCATTTACCACTACATCCACGCCTTCACCACCTTCCAATTCAACATCAATCAGTAACCTTGTCTCCACTTTCACACCTCAAAAAGGTAATCACTGTTTATTATCTTGTTTTACAAAGTTATCTAAATGGATCATTGACACTGGTGCCACTAATCATATCACCTATTCTTTGTCTAACTTTGTCTTATATAATTGCATTTCTCCATTATCTGTGTTACTTCCAAATAATTACAAGTTAGTTACTTCTATTTCTGGTACAGTGAAATTTTCTAATCATTTAATTTTGCATAATGTTCTTTATATTTCAGAATTTACTTTCAGCCTTCTTTCTGTCAGTAAGTTAACTTTTGCTCTTCATTATTGTTTCTTGTTTTATCATAATCTTTGTCTTATTCAAGACCTAAACACCTAGAAGACGATTGGTATAACTAAGCTTCAAGATGGTTTATATGCATTGGCTAGTTCTGCAAATTCATCTTTTACTTCTAGTTTCACTTCTCATCATTCCTTAACCTCTTTTGTTGCTTTTGGCTATTGGCACTATAGGTTGGGTCATCCATCTAGTTTAAGACTTAAGATTTTACAAAATTGTATTCCTAATTCCTTTACTGTTAGAGCTAATAGCTATGATATTTGTTAATATGCCAAACAAAAGCATTTACCTTCTTTTGTAAGTAATTCTAAATCTAATAAAGCATTTGAGCTTGTTCATGTTGATCTTTGGGGGACCTTTTTCCATTCCTTCTTTCATAATCATAAATATTTTTTCAACAATTATTGATGACTTTATCGGACATACTTTGTCTTTCTTTTATAATCTAAGTTTCAAAGTATGGAAATATTACAGTCTTTTTTTACCTTAGTAGAAACACAAATTTCTGCAAAAATTCAAATCTTGAGAAGTGACAAATGGTTCGGAATTTGATATCCTACTTTTTATGCTTCAAAAGGAACTATCCATCAAACTTCTTATGTTAAAACTCCCCAACAAAATAGGATTGTTGAACGCAAACACCAGCATATTCTTAATGTAGCTAGGTCTCTTCTTTTTCAATCTAATCTACCTAAGCAATACTAATCCTATACTATCATTCATGCAGTATACCTCATAAACAGGATTCCTTCTCCCTTATTGCATAATAAAACTCCTTATGAATTGCTTTATTCTAAACCTCCAATTTATGATGACCTCAAGGTTTTTAGTTCACTTTGTTATGCATCAATCCTTACTGCTCATAGGTCCAAATTTGATTTAAGGGCCAGGAAGTGTGTTTTCCTTGGTTATAAACTAGGAACTAAATATTTTGTTTTACTTGATCTTCATAGCAGACAAATCTTTATTTCTACGAATGTTTCTTTTTATGATCATATTTTTCCTTTTCACGCCCTACCTGCTGTTTCTTCTCTTTCTGTCACACCTTACACCTTCGTAAGGTATAACATGATCCTGTAGTATACTTAATGAATTACCGAATTTCGTCTACCGATAACCCATTAAATACATCATAAGGGATTTTATAACAATTTTATCTCTTTTGAAGGTGGTGAGCACTTTTAATAGGTATTAAAAACTTTTAATTTCATTTTAAAGACTAGGTAAAAATTTTGATAACTTTTATTTTTTCGCAAATTTTATAAAAATTTCGACAGAGTGTCGTCTGTAATTGAGAAAAACCAAAATTTTAAACCTGTAAAAAGCACTTCTAATAAATCACTTCACAAATCTCAACCTCCAATGCAACTCAAATCCACATAATCAACCCAATCAACACAAATGCAATTCAAAATTCTCAATTCACAATATTTTCAAAACAATTAAATAAACTCATCAACATTGCATTTAAAATAGTTAATTTACATTCACAAGTTAAATTTACAGACAGAAATTTCAAAAATAATATTATTATAAGTTTACTGTATAACTGCTCAATTTACATTAATACATATGACACTACGATATTTACATCAAAATAAACTACAAGGGTATAAATAATACCCATACCAAAAAGTAAATGCGGTCCTTGTCAATTCAGCAGCTCACTCTGCTGCTTTTTTCTTTCCTTTATCTGCAATAGCAAAATAAGCTATCGCTGAGTATAATTTACTCAGTGGTGCACAATAAAATTTAAAAAGCTGAACATAAATCATTCATTACCAAATCATAATTTAAACATTACACAATCACATTTCACAATTTTCAAATCGTATTTATAACACAATTTTTTCAAATAATTTAATAAACACAGTGTTGCCAATCCATACACAACTTAAGTCATGACACAAAATTTCATATCAATGCCGTGTTGTAAACCACGACAAAGCAATCTACAACCTCACTAATCGAAATCAGTGAGGGAAGTAGCTAGCTAGCTAATGAGTACTCATCCAATCTCAGCTGGTAAGCTAGAGAGGGAGGAAAAATAATCGATCTCAACCCCATAAATGGAGGAGGAATAATATGGTACTGTCATGCAAAGTGTGAATCAAAAATCAATTTAAAACAATTTATTCAAATATTGCATGCAAAATAAACTCAATTTCCAAAGTCACATTTTCATTCACAAAGTGGCAACACAATAGTTCTCGAAATTCATAATTAACACAATACATTTACAATACATAATAAATCAAGCTTTCAAGATGGAAATAATAATTGAGAGTTATTGTGCACAGACTTGATTTGAGTCACCTCTAGGCCTTGACTTAATGTTCCTTTGGCTTCTTAATGTCCTTTTCAACTGAAACACGCAATTTACAGTGTTTCAGTATCATATCTTATAATTAATCCAATAAATAAATTCACACCTACTTAATTCTACCCTTAATTTGCCTAAAATAATGTTCTTTGAAGTTTGCATTTCGGGGTTACTATTCATGGCACTATTTAGGTCAAAATATTGACTTTCTCATGCTTAATAGGTATGTGGATTCCAAATACACCTACATACCACATTTTGAGTGTCTCATTTGTTGGCAATAGTTGCCATTTTAATTTCTAACTCTCCTGAGAGAAATTGCCATTTTTTAGTTTTGATCCCCTATTTTGCACTATTCATTGGTCTGGTTACTGTGGGAATTTGGCTAAGTGTCCATCATCAAAGTTGTTCCTTATTATCTTATCTTTAATTCTTTTTTTGAATCACTCCATTTGGAGTTTTGTAGCCTAAGATATGGTCATTTTTTTAAGGCTTGCCAGATTAGTTTAAACCTAGAATTCTGGGCACTTTCTTAGTTGGGAGAAGAAGAAGACCACGACACCAAGAAGAAGAGAAGTAAAAAAAATGACTTTTTAATTTTATTTTATGCCCATAATTGAATTGGTAAAAAAATAATTAAATGAAATTCATTTTTGAGGTCATTGCTTATGTCATCCTTGTGATGTCATTAATAAAATTTTACTTTTCTTTTTTTTTCCTTTATTTTTTCATAGCTCTTTAATTTAATTCTATATTTCAAAATTTTCATTTCTTAGATTTTATTGGACAGTTAGGTCATGAGTCACCTTTAGAGGTGAATTGATGAATTTGCTCCTCGCTGGTCTGATCCGATTTGTAAATAATTCAGTATTTCTTCCGGAACCCTGACCTAATTATTTGACCTACTTATCAACTCTTTTCTGTGATTTTCTCTTTTCCACTAGCTTCGCCATAGTCCTTAAGGCTGCGATGTCACAATTTCGCATTCAAAATTAGGATTACAGTTGACCTCGCAGTCACTTCCTGGTAAGATCACCCATCGCTGTGACTCCTGGCTCATTTAACCTTTTATGCTTTATTTTTCTTATTTTTACTTCACTATCTGGTACTCACTATTTATTTCCATTCAGGGCTTTTCTAGGTGTCTTAAATATGGTTCTAATCCTCTTAATTATCCGGATCGACATCGATCACTGGAACAATGCATTACACATAGCTATGCATATAGGGATGTTACAATTCTCCTCCCCTTAAAATAAATTTCGTTTCGAAATTTTACCTAGTATCAGTCTCTGAACAGTTGTGGGTGTTCTTTCCTCATATCCTCCTCTCGCTTCTAAGTAGCTTCCTGGCTTGAATGATGGTTCCACAACACTTTAACTAGTGATATCTGCTTGTTCCTCAACTGCTTCACCTCATATGCCAGAATCTCTATGGGTTCTTCCTCATATGTGAGGTTTGGGTTTACCTCAATCTCCTCTACTAGTAGTACATGAGATGGGTCAAATCTATACCTCCTCAACATAGACACATGGAAGACATTATGTATCTTTTCTAGCTCTAGAGGTAGTGCCAATCGGTATGCCAAAGGTTCTACTCTTTCTAGAACCTCATAGGGTTCAATGCAACGAGAACTCAGTGTCCCCTTTCTGCCAAATCTCATAATTATCTTCTAAGAGAAAACCTTGAGGAATACTTTATCCCCCACTGCATATTCAATATCCCTCCTCTTCAAATCAATGTAGGACTTCTGACGGTCTGATGCAGCCTTGAGTCGATCTCTGATTAGTCTAATCTTTTCCTCTATCTGCTGAATAATTTCTAGCCCAATCATCTTTCTTTTGCCCACTTTATCCCAACACAGGGGAGTTCTGCACTTCCTGCCATACAAAGCTTCATATGAAGGCATCCCAATGCTTGATTGATAGCTGTTGTTGTAAGCAAACTCAATTAAAGGCAAGTGTGTATCCCAACTAGCCTCAATTACTCAAGCCCGAAGCATATCCTCCAATATCTAAATTACCCTCTTAGACTGGCCATCTATCTATGGGTGGAATGTCGTGCTGAAGTTCAATCTAGTTCCTAGGGCTCTCTGAAGACTAACCTAGAATCTGGAAGTGAACCTAGGATCTCTATCTGACACAATTGATACTGGCACTCCATGTAGTCTTACTATTTCATCAAGGTATAGTTTGGCCAATCTCTCTAAGCTATAGTCCATTCGGACTAGTAGAAAATGAGCAGACTTGGTTAATCTGTCAACAATGACCCATACTGCATCATTACTCTTCTGTGTCCTCGGAAGTCCCATTACAAAATCCATGGTTATCCTTTCCCATTTCCACTTAGGTACTGGCAATGGATGTAGTAAACCAGCTGGGACTTGATGTTCTGCCTTCACTTGCTGACAAGTTAGGCATTTGAAGACAAAATCAGCTACATCCCTTTTCATACCCATCCACCAGTAATGCTCCTTTAGCCCTTTGTACATTTTAGTGCCACCAGGGTGCATGGCAAAAGGAGACTCATGTGCTTCCCTCATAATAATTTGTCTCAAGTCAACATCCTTAGGAATGCACATCTTGCCCTGGTGCGGCAGTAAGCCATCATCTCTCACAGAGAATTCAGGTTTCTTGCCATCCTAAGCTTCCTTCATCAATTTCTGATATTTTTTGTCATTCTGTGCAACCATTTTAATCTGATCAGTCAACACTGGCTGTACATGCCATGCAACTACTGTCTGTCCCTCATCATTAATCTCTAAATTAGCATGCAGTACTTTCAACTCATGTACCATGGATAAAGGAGAAATTCTTAGACTTGCCATAGTCTTTTGACTTAAGGCATCAGCCACCACATTAGCTTTCCCTGACTGGTAGTCTATTAGATAATTATAGTCCTTTATCAGCTCTAACCATCTCCTCTGTCTCAAATTCAATTCTTTCTGGGTACCCAAGTACTTCAAGCTCTTGTGATCTGTGTAGATGTAACACTTCTCCCCATACAGATAATGTTGCCAGATCTTCAGAGCAAATACAATGGCAGCAAGCTCTAAGTCATGTGTTGGGTAATTTCTCTCATGCGGTTTTAGCTGGTGTGATGCATATGCAATGACATTTTGATCTTGCATCAGTACACAACCTAACCCATTGTGAGAAGCATCACTATAAACTGTATACTCTTTACCCAGTGTCGGTAAAGTCAGAACTGGAGCTTCAATCAAACATTTCTTCAATTCATCAAAACTCTGCTGGCATTTATCCGTCCACTAAAATTTCACATCTTTCCGAAGTAGCTTAGTCAGTGGAGAAGCCAACATGGAAAATCCCTTCACAAACTGACGATAGTATCCAGCTAAATCCAGAAAATTGCAAATTTCTGTGATATTCCTGGGTGGCTTTCAATTAAGGATAGCTTCAATCTTACTGGGATCTACCTTAATACCCTCTGTCGATACTATGTGCCCCAAAAAAGAAATTTCTGTTAGCCAAAATTCACATTTTGACAATTTGGCTTATACCTATTTCTCCCTCAAAGTTTGTAGCACAATCCGCAAATGTCCATCATTCTCCTCTGCACTCTTAGAATAGACCAATATGTCATTAATGAATACCACCACACACTGATGTAGGTATAGCCTGAAGATAGTGTTCATCAGGTCCATAAATGCAGTCGGAGCATTAGTAACCCGAATGGCATAACCAAGAACTCATAATGGCCATATCGAGTTCTAAAAGTAGTTTTTGGGATACTCTGCTCTTGCACCTTCAGTTGATAATAACCCGATCTCAAATCAGTTTTGGAGAATACAGCTGCACCCTTTAGTTGATCAAACAGGTCATCAATGCGGGGCAATGGGTATCTATTCTTTATTGTCACCTTATTCAACTACCGGTAATCAATACACAAGCGGAGAGTGCCATCTTTCTTCTTAACAAACAACACTGGTGCTGATGAAGACCTTATCAAGCAACTCTTGCAACTGTATTTTCAATTCTTATAGTTCTGCTGATGCCATTCTGTATGGTGTTATGGAAATTGGGTCCACACCAGGCATAACATCAATCTCAAACTACACTTCTCTTTCCGGAGGTAATCTTGGCAACTCATCAGGAAACACATCTGAAAAGTCACATACAGTAGAGATGTCCCTTATTTTTGGACTCCCTACTTGGGTGTACACCACATGTGCCAAGTATGCTTCACACTCCTTTCTGATAATTTTTCTGGCCAGTGCAGCCGAAATGATGTTTGACGGTAATAGTTGCCTCTCCCTGTGTATTACCACATCACCGTACTGAGGGAGACCAAAAGTGACTGTCTTCAGTCTACAGTCAATCATGGCATGATGCTTGGCTAACCAATCCATGCCCAAGATAATATCATAATCTTTGAAGGGCATTTCAATCAGATCGGATAAAAAAGTATGTCCTTGGATCACCAAAGGACAATCTCCATACATTCCATTTACCTTGACCTCTTGTCCCAATGGACTTGTTACTAGCACCTCAAAATCCATTTTCACACAAGTAACAGCAGTAAAGCAAGCAATGCTGGCACTAACATATGAGTGTGTAGACCCAGGGTCAAACAAAACATACACATCTTGATTAAAGATTGAGAAGGTACCAGCAACTATGTCTGAAGTCTCAGCCTCTTCTCGCTATCTCATGGTGTAGACTCTAGTTGGAGCTTGCTCAGGCTGATTTATTGTGTTCTGAATTCCTAGGGTACTACCCCTACCTCTGCCTCTGCCTCTGCCTCTGCTAGCGAGCTGTGAACCCCTCAGTGTAGAGGCTTGGGCTGATCCCTCTGATGTGGCAGATGGTCCAGAATGGCATGGACTGGTACAATCTTTTGCAAAATGTCCGGTCCCTCAACAGTTAAAACATACGCCTGTGGCTTTGAAGCATACCCCACCATGTGTTCTGCCACAAGTCTCACATTAACAGATTGATAATGCCCCTCTGGGTGTCTATTGGGTCTACTGACCAGATCGGGGTGGTCTCTGGTCAGAAAATTTGCCAATGCCAGATTTACGGGAGCTGGATCCCCTAAAATTCCTTCTCTTCCCAGAACCACTTTCAAGTGCTTGATCAGTGGCCTTTTCAGTCTTCTTTTTCTCTTGTGTACCCTTTTTAACTGATCCTTCCTTTTCAATTCTTTCTAGGTCCAAAGCCTGTGAGATCAGCTCAAAGAAATTCTGATGTCGAAACCCCATAACTTGCATTCTCAGATTAGGCCTTAACCCGGCCTCAAATCGCTTACACCGATCTCTGGGGTGGAAACTAAGCTTCCAGCATAGTGGCTCAACTAAGAGAAGTCTCTCTCATACTCTGCTATGGCTCTGTCCCCTTGCTTTAAACTTAGAAATTCTTGCAATTTAATATCCACATAAGCATCAGGGACCCATTTCTGTCGAAACTCTCTCAAGAAGTTTGACCAGGTAAGGACTAGAGGTTCCACCAGGCCGTGGGGGATGGTTTTCCACCATTCATAGGCATGCCCTTGCAGTAGTGAAACAGAGTGCTCAAACTTCAGCTCTTCTACACACTGTAGCTTCCTGAACACCCGTTCCATCCTTTCTAACCACTGTTCTACTTCCAGTGGATCCACGGTTCCTTTGAATTTGGTAGCCCCAAATTTCATTAGCTTCTCATACTGTCTTACTGGGGGTTATGGTTGTGTTGCAAGGGTTTGTGTCTGTGCTGGTGTTGGCAAGTTCCCAGCCATTTGCTGAAACAACGCAGCGATCTGTTGTGCAAACTTAGCAGGAAATTAAAGTACTTGAGGAGGAGGTGGAGTGGCTGACCCACTCACATTCTGGAGTGCTGGGGCTTCCCCTTATGCCTCAGCCTCGACAGATTGTTTAACAGAATGATCTCCCTCTTCCATTCTGATTTCAATAATTTTCTACTTCCTGATAATAAATACAAGGAAGTTGACCTCCGTTAGTGCATATTCATGATGTAAATATGTCATATGTATCAATTTATGACACTTGAGCAATTGTACTTATCAAAAGAAATAATCACAATCATAATCAAAACTCATTTCAAAACCATGCTATGATACCACTAAAACATGTCACACCTTACCCCTTCGTAAGGCATAACATGATTCCATAGTATACTTAATGAATTACTGAATTTCGCCCACCGATAACCCATTAAATACACCACAAGGGATTTTATAATAATTTTATCTCTTTTGAAGGTGGTGAGCACTTTTTAACAGGTATTAAAAACTTTTAATTTCATTTTAAAGACTAGGTAAAAATTTTGATAACTTTTATTTTTCAGCAAATTTGTAAAAATTTCGGCAGAGTGCCGTCTGTAATTGAGAAAAACTAAAATTTTAAACCTGTAAAAAGTACTTCCAATAAATCACTTCTCAAATCTCAACCTCCAATGCAACTCAAATCCACATAATCAACCCAATCAACACAAATGCAATTCAAAATTCTCAATTCACAATATTTTCAAAACAATTAAATAAACTCATCAACATTGCATTTAAAATAGTTAATTTACATTCACAAGTTAAATTTACAGATAGAAATTTCAAAATTAATATTATTACAAGTTTACTGTACAACTGCTCAATTTACATTAATACATATGATACTATGATATTTACATCAAAATAAACTACAAGGGTATAAATAATACCCGTACCAAAAAGTCAATGCGGTCCTTGTAAATTCAGTAGCTCACTCTGCTGCTTTTTCCTTTCCTTTATCTGCAACAACAAAATAAGCTATGACTGAGTATAATTTACTCAGTGGTGCACAATAAAATTTAAAAAGCTAAACATAAATCATTCATTGCCAAATCATAATTTAAACATTACACAATCACATTTCACAATTTTCAAATCACATTTATAACCCAATTTTTTCAAATAATTTAATAAACACAGTGTTGCCAATCCATACACAACTGAAGTTATGACACAAAATTTCTGATCAATGCTGTGTTTTATACCACGACAAAGCAATCTACAACCTCAATAATCAAAATCAGTGAGGGAGGTGGCTAGCTAGCTAATGAGTACTCATCCGATCTCGATCTCAACTGGTAAGCCAGAGAGGGAGGAAAAATAATCGATCTCAACCTCATAAATGGAGAAAGAATAATATGGTACTGTCATGCTAAGTGTGAATTGGAAATCAATTTAAAATAATTTATTCAAATATTGCATGCAAAATACACAATTTTCAAAGTCACATTTACATTCACAAAGTGACAAAACAATAGTTCTCGGAATTCATAATTAACACAATACATTTACAATACATAATAAATCAAGTTTTCAAGGTGGAAACAATAATTGAGAGTTATTATGCACAGACCTGATTTGAGTCACTTCTAGGCCTTGACACAATGTTCCTTTGGCTTCTCAACGTCCTTTTCAATTGAAACACATAATTTATAGTGTTTTAGTATCATATCTCATAATTAATCCAATAAATAAATTCACACCTACTTAATTCTAGCCTTAATTTGCTTAAAATAATGTTCTTTGAAGTTTGCATTTAGGGGTTACTATTCATGGCACTATTTAAGTCAAAATATTGACTTTCTTATGCTTAATAGGTATGTGGATTCCAAATACACTCACAACCACATTTTGAGTGTCTCATTTATTGGCAATAGTTGCCGTTTTAATTTCTAACTCTCCTAAGAGAAATTGCTATTTTTCAGTTTTGATCCTCTGTTTTGCACTATTCATTGGTCTGGTTACTGTGGGAATTTAGCTAAGTGTCCTTCATCAAAGTTGTTCCTTATTATCTTATATTTAATTCCCTTTTTGAATCACTCCATTGGGAGTTTTTTTATCCCAAGATATTGTCATTTTTCTAAGGCTGGCCGGATTAGTTCAAATTCAGAATTCTGGGTACTTTCTTGGTTCTGGCAGTTTTGGTGTGCTGATTGTAGCTCACTTTTTAGTTGGGTTATGGTTAAATTTTGGATTTGTGTTCTTCATAAAAGTTGTAGTGCTATGTCTCATCTTTCCATCGATATAAAATTCAGGTCATTTGGACCTTCCTACACCAAGTTATGGCCAAATGAAATACTGTTCATTTGGTCAGTCTGGTACAGTGGCAGTGCACATTACTTGGATGTAACCTAATTGTTTACTATCTTAATGTCATTTTCTAGGCATGGTTTCTACACAAATATTGTGGTATTATGTGTCTACTTTCATATCCAATTAGCCTTACACCAATTGGGGAGGCAGAATTACAGTTTTAGTCCCTAAAATTGACCTAGGTCATATTGCCTAAAAATTGACCATTCTCCAATCTGAATTGCATTGCACTTCTAATCACTCCAACACATCTCAATTGGTCACAATTGACCGTTTCTAACCTTAATTAGGGTCAATTGCATCAATTGACCATTTCCCCCAATTTTATGAACTCAAGAACCCTAATTTTTGCAAATGGCTCAATTAGTACAATTAAAGTGCACAATCATCTTCTATAAACTTAATTCAACTTAATTACCCTTTTAAATTCATCAAACTCAAGCAAACCCTGACTCCCTATGTGCTGGCTAAAATCCCCAAAGAGTCTAACAAGTTTGATTTGTTTGAATTTTTCACAATTTCTAAATTAATTTAACTACATAAACATAAATTTAAAGAGTGAAATTGAATTTCACTACTAACCTCTTCTTTGAATTCTAATTCTTCAATTTTCTGCACTTCCATTCACAATTCCTTCTTCAATCTCCTTCTCAAATTGCAAGAGCAAGGTTTAATAAAAAACAAGTGGGGAATTTATGGGAATTTTTGGGGTTTATGAAGCTTAAATTTAAGCTTCCATAGTGTTTTAGAGAGAGAGAGAGTTGGGAGAAGAAGAAGACCATGACACTAAGAAGAAGAGAAGTAAAAAAAATGACCTTTTAATTTTATTTTATGCCCATAATTGAATTGGTAAAAAAATAATTAAATGAAATTCATTTGTGAGGTCATTGCTTATGTCATCCTTGTGATGTCATTAATCAAATTTTACTTTTCTTTTCTTTTTCCTTTATTTTTTCATAGCTCTTTAATTTAATTCTATATTTCAAAATTTTCATTTCTTAGATTCTATTGGACAGTTAGGTCATGAGTCACCTCTAGGGGTGAATTGACCAATTTTTCCCTCGCCGGTCTAATCTGGTTTACAAATAATTTGGTATTTCTTTCGGAACCCTGACCTAATTATTTGACCCACTTATCAACTCTTTTCTGTGATTTTCTCTTTTCCACTCTCTTCGCCATAGTCCTTAGGACTGTGGTGTCACAATTTCCCGTTCAAAATTAGGATTACAGTTGACCTCGCAGTCACCTCCCAGTAAGGTCACCCTGTAACACCCCTCACCCGACTACAGTGTAGCTGAGCAAAGTGTGCTACATTCGGTGCCGGAGCATCCTATCTTATCTTACTTTATTATTTTAGTAATTTTGAATTCATTTAATTTAATATCAATTATTTTTCTATGGAGAAACCAGCGGAGTTTCCCCTATTTTATTTCTATTTGGTGTATTTCATTATTCACCTGTTTGAAAATTCAATAATATTTTCACAATAAAAATATCATTCATGCTCATCATATTCATCTCACATTCAATTCTTATAATTCACATACTCATTTGTACAAATCCATTCATACTCAATTCATGTGTAAACATTCTCAAATTACATAAGCAAAATTTTCAAATTTCCTTAATTTACGTAATTTACAAAATAATTACATAATTTCATAATTTACATGATCTACAAATTAATTACAGTTCCATAATCTATAATTCAACATACAATTCATAGTTTACATTACAAATAATAACTAATTATAATGTACAAAATACCTAATATGATCTATATGGGCCCTAACTACATGCACTGCTGAGGAGGTGACAACCTTTGACACTTTGCAGATCTGGATTCCCAAAATTCCCAGTCAAACGTCCATTGGGTTCTAGCTTCAGTACCTGCGCGAAGGAAACAATTCCATCGCGCTAAGCATTGCTGCTTAGTGGTGCAATAATATGACAAGAAATAATGTATACAAATAAAAATAATTCGAGCATATTTTCTATACACAAGAATTTTACTGGGTTCATATGAAATTTGCCATACAGTATATTTTTCGTCATTTATCTAGAATTTCTTCTGTCATAAGTTTATAATAATCATTTATATAATGTATAAATAAATCTAAATATTTAGTTTATGTTTATATTATTATGGAGAATGCATTTTTATTAATTACTTACGTTATGCTTATTTTGCTAGTCTTTCATTTACTCTCTTAATATTTTCTATGTGTTGTGGATCATTTCGTAATAATTAAATTCTTAATACTAGTTTAATACTTTCGGATTTTTCTCACTGATTTATTTAGTTTCTAATATTTTTAACTTATTTCAATAAATTTTTCTACCCAGGTAACCTATGACAGGTTGACTAAACTGGATAACGGGTCGTTGGCACTGGACACCTCGGTGCCTCGGGCCGTTGTTCCATGGGACGTAGAACGTCAACCACGTATACAGTCAGTATGGCTAAAAAGCCATGATGACACATAATCGGGCCTAAAAGCCATGAATACGGGTATAAAGCCATGAATACGGGCATAAAGCCATGAATATAGGCATAAAACCTTTCGCAGTACTGCTAAAACAATACCCTATTGGCATGCCAATCTATCCAATCTGACATACATGTCTAGGCTATACAAGGGCACATAATATCATTAAATATTATTATATTGTGTTTTATGACTTCATTATTTCATCAACAATTCCATAATTTATACATTTATCATAATATTAATACATTCCTTACATCATTCATATTGATCACAATTCACAACAATGGTGTTCATGTACCATTGTACTCAAAACATTCTTCCTTTCTCTTATAAAGAAAACTAATGTTCTATTCATATTTTCATGTGATTAATTTATTCATTACAATATTTATATGAATTCATAACTCATACAAGGTGTTATTATCTTATTTGTAATGGAAACATAAATCCTAATGTAAACCTCATCCCATTTATACTGAACAATCCATTTAGGTTAATTTCATTTCATATTCAAGTGGTACTACTTATGTTTTATTAGACTTACTAGTAATGGGAATACAAATCTTAACCATATACTCACATAACTTAAATGTTCATTAAGTTATTTAGGTGAATTACTATTTCTATTCTAAGTAATCCATGAATGTTTCATGGATTCCAAATTTCATACCTTAATTTCCTCTACCAATTTAGTTATTACACTTTGTGTCTTTGTATTACTATTCACATTACTATTCACTCAAATTGTTGACTTTTTAATACATAATAAATTTATTGAACCTAAGTTCACCAAGATACCTCATTTTGTATTCTAAAGTTGTTGGTATTGGTTGCCAATACCATTTCAAAGCTTAGTGTTGGTTACTTTATAATTTTTAGATTTCAAGCATTAAATTTACTATTCCATTAGTCATTTGTACAGTAGGAATTTGATAAAATTGTCTTCATGAAAGTTGTTCCTTATTGTGTCTAGTTACATTTCTTCTTTTGAATCACTCCATTTGGAGTTTTGTAACTCAAGTTATTGTCATTTTACCATAACTAGCCGGATTGTCCTGTACCCAGAATTTCTGGGCAATTTGGTTCTGCCAAATTTGGTGTCCTAATTTAGACTAGTAATTTGAATTAGTTAGGTTCAGAATTTGAGTTTGTGTTCTTCATGAAAGTTGTTCTAAATTGTTTAAGCTTTCTATTGATATAAAATTCAGGTCAATTGGATATTTCTACAGTGAGTTATGACCAAATGAACGAACACTATTTATTTGGTCATTTTGCCTAGGCAGAATTGGTACTACCCAGATTTGGTCAATTTTTAGGGCATCCTAAGTTTGGTTTATGGGCAAGGTTTCTTCATCAAAGTTGTGCCATTGTATGTCTAGTTTCATGTCCAATTGGTCTTGCACCAATTGAACCTATACAACTCCAGTTATAGTTGCCCAAACCTGCTGGACTCACACCCAGTCTTACAGGTCACCAAGGGCAGCATGCCTAAGCTCAACTCTATTATCTTTACTCACTTCAATTCCTTCTCACACACATTCAAATAGTCACTAATTGACTATTACAATGTTAATATACCATTACATAAGAAAAACTCTAATTTTTTCATAAACCCTAATTTCCAAGTGTCCATTTCATGCTATCCATGCCATCTAACACATCCAACACACATAGTTCAATATCTAACTCAAGTTTTTTCATCACAAACCACTTCTAAACAATTCAAGTCATACAAATCAACAAATCTCATCCTTCTCCCATGGCTGCCAATTTTCATACATACTTTAATATAATTGTTTTGTTCAATTTTACAATAAATTCTCAATTAATTTATCTTCCTAACCAAGATTAAAAAGAGAGGGAAGTAAGTATAGGCACTAACCTTTTTGAGCACTCTCTTGGCTTGTTGAAACCTTAGAATTTTTTACTTCTTATGGCTGCCTAGAGTTGCCTTGTAATGTAGGGATGAATTTTTGTGAAGGGTGTTTAGGGTTTTTATGGTGAGAAAGGGTGGGGATTCAAGCTTGGAAGTTTGAAAAATGGAAGAAGAACTCTTCTTTTATTGGTTAATTAAGTGGTTATCTAATGGGGATTGGTAGGTAAGTTTTTAATGACATCATATGATGTCATAATTAGCATTTTCTTTCATTTTCTTTTCTTCTCTTCTCTACTAATTTTCAATTTAATTTTTAGCAATATTTATTCATATTTTAGATCATAATAATTATTTGCTTAACTGGACAAATCGACCAAAAATCATCTCTGAAGATGAAATGACCAAAATGCCCTCCGTTTGGCTTATTAAGCCAAAATCGTTTGTACCAATCGAAAAATTTTTCTAAACATTTTCTTGGCATTCTAATGCCATAGAAACCTCAATGACTCTTCTTTGGAGTCCCAAAAATTATTTCATGAATTTTCTCCCGGGTTTAGGACTTCTAGTTCCGAAGACCGCAACTTCCCACTGGGTTACCCATCACTAGGGCACCTGTTTATTTAACTTGGTTGATTTTATTTCTAAAATTTTTCCTAAATTTTTCTTATTAATATTTGAGTTATTTATGATTCCTCACTCTAGTCTAATTATTTTTCCAAATGTTCTAGCTGTCCGGACTGACACTGGTCACCGAAACAGTAGAATGTACGGAATTACTACAGTGAGGGTGTTACACACTCATCACTGTGATTCCCGGCTCATTTAACCTTTTATGCTTATTTTTCTTATTTATATTTAACTATCTGGTACTCAATATTTATTTCCATTCAGGGCTTTTCTAGGTGTCTTAAACATGGTTCTAACCTTCTTAATTGTCCGGACCGACACCGGTCACCGGAACAGTGCATTACACATAGCTATGCTTATAGAGGTGTTACACTTTCTCTTATCCTACTGTCCCTTATACTGATGTATTTCACTCACCATCAAATTCTTCCATTTCTTCTATTTCTCCCATTTCCACTCCTCTAAGACAGTCCCAAAGAATTAAGAAACCACCAAGTTATTTGCAAGATTACCATTGTAATCTTACAACAGCTATATCCAATCAGTCTGGACATGTACTCTATAACCCTTATCTTTTGTTCTTTCTAATTTCCATTTGTCTACATATCATAAGCATTTCTCTCTTTCAATTTCTGTTACACAAGAACCTAAGACCTATAACCAGGCTATCAAACATGAGTATTGAAAATAAGTTATGCAGGCAGACATTGCAGCTCTTGAACAAAATAATACCTAGATTGTGAAAGATCTTCCACCTAGCAAAAACAAGATAGAATGTAAGTGGTTTTTTAGAATAAATTACAAAGTTGATGGGTTTATTGAAAGATATAAAGCCTATTTAGTAGCAAAAAGCTATATTCAAATAGAAGGAGTGGACTATTTTGACACCTTTTCTCTAGTTGCAAAGATTACCATTGTTAGATTCTTAGTAGCCCTTGTAGCTACAAATAATTGGCACTTGTAACAATTTGATGTCAATAGTGCTTTTCTCCATGGAGAATTGCATGAAGAGGTGTATATGGAGTTGCCTCTGGGCTTTATTACTTCCAAATCCAATTAAGTTTGCCATTTACAAAAGTCTCTTTATCGATTAAAGTAGGCTAATAGGCAATGGTACTGCAAATTGTCACAGGCACTTAGGGTATCTTCAATCTTAGTCAGAAACATAACCTTTTTGTTAAGAAAATTGGTGATCAGATTACAGTCCTAGTGGTTTATGTACATGATTTGATTCTTATTGGCACTGATTTGGCAGAAATTAATTCTGTTAAATCTTTTCTTGATCAATAATTCAAAATCAAGGATCTAGGTGAGCTTAAGTTTTTCATGGGATTAGAAGTGGCTAAATTAGTTATAGGTATTTCTCTTAATCAGAGAAAATATGCTCTTGATATCTTATTAAACACTGGCATTCTTGAATATAAACTTGCTAGAACTCCTATGGACCGTGAAATTAAATTTAATAAGGATCAACGTGAAGCACTTTCAGATGTGTTGCAGTATAGAAAACTTGTTGGAAGACTTTTGTACTTAACTTCTACAAGGCTTAATATCTCTTTTGCTATCCAACAACTTAGTTAGTTTATGGATAGTCCCACATCTCATCTGTAACGACCCAAGCCATAGGCCATTACCAGTGCTAGGAATCAGGTCAGTTTGAAGCTGCCAAAACCTATAGCAAGCCTAAAGACCTATTAAACATACACATATTCCCATATTTCATATTCCAAGCATGTTTCAAACCATTATACTTTAGTCTTTTATTCATACGTAAAAATTCTTAACATAAAATTTGGTTCAGAATTTGAACCTTACATACATAAAAAGTCACTAAAGTGTAATTAGTCTAGCATACGTACATCAGTTGGGAAATTAGCTTAGGTTGCAAACATCCATCACAACATCACTCATACTTCGAAGTGAAACATAAGTAAAAAAAAAAAAAAAATAATTCCTGAATACTAGCACAGTAACTATCCCTTTACATATTTCATATCCACTAAACATACATCATTCTCCTGCTGTTCATTCTCCAGAGACTCTTTTACTCCTCCACTCCTACATCTGGTGTTAGAAGAAAGGGGTAAGCTTACATAAGCTCAGTGAGTAAACTAACCAATCATAACTTAATTATCTCATTCATTTCATACATATGTAATGCATCATCCAAATGAGTTTTCACATAGAAAATATTCCACATAAGATGGACTTATCACCAGTGATTCCCTAGATCCAATGTGCTTAGCTCATATAAAGGCTTCACAAGATTTCGCTTAATAAATCCAATATGCCTGGCTCATACAGAGGCTACTTGGGACTTTCGCTTAAAAGCAGTGAGCTAGGGGCTTATTAGGCCTCATCTGATCTTACCACCATAGATCATGCATGATCATATCATAAACATATCATATAACATAACTTAAAAGGAGGGAACCAGTAGGTCAGCCAAATTCCATCATGCATCAACAATAATTATGCAAAAATGTAACATATTCATGCTCTAGATACATACGTCCTAATAAATAATGAAATGATGCATGTGGAAAATCATGAGCTCAATTTCAAAAATTTATATTTATTAAGGTTAAAGTTATTCACCTCTTATAGGCTATCAACCTCCTAACACAAACGGTAGCTATCCTCGGATCTTTAGCTTCCCGAATTCTTCAAGTTCGATCCTATAAAATTGAAACCTAAGGAGTTACTCGAAGCTTTAAAACTCTATACACATATCAACATCTTATTTTAGGCCATTTGGAAATATAGAATCATGTTTTGGAGCCATAAAACTAAAGGAGAAATAAGGCTAGCAAAAATAAGTTCGACTATCGAAGTCTTGGACTTTGGTTGCCAAAACCTTGATTCCCTTTTGGGTAGTAGCTATTGTGGCTGGGCTACTGAAGTTTTAGACTTCGGTTGCCAAACTTCGAAATTTTCCAAATTTTTTTTTCGAGAACCTGCATGCTTTGACTGTTGAAATAATGGCTTTCGACAGTTGAACTTGGGAATTTCCAGAATTTCTAAGTTGAAAAACCTGCAGAATCCCATTCTAACTACACCAAAACTCAACCTCAAGGCTTCAAAACATGATTCAACCATAACACACCTTTCTAACACACAAAACAACTAGAGAACAAGTTCTAGGGGCCCAAAGCATCATAAAAAATCATGAATCAAGTTTCCTTTTAACTTAATTCAAGAAAACTACTAGATCGAGCCTATAAACACCTAAAATTTTGAAAAAAACATAACAAAACATACAATTTTTACAATATTCCTTAAAGCCCTAAACCTAACATAGAAGGATTTTCCTATCCTTACCAAAAAACAAAATTCCCCATGCAATAGAAGTTATAAAAACCTAACTTTCATTAACATATTTGGATCATTCTAACAAATTAAGAAGAAGATAAAGTTTACCTCTTTCCCTTGAGTTTAAAGATGAGAGAACTAGTGACCCAAGCTTCAATCCACTCCCCTAAGCTTCCTAAAGGAAGAATCAACCTCCAAAACTTGAAATAGTAAAGAATTTCTACTAAAAATCCGTCTTGCACGCTATAACTTTTTAGATAGAGAGAAAAGGGATACTTCAAGCCTCTTTTGGATAGAAAAACACGTATTTATCCTTGTTATACCCTCACTGTCAAAAGAGTTTTGGCTGTCGAAAGTCATGCTTCTGACTACCAAAAGTCATTCTGTACAAAAGAGAAACTTAAGTTTCTCACATGCTCAAACCCAAAAACTTTGACTTCCTACTTCCCGTTTATACTCTTGCATGCAACCATACACACGCACACAACCAGACACACACACACACACACATATATTCATATCCTACCACTCCTTCCTTGCCTGTGAAATTTTAAATTTCACAAGAATTTTTCATCATCGATAGGAATTCCGACATCAGAGGATGGTGGGTGTTACATCCTCCTTTTTAGCTAGCTCATAGTCATAAAGTTTTAAGGTATATTAAAGTTGCCCCGGTGCTGGTTTGTTCTTCTCTAATTCTGATCTCCAAATCAAAGCCTTTGGCTATTCGAGTTGGGCAGGATGTGTTGATATAAGGAAACCCATCACTAGTTTTCGTATCTTTTTAAGTTCCTCTTTAATTTGTTAGAGAGCTAAAAAATAAAACATTGTCTCCAGGTCTTCATCAGAAGCAGAATACAGGGTTCTTGCTTCCACTACCTATGAAATGTAGTGGTTTCATTATCTATTACAAGACCTGCACCTTCCTCATCCTCAACCAACTCTTTTATTATGTGATAATAAATCAACCCTCAAAGTTGTTGCAAATTCAACCGTTCATGAATGTACTAAGCATATTGAGATTGGTTGTCATCTTGTTAGAGAGAAAGCTCATTCAGGCCTTATCAAGCTTCTTCCATTGTCTTCCTCAGCTTAGTTAGCTGACGTCTGCACAAAGGCTCTTAGTGCTACTCCCTTCCATGAGATCATTCAGATGCTGGGAATGACAAATATCTATTCTCCAGCTTGCACAAGGTATTAGCTCATGATAAACGCATCGAGATTAGTTAGGCTATTAACTCTTGTAGAATCTTTGCTACTCAATTAGTTAGTTTTTTAGATAATTGGTTATTAGGCAGTTGATGTGTATATAAGCTATGTGAGCTCATTTCTGTACATATCTTTTTTCATTAATGAAATTCTTTCTCACTTTTCAATACAAATCCTATAATTGCAGTAAAAAAATATAATATTTTTTAGGTGATCTCTTAGGCCCTGTTTGGCATTGAGGTTCTGGACTAAAACACTGCTTAAAAAAAAAAAACCCTTTTAAATGCTTCTAAAAAAAGTGGTTTTATTATTTTAGAGTTTTTATAACTAGAACAAATCAAATTTAATTTTAAATAATTTTTAATACCCTATAATTAACATATATTAAAAAGTATTTTTCTCAACAATACTGTTAAATAGAATGAGAGTTGGAGTTAATTTTTAGCAAATAGTTAACAACCATTTATTTATCATCAACAATTATAATTAACTAAAAATCATTTGATAATTTAACAACAAAAATAGAGTTTAAATTAAAAATTACTAGTAAAGATAATTTTATTTTTCTTAAAAGAAGATAATTTTATATTTATTATATGTTATGTGATATATTTTACTTTTTTAAAAAATATAAATTCATTAATAACAATAAATTCTCAAGCTTTACAAATAATTATAGAAAGTACAAGACTCCACTCATATAAAGTAGACATAGAATCCACTGTTATAGTCAATAGAGTTTACTGATCTTTTAACAAATAAAAATAAAAATAAAAGTTGTTTGAATTCATTTAATAATAATTCTAACGTAGATGATATTAGATCTTTTTATTTAAAAATGATTTTGACAAAAGATTTAAATCTTCCAAGTATTTACTAGTCCTTTGTTTGATTTGGACAATAAAATAATTTCTTCGGATCTTTAATACCTAGATCGTTTTTCTAGGAATTTGTTGCTTATGATACATACATATGAATTCTAATCACTATGCATCAATGGAGGAATATGTACCAGTATTAGGCTTAATTGATAGAATATCTACATTTGCAAATTATGATATAAAATCTACAACAAAATAAAATCAATGATTATACTTTTATTTAGAAGAACCAATACCAAACTCTGAGAAGAAGAGGGACCACCATAAAATTGGAGACAAAATATAATAACTTTCCCTAAAGAGGATACAAATAAACTCAAGATCTATAAATAAGGATAGCACTATTAGGCTTAATTGATAGAATATCTATATTTGTAAATTATGATATAAAATCTTCAACAAAATAAAATCAATGATCATACTTTTATTTAGAAGAACTAATAACAAACTCTCTGAAGAAGAGGAACCACCATAAAAATGGAAACAAAATATAATAACTATCACTAAAGAGAAGATAAATAAACTTAAAATCTATAAATAAGGATAAATCTAAAAATAAATTCCCCGAATACATTCCGAAATGGTATAGGTTTGAAAGTCATTCGAAGAAAATATAAAAAAATAAAAGTTACAAAAAAAAAAAGGAAATAATGAAAGTAGAAAAAAGGAAGAATAAAAAATTTAGAAGAGAGAAGAGACAAGAGTTTCTATAAAAAGAGAAATTTTATGTGATAAATTTTATTAATTATGTATAAAAAATTTAAATTATATTAATTTTTAATAATATAAAAATCAATCTATACAAAATTATTAATTAATATTTTTATATTTTAATGAATTGATATATTTAATTATATATATATGATTAAATTATTAATAAAAAGTATTTTTATAATTATCTTAAAATTTGATGGCATAATATTAAACATTAGCTTTTGGATTGAAAACTTGAAATTTCTAAATTATAAAATTTTTAGTCTCCAATGGCATTTTTAAGAGTTAAAACGTATAACTAAGTTTATAATTAAAAAAATAGGCTTTTTCCATAAAATAAAGGTTTTTATCAAATAAATTTAAATCTTTAATGTTAAACAATTTAATCATTTTTTTCAAAATTAAAAAATTTTCATTTAAAATTTAAAAATTAATTTAGAAATTTTAACTTTCTATATAGTATACCACATCATATTTTCTAAATTTTTTTATTTAATTTATTTTTTTCTTTATAAAAAATTTTTAATTTTAAAATAATATATATTTTTTTAAATTTTAAATGAGTAATAGTGGTCTCTCCCTCCGACGGTCGCCGTCGGGTGTGGACTGGCAGTTGAGCAAAAGACTAGTAGAAAGATTTGGTGGAGTCCGGCAGTCCGCTATAAACGTCACCGTGCGACAACGTTCCGCCACTAAAGAGACGCCACATCGTCGAGGGGTCCACGAAAATTTGAAACAAAAGCAATCACGAGTCGATCAAACTGAGATCAACGGTCCGCACAGTAGGCAATACCTATCGACAAAAAACACACTAAACTTCTCTCATCTCTCGCCTTCTACATTCCCAATATATTTGATAGGTCTCATTTCTTGGTAATTTCAATACTCTCTGTCTGCTTCTCCACTTTATCTACTTTCTCTGAGGTCTGCTATTCTTCTTCGTCTTCTTTTTGGAATAGTCAAATTCTATCCGTTGCTAATTTCAATTCTTACTGTTGTTAATTTCAATTGTTTGTGAATTATTTTGTTTTTTAATCTTGTAAACTGCTGTTGATTGCTGAGAAAACGTAAGAAAATCAATGGGAATGCTTTTATTCATTGTGATGTGTTTATGATCATGATCCCAAGACATGTTGATATTACATGCATTAGTATTCAAATTCCTGCAATTGTTCTATGTTTGGAGTATAGTATGATGTTTACTAGTGTCGACAACTTTTTTCCCCACTTTTTCCTTTGAACAATCCAATGGGGTTTTTTGGGTTTGTTCATTGCCTTTGTAATTATACTAGTGGGATATGTGCCAACTCTTCCATGTAGGATGATTTATTTGTAGTTCTGATGCTAGAGCAAAGTGAAAAGAACATAAATTTATGTCATGTATGGTAATAATACTCAATTGATTAAAGATTTTACTCCTATGGAAGTGCTGTATGATGATTGTAAAGATGTGGAATTTAATTTTTCTTTTTGGTCCCTGTGTTACTCTGCAACCAAACAGTGTCTATTTTATTGGTTATCATAATTGTTGTCAAGTTAGGTTCCTTGAATCATCTCTAAGAAATAATCTGCAATTATGGTGTATTTGCAGCTTTCAACATGGGAACTAAATTCAGTGCTCTCTGGATGGCATTTCTCCTTTTATTCCCTGTGGTTCTTTCTACACACAATGGTGGGTTGATCAGAATTGGTTTAAAAAAGAAAAAGTTAGATCAAGTCAACCATCCTGTGGGAACCCTTGACTCTACAAAAGGGGAAGCAATGAGAGTTGCTACCAAAAAGTATAATATTTATGATAATATTGGGAACTCTGGCGATACTGATGTTGTTGCACTGAAAAACTACTTGGATGCTCAATATTATGGTGAAATTGCTATTGGGACACCTTCCCAGACTTTCACCGTGATATTTGACACTGGAAGTTCTAATCTTTGGGTACCCTCATCAAAATGTTATTTCTCGGTGGGTTTGTTATTCCTTTTTCGTTATTTGAAGTTTCTATCAAGTTATTGCTCGTTTTCTTTTATTGCACTTCATTGGTGAAACTAATATGAATGGTTTTCCATTTGCCTGCAGCTTGCTTGCTATTTCCATTCCAAGTACAAGTCTAGTGAATCAAGCACCTATGAGAAGAATGGTATGATCTCTCTCTCTCTCTCTCTCTCTCTCTCTCTCTCTCTCTCTCTCTTTTCCTGGTTTAAGTCTTTAAGACTTTAAGCATGCTTTCCAATGAGATTAAACCACCTTCTCCCACCCTTTTCTTGATTTTCCTTATTTATAGTCACGTTAGTGGGGGAATTTGGGATTAGCTCCATTTGACCCTAAAAGTCTTGGGAAAAACTTGCCTACATCAGGTGCACTACACCAAACTAACAGGCAAGTGCCAAGTATCTTGTCCTTGAGTGTTTTACACTTAGTAATGAATGATTGTCATGTGCTTTGAGTGTTATACACTCACTCATGCTTGGCATTCACCTATTGGTTTGGTGTAATGCCTTGGTATGGACAAGAATTTTCCTTTAGTCTATATGAATTTTATGCAACATTGCCATAAAAGGGTCCTTCTATTACATTATAACTGGGGAAAATAGATTAATTTAACTTGGAATAATCTTCTGTCTACTATTTGATGATTCATTTAATCTTAGCATGTTTCTTCTTTAATTTAATGGCAAATGTGCTTCATTTTGGCAGTGAGCCAGTGGTGGAGCTAGCAATGTTAGTCAGTGGAGGAAAAAATAATAAGACTTTATTTATATTATTTATAAAAATATACTTAAATAAAAATAAATATAATTTTTAATATATATTGAAAAAATAGAAGAGAGAAATGAAGAAGTAGAGATGATGAAGATTTGCTTGGCAGCTAACTATCTTTACATATTTCAACATATATATAAGTAAATTCACATATTTCAGATTAATCATTTTTTCCTCATTGTTGCAGGTACCTCCGCTGCAATCCAGTATGGAACTGGTTCAATTGCTGGTTTCTTTAGCCAGGACAATGTCAAAGTGGGTGATTTTGTTGTTAGGAATCAGGTAAGTTTTTGAAGATGCATATTTCAGGTGTTTTTCAACTCAGTATTATTGTAAGAGTTACCACTAATAATGTGTTTTTGCCATTAGGATTTTATTGAGGCAACAAAAGAGCCAGGCGTCACATTTTTGGCCGCCAAGTTTGATGGTATTCTTGGACTTGGGTTTCAAGAGATCTCAGTTGGGAAAGCTGTTCCAGTTTGGTAAGTCAGTCCATCTCAGCTGCCAAATTCTGAGAATGGCTTGTTTGAAGATACCATGATAAATATATCTTCTTTATCATATAAAATGATTAATATGCTTTGGTAAATGGATCTTTTTCTACTTTGAAATTTGAAAATTATATTTAGTGTTATTTAATTGAATTTTATTTTTCTGCTTAATTGATTATGATGCTGTTTTTATAGGTATAATATGGTCAATCAAGGTCTTGTTACGGAACAAGTTTTTTCATTTTGGTTAAACCGCAATGTTAAAGGAGAAGAAGGAGGAGAAATTGTGTTTGGTGGGATTGATTCCAATCATTACAAGGGTGAGCACACATATGTTCCAGTGACTCAAAAAGGTTATTGGCAGGTTAGCTTCTCAAATTCCCCCAGTGTTTGCACTCTTCATCCATATTCTGTTCTAAACATTTTTTTTTTTTAAATTTCTTTGTAACGTATTCTCTGTTTCACAGTTCGATATGGGTGACATATTAGTTGGCAATGAATCAACAGGTAATCATACAGAACATATTGCGTCCTGTTGTTATATTCAGTTTGAGCCACTTCTCTTTATTGATTTGGCAATTTTGCTTGTTACAGTATTGAGAGATAATGTGTATATTGTTTTTCAGGACTTTGTGGTAATGGCTGTAAGGCAATTGCTGATTCTGGAACCTCTTTACTGGCGGGCCCAACGGTATTTACTCTGGGCAACATTATCTGTTACTCATTTCTCCCAAACTCCTACTTGATATGTTGAGCATTATAATGCCAAACATGCATGTATGATTTTTATATTTTAGGATTTATTAGTGTAGCCAAAGACAGATGGGGAACATTTAGCAAAGCATGCGCTTGCTGCATGTATCCTTAGGTCAGGTTTGAGGCCTGCATCTGTTTGAAAAGAGGGCCTTAAAGTCTCTATTTTCTTTTCCTTTTCCTTTTTTTTTTTATTTTTTTATTTTTTTAAAATTTTCTTATTTAGAGCTCGTACTCTTCTACTTACAGAGGGGTATTCTGGTCGATACAAATTTAACTCTCTCTCATTCTCTCTCAATCCTTCTACTGTTTTTTTTCTTCTCTTTTTAACTCTTATGTCTCTCTCTCTCTCTCTCTCTCTCTCTCTCTCTCTCTCTCTATATATATATATATATATATATATCATAACTCTTTACACATTTATAAATTTTTTTTGTTCTTTGTTTCTTTCCACTCCTCTTTTCAATTAAGAAAATTACAAACATTTCTTATATGATTTTATTTTAATTTTCCTCTTCTCCTTTTCCAGTCAATAACTAAAACCTTCTATTTTTGTTGTATGTGCCACAACATTCTTTTCAACCAGCATATTCTGGTTCCCCCTGTCTAGTTCCTTGTTCTATTGTATTTTTGTTTTTAATTTGTTCTGTACTTCATCTTTTGTATTCTTGTAATTTAGATGGCGGATGCCATTGATTCTTCAGCCCAGTGGTAAGAAAAGCGACTTTGGATGGAAATATAACTACTTGAACAATCCTAATGACTCAAACCTGAACGCAGAAATGTTGGGCTGCAAATTTAGCTTCAACACATAGCTATCTTTCACAACTTTTTTTCCTTTCTTATCTGTTTAAAATTTCTTGACTTGATTAAAGATGCTTGCCAGCATTTTTTTCCTTACACATGTTTATGTTATTCTTTTTAATAAATGTTTGAGAAATTTTTGACTTCTTTTTGAACCTCAATTCACTCGGACAAGTGGTTATTTTGTGCCTTGCACCTTGGGTGATGAAAGCACATTGCCTTTTGTTTTTGACTACCTTGGCATTACTATAAATAACTTTGTAATGGATTTTTCATCTTTGCCTTTTAGTTCTTTTCTTTTGACATGGATACAAAATGAAAACTTGCATAAAATTCTGTATTCTTATTTCTTTCCTTGCGCCAATTGGCTTAAATAGAACATTTACAAGTTTTACATAGCTACAAGTATCCATGTTGAACAACCTTCTCTTGAAGTGTGTCTAAGATGATTTCTGATTGTGTTGTCATTTTGAACCCTATCATTGAATTTCATTTACTTTTTGAACAGTGCAGCAAAAGAACTACATGAATTTTTGTCAGACAATTGGGTCTATCATTACCCTTTGATATATGAAACATTTATACTATTCAGAGGGATAATCATTCCCCTTTTGAAAAAAATAGTCAAGTCATTTTGCCATATGATTGTATCATTTATTGCTTGGACGTTGATTGGCTTCATTATGATCATGGAATTATGTTCTCTTTGAAATGAAGTTTCTTTTGATTTATGTTTCTATACCCTTTCACATCCGTAGACTGTGATTACTCAAATTAATCGTGCCATTGGAGCCTCTGGTATTGTAAGCCAAGAATGCAAGACAGTAGTTGCACAATATGGGAAAGTCATACTGGAAATGCTGATGGCTCAGGTAAATTTTATGGGGTTTCATTTTCTTTTCATGGTTCCTAACTACTCTTCCATTTCCGAGTACATTTGTGTAGACTTGATGCAACCGGTTAAGATTTGTGTTTTTGTGGCCAACTTTATCCTTGAACTCCTTTCAATGAACTGGCTTCTACTTTATTTTACTATTTCCCCCTTTCCTAAAGCAGGCAAAACCGCAAAAGATCTGCTCTCAAATTGGCTTTTGTACTTTTGATGGGGCTCGGGGTGTCAGGTGAGCTTTCTACCTAGTTGCAATTTCAATATTTGTACTAGGGTGTGCATGGTTCCTTATTTTCTCAAACCAAATGAAATACCAAATGGAACGAAATCTGAAAAAGAAGTTAGAAACCGGATTGGACCGAACTTATTTTACTGTTTATGTATGGTTCTGGTTCTTTATCAATAATTGAATAGAAGCTATAACTGACTATATATATATATATATATGATTTGTTAGGTACATTATGTAATTTTTATGTAATTGATTATTTATATTCAATACACACACTCACATATGCGCTAAATCAATGAAATTAGATTTTTTTTTAACTCTAATTTATTTATGATTAAAAGTCATAATTAGTATATCATAGTATGTTTTTATTTATAAACTAAATGAATATGTTTAATAAAAAAAATTAAAGCTTATTATATAATTGGGTAAGTGTAATTGATTTTATCATAATTAATTAAGTTTTGTATGAATAAATTGTATGAAGTATTTGGTGTATATGAACTATAAAGAGTTAAATACTACAAATGATTTCTTTAAAAATAAAAAAATTAAATATGTCATAACATTTAATAAAATAACTTAAAAGTTATTAAATGAATTACATAATGAACTAAAAGAAAATAAAAAATTTAATCCATAAAATGTTGTTTAACTAAAAACTACATCTTTTTTAAGAAGTTTTAAATTAAACCTAAAAAAATATGTAGAAAAAGTGCGTGGTAGGGATTGAAGTAGAGATCTCTTCATATTTAAATTTTGTCTTCAACCGTTAAGCCAACAATTATTCATGTTAAAATAAAAAACTGCAATTAATCACATACAATAACAAATATTTGAAATATTAAAATATGATTACTAGCCAAATGTAAACCTTAAAAATTTGTAACAATAATAATAATATGGCGAAATTTTAATTTTACATTATAATATATTGTAATTTCTTTAAAATGGTAGGTCATTTATATAATATGGAGATTTAAATTGAAAGATTTGATTAGGAAAAATGGTATCTTAATAATAAAAAAAAAGGTTAAGGATGTGGGATTGTCCCACATTGGCTGCAAAGGGTTTTTGGGTCTGCCATCAAATTCTAGTGGCTTTTAAGCCAACACATGGGGCCTATTCTGGCCTTCCTTAAGTTAAAAAATTCTTTAGCTTGGTGGATGGTGAGAACCAAAGAATCAGACAAAAATGAATTTCAATTTGGTTTGGTTCTGGTTCTTAAAAAATTAAAGAATTCAGTTCAGTTGAGGGGATTTTTCAATCCCTGAATTGAACCATGCACACCCCTAATTAGTAATATTGGTATGTCACTTGATTTGTTAAGGGTACTACATCGATGGTGTGACAAATAAATCAACTCCATTTTTTCAGTACAAATATTGAGAGCGTGGTGGATGAAACTACAGACGAAGTATCTAATGGTGTACAAGATGCTATGTGTGCTGCTTGTGAGATGATGATTGTATGGATGCAAAATCGTATAAAGCTAAATCAGACAGAAGATCAGATATTGAACTACGTGAATGAAGTAAGTTATCCCTTCTAATTCACTTTTTTGTGGAGGAAAATTGTCTTGCAATAACCAGTGCTCTTCCTTGCAATTTCAGCTATGTGATCGATTGCCCAGTCCAAATGGAGAATCAGCAGTTGATTGTGGCAGTCTATCTTCCATGCCTCACGTCTCATTCACAATTGGTGGTAAAGTATTTGGCCTTACACCAGAGCAGGTATGTTATATTGTTTCTAATAAAAAGAACATAAATTTCATTTGGTTTATTTATTTATTATGTTTTCGCTCTTGTTTCACCATTTTCAACATCCATTTTACTTTATTAAGCTTAAAGGCAGTTGTTACAGAGTTTAAATATTGTCAGACTTGTTATGAATTAATTTCTAATAGAAAAGATATGTTCAATTTGGTGTTTCCCAATTGTTAGTGGCTCTAATGGCTGATATGGCAGTTATATCATGATTTGGAGAATGTAGGGTTCATTGATGGGGAAGGGTGGAGAATGGAGGGGGTGGGGTTGGCTTCAAGATTTTTCTAGGAGGGGAAAGGGATAAAAGGTGATTTAGGGTAACCATTCTCTTCCTATATGGTGAAATTTATTGCATCTCATTTTGGGTTGTGCAAAATTTTACCTTGTAAGGAGCGAAGGAGGTTGTATGACAAAGATTGGTTATGGTATATGCACATTTCAAGAAATAGTTTGGGGCATTGTAATTGTATACTAGTCAGGCCAGGTTGATTGTAATAGAAAGGTTAAAATATATGCTTGATATTTTATTATTATGTTTGGAAGTAACTAATTATACTAGGTTTATAGTTGAGTTAGGGAGCTAATCAACCTAGCCTGAAAAGTGCATATTTAAGTGTCCAAATTCAGTTGCTTTAATGTTTTCTTGTCTTCCTTTTCTGTTATTATGCTGATCTTTGTTTATTTTGTTTTTGAAAAATTTTCTCAATGGTGGTGCCATGGATCAGTACGTTCTTAAAGTAGGAGAGGGAGTTTCAGCTCAATGCATTAGTGGATTTACTGCTTTGGACGTGCCCCCTCCTCATGGACCTCTATGGTAATTTTCCCTCCCATTGTTGCTTATATCATCCTAATGATTTATCATATCATTTGTTGCTGATGCACATAGTCAGTAGCGCTGACCAAACTAGGACCTCAGAATCACAGAAATCAGTTAATTAAACAGAAATGGACTCTTGAATATATATGATGTCAACATCATGTTGATCAGATATATTGATAGCATTTCAAGCCTGGTTCTATGAGATTCGACATAGAGATTTTAAACCTACCCTCTTTTTTATTTTTTATTTTATTTTTTTCTCGGGACACAGCGGAACCAAAATGACATTTTCTCAAATGACCCAAACTATTCTGGATCGGGTTAATATAGTATTTACTAATTGTATTGCTTGCTAGCTAGTAGCACCGTGAAAAAGAGTGACATTCATTAGGGGATTTTGTCTAATTCACTTGTGAATGCCATGACAATGAAATCTTATTAGTATTGCTGGTATGATGCAGGATTTTGGGAGATGTATTCATGGGCCCTTATCACACAGTGTTTGACTATGGGAACCTGAGAGTTGGATTTGCTGAAGCAGCCTAAATGAAAAGCCACCATATCTCTCATCCACTGCTTTGTCCTTGTGTAATATTTATGTAAAAATTATGGATTTAGCATATCTTGACCATGTGGTGGAGCTTGTATTACTTAATTTCTGATTGTTAATTATAGAAAAGCAATCAGAAAGGCCAAAACGAACAGCGTGATCTTATATTTGAAATAATTTTGGATCACCCCAACTATGTTGGCGTCTGGTTGCTTCTCAAACTTAAAGCATCTGTGGGTTCAAAATCCTTATCCATTGGCAGCCTCTATCTATAAGACAAACGCTACTTGATACTGCATGGCAGCCCATCCATCATCCACACGCAATTTAAATTATATCATCATCAATATTGTTCTTTCAATATGAGTCTAGCCTGCAGCTGCAGGTTCATAAACTTAAACAGTCCTTGTAATTGGGTGGATGGTAGACTTGATCAGGGCTGGTTCAAGACCAGAACTAGAACGAGACCGGCTTGTGCAAACTCAGAACCAGCATGAATCAACGGTTCAAGACTGACTTGCTATTGAGGGCTGGCTTCACCCTTTCTCCCTAAGTTCGAAATTAGACTGGAACTGGCGATTTCGATTTTTGGTTTTAGTCTGATTCAAATTATTATTATTTTTTTTTCTGAAAACAAAAGTGGTGGCTTTAAAGGGTGCCATGTGAACTAAACCATTTTTGAACTGGAGCAGAAATTGTCAAAAATAAAAACTAGAGTCACCTTTAAACTGGACGAATATTGATTAGAATTAAATTGACTTGATATGATTTTATTCCACTCTCTTTCTAGGAGTTGAACTATCGATTCCAGCTGAAACGGGTCCGGATCGGACCGATGGCCATGCTAGTTAATGGTAATCACCCTCCATAAACATAACGACATTATGGTGCATTCATTCTCACCTTCCAATAATGCGATTGCAGTATTCTCTTTATATACAGTCAGTGAGGTGCAGAATTTCATATCTTACTATCATTTGAAGGTAATATTCTGCTAATCTGATGATTAAAATGAACTTAATTGTGTTCGCGTTTGTTAGTTTAACATACAAGCTAAAAAATTTTGGTCAAACTTGTTCATTAAATTAACTTTATAAATGAATATGAGCAATTTTTTACTGAGCTCATTAACTAGTTGTTAGATCGAGCGTATACCAATTTGCTCACACCTTACTCCTCCCTACCACCACCACCAATATTCACTGGTTTCTTTAAGTCATTGCTATGTGTCGTCCCTATAACAAACCCATGATATGCATAATTGCTTGGTAACTAATTCACTAACAAGAGAGTTTGTTGCCAATGAGGGATAGTCTGGTTGTTTTTTTTTATACCTTAAAAGGTGGAAGGAGTAGGGAGGTCTCGAATTTGAATCTTTCTCCTTATCTACCTCTTTTAAAATTATTCACCATCATGGTGAGAAATGGAAAAGACTACCTCTAGCTTTACATTTTAAATTCCCTAATAGCCTATAACCAATAATTAATCGCACAATTAAACTAAAAGTCTAATAATAATAATAATTTATTATTCAATTTTTTCTCTTCTTATGTTTCACTCAGAGAGTTTAGTTATTACTTACAAATGTAATTTCTATAACTACCTACAAGTAGTATAATTCTATTATGAAATGCACATCCATCACATATAACAGATAATTCATTCAATATTCACACAAGAAGATAATTTGGAGCTACGCCCACATTGTATCACATCAATACATAAATATGAGAGCATATCCCTTGTACAGCTTTCTTAGTCCAAATCCTGCAAACAAGGTCAACTCTGCAATTACCATGGAAGATTCTTTCTATACCTTTTTTTTTTCCCATCAGTAAATGTTCCATCCACCTAAACTCATTTGTAGATAGCACTTCCTCCAGTTTATAGTTTAGAAGGGCTACAAGCCCTGATAAATAACTTAATCTAACTCCTATCACTACTCTGATCATCCTTTCATCATTGACCTTAGGCACACACTTATTGTAATTTCCCTTTGAGGAGATTGTGTACAAACTAGTGCTTACCAAATTCTTAAATAACTGATCACCTCAACCTAGTTTCCTTTCCTTATATAACCTTTTAGAGCCAAAGGCATGAGCTAAACTTAAAGAGAAGGAGAAATCTCGTTTTACAGGTTGTCTGATGAATAATGTTTAACTTACGTATTTTGGTCTTCTTTTTCTCTTCAAATTTTATCATTTCTTTGTTGTTATTATGCTCTTCCTATAGGATTTTTCTCTTTAAATTTTATCATTTCTTTGTTGTTAGTATGCTCTTCCTATAGGATATTAGTTGCACCAACCCTTTGTTATGCCATTGATCCGCCTGACATATATCTTATACTTTACAATCTCTTCTTATTCTCTAATTGTCCTTCATACTTATAATCATTTGTCTAGTTTCGCTGTACTCTAGTGTATTTTGGAAGGCACCTCTTACTAACGGACTTTTCCAAAACCAACTCCGATCATACCTACTATCATTACTTTGATCATTATAACCCCTAGTGACTTATAACCGTTTATACCTATCTTTTCCTATTCTGAACCCTACTGTTAATCTATCACTATTGCTTTATTGCAAAGTGACTCTATTGGTCATATTGAAGAAATTTGCCTGACACTCATAACAAACCTCTAACTACCTTCTCACTATCTCAAAAGCCTAACCAAGAGCCTCTATGTCATTATCCATCATTCTTTTCTCTCATCATGCTTATTTGATCCATTAGATTGACTCTTATTCAACTTATTACTTACTAACTTCTTTTCTTTGTTTGATGAGATAGTTCAGGAAACCATTACACACCTTTTAACTTTCACTCATTATTGTTGCATTTCTTACCTAACCTTCTGGATATTATTAATAGGTTAAAGGAATCTTATTCCATTGCTACCCACTTCACATTAAGAACAGGGAGCAAACAGAGTCTGATCCATTCTTGTAACTCCAAGCTCCACATTCTGGCCCATAAAATTGCCCTAATTATGACCTGTTTTAAGTCTTGCACTTCTAAGTTATATATGTTGATAACTGCTCTCACTGATATGGTTTTATCTTGGGCTCTTTAGTCCTACTTTTTAGTTCACCTCGTTTATCTTATCCACACTAACACTTTAACTATTGTATTTCTTGATTTTTTTTCTCCTTCTTACCTAATAACTATGCCAAAAACTTGTACTTTTTTTTTTTTAATCTTAGCCGCATCATCTATGCTTCTATGTTAGAATTAGTCCTCTGACACCCCACTAGTACCTGAGCTTTTCACCCTCCAATCAATAAACCTTAATTACCATGTATACTTCTTGTCATGACTTTTCACCACTATTTGTTTTGATCTTGAAATTCATACACTTAACTACCTTGGGGAAGGGATCTACATGAGTTCCATCTTCCATTCTACTTAATCAATCAAAACTTAAGGTACTAGGTACCCAATTCCCATCCCCAAGTTCAAAAAAAAAAAAAAAAACCACATCTGTCATGATTTGATCACTTATGACCCCTATAGTGGAACTTGTATCCTCCCCAGGGTACTCTAGCTAACAACTCTCTATCACACTACAATCCCATCCGGGATATCATTTTGTAGGTCACTATAATAATAATAACCTTTTGTCTCTCCTAACATATTGTAACTGTACTAAAACCTCTAATCTCATGATAACTCATGCTATAAATCTGTGCTGAAGTTAGGATAACTGAGTTACTGACTCAAGTTATCACCCAAAAGCAATATCTGATACTCTACCCCAAGGGTTCTAAAACATAACTAAGAGTTTCCTAACTCCTCTACAAGAATAGAATTTCATTATGGCACCACTATATCAAAATAAAAGTTATCTACGAAACCTCATCATGGAACACCATGGAGATATGTACAACTTTACATAATAATCTCATGTTTGTACTGTAATCTGTAGTACAACTCAAACAATGAGAGTATTACATAGGTTATTGTGGTACGTCCTAATAGACTGTCATCTCTAGCCCCTTGCACCTCAATAAAAACTATATGGGAAACTATCCTGATAGAACACTCAATTAATACCACAAACTTGCCCTAACTAGGTAGTCCACAGACAGTAGTCACAGTGGCTCTCACACCTTCACTTAGGGCAACTACACTATCATGACTCATTCTATGTACTCATGCCTTACACTAATTAGGCACGCCACATGGCCTTATACTGACTAATCGCGTCATCTCTTTGGATACTTATCACTATGGTAGATATCGACACATCTACTAACTCAAGTTATACCATTTGAACTCCCATGAGAACCAATACATTGGACACATACCAAGGAATGCTACTGAGGGAACATGTTGAAACTAGAGTAAGGAATTATTAAAAAAAAAAAAAAAAAAAAAAAACAGGATCCTATACTCCATATGTGATAAACCCAAGACAACAATTCCCATGAATCTAGAGCCTAAGCTTTGATACCAACCTTGGTGCCCTTCCTAATGTCCCACCAAATGGTCCCTCAGAATATAGGTTTTACTGGTTGGCCTCTCGACCCAATGAACCCCATGCAGTAGCTAGCCACCAATGGAATTGATAGGGTAAGAGCTACTTTTTTGACCCAGTTCACAATATGAGAACCCCTACTTAAGTGAATGATTTGCCATCTTTTAACCCGCTCTAATACCAACTTTAGTGCCTTTCCTCATAGCCCACCAAAGGGTCCCTTAGAATGCAGCTTTTACTCATTGGCCTCTGGACCCAACGAACCCTATGCGATGGCTAGCCGTCATGGGACATGGTAGGGTAAGAGCTACAGCTTTGGGCCAGCTCACAATATGAGAACCCCTACTCAAGTGAATAATTTGCCATCTTTCAACCTACTCTGATATCAACTTTGTCATGACCCAACTCTATGGGCTGGATCAACACTAGGACTTAGGCCAGTATAAAGCCCTCGAAGCCCGTAGTAAGCCTCACTGCTCTCAAACTGATGATCACACTAAAATCAAGGCTCAACATGCAAAACAAAAATAGAATAAAATATTATAAATTTATGAGGACCAACTCAACCTGATATCTATCGAAAATCCATAACTATGGGAGCCCAACTCAACCCTGATACCCAGCATGCATAAGCTATTTAATTTTTATTAATTAATGCAATACCTACATATACGCTAGTGTCACAGCATAATCTAACAATTAAACAAATAGATAAATAAATTGACACATTAAAAACTACTAACTAAGAAACACTATAACTTGCGGAGAAAAATGCAGGTTAGACTCGAAAATAAACTAGCTCCTCTGTAACCTAGAAAAAAGAAAAAAATTTGAACAGCAATGAGCATTTCACTCAAAGAGTTTGGACATTGATTATAGATGCAATTTTTATAACTAATTACAACTAGTATAATTATATTATGAAATGCACATCTATTACATATAACAAATAATTCATCCAATATTCGTACGAGAAGATAATTTGGAGCTACACATGCACACAGTGCATCACATCAATAGATAAATATAAGAGTAGATCCCCTATATAGCTTTCTTAGTCCAAATCCTGCCAAAGAGCTCAACTTAAGCCAGGCTTTCACTTAAATTCATGTGCAGGGGCTAGTGAGATCAACTTAAAGCCGTGTCTCATCTCGACTTTACCATATCCATAAGGATCGAGTTTTAACAAGACTAGCTCAAGCCACAACTACCCATTTAATCCATATCCACCATATGTTATATATATATATATATATATTGTCGACACCATATTTTGGCCGATCCTCGAAACCAATAAACTTTGAAGCCGATCCCCAACACATAGTCTCCCCTTTGCCAAATAACCACATTTTCGATCTCTCCTCAAAGAAATCTAATCAATACTAAGTCTCCATATCATCTAAAGCCTCACCGATCTCTCAAACTAATTGTCAAATCCCCTGACCAGTCAATTACATTCTCGATCTCTCTTGTCAAACGAAATTGAACCAACACTAAATCTTTATGTCACCAGTTTTATTGCCGATCTCCCTTTTAAAAGTTTAGGAATAATCAAGTTAAGGTTCCAATCCGGTTTAATGATGATTCCGATCTTAAGTATCCAAATTAAATTTCCAATTTTAATCGAGTCCCATTTAGCGTTGGTTCCCAGCCAATCTCATGCTTATTGTGTTTTCCGACCTCTTACACTTAGATTAATAATCACTTTTAGATGTTGTTCTAATATGCTCAGACAATCAAGTGCTTATGCAATTTAGAGACTTTCCGATCACATCCAATCATTGAACAAAAAGGGAATTTCATTTCATTTCATATTAAAATTTATACAGGTCATTCGGCTGGGTGATCTACATTTTGTTTGCTCCCTCTCTCACCTTTGGCCTCCTCCTCGCTTTCCTCTTCGTCTTGGGGAGCCAGGTCGACCATCCAGGAGAAGTCCTCCTCGAGATAACGCTTCTTGAGCTCGGCCAAGAGATCCTTGTGAGCATTCACATAAGCGCTGGCCTCCCTTGTCACCGCCTCTTCTTCTTTCACTATGAGCTCCTCAGTGAGGTGAGCAACTTCATCGGCCCGGAGCGCTTGAACTTCTTCAAGAACATGATCTCGCTCGGCCAGAACATGAGCTTGCTCGGCTAGCTTATCCTCGTAGAACTTCATCCGCCCCTCAATTTCAGATATGTAGTTCTGAGCAGATGAGAGTTGGGATCGGAGGGAAGCCACTTCATGACCCATCTTCTCGATCTCCTTACCCAGGCGGTGAGCCTTCTCCCGGACAATGTGCTGGTTCACCAAGCACTCCACGTTCAGGCTCATAGATCGGGTCAGGATGTCATCAAGATTGTCCGGGGACAGCCTATCCCGATCCTCCCGAAGGCAGATAGAGGATCCCAAGACCTTAGCAAAACCCGGGTTCTCTCAAACCGTGCAGTTCTTCTCCAGCGAGTGGATCAAGATTTAGGCACCGCGGGAAAGGGTCCTTACAGGAGGTTGGGAAGGACCCCCTTCCGCACTCGAAGCGACTGGAGGAGGTGGAGGCGTCTCCTCTTGGCGAGGAGGAGATCGGACCACTTCTATGACCGGTGGTCCCGAGGGTTGAGACGAGCCTCCTTGCATCTCCCCGGGATCATGACTGGGCATTTGAAGCAGCTCGAAATGCTTCATCTCCTGCACTTTCCGAGAGACCTCCCTCTTCCGCTTTCGGCTCTCCTTGGAAGCTTCGCCGCTTGCCATACCTGCACAAAGAAGAGGTCAGTGAGATTGCTAAGGTCCAAAGATCTGAGATATAGAAAATACCGATGCCGAGGTCAGAGAGCTGAAGCCCGCGATCTTCGCCAGTGATCAACTCCATTGTCTAGTGATGCAGTTCGGCAGTCACTGCATCCAAACAAGAGAACTTCTCTCTGGCTGCCTGATCTTTCAGCTCCATCACCATCAGGCCTTCTTCCCTATTTAGGGTGATGCGCTTCGGAAGTGAGGGGCCCTGGTGCAGCCAGCTGCGAGGGAAGCCCTCAAAGCCGTTCGGAATTTTGCTCCTCAGAATGAAGAAGTGATTCTTCCAATTCTTCAGATCGGTAAAAAGCCCGCAATGTGGCTTTGCCTGGAAGAACCAATACTCGTCGTCCTTTCGACGAGTTAATCTATGTAGTTCGGCGAATACCTTGGCTGTAGGACGGAGTCCCTTATCTCGGCAGAGGCCTCTGAAGGCTACTAGGATCCGCCACGAGTTCGGGTGAACTTGGGCGATGCACACTTGGTGAAATTTTAAAACCTCCTTGAAGAAGTCATCAAGGGGGAACCGCAGCCCGGCCTTAATTGTTCTTCGTATACCATGATCATATTGTTCTCCTCGAAGAAATGATCGGCACGAAGATCGCCGTGACACTTAATCAGCTCGTATGAATCAGGCCGGATGTTGTATTCCTAGCTGAACGACTTTAGGTCGGTTTCTTGCAGGATTGATGGCAGCTCGTCCATGGGAAGATTTTCTCTCCCTGAAGAATGTACATGCCTTGATGGTGCTGCTTGCCCCCGAGCTGGAACGAAGACCCTAAGAGGTTCAGGTCGCGCGCTTAGTCCGACCACCTCCACTTCATTAGACGACCACGAGATCTGAACGGAAGGGGGGCTTGCCGCTCTCTGACCCTCGGCGCCGCTCATTTTCAAAGGAAATAGAGAATTTAAACTAAAAGAAGGATCAAAACCCTTACCGGAGCTTGATCAGTGTCGGAAGAACTTGAGAAATCGAGAGAATTTTGAAATCGCTCGTGGGATGCAGAAAATGACATAAGAGAGCAACTGGCTGACCCATCCCCTATTTATACCCATCTGAGCATTTAATGCTCACAGTGTTCCAGGCAGTGCATCGGTTAACGGGACTCGCCAGCTTTTCTGACACGTCTCATGAATATTCCAGAAATTCCATAATAAAAGAGATTGACTAGTTACAGATCGTTGAATTAAGGCGGATCGGTTAAGGATTGTTCAGTTAGGAACCGGATCGGATAAACACATCAGAGATTGGAAAATAATCAATGCAATAATAATAAAAATGATAGTTGTCAAAATAAAATTTTATTTCCGAAAAGGTCGGATTACATCATTTGGGCGATCTCTAGGGATCGGATTACATTAAAGGTCGGATTATATCATTTGGGCGATCTCTAGAGATCGGATTACATTGAAAGTCAAATTATATCATTTGGGCGATCTCTAGAGATCGGTAGTACATCCCCATCTAACAAAGACCTATGTCAAAGCCTAGTCTTGTGGCTGAATCAAAAGATGTGGACAGATGTACAGCTCAGATGGGGGGATTATGACTCTCATGAAGATGAGAGAGGTCGTCATTAATGTTATTGCTCGGAATCGAGCCGCTGTCGGGACACCCAATGTGGTGAGAAGCCGAATGAACTTCAAGGGGCAGTCACCAATGTTAAGGGGAATATTAGCAGTTTTCTCGCCCGAAATCAGTTCGCCGATTATATCGATCGAACGATTCGAGATCGACACGATCGAAGTCCTCGATCCAGGTCAGCAAATTAGTCCGGTTCTCCCACTATCATCAAATGAGGTTATCATAATTTCTCGATCATTGGGATCATAAATTTTCAGTCGGGGAATAAAAAGGACAATCGAAAAAAGATCAAAGGCCACTATCATGGCCGGGACTATTGCCGGAGCAGTTAGAACAGGAATTGTGAGAAGGAAGAGGAGGAAATCAAATGCGAGGGGCTTCCCGGTTGAAGGTATATATATAGGAAAGATCCGAGCATTTATTGCGAGCAGAAAACGAGGCAGATGCCTCAGAAATCGAAGGAATAAATGCTTTGACTGAACCGGACCGGATGAAGGAGAAATCGGAGTTGAAGAGGTCGGAAGAGCGGAGCCCGGCATGAGAGATCAGAAAGGGATCGTGTTAGAAAGACCAGAAGGGAGGGAAGGTCGAAAAACAAAGGGAATAAGACAAGTCCCACTAACTGTCATCATAATCAGAGCCGAGGTAGTTAAAGCGTTACAGGTGAAATCTCCACCGCACGCCCCAGAATCGCCCGCATTACTGACATGTGCCAGAGTATATCATGACAGAGCTGTACATCCTGATCTCCACCGTTGATCTTACTTGTAAGGACGAGCCCAGAGCCCTTGGATCAAATAAGAAGACGACAAGACTAGCACCTTTCACGCCCAGCCCTCGGATTGCCCTTGACAAGAAAATTTTGGGCCGTCAGATTAGAAGAGAAAAAGGACAAAAATTCTGAAAGGGATTTCAGCCGGTCGTTATGATTCTCTTTAATTCCCGAGCCTCAGATCATGTCCTTTAAAATCCTAACCCTCCATCTCCCTTAAAATAAATCCTGACCCTTCATGGGGAGCACCCGGTTCCTATAAATACCTGCATGAAAACTGTTCAAGGAGGACGAAAAAAAAGGGTAGTGACTATAGTGGAAGGACTCTGAAACTTAATTCAGTTCGTTACTCTGCTATTTTTGAGCTTTCATAAGAAAAACTTTTGAAACCAGTTTTCTGAAGTATTTTCTTGCAAAGGGATTTTTGAATACTGAAACTCTCCATTTTCAGTTCGTTCATTATCCTGTGACACTCTCACTTTCTGTCTTTGTTATCTTTATTTCCACTTCCGTTGTCTAAGCTCAACTTCATTGAAACTCGGTTATTTTGACCTGACTGCACTTTAGCAAAGTATCCTTCATTTCAAGGCGAACCTTAGTCCTCCGGCTATCAACCCGCAGTCCTATTACGTTTTGTGATTCCGTAGTTAGTTTAGTAGATTCGGCTCTCTACAGGTGAGTGCTTATATCGCTGCTTTATCAAGTGCTCATTTTATTTTACGTATTTCCTTTATTTTTATGTTTGTAATTTTCACCAAGTTTATACCGTGTTATAAAACGCGAAGAAGGTCATTCTCGAGTTTACTTCTTTGTTAATCAGTCCATTCTTTTGTTAATCTTTGTTACTTCTAAATGCAAGAGTTCTAGTCCCGAGTGGCGTATAAGTAGTTGGATAAAATGTAGGTAGCTATATCTTAAGCGTTTCTTTAAAATAATGGAAGGTCTGAATAACAAGTCGGGAAATAAGTAAAGTTGAATAACTAGACTAACACAGAAGATAATTGGGTAAAACGTCATAAAGCGGAATAAAACCAAATCTAAGATAAATAAATGGAATAGATCAGGTATCAAAAGGTACTGGTAAGGCGACCATATAAGAGGTCAGTAAAATTCAGTCTAGAATCCCCTGTCTAATCATGAGGTACCAAGGAGTTAAAAGAAGCCTTATTCTGATCCCCGGCATCTTTGAATGCCAGAACCCTTAGTCTTAGGCTCTTATGATGTGTAGCTGTAATCAAATTTCGAGAGGTCGGAAAAGTCCTTATCCGACTCCCATTAAAATAAAAGAGATCGGAGGAGAGTTCTTATCCGATTCTCACCTACAAATTTTAATGAATACTTAAAAGAGATCGGAGGGGAGTTCTTATCCGATTCTCACCTAAAAATTTTAATGAATACTTAAAAGAGATCGGAGGAGAGTTCTTATCCGATTCTCACATAGAAATTTTAACAAATATTTAAAAAGAGATCGGAGGAGAGTTCTTATCCGATTCTCAACCAAAATTTTAATAGATATTTCAAAAGAGATTGGAGGAGAGTTCTTATCCGATTCTCAATCCAAAATTTTAATGAATATTTAAAAGAGATCGGAGGAGAGTTCTTACCCGATTCTCAATTCAAAAATTCTAACTTTAACTCAAAAGAGATCGGAGGAGAGTTCTTATCCGATCTCCAATCGAAATTTTAATCTAAAAGAGATCGGAGAAGAGTTCTTATCCGATTCTCAAATTGAATTCTAACAAATATGCAAAATAACCCCTCAAACAAAACTGATACGCAACAGTAACTCACTAAGGGTCATCTCATTTATTCGTTTATCTGGGTAGCCCGAATTGGTGAAAAATCAAATATTCCTTTTTATCAAAAGGATTAACATTTCCATTCAAACCTCCCTAACTATCGATTCTAATTTATAAAGAACGTAAGGTTAAATCTGCTCACCCTCATTGAGGGATGAGGTGGGGTGCCTAACACCTGTCCCACCCGTTTACGGACCCCGGACCTAGAATCTTTGTTTTTGAAGTGGTTTCATTTTAATTTATTTTCACAAATGGTTTTCTTTAATTTCCCTCAAAATTAAAGTGGCGACTCCTCACTCTTTCCCACTTCGGTGAGTGTTCATCCAGGCAACCGCAAAACACCTTGCGACAGCTTGGCGACTCCGCTCGGGAGGATTTCACTTAACCCCGGTCCAGAAGTCCAAAAGTATATTTAATTTGGTGATCAAATCATAGTTAGGTGGGCTCACTCCGCAAAATTCTATATGTTAATTATTATTCCGGCTAACTGTTTTGCTTGTCTTGCTTGTTTTACTTCCTATAGCGCTCTTCGTTTAAAAGAAAAAAGAGGAAATTTCCCCATACTGGAAAGAGGTAAAGCTGTCCCTTCACACACTGAATACTCACACGAAGTCCTCACACACTCCAGCCCTATACCCGGGCTTTCTTACCCTTTTAAGAAGTAGGAGGGGGTCATGTAGCAGTACCCGTGGGTTTTAGCCCGTTAGTATCCGTGAAGGCTTCTGCTCATATTGAAACTCGTTCTATCTACTGTGATACTCGTGGAACTTTCCCGACAGTATCATGGGGGATAGAATGGGGCTCTACTGTTTACAGTAGGGGCAATTTGGGAACCTGTGGCTTTTAGAAAATTAGACCTTGAGCTAAACTGTCATGATAGCTGGAAGCCGTAGCAAGCTACCTTATAAGATAGAACTATCTAATTAGGTAGCACCTAGCAGGTACTAAGACTCTCCTTATTTTAGGACAAAAGGGACATACTTACTCTTATCCTATTCTGTTTGTGTTTAGTCTTTATTTTTGAGGGTAATCTTAAATCATACTATTAAGAAAACCTACACACTTTTCTACTTTAATAAATGTGTAGGTGTCACTCTGCCAACAGTATAATTCAAGATTACCTGAATTTATCCCGCTAATAAATTTTTCCTGTAAGCATCACCAAAATAAGGTCTGTAAAAGGATAAGCATCATTTTTAACATGGCATCCTCGAGTCAGTCGGCATAAGAAATTCTTAGACCAGAACAGAATGCTAAACCATGGCCCGAACTGTCTCATAGTTCAGTGCCCCCACAAATTGATACTAGCTCATTACCTCCATTGGACCTGAGCAAGATTGAAGTCAGAATGAACAGTCTCGAGGGTCTGGCCAATGGTTGGAAGTCATTTCCCGATCAAGTCAAAGCACGATTTGAGGAGAGGTATGGGAGAATTGCAACCTTGATACGAGTTAAAGTTCAAGTCTCGGCATTAAAGGCCATGTTGACAGTTTGGAATCCTAAGTATGGGGTGTTCTCTTTCAACGATATCGATACTGCTCCCACAATGGAAGAATATCAAGCATTGCTAGAAATCCCTTATGCGGCGCAGAATTGGATTTACCTACACCTCGAGCATAGGCAGACCTAGAAACGGTTCGCACATATGCTAGGGATTCCACCAGAAGAAGCAAAGGCGAGGGAAACTGTCAAAGGGAACACGCATGGATGGTATTGGACTTATCTCAAGAAGTGGTTGGATCAATGCATCCAAGATGAACAGTGGGATCAAGCTTCATTGATGCTCGCTTTAGCAATCTACGGCCTGATCTTGTTCCCTGGACCTTCCGGAATCATAACCTGCGGTGTTGTGGAAATGTTCTGGGCAGTAGAGAAACAGAAGGTCAATCTAGTACCTGCAATTCTTGCTGAGACTTTCTTAACCCTTACTTACTGCAGACAACAAGGCAAGGGGTCCATTAAGTGTTGCTCTCAATTGTTGCACCTCTGGATTAACAGTCATATGTGTCCTGTGGAGACAAAGGGATTGACTTGGTACCTTGACCAGCCTCTCATCGAGAAGATGACCAGATTAGTAATCAGCCCAAAGGATGAGCCGCAGTGGCAAGAACGGATTTTGAGTTTCAATAGCCATGACTACTGTTGGAGGAAATTGTGGACGTCGGGTCAATCCATTTTGGTCGGCACGAGGGGTAATCAATCAGTATCCCTAATCGGAGTGACTGGATACACAAGTTACACTCCGGTATTAGTAATGAGACAATTCGGCTCAACACAGTTCAGAATCAACATTGAAGAATACCACCAAGGTCATTTCTACCATGAGCTCAAGGAAGAGGAAGGGTTGAAAATAGCTCGCAGATCTTGGGAAAACATCACTCTGATGGAGAGATCGCCTAAAGGCCCGAGTGCCACGGGCGATTATCTTAAATGGAGGGCTGACAGGGGTCAAGAACACTTGACTGTAGATCCAACAAAATCCGAAGACAGCAACCCTCGCCGAAACGTCCTTTCAGAAGAAGATGGTGATCGTTTAGCCAATTCCCTACAAAAGGCAAACACCGAAAACTCACAACTGCAAGAACAAATAAAACAGTTAGAGGACCAACAGCAGATCCTCAAAAGGAAAATAAGAAGGCTCAGGGAAGAGGCAAGGACCGAAAAGATGGGGTTCAAAGAGCAAGAGGCACGATGGGAAAAGGAGAAAAGCTCTCTCCGAGCTGTAATAAAAGAAGCAGGAGTACAGAATAGCAAGCTTCAGGAGAAAATGAAATATCAGGAGATACTCATGGAAGAGTATAAACAAGAAAGCAAAAAGAAGAAGCTTGAGCTGAAGGAACAAGCACTGCTTATCAACGATATTCTGAAGGAATGTGCTAAGGAAAGAAAGGAAAAAGAAAGACAAGCCGCTCTCCATCAGGAGCTGAAAGAGAATGTTGACCAGCTGGAGAGAATAATAGCACGGGGAAAACAAGAACTCCTACCTGAATCCGAGTATGCTCTGAGAGTGTTCAACCCTGTCAGACAAGAAGAAAGGTTATATGAGTATCTCAGAAAATGTCATTTCATTATAAAGAACCTCCCTGAGCCTAGGCCGATGTAAAGAATGCTGTGTACAAATTATTCAGTTAATAGAATAATTTTTGGGCCATTGTTTAGCAAAATTGTGAATGAATAGTATAACTCCCGTAGGAACCCCCTCGCTAGGGGTATGCGAAAAGTTGGATGTGCCATATGGACAGGTATCATTGATGCGCATTCAATCCAGTCATTCACAGTCAGACTATCGAACGATGCCATGATAAAATTGATGTGATCATCCTTCTGCAGATTTCATTTTGGCTCCCAAATGCCACTGTATCCTTTGTCCGAACCAGGACCTTTAGTTTTTTTACGAAATTCAAAATTCATTAAAAACTTTTTTTACTTCCCTACAAAAAATCAACATTGCTTCAAACAAAGCAAGTCTGACTAGGCACACAGTTCAACCCAAAGAAGTGTACTTAACAAGATCACAAACAAAGAAGATAATAGAAGACCAGGAACAAGTCCAGAACCTACAAGGACAGGTTCCCGAATTGAAAGACCAAGTCTCGGAGCTCATGAGACTAATGAGGGAGATGTCCCAAAATAAACCTGCTTTAGAACCTAACTTACCACTACCTCCCCCACCACCTATAACAATTGATCCCCATCAGGCTTCAACCTCTTTCACCTTTCAGTCACCTATCCCGGATCCGATAATCATTGTCAATCCGGCTACCATAAATAATGACCTACCTTTCTCCCATTACCTAGCCGTCTCAAATGCCGACCCATACCCTTCAATACTAATTCCTCCAGTTCACTCCACCCCTCATCTCCCAGGTGGGGGAGCATTTCATGCAGTAGGAGGAGAAAACAAGACCAGGGAAAATGAGAAGCTGTCTACTCTAGAGGAGAGATTGAGAGCAATAGAGGGGCTGAACATGTATGGTTCAGTCGATATGGCGTCACTGAGATTGGTGCCAGATGTGGTGGTGCCACCCAAGTTCAAAATCCCGGACTTCGACAAGTACACCGGGAACTCAGGCCCCCACATTCATCTGGCAACCTACATTGCCAAAATGTCTGCCTTGACAGAAGATGACAGACTTCTCGTCCACTTCTTTCATGAGAGTCTCTCCGGGACAGCCCTGAGACGGTGCATACAGTTGGACAGGAGCAAACTGCGCTCCTGGAAGGATTTGGCTGATGCTTTCCTGAAGCAGTATAAATTTAACTGCGATGTAGCCCCCACGAGGAGAGACCTCCAAAACCTGGTGCAGAGAGACAGGGAAAGCTTCAAGGGATATGCCCAGAGATGGAGAGAAAAGGCTACAGAAGTATATCCTCCGGTGACCGACAATGAACTATGCTCCCTGTTCATCGAGACATTGAAGGCTCCTTACTTCAATTTGATGATTGGAAACACTTCCAACAGCTTCTCAGATATCATCCAAGCTGGTGAATGAATAGAGGCCAACTTAAGGATGGGGCGACTGCAGGAGTTGGCCAAGAATACTGCGAAGAAGACTGCCAGTTTTGGCAAGAAAAAGGAGGGTGATGTGCATTCCATCACCCGGCAGAATAATTACTCCCCGCTTCCTCAAAATAACTACTGGCCATATCTTCCCCCTCATGGCCAAACAATTGCCAACATTCCTCCCCCTTTTCCAAATTATCCTCACCCACGCCCACAGTATCCGCCCCCGATAAACTACCAGCCCAGACCACCTCCTCCTCCTGCTCAACCTAGACCACCTTAAAATAACCCGAGACCACCAAGAAACCCTAATCCACCCCTTCCCCTCTCACTCAGCAAAATATATCGATACCTCGTCTGTATAAACCAGATAGTATCGGTTTCCCTTGACCCAATTCAGCCACCATACCCCAGGTGGTATGATGCCACTGCCCATTGTGAGTATCATAGAGGGGCACAAGGGCATTCAACCGATAACTGCGGGGCACTCAGAGGGAGAGTGCACGCCCTAATCAGGAATGGGTGGTTGAAGATTGAAGGGAATGGTTCCCTCCCCAATGCAACGTCAAACCCATTGCCCACTCATGGTACAGGCAATGGCGTGAATGTGATAGAACCTGGGGATGAAAGCAAAGAGTCTCCTCTAGAACCATCCATCGATGTCATCCACTTGGATTCCTTGTATAAGGCTCTGGTCTCGCCAATAGCTGAGGGGCAAGAGCTGGACAACTGGACAACAGAGGACATCCCTGTAGTTAATTTCGAGTAAAGTACTTTTGGTTATCTACACTTGATCATTTTGTCCATGGTGGCAAGTGTAATATTGTAAATGGACTCTTTTCTTATGTCATAAATGTTAATGAATTAATAGTGCATTTTATATCCAATTCTCTTTTTCTTTCCTTTTGAAAATCATTCTTATAATATATTCCACTTTCGTTCATTCAGAACCATTTATCAATTAGCACTTAATAATTCAATAGACTTAGAAATTCCTCTGGTTAATTCTGAAATCCCCATAACTGCCATTACTTCAAATGATTCTGAGGTGGAACTCACAGAGGAAAGAGATGAACCTTCCCTAGTGCCTTGTGGGGATGAAACGCGCACCGTAAACCTAGGCACGGAAGAAGTGAAAAGGGAACTTAAGGTTGTGGAGAGTGAAGAATTAGAAGATATGATCAGTTTGCTCAAAGAATTCCTAGACATGTTTTCCTAGAGCTATGATGATATGGTTGGTTTGGACCCTCATATAGCGACGCACAAAATTCCCCTAATTCCGGGGACAATCTCGATAAAGCAGAAATTAAAAAGAATGAATCCTGACACACTGCTCAAAGTTAGGGATGAGGTCAAGAAACAGTATGATGCTGGGTTCCTGGAAGTAGTCAAATATCCCCAATGGATAGCTAACGTTGTCCCGGTAATGAAGAAGGACGGGAGAGTCAGGGTGTGCGTTGATTACAGGGATCTTAATAAAGCTAGCTTGAAAGATGATTTCCCTCTTCCTCACATTGATGTGTTAGTAGACAATGCTGCGGGATTGGGCAGGTGTTCATGTATCGATGGGGCATCAGGGTACAATCAAATCCCAATGGATGAGGAAGACAAGGAGAAAACTGCTTTTATCACTCAATGGGGGGTATTTTGTTATCTGGTCATGCCTTTCGGGTTAAAGAATGCTGGCGCCACCTACCAACGCGCCATGGTCACATTATTCCACGATATGATGCATAAAGAAGTGGAGGTGTACGTGGATGATATGATCATCAAATCCAGGGGAGAAGAGAGCCATGTGCAGGTGATGAGGAAAGTATTCAAGAGACTCAAGAAATATCAGTTGAAACTAAACCCTGCCAAATGCATATTCGAAGCTAGATCTGGGAAATTATTGGGATTCATAGTGAGCGAGAAGGGATTAGAAGTTGATCCGGATAAAGTTCGAGCCATTCAAGAGATGCCATCCCCAAAAACAGAAAGGGAGGTGTGCAGTTTCTTGGGGAAGTTAAACTACATATCAAGGTTTATTTCCAATCTCACCGCTAAGGCTGAGCCTATTTTTAGACTACTCCGAAAGAACAACACCACTCAATGGGATTCAGTTTGTCAAGAGGCTTTCGAGAAAATCAAGCAGTATCTGTCCAACCCACCAGTATTGGTTCTGCCAGTGGCAGGAAGGCCGCTGATTCTATATCTGGCAGTCCAACAAAGCTCAATGGGATGTGTTTTGGGACAACATAATGATACTGGCCGAAAGGAAAGGGCTATTTATTACCTGAGCAAAAAGTTCAATGATTGTGAGTTAAGGTACTCTTTCCTAGAGAAAACTTGCTGCGCGTTAGCCTGGACAGCAAATCGCCTCAAACACTACATGTTGAATCACAAGACATGGCTCATCTCCAGGATGGATCCTATTAAGTATGTATTTGAAAGCCCATTCGTGCCAAGAAGGATAGCCAAAAGGCAGGTCATTCTCTCCCAATATGACATTGTCTATATGACCCGAAAAGTAGTGAAAGGTAGTGTGATCGCTGACCTCCTGGCAGAAAACCCTATCCAGGATTATGAAGCTCTGGATTTTGAGTTCCCCGATGAGCATATTAACGAAGTGGACTGCAGAGAAGAAGAGCCAGCTGATGTATGGGAAATGTACTTCGACGGAGCTGTCAATTTGTCCGGTAATGGAATCGGAGCTGTATTGGTATCCCCAGATGGAAAACACTTCCTGATAGCTATCAAGTTGAGATTTGACTACACCAACAACGTTGCAGAATACGAAGCTTGTGTGATGGGTCTACAGGCTGCCATAGAAATGAAAGTCAGGAAGTTGGAGGTATATGGAGACTCAACCCTGATCATTTATCAAGTCAAGGGAGAATGGCAAACTAAGGATCCGAAGCTAATCCCATATCAGAAGTACTTACTGGAGCTGATTAAGAAGTTCGAAGAAATCTCTTTCACACACCTTAGTCGAGACAAGAATCAATTTGCAGATGCCTTAGTCACCCTGGCTGTTATGGCTCAAATGGAGGAAGGGCAGACGACTCAGGTATTAAAGATTAAAGCAAGGAGTGAGCCGGCTTACTGCTTCATGATCGAAGAAGAACCTGATGGTAAACCTTGGTACCATGACATCTTGCTTTACATCAGAACCAGAGAATTCCCTTCAGGGGCAAGCAAAAATGAAAAGAGGATGATTCGGAGATTAGCATTGGGATACTTCCCCAGTGGAGAAACCTTATACAAGAGGAGCTCCAACGGCGAATTGTTGAGATGTGTGGATGCAAAAGAGGCGAAGAGAATCCTTTTCGAGACTCATGAGGGAAACTGTGCAACCCATGCCAATGGGCATATGATGGCTAAGTAAATCATGAGACGGGGGTATTTTTGGACTACCATGGAAAAGAATTGCGTCGAGTATTTCCGAAAGTGCCATAAGTGTCAAATCTACGCGGATCCGATAAACGTTCCGCCTCACCAATTGTTCAACCTCGTTTCGCCATGGCCTTTCGCAATGTGGGGCATCGATGTGATTGGCCCCATCAACCCTAAGGCATCCAACAGGTATAGATTTATCCTGGTAGCTATTGATTATTTTTCTAAATGGGTTGAAGCGACATCATATGCCCACATTACACAGAACACATTTCTCAAATTCCTCAGAAGTAATATCATCTGTCGGCACGGCCTCCCCAATGAAATCGTCACTGACAATGCTAAGAATTTGAATGGTCCGAAGATTCAGAAATTATGTGATCAATACAAAATCCGACATCTCAATTCCTCACCATACTGTCCCCAGATGAATGGAGCAGTGGAAGCAGCAAACAAAAATCTCAAGAGAATAATCCGGAAAATGACAGTCACTTATAAGGATTGGCATGATATGCTTCCCTACGCTCTTCATACCGGACTTCTGTAAGGACATCAACTGGGGCAACCCCATACTCACTAGCTTACGGGATGGAAGCTGTATTACCTATTGAAGTAGAAATTCCTTCCCTAAGAATTCTGAAGGAATCAGGGATTGATGAGTCGGAATGGATCCAGTCAAGGTTGGACCAATTAAATTTGCTAGATGAGAAGAGGCTAGCGGCGGCATGTCACGGGCAGTTATACTAAAGAAGAATGGCCAGGGCATTTAACAAAGGGGTTCACCCACGTGAATTCCAACCAGGGGACCTAGTCCTGAAGAAAGTGCTTCCGAATCAAAACGATCCCCGGGGTAAATGGTCACCAACCTACAAGAGACCCTATGTGGTTAAAAAAAGCATTTTCTGATGGGGCATTGATCTTGACCCACATGGACGGCGAAGAATTTCCAAGACCAGTGAATGCCGACACCGTCAAAAGATACTACGCCTAAAAAAAAAAAAATCTAGGGGTGAAAACCCGAAAGGGCATCCCAAGAACCAAAAGGGAGAAATAAGGAAGGGGACATGAAACCGAGGATGGAAATAAACCGTCATGGCATGAGGCTCCAGAGTACTTGGAATAATGGCAGTTAAGGGACTTCAAAGTTAACTACAAGGAATATGTGAGATCTATCCTTGTACCCTTTTTCTTTGAAACTGTACCTTTGTTTCTTAAAAACCATAATAAAGTCATACTTTATTCACTTTGCTTTTATCTTTTCCGTATACTCACTTTTTAATATTGTCCTTCTTCAATCCCTTCATCTAATGCGCTATTAATCAGTTAAATTTTGCCATAAGATTAGGATTTGAAAATTGATAACCTCACGTACTTTGCTATGAGATTTTCAGGGAATGGCCTAAAAAAAAAAAAAAAAAAAAACTAGAGGTGAAAACCTGGAAGGGCGCTTCTAGTCAAATGGACGAAAGGAAAGTGAAAACCCGCAAGGGCGCTTTTTGCAAAATAAGAAGAAAGCCAAGAACAGAAAAGGGGCATCCAAAGAAATAAGATCGTAGGTCAAGTCTTGTAACTCGTCGTCCATTAATCATTGGCCTTCGGGATCCTGTTAAGTACACTTTGTCTTGGAGGAACTTCTCGTATCGAGATTAGACTTGCTTTGTAAGTTGATTTTAAATTCCTGCATTTAAATTTCCTGTTAATCAACCTCTGGTTCCTTGATCTAAGTTGATTTTAATTTTTAGCATTTTAAATTTCCTGTTATCAACCTCTGGTTCCTTGATCTAAGTTGATTTTAATTTTCAGCATTTAAATTTCCTGTTATCAACCTCTGGTTCCTCGATCTAAGTTGATTTTAATTTTCAGCATTTTAAATTTCCTGTTAATCAACCTCTGGTTCCTTGATCTAAGTTGATTTTAATTTTCCTGCATTTAAATTTCTTGTCAATTAACCTCTGGTTCCTTGATCTAAATTGATTTTAATTTTTCTGCATTTAAATTTCCTGTCAATCAACCTCTGGTTCCTTGATCTAAGTTGATTTTAATTTTCCTGCATTTAAATTTCTTGTCAATCAACCTCTGGTTCCTTGATCTAAGTTGATTTTAACTTTCCTGCATTTAAATTTCTTGTCAATCAACCTCTGATTCCTTGATCAAAGTTGATTTTAATTTTTCAGCATTTAAATTTCTTGTCAATCAACCTCTGGTTCCTTGATCAAAGTTGATTTTAATTTTTCAGCATTTAAATTTCTTGTCAATCAACCTCTGGTTCCTTGATCTAAGTTGATTTTAATTTTCCTGCATTTAAATTTCCTGTTAATCAACCTCTGGTTCCTTGATCTAAGTTGATTTTAATTTTCTAACATTTTAATTCCCTGTTACCAACCTCAGGGTGCCGACCCAAGTGGGTTTTAGTTTCCTGACTTTAATTTCAAATTTCAAATTTTAGTCGTCCAAAATATGGGTCTGAATCTTTACATAATCCCTACACAGAAATTTTTTTCCAGTAGGAATTATATAAAGAGGGGCAGCTGTCGACACCATATTTTGGCCGATCCTCGAAACCAATAAACTTTGAAGCCGATCCCCAACATATAGTCTCCCCTTTGCCAAATAACCACATTTCCGATCTCTCCTCAAAAGGAATCTAATCAATACTAAGTCTCCATATCATCTAAAGCCTCACCGATCTCTCAAACTAATTGTCAAATCCCCTGACCAGTCAATTACATTCCCGATCTCTCTTGTCAAACGAAATTGAACCAACACTAGATCTTTATGTCACCAATTTTATTGCCGATCTCCCTTTTAAAAGTTTAGGAATAATCAAGTTAAGGTTCCAATCCGGTTTAATGATGATTCCGATCTTAAGTATCCAAATTAAATTTCCAATTTTAATCGAGTCCCGTTTAGCATTGGTTCCCAGCCGATCTCATGCTTATTGTGTTTTCCGACCTCTTACACTTAGATTAATAATCACTTTTAGATGTTGTTCTAATATGCTCAGACAATCAAGTGCTTATGCAATTTAGAGACATTCCGATCACATCCAATCATTGAACAAAAAGGGAATTTCATTTCATTTCATTTTAAAATTTATACAGGTCATTCGGCTGGGGGATCACCCCCAGCCTGATCTACATTTTGTTCGCTCCCTCTCTCACCTTCGGCCTCCTCCTCGCTTTCCTCTTCGTCTTGGGGAGCTAGGTCGACCATCCAGGAGAAGTCCTCCTCGGGATAACACTTCTTGAGCTTGGCCAAGAGATCCCTGTGAGCATTCACATAAGCGCTGGCCTCCCTTGTCACCGCCTCTTCTTCTTTCGCTTGGAGCTCCTCAGTGAGGTGAGCTACTTCACCGGCCCGGAGCGCTTGAACTTCTTCAAGAACATGATCTTGCTCGGCCAGAACATGAGCTTGCTCGGCCAGTTTATCCTCATAGAACTTCATCCGCCCCTCAACTATAGCTGGTCTGACTATTTTAACTATTTATATCCATAAATAAATATTTATAAATATGCATGACTATGCCAGATATACAAATAATATTGAAATTACAAAAATAACTAATATCTAACTCACAGATTGATTGACTCAACTATAGCTGGTCTGACTAAAAGGAGAAGATGGTCGGCTTGATCACTATATAGACACACTGACCTCTATTAATTTACTAATAAAATTAACCAATTAATTTAATTTACAAAAGCTAGAATGAATCCTAAGGTTTTGCTAAAATTTCGATAGAGTCTCTCCTATAACTGGATCTGACCTCCTGTAAGAAAATTTAATAAAAGTAATGCACAGGACCTCAGGCCCACAACAACAACATCACAAGCCCTTACGAGGTCTACAAGAACCTAATCTAAGTTTAACCATCCAAACTCCAGCTCAGGTCCCTAATTTCCTCTAAAGTCTAAATAATTATTTTTAGCATTTCAAAATTATAAAAATATTCCTCGAGGTCCTCTACCTCATCCTTGTATTGATTAAGTTCATTTTACTTTATTTACTCAACCAAGAATATTTTACAGATTTAATCAGCTAGCTTAAATAAGGCAAAAATTATACAACTTTAATTAGGGACTACCTTTACAAATTCTATTAACTGAAACATGTTCGAAACATTTGAAAACACTAGAAATGATTATAAACATGACCACCTTTTGGAGCGGCCTGCCAGACATTAAAACTGAGCTGAAAACTCAGTCTCAAGTATCTGTGAGCTATCGCCAATTCAATTGCACCTAAAAAAAATTCCATATATTGTTATTAATTATCATATAATTATTTTTAATTTATGAGAATTGAAAAGGCTAAAAAATTTCACCAGTCAATTTAGGCTGTCCAATGATCGCCTTTTTCAAACGGTACCCTATCAAAGCGTGGTGAGTTAAACGGTGGTCTTGGATCTTCGATCTGATAGTCAAATTGGCTAGAATCTCACAAAAATGGCCACCAAATCCGGCATAGTTGGTCCCATCTGAAAAAGTTCTCCACCAGGTGTCTTTAGCTGTTGGAATCACTCCGATTGGACATTTGGATTGCCGATATGAACATTCAATGTTTGGGACCCATTTTCTCTCTTTAACTAAAAACCATGCTATTACCTCCCATTACTATCAATTCTTGGCTCACTGCTGTCACTTGAAGTCCCTAGTCACTCGCCGTTCATCACTGTCCATGGGTGAGGTGTTGGCCAAAGCAAAACAAGGAGGGAAAGAAAGATAACGTGAGAGGGAAAGAGAGAATGGTGTGGGAAGAGTATCTATAACATTTCAATTTTTATTTTTGTTAACTAATCCTTTTCTTTGGATTTAGATGTGATTGATGCCCAGATCCATTTGTTATAATTTATTTTTTTTTAATATTATAAAATATATGTAATAAACTTATTAAATAATATTTTAAAATTTAAAGAATTAAATGTTTGAAATTCCAATACTATTAATTCTCATTCCTGTTCAAAATTTTTTTGTTTTCCATGTTGCCAGAGGAGCAAGTTTACTTTTGAGTTTGACTAGCATATTTCTCCGCAAGTTGTGGTGTTTCTTAGTTAATAGTTTTTAATGTGTTAATTTATTTATCTATATATTTAATTATTAGACTCGGCTGTGATACTACTGTACATACAGGTATTGTATTTATTAATAAAAATTAAATGGCTTGTGCATGTTGAGTATTAGGGTTGAGTTAAGCTCCTCTAGTTGCGGATTTTCAACAAATATCAGGTTGAGTTAGACCTAATAAATTTATAATATTTTATTTTATTTTATTTTTGTTTTGCATGTTGAGCCTTGATTTTGGTGTGATCATGGGTTTGGGAGCAGTGAGGCTTACTGTGGGCTTCGGAGGCTTTTTGTTGGCCCAAGTCCTAATGCTAGTTCAGCCCATAGAGTTAGGTTATGACATAGAGACAATCTACTTTCAAAGATCAGTTAAGTAAAGAGATCGATGCCTTTTGAGATAGGAACAATCACATCTAAATAAGGAATGGCAAGTTAACAAACTCTACGCAAAATCAATTATACTTCATTTTTCAAGTTTATTTCTGCTACTGACTTGAGTGTCGGAGTAGCTACGAGCTAGCCACCAACCCTCGCTTGTTTTTTGGTTCTCAAGTGGCCTTTGATCCAATCAAAGGGAGCAAATCAAGTACCCAAAAAACTCTCGGAAACATCAATAAATAAAGCCAATATTTATTTTATATTTTAATTTTATGTAATATTTTGACTAAATTAATCGTTTAATTTTTCCCATTTATCATTCTCTTAATAATAATATTTTCTCAGTCTTGGTTAAGCTATGTGTAGCTCGACATAGTCAAACCGAGCTATTTGATGCTCGAGCTAGTCTTTCTTGATTGTGTTGACCTTCTAACTAACTTTTGACTTTTTGACCACCATACTGGGTTTTTTACTGCCATACTGGTTCTATTGACTTTTTAACTTAGTTTTTGATAGATTATATTAAGCAGTGCCAAGTAATACAACTAAAACAAATGAAATATAAATATTTCATGATTTATGGCTGAGAAAAAAGTGAGAATTTTGATCCTATCACTTATAATGATAGTGATGAAAGTTTTTTTTTTTTCAAAATGTTAAAATCATCAAAATTTATGAAATATCACAAAGCAACACATCTGAAATTAGAATAAGAATCACACACAAATTAAATCTTCAATTAATAGTTCTTTTTACAATCTTAAAATAAAAACTAAAACATTTCATCTATAATAAAATATTTAAATTTATATAATGCTAATTATTACTATTTTCATCGACCACTATCTCATTACATAAATACTTGATAAAATAATCTTTATTTAATATAAATAACTTAATTCTAATAACATCAAAGTTTAATTTAATATAATAGTAATAACATGCTTAAATAAATTCTTGGAAATGTTTATAAATAAATAAATCAATAATATTAATTTAAATTTCTAAAGAATAGTAATTTTATTAAAATAATATCCAATTAAAATATTTTATCATTATTATTTTTATTTTGAAAACCAAAAAATTCAGGTTGCTACAATAGATCGCTTAAGAGATCGTTTCTAAGCTCATATTCATCAAGTGTTCAGACTTGAGCTCGGTTAATCTGGGTTCATTAGGATCGATTTTAGGCTCTTTTATATCACTAGTCCTCACACCCCCCCCCCTCCCTCTCCCTTCCCCTAGAAAAAGTTCAAATCTTTAGGTTTGGAAAACTTCTATGATGTCTCAAATCCTGGTGTGAATTGATGACGCCCCCCCTCGGAAACTTCAAAAGTTGTGTTTGAGGTAAAATTGTGGTCGCTCTTCAAATTTTTTGGCAATTAATGCTTGCTTCGTTGTATATTGATACTGCTATGAGTGAATAGCTTTACTTTCCCTTTAATATTTTCTTCTAACTAGTGAGTTTCCTTTTCCACTGTGATTCTGGCGAAGCTATCTTCATCAAAAGCTATAAGTAAAGTGTGTTTCATTCTTATTTTTCTTTCCTCTTTTCTTTATTGTTTTTTTCTTAAAAAAATGAGCGATATTGATAGTTAAGAAGCTGTGAGTACTCCATCCATCCAATATTTATAGAGCTCAGATGAGGATGTAGGGACTGGCAGCAGTGCCTACTTGGCCACAATACAGTTTATATAGAACTCAACTAAGTCTACCGGTGTAAGATGAAAACCCAAAAACTAAGAGAGGAATCTCTTCCAATAGACGAGGTTCCCTCCATTCTACTCTTGGCTGATCTACATTGAATAAGTGAAGAGTTTCATCTTTTAAATGATCAATTTGAGTTGATAAGGTGCCATGGAGATTTTCGCGCCAATCATGATTTCGAGGAAAAAGTTTAGGCACGAGGAGTAGTTAAAGGCTAGTCTGCAATTCCCTTTAGAGCAATTTTACATAAATTTGCTAAACTATCATCAAATTTGCATTACTCAATTTCACTCGAACTCTTGGTAGATGTTAGTAGCTTTTCATGGTCTCTGTCGAGCTAAAAATCTGATGCCAATGGTTAAAATTTTTTCCGCTATTCATCGCCTTGAGAGGCAAAAAATTGAAAAGTACTAGTTTTTCTAAGCTAAGTCAAACTGCGGCCTTCACCAAACTCCCATCATCTCTAAAAATTTGGAAAGATAAATTTTTTATTCTTCAGAGCAAGGATCCTTGTGGTTTTAAGGGCATTCCAAGGAGTTGGAACAACTTTGTTGAAAGGCATCAGATGGAGATCTCTTGAATTAAGAGGAGGATATGGCGATGTTCAAGTTGAAGAATCAAACGAACACCTACCAGTACGTAAATGCCAATATCGTGATGCTGAATTGAAGTGGTGGTTAGCCAATGTGGTGGCTGGAGAGAACACTCCCCTATAACTTACTAATCTTGGACTTAGAAAGAGTAATAACTTAATTCTTGTGCTCTATTCAGTTTGATCTCACTAACTTCTTTTTCTGTACAAGTAAGGCTGGAACTAAGGCTGATAAGGTTGCAAAGAAGAGAAAGAGAGAGCTTGCCAAATTAGGAACAGCATCACAAGCTACTACTCTAGTAAAAGTTAGGAACAACCACCTCCAAAAAGGGTCCAAACTGAAGATTTGAGCTCACCTGCTCCTGCTCAAAATGAGCCTATCGATAAGGGATCTCCTCTGATTTTAGACCAGCCTATAACTCAGCTGTCGATTTTGACTATTTTGGGAGGTGGCTCGTCAGGGCAACTAACCTCAAGAGGAGCCCAGTGTAAATGTTTATGTTTAAGCTCACAGTAATCTGCTTGTTAAAATGCTGAAATGATACCCGAATCAAGACTTCTCCTAGCTTGAAAAGCTCACCCCTTGTGCTAGAGTAGAGACTGATAGTAAGAGTGAAGAGGCCAGAGGATCTAATAGTGTAAATGATGTTGTTTTGGCTGGTGGAGATCCACCTATCACATGAATTTGTACTTATTAAGTTTTAATGAAACATTTTCTTATTTTGCATTTTTACCAAACTACCAAATATCTGATCGCATATGATAAATCCCTTGATCTTAAACTTTGAACTTCAATATTTAAATGACCTATATAATAGGTTCCTTGGTATTTAGGACCCAAGCTTTAAGCTATTAATCTTTCATGAGTTTGGATGGATGGAGATCTTTTTATGTTTTTAGACCCTTAGTAGGACCAAGGTTTAAGCACATTTAGTACTTTAGAATAAGTGTAAATGCCTCGAAGAAGGTCTTTAGGCCTCAAATTCTTTCGATGAGATTGATGCCTCAAATGAGGTGCTAGTCTCAGAGGAAGATTGTGCTTCGAACGAGGTCTTGGTGCCTCAGATGAGGTTCTAGTGCTTCGGATGAGGTTTTATGAGATTGGATTTGCTGAATTCTAAACATTCTTTATTGTTAATATTTCTTCAAGTTACAAATATTCCAGGCTTATAAGCTCCAAGTTAGATCACTTTTGAAATCACATATGGACCTTCCCAATTGCTCCCTAGTTGGCCATTTTTTTGAAAGCTTATACCCTTAAAGTTTTTGCTTGGTCCATATTGAATTTGAGTTCTTCTTCATTCATTGCCACTTTTAGATTTTCAGTTTGGGAACTTAGAACTCTGAATTCAGTAGGGATCATGGCCTCAGAGCTGTAAGTAAGAGAGAAAGAAGTTTAACCTATTGCTTATTTATGAGTTATTCGAAAAGCCCATAAAACATATGGAAGCTCTTCTGGCCATCTTCCCTTCGCTTTATCTAATCTTCCTTTTAAGCCATTTAGGATAGTTCAGTTAGTTATCTCTATCATACCATTGGTTTATGTGTGATATGTTGAAGCAAACCAAAGGTCGATAGCCCACTCTGAACAAAAATTTCTAAACTTGTGTCCTTCAAACTTAGTTTTGTTGTCGGTGAAAATGATCTTAAGAATGCCACTACGACAAAAGATGTTTTGTTTGATAAACGATATGGCTTCGTTGACCATGATGAGCTGTGTTGCCTCAGCCTCAAGCCACTTAGTAAAGTGGTCAATGGCTATGATGACATATTGCTGAGATCCTAAAGCTTTAGGAAAGGGTCCTAGTACATTGATTCCCCATTGACATAACAGTCAGAGACTGAAAAATGTTGATAATTTTTTTACTGGGGTTCGAGGGATAAAACCATGATCCTGACATTTCCTGCATCACTGAACTAAGTTTTTAGCATCGTCAATCACTGTGGGCCCAAAATACCCTTGTTAGAATGCTTTTTTGGCGATTTTCTAATCTACTACATGACTTCCACATAGACCATTGTGGATGTCGATTAGAATTTTTTCTCTTTCTTTAGGCAAAATGCATTTTAACCATTGCATGAAGGACTTTCTATAGAGCCACCCATTAAAGACACTGTATTCGAATGACTTTTGCACTATCTTCTTTTCTTCTAATTGGTCATCGGGTAGAGATCCATATTTAAGGTAATTGAAGATTGGGGACATCTAAGTTGAACCAATGTCAATTGGGAGAACTTCCTTCTAATCTATTGTTGGATGATTTATCTCTTCTAGATGGATTAGCTAGGAGAGATGTTGCTCTCTTGCTGCTGCCATTTTGGCTAAGGCATCGGCTTTGCAGTTCTCTCCCTTAGGGCTTTAAATAATTATGACTTCCCCTAAATTAGATTGAATTTCAGCTAGAAGTTCTTGGATTCTTGTCTTATACTTCCTTAGGTTCGGATCTTAAACTTGAAAATTTCCTTGACATTGATTCACCACTAATTTGAGTCAGAATATATAATAACATTCGGGGTTCTTACCTCTTTCATGATGCGTAAGGCTATTAGTAAAGTTTCATATTCAGCTACGTTGTTTGTGGCTTAAAAATTTAAGCATGCTGCATACTTGAGTTTAATGTTGTGGGGGCACTCTATTACAATTCCTATGCCTAATCCGTTTGCTCCCATTACTCCATCAACCCATACATTCCAAGTTATCTTCTACTTTATTTATGCTTATAGGATTAGTGCTAATTTTGCTATAAAGTTAGCCAAAACCTATGCTTTTAATGTTGTTTGAGGGACATACCTGACATCATAGGCTCCCAAAATTACTGACTAGGTTGCAAGATGCCCTGTGTGTTCGATCTCTATAAAATCTTTCTCAGTGGATAGTTTGTGTGCACTTCGATTGTGTGAGATTTGAAGTATGATTTGAGCTTTATGGTTGCCAAAAGAACTGCAAAAGTTAGTTTCTCCAAAATTGGATAATTGTGTTTAGTGGCATTTAGGACTTGACTTGTGTAGTAAATTGGTCATTGTTGCCCATCCTCCTCTTTGATAAGGACCAAACTTACTGTTTCCTTGATAATTATAATATGAAGACACAAGATCTCACCTTGCCAAGGCGAGTCTAATAAAGAAGTGTTAGTTAAGAATTTGTTTAACTCATCAAATGCTCCTAGACAATCTCCCCATTTGAAACTTTTTCAAGCTTTGAGTGCTTTGTAGAATGGTAAACACTTTGTTGCTAAGCAAGACATAAATCGTCCTTGAGTCATTATCCTCCCATTCAACCTTTGGATCTTTTTGATATTCTTTGGAGGTTGCATCTCTATGATAGCTCTAATTTTCTCTCGATTAGCTTTTATTCCTCTTTTTGAGATCAAGTATCCCAAAAATTTTTTGGCTTTTACCCTGAAGGTGCACTTTTCTGGGTTGAGCTTTATTCCCACTTTGTCAAGGATGATGAAAGCCTCTACAATGCCCTTGGCATGATCTTCTAACTTTTTGCTTTTTATGATCATATCATCCACATGTACCTCTACTGTCTTACCTATCAAAGATTCAAAAAGTTTGCTTACCAGTTTCTAGTAAGTGGCTCCTTCATTTTTTAAACCAAATGGCATTACATTATAATAATAAACTCCAAAATCAGTTATAAATGTTGTTTTTTCCTCATCCTCTAGGTTCATTTTAATTTGGTTATACCCAGAGATGGCATTGACCAAAGAACAATCCAAGTGTCCTGCCATGGAGTCCACTAACTTATCAATCATGGGTAAAGGATAATGATCTTTAGGGCATGCTTTGTTCAGATCAGTGAAATCAACGCATATTCTCCACTTGCCATTTGATTTTTTCACTAGGACCACATTTTTCAATGATGTTGGATACTTAAACTCTCTTGTAAGTCCTGCTTTTAATAGCTTCTGGATCTCCTCTACCATTATCTGCTGCCTATCACTAGTGATTTTTCTTTTTTTTTTTTTATTGAACTAGTTTGGCGTTCAAATCAATGTTAAGGCTGTGTACCATAAATGTTGGGTCTACTCCTGTAACCTCTTCTAAACTCCATGCAAAAGTGGTCGATCTGTTGGATAGAACCTTAATTAACTTTTGTTTATCTGATCCCTAGAGTGCACTACCGATCCTCACTTTCTTTCCGAGGCCTAACTCGATCTCTTCTATTTGATCTGCTGGTTTAGGAGAGACACTGCTTTCTAGTTTTTCCAAGAGACCAATTGGTAAAGTGACTCTTCTTGTGACCTTGGTGGATTGGTTGTAACATTCCTAAGCTAATTTCTAGCTTCCTCTAACCACAACAATTCCTTCTAGAGTTGGGAGTTTTAAGCATAAATAATCCATGTTAAATAAAATGTTAGTACCATTCAAGATAGATTGTCCCAAGATCACGTTGCATGATAATGGAATATCTACTACGAAAAATTCATCATATATGGATCATTTGAACTTTTATGACCAATGACCATTGTTAGATTTATGGTTCTAGCTATTGGTACAGTTTTGTTGCTGAGGCCGTCCAAAGGAAACATTAGCTTGGTGAGAACAATTTTCTTTAATCTAAGCTTTTCATAAACCTCAAGGGTTATCAGATTTATCGAGCTTCTTGTATCAGCTAAGACTTGCCAAACCATATACCTATTCAATAAAATATTTATCACTAAAAGGTCAGAATGAGGTTCATTAATATTTTCATAATCTGTAGGGTCGAAAGTGATTAAATCTTTGCATAAAGATTCCATGTCAACAAAGAAAACATTTTTTGAGCAAGCTATTTTTGTTGCTCTTTTACCCTTTCCTTTGTGACTGTTGAGACCTCCAGCTATGACATTGATAATGCCTACTGGCTCTTCTATATTGATTTTTTTTTCTTGATTTTTTTCCCTCGAAATTTCCTCTCTCCTTTTAGTTTGATTGTCCTTGGTGAATCTCTTTAGGTTCCCTTCTATAATGAGTCTTTTGATCTCATCTTTGAGTTGCCTACATTCTTCTGTTGTATGACCATAGTCATCATGAAATCGGCAGGACTTGTTCCTGTATCTCTAGCTGGTAGTTTCTGGTTTTATTTTTCATGGCCACTTTATTTCTTGACCATTCTTTTATATCCACATTAATATTCAAGCTCTTAACTCTTGGTGTGTATTTATTATACCAATCTCTCCGAAGGGCTTATCGGTATTATCCATAAGATCTCCGATCATTGTTTGGCTTTTCATTCCTCCTCTCCAAACTCTGCATTACTCCTTTTTCTTCCTTTAAGGTTGTTCTCTCATCATCAAGGCTAATGTACTTTTGTGCTCTTTCTATCAATTATTCCTAATCCTAAGTGGGGTTTTTTTATGAGAGAATCCTCGAATTTAATATTCTTGGATCCTTTTTTCATTGCCTCGCAAATAGTCTCATGATTGAGGCTCTCAATTTTTATTGCCTCTACATTGAACCTGGATACATAATCTCTGAGACATTCTCCTTCTGATTGCCAGATCTTGCTTAGATCTGAATATAATTTCTTAAGTGGGATGCAACTGACATATTTCTATTTAAATGAGCTTGCCAGCTACTTAAAGTTTGTTATTGATCTGATCGACAATCTCTAGTACCACTTTTATGGCAACCTTCTTAAAGTCATCAAAAAAGCCCTACACAAAATGAAATTATTAACATTTTATAATAGCATGGTTATACAAAAGTTTGGTAAATGGCTTCTAGGATCGGAGGTTCTGTCATACTTTTGCAAAGTTGGTAATTTAAATTTTGATCAAAAAATCTTTGACGGGATCTAATAGCTCAAAGGTGAACCATCACCCATCCCATTATTGTCATCCTATGGGTTTCTCTAGAACTTTTTTATTGCTCGAGCAATTTTCTGTTTTAAAGCATTTTACTCAGAATCTAAACCCTCATATTTGAGTGCTCTCTTTTTACTTTGGCTTTGCTATTTCTTGACTTTACTTCTCTAACTAGATCCCTAGACGGTATTACGACTATGGGAGGTGGAGGCGGTGGTGGTGGCATTGCCAAAATGACTAGTGTGCTCCTCTTTGTGCTTTGTTCATATTCTCTTTTCAACAACTCTAGCATGGCCTCCATTTCTTTAATTTTTAGGATCATTGAGTTAGGTCCAAGAACACTTATCGGTTGATTTCCTTGAACCAAAGCACCTATAAGCAAGTCTCCTGTACTTGGTAGGGTACCCGGGTTATTGCCTGAGATGTATGAAGGTGTTTTTCCAAAATTTAAACCTACATTAGCCATTAAAAGTGATATAAACAAGAACAAAAAATTCTAGAAAAATCATGGAAACAAAGTTAAAAGAAATATTAGAGAAAATAACTGATGGCATTTCTCATAGACTACACCAATTAATGATATAAAAGAGCCTAAAACTGATCTTGATGAGCTCGGATTAACCGAGCTCAGGACGATCTCTTAAGCGATCTATCATGGACACAATCTAATTTCCAAGATCAATTAAGCAAAGAGATCGACGCCTTTTAAGATCGAAACAATCATAGATCACACCGTTATCACGGCCAATATTAAACATAACAATTAATACATGTTCTGTTATGACCTAAATAAGGAATGAGCAAAGATCTAGCTGATATTTCATATAGTTGCCATCCCAATCCTTATATAAATAGAGTTGAGGCTTAGATCAAGGTACGTTAACAAACTCTTTACAAAATCAATTATACTTCATTTTCCAAGTTTATTTTTCTACTGACTTGAGTGTTGGAGTGGCTACGAGCTAGCCACTGACCTTCACTTGTTTTTTGGTTCTCAGGTAATCGTCGATCCAATCAAAGGGAGCAAATCAAATAACTAGAAAAACTCTCGGCAACATCATTTATGTAAAAGGAGAAAGCTAACAGCTATTATTAAGTTATTATGTCATTCTCTTGAAAACCACTCAATACAGAAGTTTTATTTTAATAATATTAAAGTAATTCTCTAGATTATAAAGTCTTAAATTTAAATTTTAGTTAAAGTCAATTATATTAAGTAAAAAACTTATTTAACTTGAATTTGTACACTTTATTTAATTTAAATCGAAGTGAATTAATTTGCTAGTTATTGCCATCAATTTCTTGTTATGATAAGGTTGTTTGATTTTGATATTTTCCACCTCTTTGCACGTATTATAATAGAAGTCTTCAAAAACTAAAACATAAAATGATTCAATAATTCATGCGCACAATACTAAATACACTCCCAAAATAAAAAACCAAGCATTTGCAGTATCTCTACTTCACAATCATCTACTAATAAAGTATCGTGAGAAAAGCAATATTAATATTAATCAATTTTAACTTAATAATATTAAAAATATTTTTAAAATTTTGAAATTTAGATTTGAATTTTGTTAAAGGAGGATGATTTTGGTATAATGGTATAGTTAGTACATTAGGATATGCAAGTCACATGTTCGAGTCACAAAATAATCTCTACATAACAAAAATAAGGTTGCATATATTAACCCTCTTTAGAGTAGATAAGTGGTGTATATTTCATGCAATGAGTCACTCTTTTATTTTGCTCCTTTCGTAACTCAGCTCATGGATTGCCATTGATCTTTCTTTGGTTAGCAGTGAGGCTTCTCTTTTTCTTTGATTTTCAACTATTTTCTTAGTTAATAAGAATAGTTTTTCTATATCCATGAATTTTTTTCATTGATTTGTGTAATTTTTTTCTTCCTAAAGATAACCATCAATGACTTTTGTTTGCATCCTCTTAATGAGATATTTAAGTTTTGAAGAAAAGTTGTCTTTACATTTCTTGAACATCTTTGTCTCAACTTATAGTGAACAAGATCTTCATGAAAATATGAAAATGAATTTATGTAATACTATTAGTTTGTAGATGGCAGAGAATTGGATCTATTTACTCAAAGATCTTGTTTTTTAATTTATCTACAACATCTGTGTATGCAACGATAAGCAATATTTATATATATGTGTGTGTGTGTGTGTGTGTGTGTGTGTATTTTGATTTGCCATAAAAAAAATCTGAAATATGTTAATTTTTGCATTTAAACCCTGAAATTTGCATAATTACCAATTAAACTTTCATGTTTGATTGATGTCTCAAATTGACCCGATCGTCAAAAAACCATTAGTATACTTAACGAGAGTTTCACGTCAGCTGCCATATCACATTGGAGAGGCCACAATAGAATTCCAAATTAAGGTTAATTGCCAAAAAAAAAATAAAGTTTTTCAATTTTTGCAATTAAAACTTGAAGTTTGCATAATTGCAAATTAAACTCATATGTTTGATCACTATCTCAAATTGACCCGACTGTCAATAAACCATTAGCATGTGGTGATTGGAAGGTAATTGTAATGATTTTTATTTTGACTATTTTGGTTGAGAACTACATTATATAATTAAGTTTATTGATAGCCAAAATTAATGGGCATTTGATTTTAGGGAATGACAGTTCTTTCTTTCATTGGTTTGATCCACCTTACAATAGCAGGAGAAGGAGCTACTGACACATTTGCTTCAGCAAATAAATACTCTTAAAGAGAAAGTTGCAGAGTTAAAAGAGATTAACAATAAATCACTGAGAAATGAATACAACTCAATGAAAAGTGTAGTTAAAATAATACATTGATTAATGATTTTCAAAGTAGAGTTAAAGTATTGATAATGACCAAAAAAATTTAAGGGATGAAATAGTTTATTTGAAAAAAGAATTGACTGTATAGAGGAGGAAGAATTTGATTTTGTTTTATTTTACTCTATTTCTAATGTTGTATTATGTTGTCAAGTATATATATAGTAACAATGAACAAGCTTTATTAATGTTGGCTTGAATGTGTAGGCTTATTAAAATGGGATAAGATAATTGTACCTGCAGAACAAAATTTTGCTTGTAATTATTTTTTATGTGGGCAGATCTTTGTAGTGGGTATTCTTTCTCTTCTTTATGTTGGATTATTTATTTGTATCTGGATGTGGATTAGCAATAATCAATGGTTAGGCTCATTAACAGATTAAATAATGATATCAAATAATAAGTTTAGTAATTTGCAATATCTAAATGGATTGGATAATGTGATTGGGCAAGCCTATAATGGGTCAAGCTGTCCATAAGCCCACTAAGAAAGAGGGCCCAACTCTCAGTCTTATATATATATATATATTCTGATAACCCCATTTAATATTAGATAGAATTCAGATAAAATTTGAACGTTGATAGAATTTGAACGTTGTGGATATTGAGAGTTGTGAACCTACCCTTTTGCTTTCTTTTCTCTGTTCTTGATTGTTCGTAGAAAATCATGGATACAAGCATATTTTCATGTATACATATTCTCTAATCATGTAATCTATAATAATTAAATTTATATATATAACAATTGGTATCAGAGCCTCGTTAGGGATTACATTTTTTTTTTGTTAATTTCGTTGTTGTATATTTGAATATTAGTCTCAGCAAACAAATATTGAATTTGATTTCATGGTTTGATAAACAGATTTTTTTTATGTTAAATACTTAAAATATATATATATATATATATATATATATATATATATATATATATATCGGCCATGATTGTGCTGAACATGACAATTGCGCATAACAATTTGTGTGTGTGTGTATTGAATTTCAAAATCCATATGATTGTATGTTAGTTTTCGAAACAATACATAATATATTCGTATAGTGATTATGATTGAATTCCGTAACCCATATGAAACCTGCATACTGTCACATGTAATTAATTTAACAAAAGCCAAGAGCATAAAATATTTACAATTTTGTTTGGTTATGTATTTATTAATTATGGTAATATTATGTATTTATTAATAGTTATTGGTTTTGTTGGACTAATTATGTTCAGGCATATTGAGAACATATTCATAAGTAGCAACATTATTACTATGTTCATAATATAGTGTCCATGGAAATTCTGATTATAGTAAACACTTTTATGATTATGAGCTCACCTATCGTGGGACTAATCATAAAATTGTTTTGTTAATTTGCTTAAAAATTTATTCCATGGATTCCAAGAGTTATTTGGATTATATTAATAGTGGATATACCCATCAGTATAACACTATTAATATAATAAGTTATTGTTAGTTGTAATATTATTTGTTGATTGTCTTCAATATTCTTTAATATCCTATCGGTATAAAGTGTTAAAAATATTGGTTTATATATATATATATATATATATATATATATATATATATATATTGATGAGTTCAATGAGTTTTCTTGATTTTATTGTAATCCGGGACCCTTAGGCAGGATTATAATAAATAACAGTTTTGTACATAATTGCTTTCTTAGCTGGATCTGAAAGAAAACTTTAGTTTTGTGATTATATTATATACGTGATTGACGTTTCCTCTGTTGTTTTATTTCTAGCTGTTGTTTCTATGTAATTATCTGCTGTGAAAACTTTGAATGGCTACAATTTTGATGATTGGAAAGAGTCTCTGATCATGTACCTAGCAATAGCCCAACTGGATTTAGCCTTAAGGGTTGATGCACCTACTGAACTTACTAATGAATCCACTGTTGCTAAAAAGCCTTATCATGAAAAGTGGCAAAATTCTAATAGGGTTTGCTTAATGGTAATGAAGTATACTATAGATAAGTCCATAAGATAGGGTATTCTTGATAAAGAGACTGCTAAGGAATTTTTGCAGGTTGTTGCTGAAAAGTTTAAAAAGTTTGACAAGGCTTAAAAGAGTCATTATCTTTCTTTGCTAGAGCACACCCAATATGATGGTGTTAGTAGTGTACGGAAACACATCATGACACTTACAAGTTATTTCAACAAGGTCAAGTCTTTTGATCTTGATTTGGGAGAAAGTTTTCTGGTCTGGCACATTCTTGAATCTCTTCCACCTCAATTTAAAATTCTCAAGACTTCTTATAACTCCCAATAAGGGGAGTGGATAGTTGATCAGTTGATAGCCATTGCGTGCCAAGAAGAGGAATCTATGAGGAAAGGGAATACTCCTTCTATTAATTATGTTTTTTAAGGGTCTAGTAGCAAGACTAATGAGATATTTCATAAGGATAAGAAGCCTAAAGCTAAATTTGAGAACAAGAATGGTGGTAAGCATGACCATAATTTAACAGTTAAGAAGAAGCCCTTCAAAGGCAAGTGCAATTATTGTAAGAAGCCTGGCCATAAGTTGGAAGACTGTTTTAAGCTTAAGAAGAAGCATGAGAAGGAAGGTAATAATCTAGAACTTGCCCCTCTAGCTCTAGTATGTTTTGAATCAAATGTTGTTGATATTCCTTCCAATTCTTGGTGGTTGGATTCTGGTGCTACCATTCATGTTTCAAATTCCTTACAGGGGTTCAAAAACATGAAGAAGCCAAGTGAAAAGGAGAAGACTATTTTAGGAGTAAATGGAGTTGCAATAGTAGAACTCATAAGGACTTTTTCTTTGAATTTATCTTCTAGACTTGTGTTGGAATTAAATGATACTATTTATGTTCCTTCTTCAAGGAAAAATTTAATTTCCAGTTTTATTTTAGATAAGTGTGGTTATGTGTTTCTTGAAGGCAATGGAAAAATTATTATTTATTTTAAATCTGATATTGTTGGTTCTGCCATTTTATGCAATAGTTTATATATGTTGGATTTAAATTATGTACCTTTTCAATCTATTGATGTTCCTATCAATGTTGTTATTGGGCAGAAACGTCAAAGAGTTAATGAGAACTCCTCAATATTATGGCATAGACGTTTAGTCACATTTCTAAAGAAAGATTAGAAATGATAGTTAAACAAGGTGTCTTGCATAATCTGGATTTCTCTAATTTTAATACATGTGTTGATTGCATTAAGGGAAAATTTTTTGCTAGAGCTAGAAATAAAGGGGCAATTAGGAGTGAAGTTGTGTTGAATTTGATTCATACAAATATCTGTGGACCTATTTCTCCTGTTGCTATGGGAGGTTTTAAATACTACATCACTTTTATTGATGACTATTCTAGATATGGTTGGATTGATCTTCTTTATGAGAAGTATAGTTCCTTAGATGCCTTTAAAGGATTTAAGGCTGCAGTTGAATTGAAAACTGGAAAGAAGATTAAATGTGTAAGGTCAGATAGGGGTGGTAAGTATTATGGCAGGTATACTGAGACTGGCAAAAATCTTGGTCCTTTTGCTTTGTATTTATAAGAATGTGGGATTGAGGCACAGTACACCATGCCTGGGACCCCACAACAAAATGGGATTGCAGAGAGGCAAAATTGTACTTTGATGGATATGGTGAGATGCATGCTTAGTCATTCTTCTTTACCATGATTTTTGTGGGGTGATCCCTTGCAAACTGCTGTGTACATTCTCAATCAGGTTCTTAGTAAATTAGCACCTAAGACTCCCTATGAATTAATGTTTGGTAAGAAGCCCAGTTTGAAATATTTTCATGTATGGGGTTGTAAGGCAGAGGTCAGGCCATATAATCCTTAGATAAGAAAGCTAGATGCTAAATCTATTAGTGGTTTCTTTATTGGCTATTGTACAAGTTCTAGAGGTAGTAGATTTTACTGTCCAACTCATTTTACTAGAGTGATTGAATCAGATTGTGCTATTTATTTTAAGGATGAGATGGATAGTGGGAGTCAAATACCTCTTGTTATTGATCTTAGAGATGAAACTGTTGTCTTTCCTGTGCCTTTGATGCCTTTCTCAGTAGATTTTAATCCTCCTGAGGGCAATGATGAAGTTCAGAATCCTATTAATATCAATTTAAAACCACCGATTGTAGATGCTGAGGGGTCTGATATAGTTGATCAAGTTGTATATTTGAGGAGATCTTAGAGGATTCGTAGACCTACAATATCAAATGATTATATGGTCTATTTACAGGAACATGAGTTTGATGGTGCTAATATTTATGATCCTATTTTTTATCAGGAGGCTATATGTGGTCCTAATTCTTTAGAATGGATTAGAGCCATACAAGATGAACTATCTTCTATGTATCACAATCGAGTCTAGGATCTTGTTGAATTACCAGATGGTTGTAAAGTTGTGGATTGTAAATGGGTCTTTAAGACCAAATGTGGAGTCAAAGGTGAAATAGAAAGGTATAAAGGTAGACAAGTAGCAAAAAGTTATAATAAGAAGAAAGGTATAGATTATACAGAAAAATTTTCCCCAATGTCCATTAAAGATGCCTTTCATGTGGTTATGGCTTTAGTTGCTCATTATGACTTAGAACTCCACCAGATGGATGTTAAAATAACTTTCTTAAATGGAGACTTATATGAAGATGTGTATATGGTTCAACCTAATGGTTTCATAAAAGCTGGCAAAGAACACTTAGTGTGCAAGTTGAAAAGATCCATTTACGGGTTAAAAAAGGCTTCTAGATAATGGTAGCTGAAGTTTGATCAAGTTTTGACTTCTCTTGGTTTTAAGGAGAATGCTTCAGATCAATGCGTCTCTCAGAAAGTGAGTGGGATCCATTTCATTATTCTAGTATTACATGTTAATGACATTCTTCTTGCCAGTAATAGCATCAATCTCTTGAACGAGTTAAATTACATGCTTTCTAGTCATTTTGACATGAAATATCTTAGTGAGGCCACATATGTTATGGGTATTCAAATTCACTGTGACAAGTCTCAAAGCATATTGGGTTTGTCTCAAGAAACTTATATTGAATGAGTTCTTAAGAGATTTAACATGCACACTTGCTCCTCTTCTGTTATACCTATTATGTCAGGTAAGAAACTCTCTAAAGCTCAGTGTCCTCAAGATGACAATGAAAGGACTGAAATGGAAAAAATTCCATATGGTTGTGCTGTTGGGAGCTTGATGTATGCTCAAGTATGCACTCATCCTTATATAACATTTGCTATTAGTATCCTTAGTAGATACTTGAGTAATCCTAGATGGAGTCACTGGAAAGCTACAAAGAAAGTTATGAGATACTTACAGAGTACTAAGAATTATATGTTAACTTACAAAAGATCTGGCAATCTGGAAGTCATTGGGTACTCATATTCTGACTTTGCAGGCTGTGAAGATGATAAAAAATCTACTTTTGATAATATCTTCATGATTTCTAGAGGAGCTATTTCTTGGAAGAGTGCCAAACGTACAATTACCGCTACCTCCACTATGGAAGCAAAGTATGTTGGTTGTTATGAGGGCACTTGTCAAGCTATTTAGTTAAATAATTAATTTCTGGTATGCTTATTGTTGAGAGCATCTCAAGGCCCTTGACCATTTATTGCGATAATGCTCCTGCTGTTTGCTTCTCTCAAAATCACAAGAATTCTAGTCGAACTAAATATTTTGATGTCAAATTCCTATTTGTTCGAGAGAAGATTTATGAATTACAGACTCAGATTAAACACATTACTATAGACCAAATGATTGTGGATCCATTAACCAAAGCTTTGCCCCTTAGTATTTTTCATAAGTATGTTATGCATATGACTGTAGTGAAAACTTTTGATGATGCTTTGGTTTAGTGGGAGTCTGTTTTATGTTATATTTGGGTTAGCATTTGTATGGAATGTTTAAACCATTTGTTTTTTGATATATCTTGTCACATATTCCATTTAAATTCAGTTTTTTCGAGATTTTGCTGGCACATATATATAATATTATTTTTCCTATCGGATTCAATGTTATTTTGTTTGTCGTTTCATTAACTGGATTTTACAGGTTAAATTGCCTACTTGTTATTGGATATTATTTTGTATTTTATTAATCTGTTCTTTTAGTTTAATAAATTGATTACTGCTATCCAAGTGGGAGATTGTTGGATTATTTATTTATATCTAGATGTGGATTAGCAATAATCAATTGTTAGGCTTATTGACAGATTAAATAATGATATCAAATAATAAGTTTATTAATTGGCAATATCTAAATGGATTGGATCATGTGATTGAGAAAGCCTATAATGGGTCAGGTTGTCCATAAGCTCACTAAGGAAGAGGCTTCAACTCTTAGTCATATATATATTCTGATAACCTCATTTAATATCAGAGAATATTTGCACGCTGTAGATATTAAGAGTTGTGAACATACAATTTCGCTTTCTTTTCTCTGTTCCTGATTATTCGTAGAAAATCATGGATACAAGCATATTTTCAAGTGCACATATTCTCTAATTATATAATCTATAACGATTTAATTTTTATACATAACACTTCAAACTTCTTTTGATAAGTATAAATATAAGAGTAATTTGGTGTTTATTGTTTTATGGTTTTATATATACCTTCTATCTTAAAAAAGAAAAAAAAAATTAAATAAATAAAGACCAGCAATAATATCTATGGGCTTTGAAAGTGCAACTCATTTGGAAGCACACGCATGGTATACTAAAAAATCTTTTGTAACTTTTGATAGTACGGGTATGGATGGGATTTCTCAAAAGGAAATTCTCATCTATCTAATCTAATGCATTCCAGCATGTCTACAAACTATTTGGTGTCATCAAGTGGAGCTGAAATCTTGCAAAGATACAAAATTCAAATGATACATTACAACCAAATCAATTAATTAAAGTCCCTTTCTTTCTTTTCTTTGCGTGTCAAACAAATCCCAAAACCCTTTTCAACCACTATGAATTTGTTTCATGTAGTAGACGGTTTTCTTGACTGCCATCTTCTGCACGTTACTCCAACACACATTTCTTTCTTTCTTTCTTTATTACCTCTTTTATTTTTCGTTGTTGTTCATATCTTCCTGGGTTTCGTTATTTACACAAATATACAAACACAAGCATTTACAAATTCAAACAAAACTATCTTTAATTATGCAGTATCGGTAGGGTTGGGTCATTGGCAAAAATCCAATTTTTTTTTCTATTTTTATTCTTTTTAAATAACTTTGTAGTGGCATAAAATTGGAAACAATTTATTCAAATAGCAAAGAATATAATGAACATAAGTATATTATGGGTTTTTTTTTTTTTTTTTTACCTTTTCGGAAAAGAAAAAGGGGGGAAAAGAATGGGTGATTTTATTGTTTGCCATTGGCATTGGGGGTGGTTGTGAGGTTGGCGTTAGTATTAGTACTATTAGTAATGTTGCTGGGGTGAGCACCACCGCCAATTATAGAGGTAATTGCAGCTGCCAGAGCTGCAGTGAAGTTGGGATCAGCTGCAATAGCAGCAGTTGCAGCAGTAACATTGTCAGCCAATGAATTTTGCTGTCCCTGCTGGTGGATTGCTGCTGCTGCTGCTTGTGACTGGTGGACTAATTTATTATTAGCTTCCGTGTCTTGAGACATTTGTAGCCCAGAAAACTTTGACTGATTGTAAAGTGCTTGTCCAAAAATCTGAGGCAGCAATGCTGCTACTGCAGCTGGAGAATTTGCAAAATTTTGAGGTTGGTCTGGGAATGGGACTTGGAATTGACTTGGCTGTCTTTGGAATTGTAATGGGTTGGGGTTCTGGGTTAGGTCTAAGGTAACAGTAGGAAATGGGGCTGACGCTGATATGGTTGCCATGCTAGAGGAACATGGTAGGAGAGTTCTTGTCAGGAAATTTGGGTTCATTATTCCATCAGCACTAGACATGGGACCTGAGAGTAACATTCTTGCTGCTGATGAAGTTGTTGATGCCATTGCCATGGCCGCTGGTGGCAAAGGATGGTTGTGGTTACCCTCATATGTTGTTATGAGGATTGTTCTATCTTCTGCACATCTTTGTACCTATGCAAAAATCAAATTTCACCTCATTATTATTATTATCAGGATTAAGAATTCCACGCATCAGGAAACTAACATCTCCAATTATCTAGCAAGTACCTGTTTTCTAACTGGGCAACCAGCAGCCATGGTGCACCGATAGTAAGCTCGAGGACATGGATTTCCCTTTGCCATCTTCTGCCCATATTTCCTCCATTGACATCCATCAGTTATCTGAAAAAGAATCACAAATTTTCCCAATTAAAATCAACCCAGAAAGGTTAAAATTTCAACCATATTAGAAGATCAATGCAAATTGTCTTTACCATAGGAGCCTCTGATCTAGCTCTGACTGAAACACGAGCCTTCCTGATGGTAGCCTCTGTCTGGTCAATATTACTTTTTGTGGAATTAAATCTAGCAACCTTGCTAGGACCCCAACCTTGGGACCCTTGATCTGGACTATCTTCTCTGCCAATATTCCCCTTCTTTTCTTGATCAAACACCATCCCATCTTCATTATTATTCCGTTTCTCTTCATTATTTCCCGGTGACCTTGATCGATCGCCACTTCTTCCTTCCGATGAAGATAGAGATAGCTCATCAGTGTCAACTGCACCACCATTAACGGCAGCAGCAAGACTAAGATCCATGAACTGTCGAGGAACCACTGCTCCATTTCCGCTATTTTTCATTTTGTCTTCAAGTTTTCCATCTAGCCCATTTTGCTCATGCTCTTCATTGTTTTCTCGAGGCTTTTGGTGCTGCATAATCGTCACTAAATGCATCTGTAACGCATTGTAATTGCTGGTAACCTGATTTATCATATCTCTCAACCTTAGATTCTCCACTTTCATTCGCTCTAGCTCTGCCTGCAGAACAACTAGCTGCAAAAAATAAAAGCTGATAACGATACTGCACATATATATGATCATCAATACAACTACAAACGTCAAGAACCAAAAATTCTTCTTAAAAAAAAGAAAGGAAATTGATTATACCTCACTTTTAGCTCTTCTATCTTCCATGGTCGACGATATTCCATCATCTACGATGGATTGGTCACTGCTAGTATTCGTAGTAAGAAGATTCAAACCAGTCTGCAGCAAATGTTACAAAACCAAGAAAAATCACAAAACACAACAAAAACTCCATTAAATTTAAAATAAAATAAAATAAAATAAAAAAACCTGGGATGCGTAACTCACGTTTACGTCAAACTCCAATCGGGTAGGACTCTTAGGGTCTTTAAAACCACGGGAAGGAGTACTATCATGTTCTTTCTCTGCAAAAAAGTCCATCTCATCGATGACTGTTCGTTTATTATGATCATCAGAAGGCAAAGAAGTATGATCATCATCATCATCATGGTCATGATTGATAGAGTTAAGATTGACTGGGAATTGGATAGTGGGAGGAGGAGACCTTGAAGCAGAAGCAGAAGGAGTGGCATCCATGAGAGAAGTTAGGAGGTAATTACAGTTGGGATTCTTGAAGTTTTGATGAGGGAAAGAATTGAGCAAAGTAGATTGTGGATAAAGAAAGTAGAAGTGATTAGATCTGAATCAATGGAGAGTCCACTGCTCGTTCCCTTGGCCATAAATCGAGAGAGAGATGTATAAGTCTTTAAACCGTGCAATGGACTCGGCAATAAAAAGGGAAGTTGAGACCTTAGAAGAAGACCAAATACTAGTAGTAAATAGTGGCGTGGTGTGATTTATGTGTTAAATTTCCTTGCTTTAGATTTAGATTTTTGAGGAGTGGATTGGAGACTATGCTTCTATGAGGACTATTCTGTTGTAACACTATTTAAGCACACTTTTTTTATTATGCCATAAATAATATAAAGTGTACTAATAAAATTATATGCAACAATGTATTATTATTATTATTATTATTATTATTATTATTATTATTATTATTATTATTATTATTATTATTTTGCTTTAAAAACAAGAAAATATTTTTTTAGGAAAAATTGCTAATCCGTCATTGCAGCTTAAAGAAGCTAAATATTTAATTTCTTCACAAATTTTCTATTAGTCAATATTTATCAAACTACTGTTTAATCCTCTATTTTAATGAAATTAATTAGTTGGTTTTTATATTTTGAAAAAAAAAACATACTGTTTAGTTCTTCTGTTTTATTGAAATTAATTAGTTAACATATTTTGAAAACACAATATTTTGAAAAACATATTCCTAAATGAAAATGAAAATCTTGATATATGGAGACTAAATTTAAATTTAAAATTTCTAAAATGGTTAAGTATTTTATTCAATTCCTTGTGCATTAATTTTATGTTTTCTCTATAGGAAAAACAATTTTCCTATATTATTACCTTGATTACTTAAAGATTTAGGGAATTGATTAATATTTTTATGCATAATGCTTATACCAATTTCTATCAAAAAGATGAAGAATAGAGAGAAAAATGGGAGAATGGTGTGAGTACAGAGGGAAAAAAAACTTAAGAAGAGAGAAATAAGAGAGAGAGGGTTAAGGCAGTTTGTGTATAAAAAATAATAAGAATGACTAAAGAGTTAATTGAACCAAATTGTAGGACTAAGTAATGTGTTTTTCAAATAATAAGGACTAATTAATTAGTTTCACTAAAATAAAAGGACTAAATAATAGTTTTACTGACATTAAAATCCTTTTGACTAACAAAATTTAGTACCTGCTAGAGTTTGCTCACAAACTTCTTCCCAATACACGGAGATTTGTATTTCTTCCCATAGAATTTCATATGGTGTCATTCCAATATTAGAGTGATAACTATTGTTATATTTAGGCAAAGGAAGGTACTTCTTTCATGATCCTTCAAAGTCGAGTGAACACATCTTTAGCATATTCTCTAATGTTTGTATGTCCTTTCTGACTATCCATCAATTTGAGAATGAAAAGCTATGTCGAAATTTAGCCTTGTACCTATCTCATTTTGGAGACAACGCTAAAACCTTGAAGTGAACTGTGGTCCCCTATCTAATACATTTATCACTAGAGCTCCCTGCAATCTTACTATTTTTGCAATATACACCTGAGTCAATTTATCCACAGAATAATTAGGTTTTACTGGGGATGAAATGGACAGTCTTGGTTAACATTTCCACTACTATCCATATTGAGTCATACCCGTAAAAGGCTACAATCTTGGTTAACATTTTCACTACTATCCATATTGAGTCATACCCTTAAAAGGCTATTGGCAATCCCACAACAAATTTCATGATCACATTCTCTTATTTCTAAATAATATATTTTTCAAAATATTAAAATAAATAATTAATTTTATTAAAATACATAGACTAAATAATAATTTTTTATTTTTATTACATAAATAAGGTTAAAATTATAAATTAAAAAATTTTATCTTTAATTTATTGATATTGATTTTATTGAGTTTAAATTTAGAATTATAAGATTTCAAAGTCAATTAATAAAAAAAATTGTACATTAAAAAAGACCAAACTATTTGTTAGATTTAAAATGTTATTTTTATGCTTTAGGTTTTTTTTTTTTGCTTTAGATTGTTGCTATAATATGTGCCCATGTGGTGATGAGAAAAGCAAAGCGGTCGTGTCAAAGTAAAATGGGAGTTTCCGCACATGATCATCTCTCCAGAGAGACGGTGACGATCTGATTCGTCATCAGACAGAAAAATAGGAGCGAGGGTGGGACCACAAGATGAAAAAGGCCCGAGAGAAGGAAAATCGTTTGATTTTGTTATGTCAAAACGAAGGAGATTGACGCGTTCCAAAAATTCACCGCCATATTGGCTCTGCGCCTCTCTCTCTCTCTCTCTCTGTTTCTCTCTCTCTGAACCGTGAACTCTGAAGAAGGGTTGGCTCAGTCAACGGGAATATTGGGCCCCACTCCAATTGGGGCCTCGTGGGGCCTATGATCCTAGAATTTTTCTTTTATTTTGAATTTTTGACACGTAAGATGGCTCGGGTTCCAACCTACTTCATTATCGGGTTGACCTCGTCCGCTCATGTGGACCGAATCTCTTGGCTCTTATGGTAAACTGCCTAGACTGTATGGCTTGACTTTTTTATCTACTAAATTTCTTTGACATTATTAAAATGACCAAAGTTTAATTTAAACTAAAATAATTAATTAAAAATTTTACATTTTTATTGTTTGTGAATTGTCAATAATGTAAGATTGTTAAAATTTTTGAAGTAATATTTTCATAAATTTTTATTTCTTAATTAATAAAAATAAAATTATTAAAACTCAATCACTTTACTTTTATTATTATTATTATTATTATTATTATTATTATTATTATTATTAAATTCAAAAATAGATTGTACTATTCTTTATGTAGTTCAACTCCATAGATTCTAATAATTATAACATTTTCATTTTTTTAATGAAAAAACATGTTAATAACCATTTTTTTAATTAAATTGAGTTTCTATACAGATATAAATTATAAATTATCTAATAAAAATGATAAAAGTGAATAATTCTAAAATATGTAGATAGTTTAAAATATTTTTTATTTTTTAGTTTAAAATATTTTTTATTTTTTTTTAATTTTAAAGATAGAAGAAAATCAATTTAATAATAATATGTAAGAGGGATTTACATAAATATTTAATATTATAATAATTTGGACCTATTATAAAAGTTTTTGGTAATAAATCATGACCCGACCCGACCAGGATGCGGTAGTTGGTTTGAACGCACTATTATAATGACTCATTGACGTGGGCCGCATTATTTGAAGAGCGAGAGAAAAAGATAGATTGCAATTTGCAAAGTCCTAATCAATTCCCTGCCTGCTTCTTCTTCTATATATTCCCCTTCTTTTTTAGGATTCTTTTAGGGTCTTGGATTATCTAACACGACAAAATCTAAATTTTATATAGAGTAAATTACATTTTAATCCTTAAAATTTAGTAAAATTTATAATTTAGTATTTATATTTTTAAAACTGAATAATTTAATCCTTAAAATTTGAGAAAATCTATAATTTAATTTTTCTGTCTAATTTTTATTTTTCTTAACTATTAATTATAACAAAAATGATCAAAATGCCTTTAACGCGACATCTTCTAACTTACATAATTTAGTCTATGAAATTTTGTATTATAAATAAAATAATTCATTGATTTAAATTTTATAAAAAAAAAAGTTCCTTGGTTTAAATATTTTGTTTATAATACGAAACTTTAGGGATTAAATTGTCTAAGTTAAAAAATATATAGAATTAAGGACATTTTAGTTATTTTTTCTATAATTAACAGTAAAATGAATGGAAGATTAAATGAAAAGACTAAATTATAGGTTTTACCAAATTTCAGAGACTAAATTAGTTGATTTTGAAGATATAAAGATTAAGTTATAGGTTTTGTAAATCCTCAGAGATAAATAGTAATTTATCATTTTATATATTATTGAAATGCATTGAAAAGAATAATTCAATTTATTCCTAAAGTTATTGGCTTCAAAGTTTAATTTCAGTATCTAAATCACTTGCACCTCGTTAAAATAATTCTCAACGTAAAATTAAATTCAATTTACTTAAAATTATTTAAAAAGTCTAAAAATGAAAGAATTTATTTCAACTAAATTATATTTTTATCAAACAAATTAAATTTTGTAGTTAAAAAATAAATCATTTTGAAAGAAATTAATTTATGCTAAAAATAGAATATCTTATAATAATTTAATTCACATAATAATTGAATTTTGAGACGTTTTAAATACACCGTAAGCTAATAAGTGAATTCATCGTGTAAGGCTCCGTAAATTTAGTGGAAAATAACTTCTATATAAAAAATGTTTTTATGAAAATCGTTTTTGTAAAAAAAATATTTTTTATGAAAATATTTTTTATTATTTTATTATAATATTAAATTAATTATATGTATTTATATCATATATGTATAAATATTTTTATATTTTAAGAAAACAGTCAAATTTTTTTTTAATTATTTTCTTTAAAAATTACTTAATTTTTTTATTAAAAAAATATATTTTTGATATTTCTTTTTTTGAGTGTACTAATATTAAAAATTGTGAAAAGAAAATATTTTTTCACAAAACAAATGGAGCCTAGGCTCTCCGTTTGTTTCAAAAAAAAATTTATATATAGAAAATATTTTCTAAAAAGTTATTTTTCTTTAAAATGTTTTTTGTTATTTAATTACAATATTAAATTAATAATAATATTTATATATCATATATATATATAAATATTTTCATATTTTAATAAAATTATTATAGTTTAGAAAATAGAAAAAAAATTTAAAAATATAATTTAATTTTTTATTATAAAATATTTTTTATTAATTTATTTTTATGATTATCTCATACGCTAATATTTTTTATAAAATAAATAGAGTCTAAATCATACACAAAGACCAATGAACACAAATAGCCTATTCTTTCCTTTAGACCTTTACTAGCAATTTCACACAAGGTTCCTTTACTTTAAATTCTTATTGTTTAGTTTCTATAAAGTAAGTAGAACACCATATATAGATAGTTGGAATTCAAATATCGTTCAAAGTTAGAAAACTTTAACACCCATTTAGAATCTTATGATAAAATTCAATTCAATTCTATTAAAAAAATTAATTTAAATAAGTTTATAAGAAAATTCATATATTTATAATTTTTAAAAAGATAGAATTCATTTGAATTCTATTATCTCAAATAATTAATAAATGAAATAAATATATTTATTTTCTTTTTTCGTTTATTTATAAAGAAATAAATATAACTTAAATAGGGGTGTTTTGAATATTTAATAAAAATCTTCATTAAATGAATTAAATTGTTGCAAAATCATGTCATTTTTAACATGAATTTATTTATTTTAAAATAATTTATTTTTTTAATTAAAAAAATTAAATTCTAACAATTAGAATTGATAAAAAAAAGAATTCAATTGAATTGAATTCCTTCATTTTTAAACTTTCTAAACACACCCTCCTTTACACGGTAAAAGACTTTCTATATTAAGATGTTTATGTGAAATACATGTTTAAAAAGAAGACTTAATTTTAATATGAAAAAAAATAAAAAAAAAATTATATAAAAGATTGATTTCAAAGATGAATAACATATAAAATATTCCGATTTAAATTTAAATCTATCATAAAAACATAATTTTTGCACAAATTTTTTCATTTGAATGATTTAGGTTAATGATAATTAAGTGTTAGTTTGATTGGTCTTTCTTCATTTTTTAAGTATAGAAAATAAAAAATTTTCAAGTTCAAATCTTTTCATCTACTTATTATAAGATAATTACTTTTATGATAAGAAAATGAGAGGTTCGCCTTAGCCCACCAATTAATCCTAGATCTATTGTGCTTCCATAATTTTTTTTAAAAGTTTAGGTTAATTATTAAAAAAATTATATTAATTTCTTTTTGTTCCATATAAAACAATGGGCTAATTAAAAAAAAATTCAAACTTTTTCACATTTTGAAAATATAATCTAAATATTTAAATCTTGAAAAAAAAAATCTAAATTTTTAAATATTGTTAAAATTTTATCTAATTTTTATCAATCAAATTTTGAACTCATTTTATGATTTATTTATAGCTATCATTGAAAATTCAATATTACTAAATTTATCAACTCTTTCATAATTTTATAATGATGAAATTTAGTAGTAATAAGGAGAGAGAGAGTACATGACTGAATAAAATTTTCAAAATAAGATTTTTAACAAATTTTCAAAATTTTTAAAAAATTTAAATAAAATTTTTATAATTTTAAAATTATGATCAATTTTGTAAAAATTTAAAAAGATTAAATAAAATTACTAAAATGTGATAATATTTAATTTTTTTTATGGTCAATAGGTCAAAATAGTGTGTTTGGAAAGGGAAAGAGAAGATGATGGAGAAAGAGTGAGAAAAAGGAGGTGGGAAGGGGCGGGCAGGAACAAAACAAAAGGGAGAGTGTGGTGTAGTCCAAAATCAAAGAAGAATAAAAGGGGAGGCGGAGCATATGAATAATGGAGTTTGAAAAGGTTGGCTTTTTGGGCAGCATTGGAAATTCGAAAAATAAAAAAGCAGAAATAAAACGTGATTCAATTAATTTTGTTGGCGTGCTCTTTAGGTTTTCTTCTTCTCCTAGTGAGAATATGCTGACTCCTTTCTACGCCCATAATTATTTTGTTTCTACTTTTCCTATTAAAAATTAATGGTATATTTCAAAATTCATTCATAAATTATTTAAAAAAAACTCAAAAAATAAATTAATTAAAATTGACTAAAACATCACTTAACTATCTATGTAATGACATATTTCACTACGTGATTGATGTTGGATTTTTTTTTTTATTTAAACTTAATTTATCGTGGATTCAAGATATAAGATGCATAGTGAAACTCACTTATTAAATATATAAACTCTATATATTTATGTTTTTGATACATAATGAACCCGATTTAAACAATAATTTCTCAACTGATGTTATCTTGGAAGCTTTGTGTGTGCTTTGTTTCTTAATTATTATTATTATTATTATTATTATTATTATTATTATTATTATTATTATTATTATTATTATCTTACACGGTGAGAGATAGTCATTGTCTTTTTTCATTATATATGTAAATTGTAACACCCCTAATTTTTAAATTTATTATTTTATGGATAAATATTAATATTTTATTTTATTTAAATTTTAAGAAATTATTTGAAATTTTTCGGGTTTTAGAAATCGGGTTCGATTTTCTGAAAATATAAACTTTGATGATTTTTAAAAATTAATTTAAAGACCACGTTGCAAAACTAAAAATATATTTGGAGTTTACGAATTTTTCTGAGTTTTCTAGAATTTTTTCGGAATTTTTGAGCCTCGTTTTCGGTCCCAAGGCAGAGTAAAAATTCAAAATTTTGTATCTTGAATTGGACCGACCGAATCGAACCGGACCGGATGGGACCGGTCAAATCGGACCGGCTTCTTCTTCCTTTTTCTTTCTCCCCGCGCGCGTCCCGACCTCTCCTTCTCTCTCTCCCGTTTTCTCTATCCTCCCTCCTCCCCTCGCCGGCCAGCCGCCACCCAGCCCTCCCCACCTCACCGGCGAGCCACCTCAGCCCCCCCCCATCGCCGGTCGCCGCCTGGAACTCCTGGAAACCACGCGTGAAGCCGCGCGATGCGTAGCGCACCGCTTCATCTTCCTGACAGAAATCCGACCCATCCGGCCACCGATTGGGCCGAGTCTTGTGTCAAACACCATCTACGCCTCGAAAGCTTTCCATAGACGCCAAGAACACTAAAATTCATCGAGCGGTTTATCTAATTTTTTTCCGGGAAGTTTTAGCCAATTTTGACTTTTGGGCTAGATTTCTCGCAAACCGTGAACCCCACGAGAAAACTGAGAGTACCAGAGCGCTCCACTCGTTGAGAGCTTCACGGCAATATAAATTTTGAAATTTTTCGATACCATTTTTTGATGAGTCCCGCGGAACTTCGTAGTATTTTTCCGAGCATTAAATGAGCTTAGAAAATTCAGTAAAATTTAAGTACTAACTCCCGTATTGTGGGCTTCGTGTAGGTATCTTCAATTCGTGGAAATTCGACAGTTGTCCGGGTCTGTGAATTTTCGACTAGACAGTTCGGCTACCGAAAAAGTCTTGGAATCAGATCGAGATTTTGGCTACCCCACCATTGTCAAATGTCCCGAGCGCGTCCCCTGATTCAGAATCGGCATAGGTAAACCCGAACCTTGCTTTTTCGTAATTTTATAGTGCTTAAATGAGATTAAAAATCCATAAAATATTCATGGTAGCTCAGAAAATTATGATTCTTTTTGCATTAGCCTAGTAATATTGCTAAGGTCTGCGGGGCAAAGTTTTAGAATTTTTAGAGTTTATATGGGTGGTTTTTGCAAAAAAGGTCACTTATAAGGACTAAACTGTAATTTTACATATTGTAATTGATGACTGTTTGGATGCGTCCAAGAGGGGTTGTGTGATATGATTGAGTTGTAAGTGTATGGTTGGTGGATATAGAAGTGTGTTTTAAACTCATTTGCAGGGTTGGTAGATCCTAGGTATAGGGGAGACTCTGTCGGATTTTCGACACGACTTAGGACGTATTTGGTCTTTTCTTGGTTTGTATTGAGTCAATTGTATTAAATAATTATAATAAAAATTGTTAGGTGAGCCGGGACAGCCTTCTTCCTCCGCCCAGCCGCCACAGTGACTGCTGTCAAGTCTGTGAGTAAAATATTAATTTTAATTGTAATTTCGATATTATTATATGTTCAAGCATGCCCATGCATCACTTATATGTAAATATCTATGTAGTTAAACTCTAGGCATTTTTTATGTTGTATTCACAACTGTTAAAGTGCCATGGATGTTGTTGTGGTAATTTGGAGCAGTGTGCGTGCGTTAGCGTCTGTGTGGTATAGTATTGGCTATGAACAGGACAGGTAGACATGGCTTGAGATCTTCACTGGGACCCAGTCCTTCGGGGTAGACACGACTTGAGTTATTCGCTGGGACCCCAATTCGGTTTATTAAGCGAAAGTCCGGCTTGAGTTCTTCGTTGGCATAGGTTGGATTTAAGAGAGCTGTATAGAGGATCAGCTCCCATATATTTATGATTTGATATTACTGGATGTGTGAGTGCTCCAAATTACCTTTTTGCTGTTATGATGTAAAAATATTACTGATGTTGCATTTTACTCTACAGGGTGCATTAGCTTTAGATAGTTATAGAGATTATGGTTAAAATTGATATTTTACTCTCTAAGTCGAATGCTCACTCCTGTTCATTATTTTTCAGGCTACAGGAGGATTTTGTTGTGGTTAACCTACTTTTCTCCTTCGCAGGTTGTTTATTAATGTTTGTGTAATTTTATTAGCTCCTAGAATTTTCGCATGTGTTAAAAGTATTTATTTGATTTGAGTCTGTAATATAATTATCATGTTGGACCTGTAAACGTATTATTATATGCATGTTTGATGGACTGGATGAGGGAGCTGAGCTCCCATTTATTTTTATGACATTGAGTATGTGGAAGGTGAGCTGAGCTCCCCAATTGATTATATATTGTGTTTATAAGTCGGGTGAGTCAAAAACTCTCCGTTGAAAGGTCCACTTTATGGCCTGACTCTGTCCGGTTGAATTCTTGAAATTGGGCCCAAATGGGTCTTAGAGTTGAGTTAAGGAATAGTTAGGCTTACTACGGATTTCGGGGGCTTTAGGCTGGCCCAGGTCCTAGTGCCGGTCCGACCCATAGGTTGGGTCGTGACATAAATAATTTTATAATTTTATTTTACTTAAATTTGATCTGTCATGAATTTAATATATAAAATGTATGGTAAGATTTACCTATTAAATAAATAAATTCATATGTTTATATTATGAGTACATAATAAATTAAATTTAAACAAAAAAATTTTTGTGATAAAACTCCCCCGTTAAATCATTTGAATATAAGTATCAATTTGACGATGTTTCATTGCATTTAGCCTCAAATAAATACGTCGAATTTGGGCCCATTCGTAAAGAAGAAAAAGTATGATAAAGCCAGTGAGACATAAAAGACGAAACTTATCAGTCATGGAATATCGAATTTCAACTCAAATAGCTTTAATTTCTTGTGAATACTATTAGCCTAGCTGCACACTAATTAATAAATAAATAAATAACAGGCGAGATGGATGATTTTTTTTTTTAAGTTGAAATTAATTAAACCACTTAGGTTGACCAAGAAATTACTAGGGATGGCAATTTGCTTTGTCGTCCTTGTGGACCTTAATCGGCTCCGCTCCGGTTGAGATGAGTGATATATATATATTAAATAATTTAAAAGTAGAAGCAAAGGAAAATAATGAAAATAACATAAAATTGTATTTCAATATTTTTTTTTTAAATTTTAAAATTAAAATACTTATTTTTAATTTTTCTTTTAGAAAATTAATATATATATATACAAAACTATATTCTTTAATTTTGTTAAGAAGTTTTTATATATATTTTTGTTTTCTCATTAATGAAAATTTGATGAAGTTTGAGGTAAATTCAAAAATATTTAAATAGATAAGGAAGTTGATCAGTATTTATAATATTATTTAGTTTTATATCAAAATGAATATGTATGTTCTCTATATCCCTTTGATTCTGCAGGTCCATGGTAGCTAATCCATCATTGCTCTTCAATTCAAGCAGAGATTCTCTTAATTCCATCAAGTACCCATTTGGATTTTCACTTTTTTTTGTGAAATTGCTAAATATCTTAGACTCTCCTTAGTGTCTAATTATAGAGAAATTGCTTAATTTTCTTCAAGTTTGTGTTGAGTTCATTTTTGTAATTGTGCTTCTGTGTAAATTAGTGTTAATTGTTAAATTTGTTCAATTATTCATGCGCTTTCTTTGTCTCTCAATGTATGTGTCAAAATTTCAATTATTAGTTTAATTTTTCATGTTTGTGTTAGCGTTTAAGTTACGATTGCGTAATTGGTCAATTTAGTTTCAAATTTAATTAAAATAACAAAAAACTAAAATATTATAAACTTAAAAATAATTATATGATATCCTCAATTGCAAACAATAATGCAATACAAAATAATATAATTAATTTGGAATTGTTGAGAAAAAATTTAATTGAATTTGAGACGAGTTTAAATTTTAAAATTATTATTAATCGGATTCAGGTAAAATGATTTTTGTAGATATCTGTCCATTGACATTCCTAAAGCTGAGGCAATACATAAGCTGAGGCAATATATGTATTGAGATGGATTGTCATACATAAGATAGCGAGGCAGATTGAGATTTGGGTGATAGAGAGGGTGAGGCTTGATATATATGGTACCAGAGAAAAAAAATAATTCTATAGTAAACCTATTTATCTTGCGTTAATATCTCATTTAGAATGAATAAATTTCACAAAATTTTATAAAATTTATTTTTTAAATTTAAAATTTTATGTTTGAAAGTAAAAATAAATATAAATTTTAATTCTATAATTTAAATTCTGTATAATTGAATATAACTATCATAAATTTCATAAAATAAGTAGAATTTTCAAATGAATTTCATAGAATTTCACACAAAAATTTTTATGACAAAACTACCCATATTTTCACCTTTTATTTCAACTCTCTCAGAAAACCCATTTTTCTCACCCATATCATCGATCTTTCCTCACAAAATTCCATTTTTCATCCTCATCTATCATTTTCATAGATATTATTTTCAATATAATAATATATAAAATATGAGTATAATATGTATCTTAATAAAAACACAAATGCAAGATTATTATATTAAATAAAACAAATATAATTATAAATTTACTATTTATTTTATAAGATTAGTATGTGAAGGATGTTTTAGGAAAAAAATGTAAATAAATTTTTAATTCTACATTTACTCCAAACTTAATTCTGAGAAATTCAATTCAAATATATGTTCAACATAGTAAATAAAATTTACCTAAAATTTAATAATAAATAAATTATTTATTTTGAATTTTAACATACCAAACAGAAAGTAAATGATTTGTGATAATTAGTCACCCAACTCATATTTTCGGGATATTGTGGGTCTTACCCATCTCGGCAGCCTATGTTCAGATCTAATAATACATAGGAGAAGTATTGAGAAAAATTATCTCAAATAAAATAAATATAAAAATGTTGAGTGGCTTATAAATTAAAAAGTAGGAGCTTTGGCATAAGTAATTAGTTTTATACATAGCAAGTCCATCTCTCCCTTCTTATAAATTCATAATTAAAATTCAACATCTCTTTTTATATAACTTTACTCATAAACCTCTAACAAATTCAATATACTCTGGATTTTAATATATAAATAAAAATATTTAGTTATATATATGTGTGTGTTGTGAAAAATCACATCCACACAAAATAAAGAACACAAAATTTAACGTGGTTTAGCGTAAACCTACTCCATTAATAAATTTACTATCAAGGAAAAATAATTACAACCACTAATTATTTTTCTCACCCTCAAAATCACTTAAACAAAACTCACAGAATTCAACACAATTTTCTAATTTGCGAGCTCTCTGCAATACATTTCATATAATAGCCAACTAACTATTCATTTATATATGCCACTAAAATCTAGTTATTTTAGAACTCTAATTATTAAACTTAATAATTTAAATTCTATTAAACTTCCTAAACTAATTATACTTCCTAAATTAATTATACTTCCTAATTCCAATTGGACTTGGACTCTAACAATCTCCACCTCCAAGTCAAATGGAATTAGTCTTCACAATTTCTGTAAAAGTTAATTTTCTCTTGAGTACTTCCTTGCACTCTTGATTATTGATGTTGCCTCTTACTTCCACTTGCATTCTTCCAATCAATGTACTTTCTTCCAATTGTAGAGATTCTTTGTACCAATCTTCTCACCCTTTATGATCACAAGAGCACATCGGCTAACTTTCATGACTCCACCATGAATCGAACACTCATAACCCAAGGAATCTAATTTACCCAAGGAAATTAAGTTTCTTTCAAATTTAGGAATATATCTCACTTTATCGAACACTTTTACTTGATCACCATGCAGTTTGATCTTAACTCTTCCAATACCTTCAACTTCCATCTTGTTTCCATTGGCTAGCTTCACTTTTTCTTCTTTCTTTTCTTCAATCACATCAAACCACTTCTTCTTTGAGCAAATATGGAATGGGCAAGCAGAATCCATTAATCACTCATCTTGTTGTGGATCTTTTGCCTTTTTCTTATCATCATCCACATTTAAACATTCCCTATCAACACCATCATCCATCTTCTTTTTCTTTTCCGTGACTCTTCTTGAATTATTTAAATTCTACAAGATCTTTTTTCATCTTCATACAACAGTATTGAATGTGACCCTTCTCATCACAATAGTAGCTTTCTCTATCTCATGGTCTACTTATGGTCTTGAGTTCGATCTACTATCTCTTCTCCAATTGTTTCCATGTGAATTGCTTCTACCACGATTAGAACCAGCAACAAAAGCTCCACCTTCATTGTTACTACCTATCTTCTTAAACTTCTCATCATCCAAGATACCTGTGGTAACCTTCTCCACCTTCAAAGTCTCCTTTCCAACTATTAGAGCAGTCACCAAGCTTTTTATAAGAGTGTGGGAGAGAGGTTAAAAGAAAGAGAGCTTTATCTTCTACATCAACCTTCACACCAACACTAGCCAATTGGGTAATTAATTTATTAAAAATATTAAGGTGATCTCTTATATTAGTACCTTCATCCATTCTGAATTGTTATAACTTCTTCTTCAAGTACAAATGATTTGTGAGTGATTTTGGCATGTACAGACTCTCTAATTTCTTCCACAAAACAACAGGCGAGGTCTCATCCAAGACATTGTACTTCACATCTGGGACTAACGTCAATCTAATCGTACTCACAACCTTTTGTTGAAGCTCCTCCCAATCATCATCTTTCATGGTCGCCGGTTGCTTCTCGTTCAATGCTTTAATTAATCCTTGTTACACAAGGACATCCTTCACGGTGCTTTGCCACAAACTGAAATTATTTTTCCCATCGAACTGCTTCACCTCAAATTTTATGCCTGCCATCTTTGACATCTCAAACCACAACTCTGATACCACTTATTGTGAAAAATTACACCCACATAAAATAAAGAACACAAAATTTAACGTGGTTCAATGTAAGCCTACTCCACCAACAAATTCACTATCAAGGAAAAATAATTACAAATACTAATTATTTTTTTCATCCTCAAAATCACTCAAACAAAACTCACAGAATTCAATACATCTCTCTACTTTGTGGGCACTCTACAATACATTCCATATAATGGCCAACCAATTATTTATATATATAGGCCACTAAAACCTAATCCTTTTAGGACTCTAATTATTAAACTTAATAATTTAAATTCTACTAAACTTTCTAAACTAATTATACTTCCTAAATTAAGTATACTTCCAAATTTCAATTGGATTTGGACTCTAACATTATATAAACACAAATATCACAGATGAATTTAGTGACGAATTGAAATTTTGTTGTAAACAACGTTAATTAGTAACAGATTAGTGACGGATCTATTGCTAATTCATTACTTATATTTTACTAATCTGCCACTGATACTTTAGCGATTAGGATATCAGCGATGCACTAACATTCGTTGCTGAAAGTCAATTTTTAGATTTAGCGATGGATTAGGTCGTTGTTAAAAATCTTGTCATTAACCAGAATGAATTACGGCAGATCAGTCAATCCATCATTGCCTTTTTTTTTTTTTTTCCAGTGATATATATATACCAAATTTTTTTTCAAATATTTTCTTTATAAATAGAAAAACCTTTCTCAACCTCTTAATTCGCATCCTCATGAATGTATTTTGCGGCTTAAAGATTATTAAAAATAAAAATAAAAAACCCAAAGCCTTACATAATTTTTTAAATTGATTCTACTCTTATAATTTTAATAATGTTTAATCCAAATTATTAATATTTTAACAATTTTAACGTAATTGGTAATTTTGAATTATAATATAATATAAAGCCTATAAAATTATTTAATAAGAAAAATTATAATTTTTACTATTTAATAATTATGGTAATAAAAACAATTCTTTTAAATTCCTTTTCTTTTCTAAAAATTAATATTTTTATTTTTCTAATTATTGTAAAAAGTTAATAAAAATATTTTATAGACGGCAAGCCAAGAAAGTGGACCAAGAAAAAGCAAAAAAACAAAAAGAAAAAATCCATTTTCCTTGTTGCAGGGTTTTCTTGAAGTTTTTGTCAAAGAACTTCGTTATTATTCAAACATGAGTGTGGAAGATTTAGCCTTTAGTGCATATATAACCTTAACTTTGAGACTTTGAGAGTTGATAAGACCATAAAGTGTTTATGAATTATGATTTAATTTCTCACTTCATAAAATAATATTTTATAATATTGTTAAACACTTCTACTCTAGTTTTTCTTTGATTAGACCCAAAACATAAATTTAATATTTTACCATAATATTAAAAAATTGTTATCATATTTTTTTATAAAATATTTGCTTTTATTTTTATTTAATTTTAAATAATAATGTGAAATTGATCTCAAATAAATTTAAATTAGTGAAAAAGGAATCTTAAATTTAAATTTATGTTGTATTTAAATGAAGTAAAAAAACAAAAGGTCATAGGTGAGTTATATCATTCAAACTTTGCAATATGACCACAGATTTGCAATGTCACGACCCAACCTATGGGTCGAATCGGCACTAGGATCTTGGCCTGCATAAAGCTTCCGATGCTGGTAGTAAACCTTACTATTCCCAAACCCATGACCAAGCCCACAATTTAGGCCCAACATGCATATAAAATAATTTAAATTGAACTATTATAATTTTATTTTGAGCTAACTTAACCCAATAATTATCAGAAATTAAAATTAGGAGAGCCCAGCTTAACCCTGTTACATCATTCACAAACTATTTAAAAATCATAAAATTTTTTCATTTATTAATACAAAAACTTAAATTCATAGTCCTTGACAAGATCAATGCTACTGCTACTATATGCAGAGTTCTAAATTACAAATTTAGAGAATAATAATATAATTAAGTAATTATTGATAACCTGCAAGAAAAGAAGCAGGTTATTTTGAAAAAGGTCTCTTCCTGTAGCTTGAAAAAAATATGATAAATAGGAATGAGCGTTCGACTCAGAGAGTAAAATACCAATTTTAAGTATAATTTCTAAAGATATCTAAAACTAATGCGTCCTAATAGTGAAATGCAACACCATCATACATATCCATACAAGTCACATCATAATAGCAAAAAGGTAATTTGGAGCACACACACACTTAATAATATTTAAACAGCACATATACTGGAGCTGATCCCCTATACAGCTCTCTTAATCCAACCTCTGCCAGCGAGTGTCTCTCAAGCCGAACTTTCGCTTAATGAACTAAATGTGGGGCTAGCAAGTGTCTCATGAGCCGTGCCTACCCCGACTTATCCATAAGAGGACTGGGTCCCAGCGAGTGTCTCTCAAGCTGTGTCTACCCGTCCTATCCATATCCAATACCACACACCACAAGCACGTCAACGCACGCACACTGCTCCAAATTATCATAAACAACATCAATGGTACTTCATCAATTAAGAATGCAATATAAAATATGCCTAGGGTTTAACTATATAGATACATATTTATAAGTGATGCATGGGCATGCTTAAACATATAATAATATTGAAATTATAATTAAAATTAATATTTTACTCACAGTACACCAGAGACTACTGTAGAGGTTGAGTGAAGGAAGATGGTTGACCATGATCACCTACATAATTTTATTGTGAATTTATTAGTGCTAATTTAAATAAAAATAAATTTAAAGAGGGAATTCTAATTTATGCCGAAAATTCGGTAGAGTTTTCCATATACCTAAGACCTACCAAACCTGTAAAAAGATTAAAATAATACTTCTAAATTCTCAATTTTCACAATCACATCTCATCAACATTATATGACCCCTCCTGGGCCCTCCAAATCAGACAATAGTTATAAATTTAAAAAATGACATTTTAGTCCCTATAATTGATATTTTGTAAAAATCCACTCAAACAAGCTCTAAAAATTCTAAAATTTTATCCCGTAGTCCTTAATAAAGTTATAAAGCTATCGCAAAAGAAATTGTAATTTTCTAATCACCAATGAATATTTTATTCAAGAATATTACTCAATTCCATAAGTTTCCAATAGCTAACATATTCTTAATTCAACCCAATTCAATATTCACATATTTAAACCTCCATCCTCAAGCTTCAACTAATCATAAAAAATTTAAATACCATAAATGCAGATGATCTTATATGCTCAGATGCTAAAAATCTAACTAAAACCCACATATATTTTTCAAAAATATTCCACAATCACTTAAAAATTCAACAAATACCATAAAATATCTCCAAATAATTTTACTTTCATCATAAATTTTTCTTAGAATTTTTCTCCAATTTTTCCTGTTTAAGAAACACTGCATTTAAGCATTGCATACTGAGAAATAATTAAAATAATCTTACCCAAAGCTTATCTATGTCTCAAAAATTCTAAAAATTTATGAAGAAGCCTCTGGAAGTTGAATCATCCCCAAAGTTCGCTAGAGCCACTGCTGGAATCACTGCGCACGGTGACAAGCTGCCAGTCTCCTGTGACATCTGCCGGATCTGATCATACCATAATGTTCCTCTCCTCTTCCTGAGTTCATAGGTGGTCTCGGATCATCGATCCAACAGTTGGATCTTCCTAGATCTAATGAAAAAGCTTGAAAAACTCGAAACTTCTCTCCCCCATATCTCGCTCATCCGACCACCAAATGTTGCAAAATGGGTATCAAAAGAAAGCTCTCGGAACAAGCTTTTCAATGCCACCTGAATCACCTCGATCGGACGTCGGATGAATCCGAAATAGAGCCTGGAAGTTTCAGCCCATTGTGCATGAGTTTTTCTCTCTCCTCCATCACTTACCGCCGCTTCTAGTGCTTCTTCGGCCAGCTGGTGGTACACCGGTGATGTCCAGGGTGGGGAGACCTTTCACCAGCCGGCCATGGTGGCTGGAGGTTCGTCGGTAGGAAGAAAAAGGGAGGGAGAGGGAGAGTGACGGGAGAGAGAGTTTTTAAGGGGGGGGGGCTGTTGGGTTTTTTTTTTTTCTTTTTTTTTTTTGAATTTCTGGGAATGAACCTAGACAGACATGTTGTTCAGATTCATTACTGAAAAATTTTAATTTTTTATTTTTAATTTTAATTTATTTATTCTAATTTTAAAAAAATTTGGGTTGTTACATTCTTTCCCCCTTAAGAAAAATTCGTCCTCGAATTTTCAAATAAACAAGGGATAAAGAAAGAGGGCTATTGGGATAGGTGCTAGCATTTACTCCTCCAGCTAAGCAAAGATGGTTAAAATGCTCTATTCTCTAAAATTTTCGTGTAGTATAGATCGTATTCCTCTACTCTCTGATTTTACCGTAGTGCCTTAACTGTCATCATCTTTTACTAGAGATGCTCTTATCTCTTAACTATTCATTGACCATTTTTCTAACATCTCAAGTATTCACTATACCTCTCTGTACTTGACTTGATGTCTCATAACTTCAATTAACCTTGGCGCTTACCCCTCAACCTTCTGCTTCCCAAGGACATGACTTATGTTCCTTATCCTATAATGTTCTATAAGCTGTTTTCTGTAGCACCTATCATAGGCATCTTATTCTAAATCCTTACTTGTCCTTTGACCTCAATGGTTAGTAGCTATGCATCTTCTTATTTTCATGATACTTCAAATTTCCTATCTATTTGTGTCATTACTAAGGTACTTGGACCAACCTTTGTCCATCTTATATAACTAGTTAGGTAGAGTTCCCTCCAAAGGCTAAGTGTACCATTTATCAACATTGGAAAGTGAACTGAGTCTCTTTTTTTTTTTTATATGACAAAAGCGTTTATATTCCCTGACAACCCAGTCCATGTGACTTTATCATTTCTCACTCCTCCTCTGGAATGGGAATATCCTGACTTCTTCCTAAAGCTTCTTATTAAGTGACGTACTTCCTGTAACATCCTCACTTTAGCTAGTCTATACAGTCTACTATTCAGGCGACCAATGTCAGTCTGGGCAGCTAGAATGTTTGAAATTATAAATAGACTAGAGTGAGGAGTTATAAATAAACCAAATAATGCTCATAAAAATCAAGAAAAATTTTTAGGAACGAAATACACTAAGGTTAAACGAGCCGAAACCCCAGTGATGAGTAACCCGAAGGGGAAGTGACGGTGAAGGCCGTTAGCAACCCTAGACCCAGGGAAAACTTCATGAAATAATTTTTGGGACATCAGGAAAGGATTATTGGGGTTCCAATAACAATAAAATGTTAAGAAAACACAAGGAAAATTTAATCAATCAGTACACATAATTTTGGCCCGTTAAGCCAAATGGAGGGCATTTTGGTCATTTCGTCTTCAGAGATGATTTTTGACCAACTTGTACATTTATGTAAATAAATTATATGAAATAAAATATGAATAAATATTGTTGAAAATTTAATTGAAATTAAGTAGACAAGAAAAGAAAAGAAAATGGGATTTATTACTTCATGCTTATGTAAGCATGAGGTAATTAAAAAGCATGGCCAATCAAATTAAAGAAAGGCAATTATAATACATTAAAGGATAAAGAAAAGAAGTAAAACTCTAGAAAATTGCAGCAGCCACTCTTTCTTTTTCTCTTGCCGTCCCATGCTCTTTCCCTCACTCCACCATTTTCAAGTTAACAAGCTCCCTTCCCTTAGTCCTCTCTCAACAAAACCCTAACCTGGCAACATAAAACCTTGGTATTTCATCTTGGTGAAGCTCTTGGGAGCAAAAGGAAGTGTAAAGGAAGAACTCTAGCAAGTTTGAATTCACTCCATTAGAGGTTAGTGACTTAACTTGCTTTTCTCTTTCAATTTATGTTGAAGGAGTGTGAATGAGTGTAGATTTACAAAGAAATTTAATAAATACCATGTGTATGCCCATCCCACATTTTCTGCAGCCTTGGATGTGGTAAGGTTTTGATGATTTTCATGGAGCTAAAATGGTAGTATGGCTGCCCTTAGTATTAATCTCTTAAGTGGAGTAATGAAATGCAAATTAAAATACATGGTTTGAGATAGTTGAGTTAGGTTTTGGGATGAAATTGAGACTTTGATCATGTAATGGTGAAAGTAGGTTTTAATGGTCAATTAGTGACCATTTGGTTATGTATGAATAAGAAATGAAGTGGTTGGTTTAATGGGAATTGAAGTTGGTGTGGCTGCCCTTGGTGACCTGCAGGACTAGGCATGAGTCCAGCAGGTTTCGGTAGCAATAACTAGAGTTGTAGAGGTTCAATTAGTGCAAGGCTAATTGGACATGAAACTAGACACATAATGGCACAACTTTGGTGATGAAACCATGCCCAGAAAACCAAACTAAGTTAACCTAAAGATTGCCCTAATCTGGGTGACCTGCATTCTGCCTGGGCAAAATGACCAAATGAACAGTGTTTAGTCATTTGGCCACAACTTAGTGTAGAAAGGTCCAATTGACCTGGAATTTTACCAGCAACAAGCTGAGATATAGACCTACAACTTTCATGAAGAAACCTACCCAAATTATGACCATAACATATTCAAAAAGTGACCTGCAGTCACTGCTCAAAATACTGTAGATTTGGTCAGTCCAGAAAATCTGGAAAAATTTGTAATCCGACCTGTTGTGCTTTTTGGGCCATAACTTGAGCTACAAAACTCCAAATGGAATGTTCAAAAAAAGAAAAGTAACTAGACAAAATAAGAAACAACTTTCATGTTGACCACTTTGCCAAATTCCCACTGAAAAAATGACTAATGGAATAGTAAACACAAAACTTAAAATCTGAAAATTTTGAACAATTAACATTAAGCTTAGAAATTGTATTGGCAACTAATACCAACAATTTTAGAATGCAAAATATGGTATGTTGGGAGTATTAAAACCAATGTACCTATTGTCCATGTAAAAGTCAACATTTTTGTTGACTAATGAATTGAATAGTAACACCTAAACTTGAATTTCAAGAATTGTATAATTTAAGAGTGTAATATGCCCTAGTACACCTAGCAAGATTAGTTTGGATAGGTTGGCATGCCAATAGGGTTCTGTTAGTAGTACTGTATATGGCTTCATGCCATTCTGTGTTTTATGGCCTCACGTGCCATTCTGTGACATAATAGCCTTTGACTATGTTGATTGAGTTGTTATAGTAGGGTTTTATCCCTGATAATTATTACAGCTTAGTAGCTGTTCTATTGCATACTGGGAGACACCATGTGATCGATGGTGTGATGGTCCGAGGTACTTAGTACCCAGTGCCAGTTTACCCGTTTATCCAGTCCAGTCGACTAGTATGGGTTACTCGGGCAATGATAATAAATCTTATCAAATTTTAATCGAATAATATTGCAATAAATATTATAAATTAAGCTTACCAAAGATGTAAACATACATTCTGCATATTTACTTTATTTTAGTTATTTTATTTTATATTGTCACCACTAAGCAAAATTGTTTAGCGCGTCGCTTTTGCTACGCGCAGGTACTGGAGACATAGCTGGAGAGCCCAGCAGAGATCAGACTGGGTGAATTTTCATAGCTGCATACTGAGTCCAGAGTCACCTCACATCTGCAGTGCACTTGGTAGGACATTAGGACGTTGGGTGGCATTTTGTATTTTTCATTTTGTATTAGTTTTGGATTGTAACTATAAACTCTTAAAATTATTTGATAATGTAAATATATGAAATTTCATGTTGTTGAAATTTTCTGTATGTTATGTTGAAAAATGAAATGTTGAGAAATATACATGAATGTGATTTGAATGGTGATGTGAACAAAAATATTGAAAAATAGTGTGTAAATTTGGAGATTGAGTTGATATGTGTGTATATTGGAGTTCTGGATTTGAAAATTATATTGGAAGTGTCTTTTAAACAGGTTTAGAAGAATTGTTTTTCCAATTTATAGCCGACACTCTACTGGATTTTCTATAAAATTTACAAAAAATTCAGATTAATACAAAATTTTAAATAAATGAGTAAAAAAGGGTAAATTGAATTGAAATATGATTTGGTGCTCTGGCACACTGGGTGGCATATCTTGCTCGGCTACACTGTAGACGGGTAAGGGGTATCACACTTCCTGACACATTGACACTAAGGTTGAGGTTCCACTACTCCTTTAATCTATTACCTCAACATAACTTGTTTTAAACATCCATTGGTGTGTCCCAAACAGGCTTATTCCTTCTTATTCTCATCATTGTAACTAAATTTATTGAGCTCTTCTCCTGTCCTTTGGATCTTATCCACTTTCTTTTTTTTTCCTGCTATTGTTGATATCCTTTTAACCTACTGTACTTATTCTTTAACCTTTGTCCTCTCTCATTCTTATACTTTTTTCTTCAAGGATGTCCATCCCATCATTAACTTTATCCTTCTTTTTATTTCGTAATCCTATCTTAATTACTAGTTTCATTACTCTTGGAATTCTAACCTTACAATTGACTTCTACCAGCACATTCTTTATATTATGTAACACATGTAATTAACCATAGAAAATTCTTCTTGTGTCTCCTTTCCCAACTTGATCACCCAACATTATTATTCTCTATTACCCTTTGTAGGAAATTACTCATCATGGTTAGATATGAGCTCTTGAAACTATAAGTTCCACCTGAACTAACATAGTTGTGGGAATTGTGTGTTATGCCTTAATTACAGACAAGATACTCCACGCATTCATTCTCCCTAATATAATCGCATATACTGCCCACGACTTTCCAAACTTTAGTCTCAAATTTACCCATCAGTAACAATTTCATCTATTGAAACTCATCCACAAATAGTACTTCCTCCTGCTCATAGTTTAAAATGGTTGCAAGCCTTAGTAGCTAACTCAATTTAACTCCTGTCACTACTCTGATCGTCCTTTCATACTTAACATTAGGTATGCACTTAGCGTCATTCTCATATTAGGAGATTGTGTATGAATTGGTGCCTACCAAACTCTCAAATAACTAGGTCTCCTTAACTCAGTCTCTATCCTTATATAATCCTCTAGAACTAATAGCACGAGCTAAACTTGAAGAGAAAGAAAAATATCCTCTTATAGTCAACTATGGCTGATTGTCCATATAATAACGTTTAATCTATGTTTCTTGGTCTTTCTCTTCAAACTTCATCATCTCCTAGCACAATTATGCTCTACCTATAAGGTATCATCCGCATGAACCCTTTACCGTACCATTGTCCTTCCTAACATAATATTTTATAATTTATTAACTTTACTTATTCTCGATCTATGATTCATACCTATCATCTTCTATATTGTGCCCTCAACTTTTATTGAATCCTAAAAGATTTCTCTCACTCATAGATTCTTCCAGCACTAATTCCACCTTTACCTATGGTCATTAATTTGATCCTTAAACTTTCTAGTGATTTATAAATACCCATACTTGTCGCTTTTCATTCTACCCGTACTGTTGTTCTGTCATTATTGCTTCACTGCAAAGTGATTCTTTTGATCACACTAAAGACGTTTGCCTGACATTCATAACGAACCTCTACCTACCTTTTCACTATCTCAAAAGTCTAACCTAAAGCCTATATGTCATTATCTATAATTCTTTCCTCTCATTATACCTATTTGATTCATTAGATTGACTTTTATTTAATTTATTACTTACTAACTTCTTTTCTCTACCTGATTAGATAATTCATAATACCATTGCACACCTTCTAGCCTTTTGCTCATTATTATTGTATTCCTCGCCTAATCTTCTTGATATTGTCAACAAGTTAAAGGAATCTTGCCCCATTGCTATATCCACTTCACTTTAAGAATAGGGAATAAATAAAGTATGATCAAATCATGCAACTCCAAGCTCTATATTCTAGCCCCTGGCACTATCTCAACTACATCATGCTATGAGTATCATATCACTAGATTTCATACCTCCATCACTATTCTTACTAATGTAGTCTCATTTTGGGTTCTCCATCCTTGTCATTCACTTTGCCAAGAATAACACTTAGCCTACCCTATATCTTAACCTTGTTCCTTTTATTCTGCACCCTTCAGGCTGTCTTTTCATTTATTTCTTTTATCTTTCCCATGATAGAACTTGTCTATTCTATCCCTTGTTCCATTCTTCTTCCTAACATGACAGCTATACTTACTAACTGTATTTTTCAGAGTCTCTACCAAGTTATCACATATCTGTGCTACTCAGATTTGGTTCTTTGACCACTCTAGCTAGTACTTCCATTGACATTTAAATTATGTTGCATCTACAATCAATTGTCCAAATTTTCATTTTGCACTTTCTTTATCCACTGGCCTTCTGTGATTTATCTTCGCTAATTTATTACTCTTAACACTATTATAATTAGATTATACTATTGTTTTGAACAATACGAAGTTAGAAAGGAACTCAAGAAATTGCAGTCATACATTTATTGTGTGATCTCTATTCTTATCCTTTAGCCTCCATAATACCCTTACTACCTCGAGAACAGATTCTGCAGCAAATTTATTTTCTTTTCTTTTATTTTGTTATTATTATTTTTTTCCATGTTTACTCAATTAGCCAAAACTTAAGATACTAGGCACCCAAACCTGCCATTCAATTCAAGGGCTTTACATCATAACTGATTGCAAAAAAGGTATTACATCTACCACCTTGCCACAACAATGTCAGGCTATCAGCTCTCTTATCACACTGCAAAACCCTTAAAGCATCGTTTCACAGGCCATAAACATCATTCATAGCACCTTGTCTCCTTTTAGGAGCAAAGTCGTATTCTACACCTTGTTGCCATGCAAAGGAGATACTATTCTCACTACACTCTAGGCAAAACATCCATCGTATTGCAAAAACTATCCAAAGTCCCATACCAAAAACCAAATGGTCTCACTTTATAAGTGTCACCTTTAATTTATGACTATACTGGAAACTCTAGTCTTATAACAATTCTTGATGTAACTCTCATCCAGGCTAGGGTAATCAAGTCATTGACTTTAGTTACTGCTCACTGTAACTTTTGATGTTCTAGCTCAAAGGTTTTAAACCACAAACTAGGAGTTTCAACTATTTTGCAGAAATAGAACTCTATTCTGGCATAACTGTACCAAAATAGATATTTTCTGCAAACATCCTCGCCATGAGCACTACGGGGAAGCATGCAGCTCTACACAATAATCTCGTGTCGATACTGTAATCTGCAGCTTACAATACAAATATCAAGAACATTGCATAGTTACTATGGTACTTCCCACATACTAGATTTCCCGAATCTCTTATCTCTCTTGAATTCACTAATACTATACATTTACTTTGATGGGGTATCCATTGATGACTACTAGTAATGGTACCCTCGCTTCCATCTAAAGCAACTATATTTGCCAAAAATTACCTTTAGGTCCTCGTGCCTTGCACTAGATAGGCACACCACTTGGACCCATACGGATAGAAATATAGTGTTTCTTAGAGTACGTATTTCCATGGCAGACCTCAACATGTCTGCTAAATCTATTTTACATCACCATGTACTTCACAAAACTGAGGTGCTAAACTGAAGCACTCTTATATTAACCGAGGAATAACGCAGAATCTAGAAGCAAGGAATTACAAAAGAAGAAGAAACAGAATCCTATACTCCGCATGTGACAACTCTAGGTGCACACTTTCCCATGAATCTAAAGCCTAAGCTCTGATACCACTCTTGTCACGACCCAACCTATGGGCCGGACCGGTACTAGGACCTGGGCAGACATAAAGCCCCTGAGGCCCGTAGTAAGCCTTACTGTTCCCAAACCCATGACCAAGCCCACAATTTAGGCCCAACATGCATACAAAATAATTTAAATTAAACTATTATAATTTTATTTCAGGCCAACTTAACCCAATAATTATCAGAAATTAAAATTAGGGGAGCCCAGCTCAACTTGGTTACATCATTCACAAACCATTTAAAAATCATAAAAATTTTTCATTTATTAATACAAAAACTTTAATTCATAGTCCCTGACAATATCAATGCTACTGCTACTATATGCGGAGTTCTAAATTACAAATTTAGAGAATAATAATACTATTAAGTAATTATCGATAACCTGCGAGAAAAGGTAATTTGGAGCACACACACACCAATAATATTCAAACAATACATATACGGGAGCTGATCCCCTATACAGCTCTCTTAATCCAACCTTTGTCAGCGAGTGTCTCTCAAGCCGGACTTTCACTTAATGAACCAAATGCGAGGGCCAGCGAGTGTCTCTCAAGCCATGCCTACCCCGACTTATCCATAAGAGGACCAGGTCCTAGCGAGTGTCTCTCAAGCAGCGTCTACCCGTCCTATCCATATTCAATACCACATACCACATGCACGCCAATGCATGCACACTGCTCTAAATTACCATAAATAACATCCATGGCACTTCATCAATTAAGAATGCAATATAAAATGTGCCTAGGGTTTAACTACATAGATACATGTTTATAAGTAATGCATGGGCATGCTTGAACATATAATAGTATTGAAATTATAATTAAAATTAATATTTTACTCACAGTACACCAGAGACAACTGTAGAGGTTGAGTGAAGGAAGATGGTTGACCCTGATCACCTATATAGTTTTATTGTGAATTTATTAGTGCTAATTCAAATAAAAATAAATTTAAAGAGGCAATCCTAATTTATGCTGAAAATTTGATAGAGTTTCCCCTATACTTAGGACTTACCAAACCTGCAAGAAGATTCAAATAACACTTTTAAATTCTTAATTTCCACAATCACATCTCATCAACATTATGTGACTCTTCCTGGGCCCTCCAAATCAAATAATATTCATAAACTTGAAAATTTATGTTTTAGTCCCTATAATTGATATTTTGTAAAAATCCACTCAAACAAGCTCTAAAAATTCTAAAATTTGCCCCGCTGTCCTTAATAAAGTTATAAAGCTATCGCAAAAGGAATTGTAATTTTCTAGTCACCCATGAATATTTTATTTAAGAATATTACTCAATTCCATAAGTTTCTAACAGCTAACATATTCTTAATTCAACCCAATTCAATATTCACATATTTAAATCTCCATCCTCAAGCTTCAACCAATCATATAAAATTTAAATACCATAAATCCAGATGATTTTATATGTTCAGATGATAAAAATCTAACTAAAACTCATATATATTTTTCAAAAATATTCGACAATCACTTAAAAATTCAACAAATACCAAAAAACATCTCCAAATAATTTTACTTTCATCATATATTTTTCTTAGAATTTTTCTCTAATTTTTCATGTTTAAGAAATATTGCATTTAAGTACCGTAGGTTGAGAAATAATGAAAATAATCTTACCCAAAGCTTATATGTGTCTCAAAAATTTCAAAAATTTATGAGAAAGCCTCTGAAAGTTGAATCATCCCCAAAGCTCGTCGGAGCCACGACCAGAATCACCGCACACGGTGGCAGGCCACTGGTCGCCTGCGACATTTTTAATTAAATTTATTGCTAAAACTAAAAACATTTAGAAAGATTTATGATTAAATTGATAAAGTTTAAAAATTTTGACTAAAATTGATAATTGACATAAAGGTTTTAATTTTTTTTGTCATAAGCCTCGATAAAAAACACAAATGCAAGATTATTAAGTAAAGTAATAACTAGGCAAAATGTTCAATTTAGTTTTTGTATTTATTGGAGAAGTTCGATTTAGTCCATTTTCAACTTTTTATCCAATTTAGCCCAAAAGATTTAATTTAAGCTTAATTTAGTCCAAAAATTAAAATTTATAGGCTAAATTTCTTTTTTTTTTTATCTAAATCAAAATTCAAGAAATTCAATTTTATGATTTTAAAACTAAATTTCTTAATTTATTGATTTCTTAATTTAAGCCCAAAAATTAAGAAGTTAAATTTCTTGATTTTCTTTATTTTTGGGCTAAATTGAGTTTAAGTTGAAACTTTTGGGCCAAATTAGATAAAAAGTTAAAATAAGCTAAATTGAACTTCTGTAATAAGTACATGGGCAAAATTAAACTTTACGCTAATAATAAATATAATTATAAATTTATTATTTATTAAATAAAATTAGTATGTCAAGAATATTTTAGGAAATAAATGTGAATTAATCTTCAATTCTGCATTTACTCGAAGTTCAATTCAAATATATATTTTAAGTTTTAACATATCAAATACCATAATTTATTTACAATTACAAATAAATTATGTATTTTGAATTTCAGCATACCAAACAGGTATTAATGATTTGTGGTTATTAATCATCCGATTCATATTTTCAGGATACTGTGGTTCTCGACAACCTCTGTTCAGATCTAATAGTACTTGAGGAGAAATATTGAGAAAAATTGTCTCAAATAAAATAAATACAAAAATATTGAATGACTTATAAATAAAAAAACGAAAGTAGTAGCTCTGGCATAAGTAATTAGTTTTGTATATGCATAGCGAGCCCATGTCTCCCTTCCCATAAATTCATAATTAAAATCCAACATCTCTTTTTATATAAATTCACACATAAACCTCTAATAAATTCAATATACTCTGATTTAATATATACATAAAATTATTTATTTCCATCTAAATTAAAAGATTTAGCTTAATAGTATAAAATTTTTTTGTAAGAATCATATATATATATATATGAGAGATTTAGCAATATATATATGAGAGATTTAGCAACATATTAAAATTTCGTTGTAAACAATATCAATTAGCAGTAAATTAATCATTTTTTAAAAAATTAGCTATAAATTATTAACAGTTCTGCTACTAATTCGTCGCTGATATTTTACTAATTTATCACTGATACTTTAGGGACAAAGGTCTCAGCCACATACTAAAATTTATTGTTGAAGGTCAATTTTGAGAATTAGTGATGGATTAGGTCGTCGCTAACTTATCATCAATGAATTATGACATGTTAGTGTGTATATATAGAGGTGAACCTTTCAATTTATCAAAAAATTTCCTCAAATATTTTCTTTGTAAGTAGAAAAACCTTTCTCAACCTCTTAATTCACATCCTCATGAATGTATTTTGCTGCTTAAAGATTATTAAAAGAAAATAAAAAATCCTAAACCTTACATAATTTTTTAAATTGATTCTACTCTTATAATTTTAATAATGTTTAATCCAAATTATTAATATTTTAACAATTTTAACTTATTTCGTAATTTTGAATTATAATATACATATAAAGCCTATAAAATTATTTAATAAGAAAAATTATAATTTTTACTATTTAATAATTATGATGATAAAAACATTTTTTTAAATTCCTTTTCTTTTTTAAAAATTAATATTTTTATTTTTCTAATTATTGTAAAAAGTTAATAAAAATATTTTATAAAAGGCAAGCCAAGAAAGTGGACCAAGAAAAAGCAAAAAAACAAAAAGAAAAAATCCATTTTCCTTGTTGCAGGGTTTTCTTGATGTTATTGTCAAAGAACTTCGTTATTATTCAAACAAGAGTGTGGAAGATTTAGCCTTCAGTGCATATATAACCTTAACTTTGAGAATTTGAAAGTTGATAAGACCATAAAGTGTTTATGAATTATGATTGAATTTCTCACTTTATAAAATAATATTTTATAATATTGTTAAACACTTCTACTCTAGTTTTTCTTTGATTAGACCCAAAACATAAATTTAATATTTTTTCGTAATATTAAAAAAATTGTAATCATATTTTTTTTCATAAAATATTTGCTTTTATTTTTATTTAATTTTTAAATAATAATGTAAAATTGACCTTAAATAAATTTAAATTAATAAAAAAGAATTTATATAATCGATTTTAATTAATTTAAAATCGTGAAATTTAAATTTAAATTTATGTAATATTTAAATGTAAGAAAAAAAAAGTCACAGGTGAGTTATATCATTCAAACTTGCAATATGAACACAGATTTGCAACCCATAGAAATTTTTCAAAACCTTGACCATGAAGATTTTAAGGAAAAGAGGTTTGTCTCAAATTCGTACAGGAAGATTCATTATTAGTTGAATGGTGTAACACTCCTAATTTTTAAATTTATTATTTTATGGGTAACTATTAATATTTTATTTAATTTAAATTTTGAAAAAATTATTTAAAATTTTTCAAAATTTTGAAATTGGGTTCGATTTTTAAAAAATATAAAACTTTGATGACTTTTAAAAATTTATTTAAAGACCACGTGGGAAAACTAAAAATATATTTAGACTCTATAAATTTTTTTGAGTTTTTTGAAATTTTTTCAAAATTTTTGGACCTCATTCCCAGGGTAGAATAAAAATTCAATTTCGGGTATCTTGAATCGAACTGGCCGAATCGGACTGGCCCTCTTTCCTTTTCCTTCTTCTTCTTCGAGCACCCCCGACACTCTCCCTCTCTCTCTCGTTTTTTCTCTCCTCCCTCTCCCTCTGCGCCGATCGCGGCCACCCATCCCTCCCCCACACACCGACGCACCACCTCCACCCTTCCTTGCCATAGACTGCCCTCCAGATTGCTGGAAAACTCTCCCTTTCTCGCCTTACGCGCGCAGCACGCCGCTTCGACTTCCAGGATCGATTCCGGCCAATCTGGCTACCAATCGGATCGAGTCTTATCCCAAAATACATCTACACCTCGAGAGCTTTCCATAGACACCAAGAACACAAAAATCCATCGAGCGGTTTATCCAATTTTTGCTCAGGAAGTTTTAGCCCATTTTGACTTTCGGGCTAGATTTCTCAAAAACCGTAAGCCCCACCAAAAATCAGAAAATATCGGAGTGCTCCACTTGTCGAGAGTTTTGCAGTAATACCATTTCAAATTTTTCCGATACCGTTTTTCGATAGGTCCCGCGAGACTTCATAGTGTTTTTCCGAGCATTAAATGAGTTTAGAAAATTCCATAAAAATTATATACTAACCCCTGTATTGTGGGCTTCACGTAGGTACCTTCAATTTACGGAAATTCAACAATTGCTCAGGTCTGTAATTTCAGGCCGAGCAGACAGGCTACCAAAAAAGTCTCCAAATTGGATCGAGGTTATAGGCTACCCCACCATTTTCAGAGGTTCTGGATGCGTCTCCAGGGTCGGAATTAGCATAGGTAAACCCGAACCCTCATTTTTCTTAATTATCTAGTGCCTAATTTCGATTAAAAATCTATAAAATATTCGTGGTAAGTTAGAAAAATATAATTCCTTTTGCATTAGCTTAATAATATTGCTAAGGACCGCGGGGCAAAGTTTTAGAATTTTTAGAGCTCAATTGGGTAGTTTTTGCAAAAAGGGGTAATTGTAGGGATTAATTATAATTTTTCAAATTGTGGTTGTTGACTGTTTGGGTGGGTCCAGGAGGGGCCATGTGATGTGATTGAGTTGTGGATATGTGACTTGTGGATATAGAAGTGCATTTTGAACCCTTTTGCTAGTTGGGTAGGTCCTATGTATAGGGGAGACTCTGTCGGATTTTTGGTACGACTTAGGGTGTCTTTGGTCTTTTTCAAACTTGTATTGAGTCAAATATATTAAATAATTACAATGAAATTTGTCAGGTGAGCCGGGATAGCCTTCCTCCTCCGCCCAGCCGCCGCAGTGACCTCGGTTTAAGTCTGTGAGTAAAATATTAATTTTAATTATAATTTCAATATTATTATATGTTCAAGCATGCCTATGCATCACTTATAAATATGTATTTATGTAGTTAAACACTAGGTACATTTTATAATGCATTCTTAATTGATGAAGTGTCATGGTTGTTGTTTATGGTAATTTGGAGCAGTGTGCGTGCGTTGGCGTACGTGTGGTGTGTGGTATTGGATATGGATAGGACGGGTAAACACGGCTTGAGAGACACTCACTGGGACCCGGTCCTTTATGGATAAGTCGGGATAGACACAGCTTAAGAGACACTCGCTGGCCCCCGCATTTGGTTTATTAAGCGAAAGTCCGGTTTGAGAGACACTCGCTGGCAGAGGTTGGATTAGGAGAGCTGTATAGGGGATCAGCTCCCATATATGTATTGTTTGAACATCATTGGGTGTGTGAGTGCTCCAAATTGCCTTTTTACTATTATGATGTGATGTGTATGAAAATTTTGATAGTGTTGCATTCCACTCTTTAGGATGTATTAGCTTTAGGTAGCTATAGAAATTGTAGTTAAAATTGGTATCTTACTCTCTGAGTCGAACGCTCACTCCTGTTTACCTTATTTTCCAAGATATAGGAGATTTCTTGTTGAGTTCTAACTTGCTTCTCTCCCTCGCAGGTCATCCATTAATATTTATGATGTTTGTATAATTTTACTAACTCCTAAAATTTCGTATGTGTTAGAAGTACTTTTTTGATTTAGGTCTGTATTATAATTGCTGTGTTGGATCTGTAAAATTGTTACATGTATGTTTGATGGGATTGAATGAGGGAGCTGAACTCCTGATTGAGTTTATGGCATTATGATTATATGGAGGGTGAGTTGAGCTCCCCAAATTATTATATATTGTGTTTATAGGTCAGGCGAGTCAAAAACTCCCCGTTGTATAGTCCATTTTATGATCGGACTTTGTCCGGTTGAATTCTTGAAATTGGGCCCAAATGAGCCTTAGGATTGGGTTGAGGAATAGTTAAACTTACTATGGGCTTCGACGGCTTTATGTTGGCTCAGGTCCTAGTGCCAGTCCGGCTCATAGGTTGGGTCATGACAAATGTGGTATCAGTGCTTAGGCTCTAGATTCATAGGGAGTATATGTCTAAAGTTTTGGGAAGAGTCTAATAGGAGTCACATGCGGAGAATAGGGTCCCCATTCATCCTTGCATTGTCATCTTTGCTTCTAGTTTTTGCTTTATATAATTGTGTGTAAATATGAGTCTATAGAGCTGTGTAATATGCCATTTTGAATTTTTATGGGCTAATGTTGTTGAATTTCAGGAAAATGCGTAGAAGTAGAAGAGCTGCCACTGCACTAGAATGGGATGTGCCAGATGAGGTGTTGGCACAGGATAAGGTGGCTGCCCCGAGGAGGCAGGGCAGGAGACCTGAAGCTGCTCAAGTAGAAGAGCAGTCGCTACTAGTTCAGAAACAGTCTTTTGTGGCTCAGGGTCCTATGGACCCAATGGTAGCTACCCTAGCCAGATTGCAGAGAACCATCGATATGATGGCACAATATCTTCCCTGAAACAGTTGAAAATGTTTCAATGGTCCTGTTGTGCCCTGAATGGTCCTGAAATAGTAGAAGGTGTTAACATTGAAAATGTTCCTGTTGTCAGAGAATTTATGGATGTCTTCCCTAAGGAGCTTCCAAGGTTGCCACTAGGAAGGGAAATAGAGTTCTGCATTGATGTTGTGCTGGGTACAAACCCCATATCAATGTCGCCTTACAGGATGGCACCAGCAGAATTGAAGGAGCTAAAAGAGCAACTACAGGAGCTTTTGGACAAAGGTTTCATATGTCCGAGCACTTCACCTTGGGGCACTCTTGTTCTATTTGTGAGAAAGAAAGATGGGTCCTTGAAGTTGTATATTGATTATATACAGCTAAACAAAGTGACTGTGAGGAACAAGTATCCACTTCCTCGGATCGATGATCTATTTGATCAGCCCCAAGGGGCTAGATTCTTTTCCAAAATAGGCCTACGATCAGGCTACCATTAGTTGAGAATCAGAAATGAGGATGTCTCCAAGACAGCATTCAGGACAAGATATGATCATTATGAGTTCTTAGTGATGTCTTTTGGACTCACTAATGCACCAGCGGCCTTCATGGACTTAATGAACAGGTTGTTCAGGCCATTCCTGGACCGTTTTGTCATCGTATTTATAGATGACATTTTAGTATACTCTCGGATGGAGGAAGAACACGTGTGGCACTTGAGGATGGTGTTGCAGACTTTGAGGGAGCAACAGCTATATGCCAAATTTTCAAAATGTGAATTTTGGCTAGAAAGCATCTCATTCTTGGGACACGTGGTTTCTAGTGAAGCCATTCAAGTGGATCCCAAAAAAATTGAGGCTGTAACTAATTGGCTTAGGCCTACAACAGTCATTAAGGTGCGAAGTTTGCTGGGCCTAGTTGGCTACTATAGGCATCTTGTGCAGAATTTCTCCAGGATAGTAGCTCCCCTAACTAAGTTAACTCGGAAGAATGTTCCGTTCATTTGGAAAGATGATTGTGAGGAGAGCTTCCAAAAGCTTAAGGAATGTCTAACTACAGCCCTTGTGTTGACATTACCGATGAGTGGTAAAGGATATACCGTGTACTGTGATGCCTCCAGAGTTGGCTTAGGGTGTGTTTTGATGCAACATGGAAAAGTAGTGGCTTATGCTTCAAGGCAGCTAAAGAGGCATGAGCAGAACTACCCTACCCATGATTTGGAAATGACAGCTATAGTCTTTGCACTAAAGATCTGGAAACACTACCTGTATGATGAAGTGTACAAGATATACACCGACCACAAGAGTTTGAAGTATATCTTCCAATAGAGGCATTTAAATTTGAGATAGAGGAGATGGATGGAGCTTCTGAAGGACTATGATTGTACCATCCAGTACCACCCTGGGAAGGCCAATGTAGTAGCAGATGCTTTGAGCAGAAAATCTTCTGGCAGCTTGGTGCACATATCAGCAGAGAAGAGACCGTTGATTCAGGAAGTACATGAGTTGATGGATCAAGGTCCAATCTTAGATATTTCAGATGAGGGGGTATTATTGGCCCATTTTTCAGTGAAACTAGACCTGTGAGATAGAATCAGAGTTTCCCAGCACAGAGACCGCAATTGATAAAGATTATAGAAAGAGTACAGTAGGGTGAAGGTGGTGAGTTCGGATTTTCCAATGATGGCTCTCTTATGCAAGGTTCCAGGATATGTGTGCCCGACGTGGACAATCTCAGGAATGAAATCATGCGAGAGGCACACTATACATTGTACAATATCCACCTAGGCTCCACCAAGATGTACCATGATGTGAAAGATAGCTACTGGTGGAATGGCATGAAGAGAGACATAGTAGACTTTGTGTCCAAGTGCTTGACTTGTCAGAAGGTGAAGTTTGAACACAAGAGAACATCAGGGAAGCTGCAAGAGCTCCCTATCCCAGAATAGAAGTGGGAAATGATCACTATAAATTTTATAACTAAGTTGCCTCATACTACGTGGGGATATGATTCGATATGGATAATTATAGATTGTCTGACTAAATTAGCTTATTTCTTGCCTGTGAGAACCACCTATTCTGTTGCACAATATGCCAGGCTCTATGTTCGAGAAATAGTCAGATTGTATGGAGTTTCTGCTTTCATAATATCTGACAGAGGGCCCCAGTTCACTTCTCGATTTTAGAGAAAGCTACAGAAAGCACTTGGCACACAGTTAAACTTCAGTACTGCCTTCCACCCTCAGACAGAGGGGCAGTCCAAAAGGACAATTCAAACACTGGAAGACATGCTTCGTATGTGTGTTCTAGATTTTGGAGGTCAATGGGATGATCAGCTACCCTTAGTGGAGTTTGCCTACAACAACAGTTATCATTCCAGCATCGAGATGGCACCCTATGTGGCATTATATGACAGAAAGTGTAGGTCTCCTCTGTGTTGGATGAAAATGCGAGAAGCGAAGGTGCATGATGTAGACCTAGTGCAGTACACTGCAGAGATGGTTCCTTTAATCACGGAATGATTGAAAACAACTTTCAGTAGGCAGAAGAGTTATGCAGATCCCAGATGGAGGGATGTAGAGTTTACAGTAGGCGATTACGTATTCCTAAAGGTTTCTCCAATGAAGGGAGTCATGAGATTTGGAAAGAAGGGCAAGTTAACACCTCGGTATATTGGACCTTATAAGGTTACTGATAGAGTTAGAGCAGCTGCTTATCTGTTGGAGTTACCACCTAACCTTTCTCATGTTCATCCTATATTTCACATGTACATACTCAGGAAATACATACCAGATCCCTCTCATGTGCTACAATCGGATACAGTAGAGCTAAAAGAAGACTTGACATTTGAGGAGCAGCTAGTAGCCATAGTGGACTACAAAGTGAGGCAACTAAGGTCTAAATAGATCTCTATGATTAAGGTGTTGTGGAGGAGCCAATCAGTAGAAGAATGCACCTGGGAGTCAGAGCGGGACATGCGTAGCAAGTATCCTTATTTGTTCAATGTGTAATTGTGTTCTTTCATTCTGTCTTGAATAAAAATTCAAGGACAAATTTTCTATAAGGGGAAAAGAATATAACACCCCTAATTTTAAAATTTATTATTTTATGGATAACTAGTGATATTTTATTTTATTTAAATTTTGAAAAAATTATTTGAAATTTTTCAAATTTTTGAAACCGGGTTCGATTTTTCGAAAATATAAAACTTTGATATTTTTAAAAATTTATTTAAAGACCATGTGGTAAAACGAAAAATATATTTAGACTTTATGGATTTTTCTGAGTTTTCTGAAATTTTTTTGAAATTTTTAGGCCTCGTTTTTTGTCGAACCGGTCAAATCGGACCGGCCCTCTTTCTTTTTCCTTCTTCTTCTTCGCACACCCTTGACACTCTCCCTCTCTCTCTAGTTTTCTCTCTCCTCCCTCTCCCTCTGTGCCGACCGCGGCCACCCAGCCCTCCCTCATAGATCGGCGCACCACCTCCACCCTTCTCCGCTATAGACCACTCTCCATATCGCCGGAAAACTCTCCCTTTTTCCCCTCACGCGCGCAGCTCGCCGCTTCAACTTCCCGGGCCGATTTCGGCCAATCAGGCCACCAATCGGACCGAGTCTTATTCCAAAATACATCTACACCTCGAGAGCTTTCTATAGACACCAAGAACACAAAAATTTATCTAGTGGTTTGTCCAATTTTTCTTCGGGAAGTTTTAGCCTATTTTGACTTTCTGGCTAGATTTCTCAAAAACTGTAAATGCCACTAAAAATCTGAGAGTATCAGAGTGCTCCACTCGTCGAGAGCTTCGCGGCAATACCCATTTTAAATTTTTTCGACACCATTTTTCGATAGGTCCCGCGAGACTTCACAGTATTTTTCCAAGCATTAAATGAGCTTAGAAAATTCTGTAAAAATTATACACTAACCCCTGTATTGTGGGCTTTGCGTAGGTACCTTCAATTCACGAAAATTCAATAGTTGCTCAGGTCCGCAATTTCAGGCCGGGCAAATAGGCTACTGAAAAAGTCTCTGAATTAGGTCGAGGTTATAGGCTACCCACCATTTTCAGACATCCTGGACGCGTCTTCAGGGTCCAAATTGGCATAGGTAAACTCGAACCCTCATTTTTCTTAATTATCTAGTGCCTGATTTCAATTAAAAATCTATAAAATATTCGTGGTAAGTTAGAAAATATAATTCCTTTTGCATTAGCTTAATAATATTGCTAAGGACTGCGGGGAAAAGTTTTAGAATTTTTAGAGCTCAATTGGATAGTTTTTGCAAAAAGAGGTAATCATAGGGACTAAATTGTAATTTTCTAAATTGTGGTTGTTGACTATTTGGGTGGGCCCAGGAGGGTCCATGTGATGTGATTGAGTTGTGGATGTGTGACTTGCGGATATAGAAGTGCATTTTGAACCCTTTTGCAGGTTGGGTAGGTCCTATATATAGGGGAGACTCTGCTGGATTTTCGGCATGAGTTAGAGTGTCTTTGATCTTTTTCAAACTTGTATTGAGTCAAATATATTAAATAATTGTAATGAAATTTGTCAGATGAGCTGGGACAACCTTTCTCCTCCGCCCAGCCGCCGCAGTGAACTCTGTTTAAGTCTGTGAGTAAAATATTAATTTTAATTATAATTTTAATATTATTATATGTTCAAGTATGCCCATGCATTACTTATAAATATGTATCTATGTAGTTAAACACTAGGCATGTTTTGTAATGCATTCTTAATTGATGAAAGTGCCATGGTTGTTGTTTATGGTATTTTGGAGCAGTGTGCGTGCGTTAGCGTGCGTGTGGTGTGTGGTATTGGATATGGATGGGACGAGTAGACGCGGCTTGAGAGACAGTCGCTGGGACCAGGTCCTTTATGGATAAGTCGGGGTAGGCACAGCTTGAGAGACACTCGCTGGCCCCTGCATTTGGTTTATTAAGCAAAAGTCTAGCTTGAGAGACACTCGCTGGCAGATATTAGATTAAGAGAGCTGTATAGGGGATCAGCCCTCATATATGTACTATTTGAACATTATTAGGTGTGTGAGTGCTCCAAATTGTCTTTTTACTGTTATGATGTGATGTGTATGAAAATTTTGATAGTATTTCATTTCACTCTTTAGGATGCATTAGCTTTAGGTAGTTATAAAAATTATAGTTAAAATTGGTATTTTACTCTCTGAGTCGAACGCTCACTCCTGTTCACCTTATTTTCTAAGATATAGGAGATTTCTTTTTGAGTTCTAACCTGCCTCTCTCCCTCGTAGGTCATCCATTAATATTTATGATGTTTGTATAATTTTACTAACTCCTAGAATTCCGCATGCGTTAGAAGTACTTATTTGATTTGGGTCTGTATTATAATTGCTGTGTTGGATCTATAAAATTGTTAGATGTATGTTTGATGGGATTGAATGAGGGAGCTGAGCTCCCGATTGAGTTTATGGCATTATGATTATATGGAGGGTGAGCTGAGCTCTCCAAATTATTATATATTGTGTTTACAGGTCGGACGAGTCAAAAACTCCCCGTTGTATGATCCATTTTATGGCCGAACTCTGTCCAGTTGAATTCTTGAAATTGGGCCCAAATAGGCCTTAGGATTGGGTTGAGGAATAGTTAGGCTTACTACGGGCCTCGGGGGCTTTAGGCTAGCCCAGGTCCTAATGCCGGTCCGGCCCATAGGTTAGGTCCTGACAATTGGCATCAATTAAAGACAAGAAAAACTTGTTTAATTTACTTTTGAATTTCCTATATAATTTTCTATTTAACTATTTTAGACTTTGGTCACTAAGTCATGACTTTCTTGTTGTCACAAAAAATAGTCTCCATACAACAATTTTTTTAGTAGAAAATTGAAAGAATGAGGACTTAAACCTAGGCATGACAATTAGTTAAATTTTTGTGGGTACTTAATTTGATCGAACCCTAATAGAACATGCTTGATAATATATAATCGGGTTTGCGATAAGTTTATGTTTGAAGAATGGTATCTATGACGGTTCGATTTTACATGTTACATATTTAATACCTGAACTCGTTTGTATTTAGATTATTTATTAAAATATCTAAAATTTAATGGGTTCGGTATTTTTCAAGTAATAATAATTGTATTTGGAAAGAATTCGAATAGTTAAGAATAAATTTTAATCAGGTTTGGATGAATTTAAGTTTTGAATATATTAATCAATCGGATTCGAGTTTAGATAGAGTGATTTTCGCGAATACTCTATTTGTTATTATCCCTACTCGAATCTAAATCTACTAGATGAGTTATGTACATTTAATAACTAAACCTTATGCTAGTAAAATTATTTTGACTCCATTCACAAAGTTGAAATACTTGCAACATTATTGACTTTCTATAACATATGTACATTTTTTACTATTCAATAATAATAATTTTTTTTATAACTTATTTGGCTGCAATTTATATCTAATCTAACGTAAATATGCTTATTTTCAGATCCAGTCTAATATTCCCTTCACCAAATTTTTGGATTGTGCAATTGCTCCAATTTTTAAGGCAAATTATTTTCCAATTAAGATTTTAAAAAAATTCATAAATACCTAATTAATTTTCACCACAAATACCTTCAAAACAACCCTAATATCCCTTAAGTAACTTATATTCAGTGCATACCAACAATTATAAAAATCTCAAAAATCTTCAAAATTTATTTTATAAAATAAATAATAAATTCATAATAATATTTATTATACTTAATATAACAATATGGTATTAGCATAATAATCTTGTATTTGTGTTTATTTTTTAATTAAGATACATGATATACTTATATTTTATATATCATTACCCTTAAAATAATATCTATGTAAATGATGAATGAGGGGGAAAAAATAAATTTTGTGAGGAAAAAAAATAAAATGTGAAAATGGATAGTTTTGTATAAAAATTTGTGATAAATTTTATAAAATTTATTTAAAAATTTCACTTATTTTGATAAAATTTGTAATAATTATATCCAATTCTACGATTTGAATTGTAATATTTTATTTATTTATTTATTTATTTTTAAATATAAAATTTTATAAAATTCAATCATTTCAAACAAGATATAAGACTCTTTGAACGAAAGCCTTTTCTTATTTTTCAACGTTTAGATATTTAGGAAAATTAAGTCATAAGAAAATAACTTATCGGTCAAATCAATCAATCAATCAGTGAGCTCATGTTTTAGCTATATGTCTGCTTCAGATGAATGGAGTTTCTCTCTCATTCTTGACTAATTTTTCGTTGTTTGAGGGTAGTAGTATAAGAAATTGCAATTAAAAAAAATGATTTATTTAAATAAGAGTACAACAGAGAAAAATGATTCCCCATTTTTTAAATGGAAAGTAATTTTCTCAATCCTCATTCTTTTGAGAGAGTCCAACTGATTTTTAATATTTTTCTACCGACTTTTATCGTCATACCAAACAATAGAAAATAACTTATTTTTTATAAAAATATTTTTCACAGATAAATGGAGACTAAATTATCTAATTGAATAAATTGATATCAATTTACCCATGTTTAATCATGCTATTTATGTCGCGCAGACCTCCGGTTTCCACTTTCTATTTTATTCTCTACGCTCTTGGGCTGCAAATAAACTTTGCATTAAGCCCACCAAGACTGCCCTTCACCAGACCCTGCATCATGTCGTTGCCTAAACAATGACAAAAAGTTCATGTACATGAGTTATCGAGGGTTCTAGGGTAATAAACCCTACTGAGAGATACACAAAGAAATCATAGAATGTCCACATCAAGCCAGTCCCATGGCAATGCAGAAACCCACATGTAAAAACAAGATAGCCAGGTATAGGTATCACAAGCAAATTAAGTCATTTTAGGAAAACACAAGTCTTCAAGGTTGCATGCAAACACTGTAAAATACTCAGGCCTTCCAACATAGGTAACATAACATGTCATTACCCAAGCCAGGTAGACGAGATATTTAATATTCACACGAACCAATCATTTATGCAGATAAGTAGCGAGTCATCCAGCTTTTAAAGCGAGACCATGCTAGCTCAACTGCTGCTTCATCCCCATCAGGCATTCCCATGCTCTTTCCCCTCTCAATGCCTTCTTTAGACCTGTTCATGAAAGCGTGTGCATTGCCAGGATAAATGTGTACCTCACAAGGAATTCCTGATGCCTTCAGCTTTTCGTCTAAAGCCTTAGCAGCCTGAAAAATTAAAATCCAATGACAGCATTAGTATATTTATTATTACTTTCTTGAAGGCAGTAACCTAATCAGAACTTTTTTTTTTTATCTTTAATGTCAGCACTGGACATGTACTAACCAGTCTAGACGTGTGCTTGTGCGCACGCATATGCGCAAGTGTGTTTGTGTAGGCAAGAACACATTTTATATCCCAGAGGTGACATAAGAATGGAAGGAAACACTGTTTTAGCTATTGATTCAACTTATTCAAACATCAAATTGTTTTATTACTATATCCAAGTGGCAAAAAGACCCAAAGAGATCTCAAGGAAGGTATAACAAAGCAAGGCTTTACATGCTTGACGCACATAACTGGTTATCTAGCAGACAAGGAAAATAGAAATACTTAATCAAGATTGTTATCATAATTCAAATCACTACATCAAACATGGTAAACTAGGATATTTACGAGCCTAAAAAACATGAGAAACATGATAAACTGATCAAGTATAATACATAGTTGCCTATTATTTTCAGGCAGAACTATAAAATGGATACAAATGGAAATTTTCTTTGAAAAAAAAGGAAAAAAAAAAAGAGGAAGCACAGTAAGGCAGTGCTTTGAAATCATCTATAATTGAAATTTAAAATTAGTTGCTAATACTAATATTATGCACGACCAACATCAGTAACTACTATCCTCCTAAAAGGCACTTATTTTATAGCTTGGCTTACCAACCATAACAAACAAGATAATGTGAACATTTATTGAGCTGAATCCGAGTAGCTCACAAGGGGCTCAACTTTTGTAACCTTAGCTCAAGGCATGATTTTGTAGTGGATGACAATGAACTTAGATAAACAAAATAAAGGCCAAGAAAAAACTGGAAGAAATAAAAGATGTTGAACCAACCACAGGGCACTTGTATCAGCTTACATTCAAATGGGAATTTCATGATGCTTAAGAGAGATACATGCAAGCTTTCATAACTTAAAAGTTTTCTAATTTAATGTAGTTTCCTTATAATTAAAGCTTGAAGAAAGAACATTAATAACAAAATTCATTCAGAACACATGTCTACATTTATAACATCCAACTACTTGATGAATTCCTTCATACCAAAGTTTATAAGCACAGTTTTTAATACCTAGATCATGAAGGTCTCATTTCTGAGGCACTTAAAGCTGAAAAGTTATGTATTCCAGAAAAAAATCAAAATAAATTGCATTATTGTTGTAGAACAACTCAGCCAAGGACAAGGAAAAATCTAATCTTATGTTTGGATTGAGGGATTTGACACTATGGATTTGGATTTGGACTAAATACATTGGTTGGATATTATAAATAAAAATGGATTTGGAATTCATGATAAGCTTAAAAACTAAAGATTTAAAATAACTACTTTTACTTCTTATTTCAAATCCATCCAACTACAATCAAATGTATCAGCTTTACATGACATAATAACTTCTAGTCACTTCAATGGAAATTATTTTTATTAGCCAAACAAAAGATTTTTAAATTTATGATTTTCAAATTCTAAATTTTAAATCAAATGTTTGAAATCCAAATCTTAGAATCCAAAGGCAACCTAATAAAAATTGAAAATAACTAGTAAGATTTGAAATTGATGAATTCAAAAGAAAGTTGACGTACTGTCACATCTGAAAAACCAACAAAGTTATCGAGCTCTCCAAAGTGAGCCTGAACAGGTGCCTTAGCCTGCGCAGGGTCTGCAAGCTCTGATGAAGGAACACCATAAAATGCGACAACAGCATCAATCTCTGGGACCAAAACAGAACTTGCAATTGAAAGAGCACCTCCCATGCAAAATCCAGTAACTCCTACCTGTTGCAGATACTCACAAGATTACTTAGCAAAAACTTAATTGTTTAATGAAATCACAAAACCAATTAACCTTAATCAGACCCAACAAGTATAAGGTAGAAAAGATTCAAGAAAGAAGTACACAAATTGACAAGGGGTTGTAAGAAGCACCACAATTTGAAGAGCACAAACCCATTTCAATATAATATTGCAGAAGGCAAAATTCTAGTTTTAAAAAATGACATGCAGCTCATGACTGTCTCCTGAAAAAAGAAAGAAGAGGAGAAGGGATGAGAGGAGGGGGGGGGGGGGTGTGGGGGGGTGTGGTGGATGGTGTGGGGAGGAGACGTCTTTTCTCATCCTTGAAGAATCCATAGAATATCTCCACATTAAAACAATGGACCTGTGGTCTAGCGATTTTGACCGTAGATGTCGGGTTTATTTGCAGGAATAGGATGAACCACGTTGTAGATTTCTAATAAACATGGCAGGTCAATTGACAAAATGGGATCCAAGGATTGATGGTTCTAATTTAAAATAAGTAGATCTGCCAAACCTTCTTTGAACCATTAGCCTTGAGCCAATTAACTGAAGCACGGATATCCTTAACAGCGCCTTGCCAGTCAAGACCTTCCATCAAATGTTGAGCTTCAGCAACATCCAAGCCTACCTTTCCTCGATACAAACTGATACAAAAAAAAAAAAAAAGAAAGAAATATTTGAAATTGAGATGCAAAAGAAATACCAGAAATACAAAATTGTATCATTAAATTAAGTTACAAAATGAAAGATGTTTAGTTGCTTACTCAGGGATAAGAGCCTTAAATCCAGGGTCTAGTTGGGATATTTTCACAGCATGGTTCTTGATCTCAAAATCCACACCCCACCACTCTTGAAGCACAACAATCCCAGGAGCATCTTCTTTGCCCACCACGTATGCATCAAAAGTCTGATCAATAGATACAGGAAAAAGCAAAAGAAAATCTAAGAACTGAACCATCATCAAGAATTTATTTAACATTGCGTGTGCCTTCTAGTCTAGAGTTACAGTTCAAACAATCTCTTGTCTAAGTATAATAAAGCCCGCCATTTTAAGCAAGGTCAAGTAAAGCACAAACAATGAATCGCATACAATATCACACGGTAGAATGATCCAAAAAAATTATGCTTGAAAATACTACAAATTTAGAAAATGATCATTTCAGGACTAAGAAGGGTAGAACTAAATAAACAATCAATCGCCTTCCAAACAATACGACATAGAATCAATCAATCCCAATTGGCAAGTTCACTTGGTAAATTCCAATGAATAAACCTTAACCAAAACCCCTCAAAAAAGCCAGGAAAAAAAAAAAAGAAATTACAGTATCGTCTCTCTGGATTTGGATTTTCTTGAAGGGGACAGAGGCGGAGTCAGCCATTGCACGAACTTGAAGGCGGGAAGCACAGAGAGAAGGAGAAAATGGTCGCAGAAGAGAGAAGGTGGTGATAGGTTTATGGAGAGTAGCTGAGGTGAAAACTCAAGTAGACGATGATGGTGACAGTATAGCTGCTAGCATTTCTTTGCCGTTTTCACACTCCACCGCGTTTTATAGCAACTTTGCCTCTTTCTTTGGATAAATTGGGGGTTGGTGGGGGGCAAATTCAAAAACGACGCTGTTCTGGCTTGCAGTTGTTTTACACAAAATACAACGGTATATAATTGAATGGAAAAAAAAAATAATAAATCGGTACTCTCTGTTGAGGACCAAATAAATTTAAAATTAAGTTATTGGTTAAATATAGACTGGAGCTTTTAATTAAAGGCAAATAAGTAATTATATAATAAGATATTATTTTTTAATAATAAAATATTAATTTTTTAATTTTTTAATATTAAAATTATTATTTTTAATTAAAATAATAAGAATATAATAAAAAATATTTTGATATTATAATTATTATTTTTAGTTTTTTTATTAAAAATTAAAAAAGATAATATTTTAATTATTTAGTTAAAAATTGGACTTACTTGATTTTAATTAGAAAATTTTATACTTATTTGATTGAAAATTTAATTTTGAACTTATTCATTGAATTATATTTTATCAATTCATTTAATAACTCTAAAACATCAATAATTAGTTTTTTTTTTCTTTTATATTAGTTGATAATAAAGTTCAATGATAATAAATCATAATTTTAAAAATTCATTTTATTTGTGTTGCAATCCACGGAAATTCCTTATGATACGGATCTGCAAAATTGAAAATAAATTAGTCAGAGTCCACCGAGTATTAATCTGGTGAGGACCCTTCAACACTCAAATTAGAGCTAGTATGAGAGAATAGTGTATTAGATTAATTAGAAAAAAAGAACATATATTCATAGATGATCTAATCTCTTTATATAGGATAAAAACAATGGTTGGTTATGATAAGTCAACCATGTAATTATATGAATATTATTAGCTAACATAATTATAAGATTATATTTCTGTTTATAGTACATAATTATAGGCATTGTTATAGTTGGCAATCCTACTAAGATTGCTTATCTTTAATTAAAATTTTTTCCTTTTATTGAGTGGATTTTACAATGATTGAATCAATTGAACGAATCTCACGGTTGAATCATTAAATATTATTAGACTCATAGACTATCCAAAATCCAAAGTTACTGGATTAATTATATATATTTTGAGGAGCTATATCTAGGGGTGGCCACGGTTGAGGAACCGTCGGTTACGGTTCCTGAACCGCCGGTTACGGTTTCTGATTACGGTTTCTGAACCGTCGGTTTAGGTTCAATGAAATCATGAACCTGAACCAAACCGCCAGGGGACGGTTTGAAAGACGGTTCCAGAACTGCCGGTTCCGGTTTGAGCCCCGGTTTAAAACGGTTTGAAGGGCGGTTCAAAAAAGAACGGTTCAAGACAATTTAGAGGACGGTTTGGAAGTGGTTTAGGGATGGTTTAAGGGTAGCTTAGACAAAAAAATTAGAGAAAAATTTTATTGATTCAAAATTTAAGTTATATTTGTAAAAATATTTTAATTTTTCTTAGAAATCTTTCAATCAAAATAAAATAAGAAAAAAAAAAAGAAAGAAAATAATTTATCTTTAAGAAAAATTTAATAAATAAAGACTTTAACTTGATTAAAAAACTAGAGATGAAATTCATTTTTTTTAAAGAAATTAGCAAAAAGTGTATGAACTTAATTTTGCCTAAATATCCCTTTAGGATTTAGAGGAATAAAAATTTCTAGTTCTATTACTTGCCTTTTTTTAAAAATTATATAATAATTGATAATTAAAAAGTATAAAAGAGAAAAAAAAATAAAATAGAGGGTATTAGAAATTTTATTGAGGATTTAAAGTAATAATAAAGTAATTGAGATAATATTGAAAATTTCAGTAAGTATATAAAATAATAAAGTAGGAAAATTGGGAGAGTATTGGAAATTAAAATGAGTGTAGAAAATAATTATTTAGAGAATTTGAGAAAAATTGAAAAAAAATTAAGAATTGAAGAAAATGCAGAGAATAATTGTGTAGAGAATTAATGATATATATAAATGAATTAAGAGTGAGGTAACATATTTATTGAGTTTTTTAATATTTAAATCGCCGGTTGAATCCGGTTTGAAATTATTTGTTCAATCCGGTTTGGAACCGTCGGTTCACGGTTCTTAAAAAATATGAACCTGAACCAAACCGCAGAAGGAAGGTTTCGGTCCGGTTCGAAGCCGGTTTCGGTTTTGACCGGTTTCGGTCTGGTTTTGACCGAACCGATTCCGGTTCAAAACTGGACCGTGGCCACCCCTAGCTATATCATTAGTCCCTCTCTCGAGTATGAATCTTTAGGTTCGTTTACATGTCAAAGCTTTGGTCATCGCCCTAAATTTTCTTTTTTTTTTTTAGTGTGGGCTATTATCTTGATAAACTTGATAATGGTAGAATTTTCGCCTTAGATGGATTTGCACCTTCAATTTGCTTAGTTTGGTAAGCTATTCCTTAGGTGGATGCACTTTTAATTTGTTTACTTGGTAGCCTATCATTTTAGATAGATAACCACCTTTGTTTTAGCCTAACGGACTATTATCGTAGATGGGCTAAGTTTCTTTGTTTAACCTAGTATACTATCGCTGTTTATGGGATAAGCACATTTGTCTTAGCTTAGCGAACTATCGTCATGGATGGTCTAAGCACCTTTAGATTTTTTAGCATGGCGGACTATCGCAATGGATGGGGTAAGCACCATTTATTTTAGCCTGGTGGACTATCATCGTGGATGGGCCAAGCACCCTTATTTTATTTAGCCCGGTGGACATCACTGCGGATGAGCTAAGCACCCTTTATTTTAGCTTGGTGGACTATCAACGTAAATGGGCTAAGCACTGTTAGATTTTTTTAGCCTAGCAAACTATCTTCGTGGATAGGCTAAGCACTCTCAATTTATTTAGCCTGGCGAACTATTGATGTGAATGGGCTAAGCATTCTCAGTTTATTTAACTTGGCGGACTATTGTCATATATAGACTAAGTACTCTTTAAAATTTATCTGTAAAAATAATGCTTGTACAAGTATTTTTGTGAAGATAATCCATAAAATGCATGTTGTAAACTTATCCACCATTTCTCAATAAATAGTATTATAAATGGAATGTATAATGTACATTTCCAGGGGATTTGCCAACTGATTTTGATAAAAAATAAAGGCCTTCAGGTTTAAAGAGTGATATGTTATTCATAAACATATATTCATAGTTATAAAATGAATTTTAATTTCAATCACATTTTAATCCTGTAGTGTAATAAGTATGAGCTAAAAGAAATCAAAAGTAATGCTAGAATATGGAAATTATAGTGATAAATTTTAAAATAATTTCAGGTATCTCCAATTACCATTCATCTTGAAAACAAATTTAGACTATGATTTAATCTAATAGAGCTTATGCTATTGCCCCTAAATAATTTTAAAAATTAATTTTTAGAATCATATAATTTTTTCAAGTCCTATTAAACTAAAATACAATTAATTTCTATTCATTTAAAGTCAAGCAATGAATTTAATTTTTATAATAATAGAATTCTGTGTAAAGAAAATTGACTAAAATTCATATAATGTTGATTGAAAGCATTATAAGTAATTTTCAACAAAACATAGCAATAGCCCAAAATACAAAACTGAAGGTGCGGTGATGGACTTACTAAATGTGGCTCTTTTATAGCTATTAACATAAATAGAGACTATTTCTTTACCATGGAAATATTGACAATTTTGTAAAATAAACCAAAATTATCAAATAAGAATTTTTATAAGTTCAAATAATTAAAAAGTTCTAGAACTTCACAATGATTTCCCATCAATAATTAAACTATTTAAAATACTCCATAGCAATTGAAAATGTGATGGTTTTTTTTTTCTTCTTAATGTCAAATCTTTAAAAAATAAAATATGAAAATATCGCTTGAAGCGCATGGGTTATATATAGGCAGTAATAGCAAAGTAGAAAAAGTGATGCAATGATAAACCATTTATACTTATTACAAGAAGAATGTCAATGATTGATTGATTGTCCAATAGGATATATAGCCCTTCGCCAAATTTAAAACTAAATTCATGTGACTGTAAATAAATTTTTTAGATTGTACTTGAGTAAATTTAGAATTTTTTTTTTTAATATGATAAAAATTTTTTTGGCTAAGTTGTTGCAAACCACAAGCCATCCTTTCACTTGGTTCATTCTCCCATTTTGAGTTCAGAATATAAAGAATATGAGGGAGAAACACAATTTCTTATGTTGTTTCCCACGGACGACTCTACTATTGCGATCCACGAAAATTCCTTGTGGTATGGACCTGCAAAACAGAAAATAAATAGGTCAGAGGTCCACCGATTATGGACCCGGTGAGGATTCTCCGATGCTCAAGTTAGAGCTAGTATGAGAGAATGGTGTATTAGATTGATTAGGGAGAAAGAATACGCCTTCGTAGATAATCTGATTCTTTATATAGGATATAAACAATGGTCGGTTATGGTAAGTCAACCATGTAATTATATAGATATTATTAGCTAGCATAATTATACGATTATATTTCTATTTATAGTGCATAATTATAGGCATCACTATATTTAGTAATCCTACCGAGATTGCTTATCTTTAATCAATATTCTTTCCTTTTATTAAGCGGGTCTTACAATGGTTGAACCAATTGAACGAATCTCATGGTTGAACTATTAAATATGATTAAGCTCATAGGCTATCCAAAAACTCGAGTTACTAGATTAATTATATATATCTTGAGGAGCTATATTAATATGATTAAAGTGCTTTTAGTCATTGAAAATAATTAATTATTAACATATTATAAGTGATAATTGAAAAAACTAAGGTACTTATATTTTTAGGTAAAAAATCTTATTTATACATTTTTTAATTATTTTATTTTATTATTATTTGCTTATAATTAAAAATAAATTATACATTAATGATCATTTGATTTGTCTATTTAATTCAAAAATTACAATCAGCAGTTAAATATTGGCTATCAAATAGAGCCAAAAGATGATAATTAAAAATCTAAATTTTCAGTGATATTGTTATAATTTTTAATCACTAATTGTTAATTTTGAAGAAGGTAAATTTTACCCGTTATACATAAACTTATATAATTGTAAAAAGTAAGTTATCTAAACTTTAATTTATAATTCTAAAGTACCCTAACTTATTTGACTAACTTTTTATTGCATGCAATTGTCAGTTCTCAAGTAAATAGATGACTAGGCATTGCCATAGTGGAGAGAAACTATCTCTTGCATATTCCCTCTCCTCCACATGTAATACATTTTTTAGTGATCCTCCCAAATACTCAGATATATACATTCATCCAATTGAAAATTGACATATTATTAAAATAATTATAAATCCTATTAAAAATACAGTAGATCTCATTAAAAACAATATTTTCTTGATTTTTGATATATACTTTCATCCAATTGAAAATTGACATATTATTAAAATAATGATAAATCCTACTAAAAATACTGTAGATCTCATTAAAAACAATATTTTCTTGATTTTTTTATTATAGGTGTATAAATTATTTTATACACCCTGCTCTATTTTAGAATTTTCCTGCACTTTATCTTCAATGAAAATAACGTATTCTTTCTCTATTGCAAATGGGTTTGGACTCTCTTTATATCTCCTACTATAAGCTTTTTCTCAAAATCTCTTCCATTTTCATGGCTAAAAAATAATTTCTCCTTATGGCGACATATTTTCCTATAAATTTCTCCCTTGGTTGCTTAATATTGTTTAACATTACATCAGTGACACACCTTGAGAAGAATTACAATAAAACAAAGGAGAATCACCAAAAAACATAGGGACTCGCAAGGTGAATCCAATAATCATAGCCACCGAAAGAAGAACAAGACTTGCCCATTCCCGAAAGGGACCTCAAAACTAGTAAAAATATAGTGGGAACTCAATTAATTAAATAAATAAATAGGTTATAAAATAAACAATTTACTTATAGCTATGAGATGGAGCTAGACACGACCAAGGGCTAATTCAAACTGTGAATCGAATTGGAATCGACCTAGGACCAAACTAGGTTAATTGTTCTGGTTCATGAATTAGCCTGGAACTAGGATATAGGGGGTTGGTTCTAGTTGTTGGTCAGCTTGAATGCTTTCCTGTACATCATCTTGAACACCACCTTGAGCACCATTCTCAATTACACCTGGTAAAGATCTCAAAGGGACTGGATTTGAAACACTCAACTTCTTATTATTCTAAGGAGCTGAACTTTCTGCCTTCTCAATGTCTTCAATGGTCTGATCTTCAAAGAACACTGTATCTCTGCTTTTGACGAGCTTCTTTTTAACTAGATCATACAATCTATTGCCAAATTCATCTTGACCATATCCAAGAAAAATACACGACTGTGTCTTGGAATCTAGCTTTGCCCTTTCATCCTTTGGAACATATACAATGGCCTTACAACCAAAAACATGTAGGTGATCATAAGAGACATCCTTTCTAAACCTTATTTTGTCTTAAACTTCATTTTGCAAAGGCACACAGGAAAAATTAATTACATATGCCACTATGTATAGTGCTTCACCCTAAAAGGAATTCAATAACTTTGCTTCTGAAAGCAAACATCTGACTCTCTCAATCAAAGTTCTATTCATTCTTTTAGCTACACCATTCAGCTGAGGAGTATTTAGAGGAGTTTTTTGATGTCCGATACCCTGTGACCTGCAACACTGATCAAATGGCCCAGAATATTCACCACCTTTTTCAGTATGGATGCACTTCAACTTCTTTCTACTCTATCTCTCAACTGAAGCTTGAAACTATTTGAACACATTTGTTTTCAAGGCATAGACCCAAAGCTTTCTAGAATGATAAAAAAAAGCCTAATCAAGTTGTTGCTACTACTACTAATGATCTGACTATTGTTTGTGATGAGGATATAGTCAATTAAGCATGCAATGAGACTACTTGGCTGGTTGATAGTGGCACTTCACATTTTTTAATTCTTATACTTCTGGTGATTTTGGCTATAATACCACTTTGTTGAGCTCTGATACCACTTTGTTGGGGTTTTTAACAATGCAGAATCAATCAATTAACCTCCAAATAATTTGGATATTAAATTGTCAATAAGTCTAACACCAAATTATCACAACCCAAGTAAGACAAATAACTCAAACACAAACAAAAACAAGCACAATAAGAACACAAGATTTTGTACATAGAAAACCTCTCCAAAGTGAAGAGGAAAAACCATAGGACTTTAGGAGTCCACTCCCAAATCTCCACTATCGCCAAAATAAAGTTACAAACACCCTTCAAAAGGTCTCATAATAGATTCACCAAATAATCTCAACAACAAAGAGATTAAATACAAGAGAAAAAGAAGTCAAAGAGATTAGAAGAAAAAATTAATGTTTTGTGAGTCTACATGTCACATTAATTAGGGTGGCTATAAATTTTATTTCGGAGAAAAAAATTACGAAAAAAAGGCAGGAGAAAAAAAATACTTTTAGAGAGGAAAATTTTGCATTTTTGTATGTTGGATTAACTTCACTTTTTTGGCTTTTCGGAGTTCGTTAACCATTGGATCGAGCAAAAATTTTATCTTGTTCTTCAGTTTGAATGATGGAGATGGAGATTAGAGACTTCTAGTCTAGAGATGGAGATTAGAGACTTCTAATATGGTGATTGGGTGCATGAATTATGTCCTCTGGTTTGGTGTATTTCTAATCTTTGTTTTCGATTTCTCTTATATTTAATCTTTTTGTTATTGAGATTATTTGGTGAATCTGTTGTGAGACCTTTTGAAGGGTGTTTGTAACTTTATTTTGGTGATAGTGGAGATTTGAGGGTGGAGTCTTATAGTCCCGTGGTTTTTCCTCTTCACTTTGAGAGGTTTTCCACGTAGAAAATATTGTGTTCTTGGTGTGCTTGCTTTATATGTTTTGAGTTATTTTTCTTACATGGGTTGCGATAATTTAGTGTTAGGCTTGTTGACAATTTAAAATCTGAATTATTTTGAGGTTAATTTATTAATTTCGCATTATGAAAAACCCCAATATTATCCTCCCTTCTTGAACCAAAACTAAAACTAGTCTAGAACCACTAGTTCTGAATTGAAATCGGCTTGATTCAAAAAATTATTTTTCTTTTTTTTTTTAAATTATATTGGATTCCTATAACTTTTTACATGAGAACTAGGGTCGAGCCAAAATCGTAAGGAACTATTTCAAACTATATATGCTGATCCGAACCGTAAGGCTAACCCAACAATTTCATACTAGAATTGGCCCGTGATCGAGTCTAGATGGAGGAAGCATCACTAACAGGAAGTTTCTAATAACAGATGTTGCAAGTTGGAACACACCTATTCCTATGTTTTAGGCACCAGCTAGGACATTAATAGATTCTTAGAGAGAGAGAGAGAGGGAGAGAGAGAGAGAGAGGGGAGAGGGCGTGGAACTAGAAGTTGGAACCATAGGGTGAAATGTAATCAAATGTTGGAACCACATATAAGAGTATTTAAAATGCAAGATGAATGCTTAGTAGTCTAAGAGACTACCACCTTCTACGAGAATTTCCTTTTGCAGTCAGTGTATAAATATGCATACAATACCCCAAAAGAAACTACCCATAAAAAACAGATTAGGGACTTCGAAATTAATCAAGTAAAAAGTAATAGTATATCGAAGTAGTGTAAGTTGAAGGCAAAGTGGATAAGTTCAATCTATATAATGATTATTCAAAGAAATCATGAACATGGAATAGCCATATCGAACACATTGGTACCTACCAATGGAATCCAGGCATAAAAGCCAAATGCAGTACTGCTAAATCTCATTCCTTCTTGGCATGCCAATCTATCCAACCCTTACACTACTGTCTAGGCATACTCGGCCTAATTTATCATTATTTGCAAGTTAACATTCTCATTATTTCATGATTCATTCATCATGGGAGCATAAGTTTCAAAATACCATTTCACATGTCGTACATGATTTTCACTGTCACGACCCAAACTATGGGCCGGACCGGTACTAGGACCTGGGTCAGCCTAAAGCCCCCGAGGCCCGTAGTAAGCCTAACTATTCCTCAACCCAACTCTAAGGTCCATTTAGGCCCAATTTCAAGAATTTAACCGAACAGAGTCCGGCCATAAAATGGACCATTCAACGGAGAGTTTTTGACTCACTCGACCTGTAAACACAATATATAATAAATTGGGGAGTTCAGCTCACCCTCCACATAATCAAAATGTCATAACTCAAATGGGAACTCAGCTCCCTCATCCAATCCCATCATGCATACAGTTAATAATTTTACAGGTCCAATATAACTTTTATAATACAGGACCAAAAATAAAAATAAGTGCTTCTAACACATGCAGAATTCTAGGAGTAAATAAAAATTATACAATATCATAACATGAATAGGCAACCTGCGAGGGAGGAAGACAGGTTAAAACTAAAAAATAAACCTCCTGTATCCTGAAAAAAATAAGGTGAACAGGAGTTAGCGTTCGACTCAGAGAGTAAAATACCAATTTTAATCATAATCTCTATAACTATCTAAAGCTAATGCACCCCGTGGAGTGAAATGCAACAGCGTTAAAATTTTCATATCATAACAACAAAAAGGCAATTTGGAGCACTCACACACCCAACACTGTCAAGCAATACATATATGGGAGTTGATCCCCTATACAGCCCTCTTAATCCAACCTCTGCTAGCGAGTGTCTCTCAAGCCGGACTTTCGCTTAATAAATCAAATGCGGGATCCTAGTGAGTGTCTCTCAAGCCGTGTCTACCCCGAAGGACCAGGTCCTAGCGAGTGTCTCTCAAGCCGTGTCTACCCATCCTATGGTAGTAGTATGCCCTAGAGCAAATCATTTAGTATGTATCTTGTATATGTTTTATTAATAAAAGGCATTTTCACTTTTCCGTTTACATAATATATTTATGTGTAATAGAAAAGGTCCATTGATATTTTGTTAGTGTTATGGAAAGTCAATCACTATATTATTTCTCTGTATATTTTGTATTCTGTATTCCTATTTAGGATTTCTTCCTAATTAGTAGAACACAATTATAGGAATCAATTGTATATATATAGCCATGTACAGATTAATTGATATTAAGGAGAATCATCTCATTCTACATGGTATCAGAGCAGGTCATCTATCTAGGGTGACTATTTGTTCTCACCACCCAGCTCAGGAGAGACCTTAGCCGCCGACCGGCCGTTTCGACTCCGATCAATATCGCCAGCGTCGCCTCAACCCTCCTGAGGTTTGGCTCTCAGATCCTATTTCGGTATTTACTTGATTTGTGATTTTGGGTTATTTTGCTGCTGTAAGCACTTTGGATTAGCGTTTCGGTTAGTTTTCTCTGTCTCAACAAATGGCAGACAATAAGAATATTATTTCTGATGTGATTCCGGTGATGACTAAGATCACGGAACACAAACTTAATGGTTCGAATTACCTGGAGTGGAGTAAGACTGTTAGGGTCTATTTGCGTAGCATTGATAAGGATGATCACCTTACTAAAGATCCACCTACGGATGATACACGACAAACTTGGCTAAGGGAGGATGCTCGGTTGTTTTTGCAGCTTCGGAACTCGATTCACAGTGAGGTAATTAGTTTAATTAATCACTGTGAATTTGTTAAGGAATTGATGGATTACTTAGATTTTTTGTATTCTGGTAAAGGGAATATCTCCCGTATTTATGATGTTTGTAAGGCATTCTACCGTGCTGAGAAAGAGGATAAGTCTCTCACGGCTTATTTTATGGATTTTAAACGGGTATATGAGGAACTTAATGTATTGTTGCCTTTTAATCCTGATGTGAAAGTTCAGCAGGCCCAACGGGAGCAACTGGCTGTTATGAGTTTTCTTGCAGGCCTTCCTTCAGAGTATGAGACTGCTAAATCTTAGATTCTCTCCAGTTCTGAGATTTCCTCTTTGCATGAAACGTTTACACGGGTCCTTCGTACAGAGAGTACCCAATCTTCACAGCCTACGAATAGTGCTCTTATTAGCCGTAATCCAAATGGACAACAGGGCAATAGAAGAGGAAGTAGAGGAGGAATTATAGGCAACAGAAGTAATCAGCGTAATGGAGAGGCTAGTTCTAATCAGGACTCAAGAGGAGTCATTTGTTATTATTGCCATGAGCCTGGTCATACAAAATATAATTGTCCGCAACTTCAAAGGAAAAATCAGCAATCACAGATGGCAAATATGGCAGCAGAGGATTCTACAATATCTTCCTCGGAGAAAACTATTTTGGTATCTACAGAGGATTTTGCACAGTTTTCCCAGTATCAGGCATCTCTAAAGCCTACCAGTTTCCCTATCACTGCAATCGCTGAGTCAGGTAAATCCACTACATGTCTTGTGTCTTCCTCATCTAAATGGGTTATTGATTCTGGTGCGACAGATTATATGACAGGTAATTCTAGTCTTCTATCTACTTTTCAGCCTAATCTCAATTCCTCTACTGTTACTTTAGCTGATGGTTCTACTTCTTGTGTCATGGGTTGTGGAACTGCGAACCTGACTTCGTCAATTTCTTTGTCATCTGTTTTGTATCTACCAAAATTCTCTTTTAATCTACTTTCTGTTAGTAAACTTACTCGTACCTTAAATTGTTCTGTTTCCTTTTTTCCTGACCAGTGTTTGTTTCAGGATCTTACAACGAAGCAGATTATTGGTAGAGGACGTGAGTCAGGTGGTCTCTACATTCTGGAAAATCATGTACCGCGGTCGCTTGTTTGCTCCAGTACCTTAACACCTCTTGAAGCTCATTGTAGATTGGGTCATCCTTCTTTGTCTACCATGAAGAAGCTATGTCCTCAGTTTCAGTCTTTATCAGTACTAGAATGTGAGTCATGTCAGTTTGCAAAACATCATCGTTTGCCTTCTGTGTCTAGAGTCAATAAACGGGCTTCATCCCCTTTTGAGTTAGTTCATTCTGATGTTTGGGGTCCTTGTTCTGTTACTTCTAAAACTGGATTTCGTTATTTTATTACTTTTGTTGATGATTACTCTCGTGTTACTTGGTTATATTTAATGAAGAATCGTTATGAGTTGTTTTCTATCTTTTGTGCCTTTTGTAATGAAATCAAAACTCAATTTAATATTTCTGTGCGCATATTAAGAAGTGACAATGCCAAAGAATACTTTACAGCACAATTTCAGTCTTATATGACACAAAATGGCATTCTTTATCAGTCTTTCTGTGTGGATACCCCATCTCAAAATGGCATGGCCGAAAGAAAAAATCAGCATCTTCTTGAGGTAACTCGTGCTCTTCTTTTTCATATGAAAGTTCCTAAACACTTTTGGGCGGATGCAGTTTCTACGGCATGTTTTTTGATCAATCGTATGCCGTCTTCTGTCCTTAATGGGGATATTCCTTATACTGCTTTGTTTCCTACAAAATCTTTGTTCCCTATTGAACCCCGTATTTTTGGTTGTACCTGCTTTGTGCGTGATGTTCATCCATAGGTTACTAAATTGGATCCAAAGTCTCTCAAATGTGTCTTCCTTGGGTACTCTCGGCTACAAAAAGGGTACCGTTGTTTCTCTCCTACTCTTAATCGTTATCTTGTTTCTGCAGATGTCACATTTTTTGAGTCCACTCCATTTTTTCCTCAATCATCTGTGTATGAGAGTCAGGGGGAGGAGGATGATCTCTTAATATATACTGTCCAACCAATGTCTAGTCCTCTCCCACAGCCTGTTCCTTTTGTCTCTAGACCTACTCGACCTCCCGTTGTTCATGTTTATTCCAGGAGATTGGAGTTTCCTGACTCAGATCCTCCACCAACTACTTCGTTGGGAGATCCAATACCTCATACTGATCATGATTCTGATCTAGACTTACCCATTGCTCTTCGTAAAGGTAAATCTTCTTTTGTTTCTTATAATCAATTCTCTTTTTGTTCTAGGTGTTTTGTTACTTCTTTAGACTCTGTTCCTATCCCTAATACTGTTGGTGAGGCACTGTCTCATCCTGGCTGGTGTGATGCTATGAAAGAGGAAATAGAGGCTTTAGATGCTAATGGTACATGGGAACTGTTGCCTTTGCCCACTGGTAAGAAAGCTATTGGTTGCAAATGGGTATTTACAGTAAAGGTAAATCCTGATGGTTCTGTGGCTAGGTTAAAAGCACGCCTTGTAGCAAAAGGATATGCTCAGACATATGGGGTTGATTACTCTGACACTTTTTCTCCTGTACCTAAACTTACTTCTATTCGCTTGTTTATCTCTTTAGCAGCTACATATAATTGGCCCCTGCATCAATTGGATATCAAGAATGCTTTCCTTCATGGTGATCTTCAGGAGGAGGTGTATATGGAGCAACCACCTGGGTTTGTTGCTCAGGGGGAGTTGGGTAAAGTTTGTAGGCTTCGAAAGTCTCTTTATGGCTTGAAACAAAGTCCTAGGGCATGGTTTGGGAGATTCAGTGAAGCAGTACAGGAATTTGGTATGCAAAAGAGTAAGTGTGATCACTCAGTATTTTATAGGCAATCTGAGGCTGGTCTAATCCTCCTGGTAGTCTATGTGGATGACATTGTCATCACTAGGAGTGACTCTGCAGGTATTTCATCTCTTAAAACCTTCCTCCAAACTCAGTTTCAGACCAAAGACTTGGGATTGTTAAAGTATTTCTTGGGTATCGAAGTTATGAGAAGTAAGAAGGGTATTTTCTTGTCTCAAAGAAAATATGTCCTCGATCTATTGACAGAGACAGGAAAATTAGGTGCTAAGCCTTGTAGTGCACCAATGACTCCAAATTTACAAATCAAGTAGTGGGATAGTGAGTTGTTTGAAGATCCAGAGATACAGGAGATTGGTAGGAAAATTGAACTACCTTACACCACTGTCCCCGACATTGCTTATGCCGTTAGTGTGGTAAGTCAGTTTATGTCTTCTCCAACTATTGCTCATTGGGAAGCCTTGGAACAAATCTTGTGTTATCTGAAGGGTGCTCCAGGAAGAGGTTTGCTATATGGTAATCATGGGCATTTGAATATTGAATGTTTTTCAGATGCCGACTGGGCTGGATCTAAGGTTGACAGGAGGTCAACTACTGGATATTGCGTTTTTGTTGGAGGAAATTTGGTGTCTTGGAGAAGTAAGAAGCATAGTGTAGTTTCTCGATCTAGTGCTGAATCTGAATACAGAGCCATGGCACAATTAATATGTGAGGTAATGTGGATACTTCAATTACTAGATGAGACAGGTTTTAAGACCTCCCTGCCTACGAAATTGTGGTGTGATAATCAAGCTGCTCTCCATATTGCTTCTAATCCGATATTTCATGAGCGGACCAAACATATTGAGATTGATTGTCACTTTATTCGTGAAAAGATTCAACAACAGATCATCTCAACAGGACACATCAAAACTGGAGAGCAGTTAGGAGATATTTTCACAAAAGCTCTGAATGGAGCTAGGATTGACTACATTTGTAACAAGTTGGGCATGATTAACATCTATGCTCCAACTTGAGGGGGAGTGTTATGGAAAGTCAATCACTATATTATTTCTCTCAGATATTCTCAGATTCTGTATTCCTATTTAGGATTTATTATTTAGGATTTCTTCCTAATTAGTAGAACACAATTATAGGAATCAATTGTATATATATATACCCATGTACAGATTAATTGATATTAAGGAGAATCATCTCATTCTACAGTTAGAAATTTTATTCTTAAGTTGTTAAGAATATGAGTGATAGTATTTCTAGCACAAAGTATCATAAATTGGTTCACAATCGAGGATACTTCACAATAAGGACATGACTTATCCAGAAAGGTAAAGACTTATAAAGCAAGGCTAGTAGCGAAAGGGTTTCACCAAAGGAAAGGAATCGACTATGAGGAGACTTTCTTGCCTGTTGCCATGCTTAAATCAGTTAGGATTCAATTAGCAATAGCTGCATACTATGATTATGAGATTTGGCAGATGGATGTCAAAATAGCTTTTCTCAATGGATACATTGAAGAAAACATTTTCATGGAATAACCTAGGGGTTTTGAATTCTAAGATGGTTCCAAAGTGCGCAAGCTAAAGCAATCCATTTATGGGTTGAAATAAGCTTCGAGTATTAGAACATCCGTTTTAATGAAGCCATTAAGTCATTTGGTTTTATTAAAAATGAGGATGAACCATGTGTATATAAGAAGGTTGGTGATAGTGCCATCACTTTCCTTGTCTTATATGTGGATGACATTTTATTGATGGGTAATGACATAGGTATGTTGACAACTGTAAAGGCATGGTTGTCAAATATATTCTCCATGAAAGACTTAGGGGAGACAACCTATATTCTTGGGATTTGCATATATAGAGATAGAGCGAAAAGAATAATTAGTTTATCCCAAAGTCTATACTTGGAAAAGGTGTTAAAGAGGTTTAACATACTTGATTCTAAGAGAGGATTGTTACTAGTGAGACATGGTATCCATCTTTCTAAAGAGATGTCTCCAAAGACACCTGAAGAAAGAGATAAAATGGCCAAGATTCCATATGCTTCGGCTATTGGAAGTTTGATGTATGCAATGTTGTGTACTAGGCTGGATATCACATATGCTATTAGTTTGACTAGCAGGTATCAATCCAATCTAGGTTTGGAACACTGGATAACTGTCAAGAATATCCTTAAGTACTTGAGAAGAACTAAGGGTTTATTCTTGATTTATGGAGATGGTGACTTGCAATTGGATGGTTATATTGATTCTGATTTCTAATCAGATATAGTGATAGAAAGTCTACCTCTGGGTTTGTGTTCACTTGTAATGGAGGTGCAGTCAGTTGGAAGAGTACCAAACAGAGTACGATTATAAATTCCACTACAGAGGCCGAGTATATTGCTGCATCAAATGCTGCAAAAGAAGCTGTTTGGATATAAGGAACCCCGGTCTCACCAGAAATCCAAACACATAGAAAAGCGCTACCACATTATCAGAGAGATAGTTGGGCAAGGCAATGTAGTCATGCAGAAAATAGCATCAGCTGATCCATTCACTAAGCCTTTGTCACAAGCACAGTTAGACCGACATCTTGAGAAGATGGGTCTAAGGTATTATAATTAATGGCTCTAGTGCTAGTGGGAGATTGTTAGTAGTATGTCCTAGAGCATATCATTTAGTATGTATCTTGTACATGTTTTATTAATAAAAGACATTTTCTGTAACACCCCATTTGTATAGCCTGGTATATTTCATTATTCCGGTGACCGGTGTCGGTCCAGGCAATTAAGGAGATTAGAACCATACTTAAGACAATTGGAGAAACCATAAACACAAATAATTAGTAATGTTCAATTAGTTAAGTATAAACAAGAAAAACAGAACAGAAGAAGTTAAACTAGCCGAGAGTCACAGCGATGAGTGACCTCATCGGGAATAACTGCGAAGTCATTTTAAACTCAAATTTCGAACCGTAAAATGTGACGCTGCGGTCCTTAGGACCATTATAAATACAGTGGAAAAGAGAAAATAATGAAAAAGAACTGTTAAGCCAGTCAAATAATTAGGTCAGGGAGCCAGAAGAAATATGGAATTATTTGCAAACCGGGACAAACCGGCGTGGGGCAATTTGGTCAATTGACTCCGAGAGCTGACTCCTGACCTAATTGTCAAATAAAATTGGAGAAAAGAGAATTTTGAAATCGAGAATTAAATAAAAGAACTAATAAAAAAAAAAGAGAAAAAAGAAAAAGTAAAGTTGAAAAGGTAATGACATCATGTGGTGACATAAGCATGATGCAATAAATTTTTATTTTTAAAATTTGACATTTTGGGATAATTACTAACAATTAAAAAGCAAAAAGAGAAAAGAAAAAAAAAATTGTCTTCTTCTTTAACTTCAAGCCGTCCACTCTCTCTCCCATCCCTTCCATTTACTTCATGAAAACCTCCATTGAAGCCACCTAAAGCTTCCTTTAAACCCTAAATCTTGCCATGAAATCTCTACATCCCATAACTAAAACTTGTGTTTGAACTTTGATAAGAAGGTTGGGAGTAAATAAATCAAGCAAAGTTTGAAGAATTGGATAGACAAATTCTGCTCACTTAAGGTAAGCTAATCCAACTTTTCTTTTTAGTATATATGATGGATTTAGGGTAGAAATGAATGAGATTATATGAAGAAATTGAAAAATATTGCATGATTAGGAAGAGAGGGAATTTTCGGCCAGCCATGGATGTATGAGAGTGGATGTATTTTAAATGAATTAAAGGTGTTAGTAAACTTGCATGAGTATGGTAGTAAGATGGAAATGCATAAATGTGATTAATTGTAACAATTAAGTGAGATTAGGGTTTGGAGGCCTAGGGTTTTGAGGCAAATTTTGGAGAAATGCATAAATGATGACTTTGACCTATTGTGAAGTGAAAAATGGTCAATAATGACCAAAGGAGATGTGTGGGAATTATTAGAATGGAAGTCAAATTCGTAGGTTGAATGGTCATGCTGCTGGCAGCATGACCAAGCCAACTTTGAAGGACCAAAACGGAAATTTTACAAGTCCAATTGATATGCCACCAATTGGGGATGAAAATAGACATGAAATGACACAATTTTCATCAAGGAACCATGCCCAAAAACTGACCAAAACCTAGTGAACCAATTGACCAAAGTTGGTTAAGAGCAGTCTGCCACTGCACAAACTGACCAAATGAACAGTATTTGTTCATTTGGTCATAACTCGAGCTAGGAAGGTCAAAATGACCTGAAATTTTACCAGTAATTAGATAAGATATAGATCTAAAACTTTCATGAAGAACACTAACCCAAATTATGCCATTAACCTAATCAAATTATTGAGAAAAGTTGAGTTATTGAACCTGAAAAACTGCAGAATTGCCATTTGAACAGTAAAGTTTCAATGGCTATAACTCTCTCTAGAAAACTCCGATTTAGGTGAATCTTGAACCGATGGAAACCTAAGACAAAGTAAAACATTTTGTATGGAGGAAATTAGACCAAATTATGGACTTAACTTGATCAAATTATTGAACAAAGTTGGATAAAAAATCTGCCAGAACCAAAATCTGCAGCATGAACAGTCTGCGTGAGCGATGGCGTATTTTGGCTATAACTTGAGCTACAAAACTCCAATTGGGGTGATTCAAAAAGGAGAATACACTTAAGACAATAAGGAACATTTTCTATGAAGGAAGGTTTGCCAAATTGTAACAGTAGAATGACCAATGGAACAGTGCAACTAAGAGCACCAAAACTAAAATTTGACAATTTTACAAAAAGGACTTAAGCTTTGAGAAAATGACCAAAACCAACAAGTTTGGTGACCAAAATGTGGTATGTGGGTGAAGTTGGAGTTCCCATACCTATTAAGCCTTAGAAAGTCAATAATTTGACTTGAATAGTGTAGTGAATAGTAACCCGAAACACAAAATTTCAAGAACATCGAATTTAGCACCTTAGAGCTAGATAAAAGTGAAGTTAAATTTATTATTGGATTTATGTTAAGTTATGGTACTGAAACACTGTGAAATTGTGTGTTTCAGTGGAAAAGAATACCGGGACAGAAACCAAGGAGTCGAGTCAAGGCCAATAGGCGACTCGTTTGAGGTTTATGCACAACATCACTATACTTTAAAATTCATTGATAAAGTGAATGAAATATGCATTTTACTTTTGGTTTGAATTGTGAAAGTTTATTGTGACCTTATTTATGATGTTTTGATTTAAATTGTGAAAGTTATTGTGTATATTTGAAATTTGAAAGTTGATAAATGTGTTGAGAAATTAATTGAGATTGAGTATGAAATTGAAGCAGTTGTTGAGAAAAATTTTTAGAAGTGCTTTTTACAGGTATTTGAAGAACTGGTTTCTCAAAATACAGAGGGAACTCTGTCAAAATTTTTATAAAATTTGCATAAAAATAGAATGGGCCAAAAATATTAACTAGTTTTAATTTAACTAAATGTTTTAGGTACTGATTAGAAAATGCTCACCACTTGTCAAAAATAAGAAAATTGTTTTAAAATCCCTTGTAGGGTACTTAATGAGTTATTGGTAGGTGAAGTTCGGTAGTTCATTAGGTATTCTACGGGATCATGTTATGCCTTACAGAGGAGTAAGGTGTGACATTTTCACTTTTCCGTTTACATAATATATTTATGTGTAATAGAAAAGGTCCATTGATATTTTGTTAGAAATTCTATTCTTAAGTTGTTAAGAATATGAGTGACAGTATTTCTAGTACAAAGTATCATAAATTGGTTCACAATCAAGGATACTTCACAATAAGGACATGACTTATCAAGAAAGATTATAATCATGTTTGTTCCCAAGTTATTTACATGAGATGTAAATAAGATGGAATGATTAGTCTCATGCCATATAACAAACATGATAGGCACTTATGCATGATAAGTAGGCCGAACTAGTGACATTTATGATAAGCACATAGAGTTTAGTTTTATCAATATATTATCATAAATCATATCAGTGCATATAATCTTTAGACCTGAGATAGCACAGTTATCTTGTATATAGATAGTTTGAGTTTGATACTGCTTTCATACTTGTACTGTGTATGGGTATATGGGCATGTGTTGGCTCCGACTAGTTATATATGGAGATAGGTGTTGATCAAGATGGAATCTGTCACCCTAAGTAAATAGGGATAAAATCCTATGTTCATTTAATTGTTCTTGATGTTTCAAGTTCCTGGCCAGGACAGATAGATTTAATCAGAAAAGAGTTTCTAATGAGAAAATCTTTTAATCAAGAACTGGAATTAAAAGAGAACATAATATTCATAGCAAATGGGGTTTGACATAAACCATGACTCCAGCTCGAATTGAGATTTTATAACAGAGAGATTCTAGTACATGGTAACTTATGATTATAGATTCATTTAAGGAAAATCTTATTACTGATTAGGTGGCTATGGCATGCTATGCTAGGTGTTAACCATAGTCTATGAGCTGCCTAAAATGATTTAGAGAAATCATTTATGGTAAGAAAAAGTTTTGATGATATTAAGAGTTGTTATCATATCTCATTGCCAATTTGTGATGAGCTTAGTGAGTCACACACATACACAAGTAATCACCAAGTTAAATGTGATTTAATTAATTAATTAAAGAGTTTAATTGATTAATTAAATAGGTTTCGTTTGCAATTAGATTGTAAAGTCCCTAGCATGGCTTGAAACCAAATCTAGATTATTGGATGTATAGTATAAGTTAAATTTATATTTAAAGTGTTTAAATATGAATTTAATTATGGGAAATTAATTAATATAGATTAATTAATTAATTTATATTTGATATAAATTGATTAGAAGTAGAGAAATAATTATTTTGGGTTAAGAACTCAAAATTAAGACAAAGGGGTATTTTGGTTATTTCATAGGGTAATATGTAGCACCATGAGTTGGTGACACATGGTACTATACATAAGCTTGCTAATTGTCTTTTAATCATGTAAGATGATCAAAGTCAAGATTAAATCTAAGTTTGACACTTGGCACAATGTGATTGGGTCAATTAAACTAAGAGCCAATTAGAATGTGACATGTGGCAAGGGTTTTAAGTGATGACCTAGCTATATAATGTGTTGTTATGAAAGAGTAATAATAATCTGCTCATTCTCTCTTTGGTGCCGCCACCTTTGGCATCTCCCCTCTCTTCTTCTTCTTCATCTCTCACCAATTCAAAGAGATTTGCCAACATTCTCTTGAATTAAAAATACTAGAAATCATTTCTAATATCCTATATGCATCTGTAATCTCTCTAAAGGCAAAACCTGAATTTCTAATTGATTGGAAAGGCTTGAGAAGTTGTTCAAGGGGCTGCGAATGGTGATATTGGTGTGGACAAGCTAGAGGGACAACATCTGGTGTCCTAGGTGCATCCCAAAGGTGCCAAACACAACTGCAGTACATCAAAAGGTTAGTGCACTTGTTCTTGATCTAATTTAGGGTTCTAATGAATTAATCTGTTAATTTTAAAATCTTAAATGTCAAATGTAGATCCAAAAACATATTAAAAGAGTTTTAATATGCTGTTTAACATTGAAATCAAATAGATAAACAATGAATCTTGCATGATGCATGACACCTTAGAAGAAAAATTTTAAATTCAATGATCTAAACTTATGTTTTTCATGCTTCTGCTCCATCATCCTGTCCATATCCAATACCATACCACACGCACGCCACGCACACACACTGCTCCAAATTATCACAAACAACATCCATGGCACTTCAACAATTATAAAAGCAATATAAAACATGCCTAGTGTTTAACGACATAGATACATATTTATAAGTGATGCATGGGCATGCTTGAACATATAATAATATCGAAATTACAATTAAAATTAATATTTTACTTATAAACTTAAATTGAGGTCACTGTGGCGGTTGGGCGGAGGAGGAAGGCTGTCCTGGCTTACTTGACAATTTCATAGCAATTATTTAATATATTTGACTCGATACAAGCTTGAAAAAGACCAAAGACACTCTAGGTAGTGCTGAAAATCCGACAGAGTCTCCCCTATACCTAGGACCTACCCAACCTGCAAAAGGGTTCAAAATACACTTTTATATCCACAAATCACACATCCACAACTCAATCACATCACATAGCCCCTCTTGGGCCCATCCAAACAGTCAACAATCAAAATGTAAAAAATTATAGTTTAGCCCTTATAATTAACTCTTTTCACAAAAACTACCCATATGAGCTCTAAAAATTCTAAAACTTTGTCTCGCTGTCCTTAGCAATATTACTAAGCTAATGCAAAAGGAATTATAATTTTCTAAGCTCACACGAATATTTTATAGATTTTTAATCGAATTCAAGCAGTAGATAATTAAGAAAAAGTAAGGTTCGGGTTTACCTATACCGATTCCAACCCCGGGAACGCGCTCAAGACGTCTGACAATGGTGGGGTAGCCAAAATCTCGACCCAATTCCGAGAATTTTTTGATAGCCTGTCTGTTCGGCTCGAAATTTACAAAGCCGAGCAACCGTTGAATTTCCGTGAATTGAAGGTACCTACCGAAGCCCATAACATGGGGATTAGTACAAAATTTTTATGAAAATTTTTAAGCTCATTTAGTGCTCGGAAAAACACTACGAAGTTTCACCGAACCCACCGAAAAATGGTGTAGGAAATTTTGAAATTGGTATTGCTGCGAAGCACTCAACAAGTGGAGCACTCCGATACTCTCGGTTTTCTCGTGGGGTTCATGGTTTGCGAGAAATTTAGCCCAAAAGTCAAAATGAGCTAAAACTTCCTGGACAAAAATTGGGCAAACCGCTCGATGGATTTTGGTGTTTTTGGTGTCTATGGAAAGCTCTCGAGGTGTAGAAGTGTTTTGGGACAAGACCCGATCCGATTGGTGGCTGGATTGGCCAAAATCGGCCCGGGAAGGTGACACAGCGCGCTCACGCTGGGTGGGTTTCGTGCGACGTTTTTGACGGCATGGAGGCTTGCCGGCAGTAGGGGAGAGGTAGGGGAGGTGTGCCGGAGTGTGGGGGAGGGCTGGGTGGTGGCTGGCTGGCGAGGGGCGGAGGGAGGAGAGAGAAAACAAAGAGAGAAGGGGAGAGGGTCGCGCGACGCGGGAGGAGAAAAGAAAAAGGGAAGGGCCAGTTTACTCCCAGTCCGACCTGATCCGGTTCGATTCAAGATACCCGAAATTAAATTTTTACTCTGCCTTGGGATCGAAAATGAGGCCCAAAAATTCTAAAAAAAAATTCTAGAAAACTCAGAAAAATTCGTAGAGTCCAAATATATTTTTAGTTTTGCCACGTAGACTTTAAATTAATTTTTAAAAATCATCAAAGTTTTATATTTTCGGAAAACCGAACCCGATTTCTAGAATCTGAAAATTTTTAAATAATTTTCCAAAATTTAAATAAAATAAAATAATAAATTTAAAAATTTGGAGTGTTACATTCATGCCATTGGCATTCATTACCATTCATATCTTGAATCATTATGTTAACATTTCATAATTTTCAAAGTTATTGCCTTAATTTTTTAACACTTTTGACTAAGGTATAGCAGGAATTAGGCTATACTCTCTTCATGAGATTTGTAGATCTATGTTTTAGGTTTATTTTGGCCTTGGAATCACTCAATTTGCATTTGCGTAGCTTAAGTTATAGCCATTTTACCAAAACTGGTCCAGTAACCAATTTTCCAGTTTTCAGGACATTCCAGAATTCAAGTAGATTCTAGACCTATTTTGTCAAGTTATTTTGGATAGGTTGCAGTCATAATTTAACTTTGTGTTCCTCATATAAATTGTTCTCCTGTGTCTTAGGATTACAAAAGTTCAAGAATCACTCAATTTGGGGTTTTGTAGAGTGAGTTATAGGTAATAGATCAACCCTGGTTTACGGATGCAGTATCCTGTGATTTCCATGTTTCCAGGTTTTCACCTCAATTTTACATTCAACATTTTAGCATTCCACACCCAGAATTTAGGCAAGGTCCCTAAAACAAAGTTGTAGACCTATATCATAGGTTTCCAGAACATTTTGAATCACTTTAATTGGATTTAAACAATGAAAGTTATGCCCTATTTACTACACAAGGGTCACAGGGCATTTTACTGGAATCATAGGAAATTCTAGTTTTAGCCATACAGACTTACTCTAAGAATTTGACAAATTTACAATTAGAACTGAGCAGTTTATTCCCTATGAAAATTGTTCTATTATGTCTCAGCTTTCCAAGAAAATAAAAATCACCTCATTTGGAGTTTCCTAGTACAAGTTATGCTCTTTTTGGGTGTACTATTCATTTAGTCATTTTTCCAAGATTCCAGATTTTCATTTCCGGATTCAACTCATAATTCAAGTGACTTCTAATTAGTTTCAGGTCAAGTATTACACATGAAAATTTTAGTATTTTGTCTTATCTTTAATTTGGCTTTGGTTTCACATCGATTGGAGTTGTCTAGCTCAAGTTATGAGCATTTGAACTTACTGGACTTAGGCTGTCTAGAAGCAGTCCGAGTCCACCACTCTACATTCACTCATTTATTTTGGCATTTCATCAATATTTCACAATAATTGCATACCAAATGGTCTTAATTTAGGCATAGACACATCAAATAGGGCATAAAAATTGAAAACCCTAATTTTAAGAAACCCTAATTTCAAATTGCTATAACTTTAAAATTCATCATAATTCATAGCACTAACCTTTGTGCTTAAGCTTTAACCAACTCAAATCAACCTCCCAATCTAACCAAACTTGACTTTCCAACTTGAATCCATCCTTGGCTGAAATTCCCTTCTTCAACATACCAAAGATTTCAATCAATTTTCCATAGACAATTCCACAATTAAACTTGAATATCCTTAATTCCATAACTAATCAAGCTTAAAAATAGCTTACCTCAATTTGGGCAGAATTTTTCTTCACCCAATCTTTCAAATTCCTTGAGTTTCTTGTGAGCTTTCTTCAATTTAAGGTTCAATTTGGTATTTTCTATTGATTTCCTAAAGAAATTGGGGAAGAATTTAGGGTTTGGAAAGCTTGGTTAAGCTTTAATGGTGGAAATGATGAGAGAAATGAAGAGAGAGAGTGTGTCTCACGGGAAAAGAAGAAACTCAACTCAACTCAACTAAGCCTTTATCCCAAAAATTTGGGGTCGGCGGGAAAAGAAGAAGATGAAGGAAAAAAATTCTGATTTCTTTTGTTATTTTTCATGATATTTATTTAAATTTAATTTAAATAACCTTTTTGTCTTATTAGGTAATTAATTTCTAAATAATTATAAATATAATCATAATTATAATTGAAATTTCAATTCTTCCATCACATATTTCATTCTTTTTATTTTTCATACTCCTTTTCAATTAATTAACGTCCACTTCAATTCTTTAATTTCACTTAATTCATATGACATTTCGGTCAAAGGTTAGCTCTTTAGGTGAAATGATTAAAATACCCTTCATAGGGTTATAGTCCATCTTTACAGATTAGGTTTTTGGCATTGGTTTCCTTTCAAGTCTTGAACTTATTTATTTCCATTAATCTCTCAATCAAGTCCTAAATAAAAGTCTCACATGGTTTCTCATGAATTTGGGGTAGCAACTGAATTCACAGTTACTTTCCGGTTCGATCACCCATCGCTGTGGACTTAGGCTCACTTAACCGATTCACACTCCTCTTCTTTTATTTTTCTTCAACTTTACTTAACTAATTTATGACTCTTCACTCTAGTTTAACTGTGGTTCTAGTCATTCTAGCTGTCCGAACAGACTTTAGTAACTGAAACAGTAGAACGTACGGAACTGCCTACAATGAGGATGTTACAGCCACCTCTAATCTTAAGTAACTAATTTGATTTTTATTTATTTATTATCATCCTTATTTAATAATTTTATTTCTTGTCATAGAATTTGTTAGTTTTTTTCAAAAGAACAATGGAAATTTTTTAAAACATTAAATTTACTTTTTGAAAGCATATAGATAATTCTCTTAAAAAATAGCCTACAACACCTTTAATAAAAAATCGTTTCCTAATTTAAAATAAAAATAATATGGGAGTTAATTTAAATAATTGTTTAAAAATTGAAAAATTAAATTTAAAAATTTACAATAAATTACAAGATTTTGTCAAATCTCATAACTTATTTAATTCTTGAATTAATTTTTTTTATATAAAACACTTTAATTCCTTAAAATTTTATATTTGTTGAGAAATCATATATAATAAATTGAAAATAATTATAAAAAATTTCTTAAATAAAAAAGAAATTAATGAGATTAAACAGGTTGAACTATTAATATTTTATTCTTTTTAAGAATAAGATTTATAACCTTTACAAATCCCATAGATCTTTGCAGCAGATTTTTTTTTTTTCCTGTTATATATATATATATATATATATATAAACAGAGCACCACACATCACACCCCCAAAGCTAGGCGTGGTCCATAAACTTTTACTAGTTGCTTCCTTTGCTATTTTAACATGTAAATTTTGGGTCCCTAGGAATCCTGAAATTTGATTTGCTTATAATTATTTTCATTGTTTTTCCTTTTCTTTTCTAGAAGGTTTTTAAGAAAAAACAAAAAAAAAAAAACTAGAAGGTAGTGTTTCCGCAGGAGTTCTAGAAGGTATTTATATATTATTTGCACATTGATGTTCTTGTGAGAATTATGGTATATTTATTTTAACTGTTAGATACAGTTAATAGTTAATAGCAGATAAGTGATAATTGATAGCTATTATTAATAATTAGTAACTAATTGTAGTTGATATATTTTAAGCATTTGATAAAATTATATCTAGCTATTTTTGTTACATATAAAATGACTAATATATATATATATATATATATATATATATATATATATATATATATATAATTAAAATTGACATATAATTATTAATTTATTATAAAATATATTAAAATATAATTATTTTTAAGTAACATTATAATTATTATGTTTATAAAATTTTTATATTTTATTATTTATTATAATTTTAAATACTTTATTGATATAAAAAATTATTTGAACAAACACAAATTTTATAGTTAATAAATTCTTAAAAGGATAATATAGTTAAAATCAAAAAATAAAATAAAATAAAATAAGTTATTAGCTAATGAGAAACAACTTTAAAATTAGAGCTGATATAAACTGTAGTGGATTTGTATCCTAATAGTTGTCTGTCAGTTAAATTGTGTTTACCAAACACCTTGGTTCACCTATTTGGTGTCAATCAGTTATCAGTCATATCAAAAAAGTGAATCAAACACCATGTAATTAATTGATTAATTGATTGAAGTTTTTGAAAGAATTATTTTCAGTAGGAAAAACGTAAAAATGATGTACATAGAAATGAAAATAAAAAATATATAAATTTAGATTTAGTGATGTAGCAAAATTTCTATTTTTATTTAAGAATATATTTTTGAAAATACTATATTTTTTAAAATATATGGATAAACTAATTAGTTTAATTAAATAGTGGTACTAAATAGTAGTATATTTTAAAATACAAGGATCCGAATAAACTAATTAGTTTCCTAAAAATAGAGAGACTAAATAGTAGTTTGAATAGTATGAATAATGAAAAATTTGATAGAAGGGACTAAATAGTTTAATAGAAGCAAAATACAAGAATTAAATAGTGTATTTTTCAAAATATAGAAATCTAATAATTATTTATTAAAATATAGAGTTCCTAATATATATATAAAATTAATCAAATTTCAATTATTTTTCAATTTTGTTTTTAAATTAATTAAATTTCAATAAGAGAATTTTTAAGACATTGCTAACAATTGGTCATTGTAACACCCCAAATTTTTATATAATTATTTAATGTGTAAATTGTAACATTTTAATGTAGTAAATATTATGGTATTTAATTTAAATTTTTTGAGTTTTCAAAATTGGATTTTCATGTTTCGAGACAATTAATTTTAATGATTTTTAAAAATTAATTTAAAGACTACATGGTAAGTTTTAAAAAATATATTTAGATTGCACAAATTTTTTTGAATTTTTCATAATTTTTTTGGAATATTCGAGCCTTGTTTAGAGCAAAAATTAAATTTTGGATATCTGGAATCGAACTCGCCAAATTGAACCAGACCGATCTCTTTTCCCCTCCCTCTTCTTCTTTCCGCATGCCACTCCTTCCTTTCCTTCTCTTTTCTCTCTCTCTCTCCTCCCTTCCTAACCGTCGACTGACCATCTCTTGGCCTCTCCCACACGTCAGCGCACCTCTGGCCAACCTTCCTCGCCGGCGCTGCCCCTCCAGCAGCCGAAAAAGTGCCCCAAAGTCTTCCCTTTCAAAACACGCTGCTTCAGCTTCTTGAGCTGATTCTGGCCGATCCAGCTACTAATTGGATTGGGTCCAGTTCCCTTTGTGTTCTACTCTTCGAAAGCTTTCCATAGACACTTATTTCACCAATTTTCATCAAGCAGTTTGTGTGAATCAGGCTCGAAAAGTTTTAGACCATTTTGATTTTTGGGCTAGATTTCTCCCAAACCGTGAATCCCATTGAGATTTCGAGACCACCAATCACGTTTCACTCGGCGAGAGCTTTGCAACGACATCAAATTTGAATTTTTTTGATACTAAAAATTCGGTGGGTCACACGAGCTTAGCAGTGATTTTTTGGGCCTTTAATGAGTCTGTTTAATTAAATAAAAATTATTTTTTAACTCCTGGTGTTGTGGACTTAACTTAGGTGTTCTCGTTTCCAGAAAATTCCACCGATGATCGGGACTGCATTTTCGAGCCAAATAGGCTAGCTGTTATAGTGCTTCCCACCATTTTCAGATGCCCCGAATGCATTTCAGTTGTCAAAATTGGTATAGGTAAATCCGAACTCCAAATTGCTCTTTTTTGCCTAATACCGAGTTTAGAATAAAAATTTATAAAATATTCATGGTTAGCTAGAAAATTGTAATTCCTTTTGCAATAGTATAATTGCATCACTAAGAATTGTAGGGCAGGTTTATAAAATTTTTGGAGTTAATTTGAATAATTTTTGCAAAATGTTAGTTTTAACCCTTATAGCTGAATTGTGTAGTTACTTGATATTTGTCTGGTTTGGCAGGCCTAGGAGGGGCGATATGATGTTATTGTGATGTAGGCCTGAGGCCCTTGGATTTGGAAGTGTTATTTGAGTTGCTTTGCAAGTTGGGTAGGTCCTAAGTACAAGGAAACTCTGTCAAATTTTCGGTATAAATTTAGGATGTTTTTGATCCTTTTAAATTATTGTTTTATTTTAATATTGATAGATTCATGGATATAATTGTTTATGTGATTTGAGTCAACTTTCTTCCTCCGCTCAGCCACCAGAGTGATTTTCGGTTGTTCTGTGAGTAAAAATTGATTTTATTTATAATTTCAATATTATCATATAATCAAGGCATGCCCATACATTTACTTATAAATATATGTATATAGTTAAATACTAGGCACACTTTGTATTGCATATTTATTTGATGAAATTATTGTGAATGTCGCTTTAAGGTAATTTGGAGCTGTGTGCATGGGTTGGCGTGCATGTGGTGTGGATAGATATGGGTAGGATGGGTAGTCACTGCTGGAGCTCGACTCGCTGGGACCTGATCCTTATATATGAATAAGTAGGGGGTGAGTACGACTTTGAGTCGATCTCATTGACCCTCGCATTTAGATTATTAAGAGAAAGTTTGGCTTGAGTTGACCTCGCTGGCAGGTATTGGAACTAAGAGAGCTGTATAAGGGATCAGCTCCCATATGTATATATGTTGATGTGACACACGAGTGTGTGTGTGCTCCAAATTATCTTTATGCAAATATTACTTGAATTATTTGATACCATGTGACTATGCTGCATTTCATATTCAGCCAATGCATTAGTTCTAGATAGTTATAGAAATTATATTTAAAATTAATATCTTACTCTATAAGTTGAACGCTCACTCCTGTTCAACTATTTTCCTCAAGTGACAAGTGGACTTTTTGAAAATAACCTGCTTTCTTTCTCGCAGGTTTACAAGCATAAGTTTATCAGTGTTTTTATTTTCCTTAATCCATATTCTAGAACTCTGTATGTATCAGTAGTGTACTGATCTTGTCTGAGATTGTAATAACTTAATTATTTGGGTATTGTAAACTTATTATGTGAATGTGCTTGGATGTATGAGATGAGTATTTCCTTGGATGAGGGGGCTAAGCTCCTATTGAATTATTTATCAGATTGAGGATTGTGAGGGTGAGCTGAGCTCCCCAAATTGAGTTATTTTGTATTTACAGGTCGAGTGAGTTAATACTTATCGTTGGATAGTCCAATTTATAGTCGGACTCTATTTGTTTGTTTTCTTGAAATTGGATTATATTTGTGAGCCTTATAGTTGGATTAGTAGCAGTTAGACTTATTATGAGTTTCGGGAGTCTTATACTGACCCAAGTCCTAATGCCAGTCTGACCCAGAATTCGGGCCATGGCAGTCATCAATGCTGCATAGTGAAATCCTATTATATGCATAAAAGTGACTAATTAAGAGTGAATGGTTTGATCATTAAATAAATTTATGTAATTTATTTTATTAATTTAGTTTTAATTATTATTTAATTTTAAAATATCATAATTTTAAAGATAAATTTAATTTTGCAGTTTATTAATTAATAGAGAATGTTAAAATATTTTCACTAAATTTATTCATCTCAATTATTTAGAGGTCCTAATTAGGCATTTTTTTAGTATTATTTTTTTTATTGTGATATATATATAATTGCTATTGCTACACATAGCATCGGGTTTTCAAGTGAATAATTATATAAAATTATTTCAAAAAACTGAGAACTAAATTGAAATTCTAATTCAGATTATTAAACAAACTCTGAACCAGAAACCCAAACCCCTAAATAATTGTATACGACACTTATATAAGAGCCAAAACACAAGTTCACCGCCAAGACGTCTATAAAGATACAACCCTTACCTTGGAACTAGCATTGCCAGTAATACCAACAATTAAACTATAAGTTCTTACTGGCTGCTTCTTTTCTCTTGAGTGGCCAGTACAATTTCTTCTCCTCCATATGAAACAATTTCTTATAACAACCACATATATAGAGCTTTGGATATTATTGTCTTCTTCCTTCTAACTTCTCTTCTTGTTTATTGTCTTTTAACTCTCAATGAGCAAGTTTTTGCTTGGCTCCTTGCTCTTCCATGCGAGTCATGGTTCACCTTCGTTTTGGTTTATTACTGTCAATGGAAAATGGAATCAAATGGAACACAAAACATACCCAGAACGCTTTACTAAAAGGTAAGAATTTTTTCTTCTTTTTTTGGAATATCAGAAACTTCTTGGACCCAGAAAATAATTGCAAGTAATGGTTTTTTATGTTTTTTTAATGCAGAGTAGAAGAGTTTCTTCCACCAGTGGATATGTTTGTTACAACTGCAGAACCTAGGCTAGAACCGTCTATAATCACCATGAACACAGTGATATCTTTATTGGCAGTTGATTATCCAGCACATAAGCTAGCTTGCTATGTATCGGACGATGGCTCTTCTCCTCTCACCTTTTATTCTCTTGTTGAAGTCTCCAAGTTTGCAAAGCTTTGGGTTCCATTTTGCATGAAGTATAATATTCAAGTGAGAGCTCCCTTTATGTACTATTCAAGTCATGACTCAATGTTGCCAAGTGATGAGTCACTAGAATTACAGCAAGAATGGAAAGATATGAAGGTAATAATTTTGAAAGAGAATTAGTATTATAATTTGAATATTATATGTGCTAGCATTTTTTTTTTTACTTTTAATAATCAACTCCAATCGGTACTTGAACTCGAGATTTAACAATAATTCTAATACCATTGAATTAAATCCTGTTAGTTATATTTTGTGTCTATAATGAATAGAGTTAGGACAAGAATTTTTTAATTTATTATTATTATTTTTAGAATAACACATCTTTTATTATCATTTTCAACATAATTAGAAAGAATTATTATTATTGAGACTGAGAATTGATGTGCTTTTCTGTTTTTGTCTTTGATATTTGTAGGATGAGTATGAGATGCCTTGCCGCAAAATCCAAGATGCAGACAAAAAGGGCATTCCACCATATAATCTGGCAGGTGATTTAGCTGTCTTCTCCAATGTAGGACGCAGAAACCATTCAAGCGTAATTAAGGTTGGTTAATTATCAGCTGGTTTTCGGGGAAATTTTTGCTTTCATCATAGACTCAAAACATATTATGCATATTAAATAGATAAGATCCACATGTTTATTTCTTGAATTTATAATGAATCAGATCTAGGTAGGTTTGTCCGATCGGTTAAGCATTTGAGCTTTAATTCATTGATTAATTTGGAAAAGTGAAACTGTAGATTATATGGGAAAATAAGGAAGGTCTATCAGATGGGTTGCCTCATTTGATTTATGTATCGAGAGAGAAGCGTTTAAAGCATCCACATCACTATAAAGCAGGCGCCATGAACGTGCTTGTAAGAAGTTTCTTCACAGCAACTAAGTATAAATCAACTAAGTAGTTTCAGTGTTTTTGAAATAGTAATTTGTTCATCTTGTACGCTTGAAAAACAGACCAGAGTCTCCGGATTGATGACGAATGCTCCCTTCATGTTAAACGTACACTGCGACATGTTTGCCAATAATCCACAGATAGCTCGTCATGCAATGTGCTTGTTGTTAGGTTCCAAGAACGAGAGGGAAGCAGGATTTGTCCAGAGCCCACAGTTTTATTATGACGGAATAAAAGATGATCCTTTCGGAAACCAATCAGTGGTTTTTCAAAGAGTTCGTTTGAACCTTTCTTCTCTCTTCTTTTGTGGTACATGTTGAAATTTTTTTAAGAACTTGTGGTAATTATGCAATTTCTCACCACAAAAACTCAGCATTAATCACTAATGAGTTTCGATTCAATAATATTGTTATGATGAAGTCTGTTTATTTGATTAATTGTAGGGTAAATGATGAACTGATGTGTATTTCATTTGGGCTTGTGTTAGTATTTTGGACGTGGAATGAATGGAATTCAAGGACCATGCTATGGTGGAACAGGATGTTTTCACAGGCGAAAAGCAATTTATGGATCATGTCCTGATGAGGTAGAAAGCCAAGCAAACAATCTCACTTCTGTTACTGGTAATTAATTTTGCTTCAGTTTCTTTAGAAAAATCTCACTTCTCCTACAATGGAATTTGTCACTGATCACTACATTATCATATTTTGGTTCAATGAACAGATGATTTATCCGATAAAGAACTGCTCAAAATATTAGGCAACTCAACAGAATTCATCAAATCAGCTGCTCAAACATTGCAAGGGAAGACCAATAGTGCAAATACCCTTTCTAATTTGGTTGAGGCAGCAGCACACCACGTTGCTATTTGTGGCTATGAGTATGGCACTGGCTGGGTTCAGAGGTTAGTACCAAGACTTGAACTCCAACATCATCACTGAGTTAAAGTTTAATATTTTCCATAGAAATTATCAAGTTTATTGGATCCAACTAATGTAAAGACTTTGACTTGGCTGGGTTGGAGGGCAATATGGATCCACATCAGAAGACATATTAAGTGGTGTGTAAATCCATTCAAGACGTTGGAAATCTAAATATTGCAACCCAGATACACCGGCCTTTCTTGGGTGCGCACCATCAGGTGGGCCAAGCACATTGACCCAACAAAAGAGGTACGCCATAGGTTTGCTTGAAATATTGATCTGCAAAAATAGCCCTATATTTAGGCAGTGTTTGGGTTATATGCTGCTTCTTGAAGCTTTACGCTCCATTCCGGAGCTCTGCTATGTGACGTTGCCAGCTTACTGTCTCATCACCAATTCTAGTTTCCCGCCCAAAGTGAGCCCAAATCTCAAATATTCCTCATGTATTTTATAGCTCAATAAATCAATCGCTATATAATCCTATTCTTTGTCAAAGGAGTCGTCCTATTTATCAGAGGTGAAGAAAGGGGCCAGGCTTGCCTTTGACGTTCCTAAAATTTTTTAATATATGCATTAAAATTTAATTTTTATTAATTGATCCCTCAATTTTTTTTAATTTCTCAAAATTTTTTTATAAAAATTTTACATAAGTGTAGTAAATGTTTATTTTTTTATAATTAACCCCAAATCTCTTATTACTTCTAATAATTTTTAATTTATTTATTATGATTTAAATTGAAGTAGTAAAATTTCTTATTTATCATTAAATAACTATAAAAATTTAATTAAAAATTAATTATTCAAATTTTTATATTTGCAAATCAAAATTTGATCGGTAAAGTTAAATTCAATTCAACATAATAATTTTCTATCACAAAATATAAAATTAGATAGGATTTTTTAATTTTTGTTGTTGCTTTCTCTCATTTTATTGGTATAATTTTTTGTTTTTAATGCCCTCTCATTTAGCTCTCTCTCCTTAATTTCATTCAAATTAAAAAAAAAATATTTTACTTATATATGTCCAAATAGACAAAATTAATGGTCTCAACTTTTATACATATTTTAGATGGATCAACTTAAATATGCATTATGTTTAATTTATTATTTTACTAATTTCCATTTTTTATGTGTCTTTAATTTTAATAATTATTATTATTATTTTTCAAGCTTATATTATTATGTCATATAATGTCACTTTTGACATTTATATTTATTTTTTTTTACTTTTGAGTCTATAGATTTTATTTAAGGTTTTGGCATAATATTTTGATACCGATTAATTTTTATTTTTTAAATAATATAATTTAAATTATGAAATTATTTAATGATTCAAATTATAATATTGTAATATTTATATTTTTTTTATATAAATTTTGTGTTTATTACGTGTTGGTGATGGGCATTATGGATAAAGATGTGGAGAAGTTTTGAGCAGCTTCTTGGTGGTGACGTGCTTCTTGCCATTTCTAAAAGGCCTGTTTGGGAAAGGAAAGTATGGAATTCCTTCATCAACTGTATGCAAGTCGATTGTTTTGGCTTTGTCTTTTGTACAATTGTGCAAACTAGCCTAGTAAGATATTTGAGGCTTTTGGGTATGAATTGGGTTTTTTTGTCGTCTTAATTATTGGTCACTTGGTACTGTTTTATGTTTATAGTAACTAGTGGTTTTGTCTGCGGATTATTTTTTATTATATTTTAATAATATAATTTAATATTTATTTTTATATTTTTAAAATCGTACTAAAATTTTGTTAATATTTTATATTGATATTATTAACACGTTGAATAGAAATGGATATTTCCATGGAAAATTGTACTTTTATTACCTAGGTAAATGTATTTTTTTAATCTAACATCAATAATTATTAAAATAAAATTATTAAAATAATTAGTATATAATACTAATAATTAAATTTATAATTAAAAAGGATAAGTTAAAATGATGCTTTAAACTCAATTAGCTATTATCTAATAAAATTAATTTTACTTTTAAAATGAAATTTAAATATTTCACATTTTTAAATTTAAAATACTTTATATTTTCAAATAATTTTTTTTAATTATGTTAAGTATTAATTAATGGTGGAAACATTTGTCAAATTTTGATTTTAGATCTTTAGCTTTCAGATATAATGTTTATAATTAAAAAAATATAAGTTGAAATGAAATTTTAAACTCAATTAGACATTATATAATAATGATTTTATATTTTTAAATAAAATTATTAATTTTTTAATTATACCAACTTGATGGTTGGACAAAGTAAGAGCGCTATTGCAAAAAAAGTGAAACAATTATGTCTCATTATAATTTAGAATACATGTCTCACCATAATCTTTCTATAAAGAAAAATCAATCAGAAAATTATTTGTATTTCAAAGAGTCCAATGTGATTAATTCTAATAAGTCAAATTCTAGGGCATAAAAATTCTTCAATACAACATAGGCACATATGCATCTTAGAGTTTAATAATAATAATAATAATAATAATAATAATAATAATAATAATAATAATAATAATAATAATAATATGGAGAGAACAACAACAAAATATCTGAATTTTAAAAGGGTGATGTAACTATTTCAAAAAAAAAAAAAAAAAGTAAGGTGTAGACTAAATGTCGATCCTATCTTGTCCAAATTCAAAATTCTATTAACCTATTAAATATTCTCAATCATAAGCTTCCTCATAATCATCCACCATTTCATACAACTTTGCTTGACTTGGAGCTCCTCCTAGTAGCCCTTTTGAATTGGAAATGCTTGCATTTGATTTTATTCCTAAATTATAAGAGCTTTCTACACGTTTTATAGGATCCTCCTAAATCATTAATTGAAGCTGCAATAGGAGTTTATTTCTCTTCCCATGTAAAAGTCTAAACACAAACTGATGATTGCAAATAAATGATAAATTAAATGGTTATATACAATCTTTTTATGAGATTAGTTAAAGAAAAACATAAGTTAAAATAGAATTTCAAATTTAGTTATACTTTATCTAATATTTTAAATTTAATATTTTATGTAACTATAATTAATAGAAAATATTTTAAATTATCTTTTTATTTTAATTACTCTTATAAAAAGATTATATATATATATAATCTTGTTATGAGATTAGTTAAAACAAAAGATAAGTTAAAATAGAAATTTAAATTTAGTTATGCTTTATCTAATATTTTAAATTTAAATTTTTTTATAATTAATATGTTAGAATATTAAAATCAAGATCTATGAACTTATACATGCATAAAAAACATAATATCACTTGTATCACATAACCACATATATAATCACATTATAAAATATGAAATATATATGTAGATTTCACAATCTAAATGTAGCTTTTTAACTGCAGTGATCTTCCAAGAACATATAGGGAAGGAATGAACAGCCTGCTTTCACACCCACTTTCACGTAAAAGCAAAAAACTTTGTAAATTTTTTTTTTCTGCTTTCTTACCCATTATGTGCTATATTGAATAGCCTTATAATCATACAGATCATTTAGCTTTCCATTTTTAGTTATAAAAAGAATCACTTAATACCACAATCAAATGACTTATGATTATTGTAACCTATACAATAATAATAATTGATACTAGTATTATACCATATCAGTAACTATTTAAATTTTCAGTACAATAAGTATTAAATCAATAGGTTAATAGGCCTATATTTTAAGTCTATCATTAGACTTGTAAATATGGGCTTGGACCTATCATGGGTGGACTATATTCTATATCTCCCACTCATATATGATAGGACCAACTTTCTCTCTTCCAATCACTACTGTATTCATACTTAACAAATAGATCATGTGACCAGTGCATACTTTCGAGAGCTCAGTACTATACATCAGTTAGGATAATATAGCATCCCGATTTTATTGAGTTCAGAGTAGATTTAGCATGCAGTACCTTAGAACATTTATCACATTGATATCTTTATCAATTTCAAATGAATATCTTGAGTTCATAATTATGTTCTTAAACATAATTGATTAGCCAATGAACATAGACTAATGTGATAATTTGAAATGACCTTCCTCTTCTCCCAATTCTTTCAATCCCAATGCAACCCGCTTTTCTAAAATGCCCCGTTAGATCGAATCTTACATAATCCTTTGGCAACACTTTAAGATAGTGATCATTGAACTAAACTTCAAGAAACAGATAGGAGTCATGAGGGTACTTATTAAGAAAGATTACTTTTAATCTTTAAGGTCTCACACAATGACAAGTAAAGATCACAACTTGCATTTCCTTTATTGGTCACTAACACATGTGGTATGAATCACATGCTACGATATTTTCTCCTTTCCCATGGTGCATTTGTCAAAAATATCTGACAGATGATAGTTCAAACACTCTCAATGCTTAACTTTAAGTTCCCTTACTCTACTCTTAATTTTATTGGAACTTACATCTGGAATCTTTAAAGAAATAACATGACTCAATCATGTACAGTCAATGCAATTTATTACAATGACACTTTTCTGCATTCTCTAAGTCGACATTCTTTGTTATAAGTTTGAGCACTTTAAGATTATCACTCAAGTAATGTAACTTATAATTGTCTCATCTTTATATGCCACTTAGCTAATCGAGCTGATTGCCTGTGTGAGAAGGCCAAACCTTTTATCTATTTGACATATTCTACTTTAATTTATGTACTTAACATATATATATATATAGGTATATATTTTCACAACTAATGTCATAAGGAATCAAATAACATTATCTATAATAATGTCATACAAGTGAATATCTTTGGGAAACTCTTGATGAAAGTAAGTACATTAAATTCTACACAAACCCAAAAACTTTACATGCCTATAAAAAGATTCTTTAGGAATAGGCTTGGTAAATGGATCTGCTGCTATTTCTTGTGTAGAATGTACTTAATATTCACTTCCATCTGTGTAACCATGTCTCTGACAAAAGTATAATTTATGTCTATATGTTTGGTTTTTCCATGATACTTAGGATCTTTAGTGTAGGCTATTGCTGCTTGACTATCACTGTATACTGTCACAGGTTTTACAACAATTTCAAACACACCTAAGTGAACGAGAAATAATTTTAACTAAACAACTTTCTTATATAGTAGCCGAGAATGCTACAAACTATGCTCCCATAGTAGAAAGAGCTATACAAGATTGCTTTTTACTACTCCATGATATAGCAGCATCATTTAGTAAGAAAGCAAATCCCAAAGTAGATTTCCTCTCATCTAAATCTCATCTCCAATCAGCATTGGTATACCTCTAAGTTGTAAACTTTTCCCTCAATAATATAGTGAGTAATCAACTATGCCCTTGAGATACCTTAGTATCCTCTTCACTGCTTTCTAATGTGTTTGTCCTAGGTCAGACTGATATCTACTCACCATGTCCACTGCATAACAAATGTCTGGCCTTGTACACATCATTGCATACATAAGACTTCCAACTACACTGCTATAAGGAACATCCTTCATTTTCTCACTTTCTTGCGGAGTCTTAGGATATAACCTATGGCTCAAAACCTCACCTTTTGAAATGGGAGTATCTATTGGGTTACAATCTTGCATATGAAATCGCTCAAGAATTTTCTTAATGTATGAATTTTGAGTAAGAGATAGTAACCTCTTAGAGCGATCCCTTGAAATCTTTACTCTGAGGATATATACAGCCTCACCCATTTCTTTCATCTCAAAATTAGATGACAATCATCCTTTAATAAAATTGAGATATTTCTTATCATTTTCAGCTATTCCTATGTCATCTACATGCAATGATAAGATTACAAATTTATCCTTGAGTCTTTCCATATATACACAACGATCTTCATCAATCATAGTGAAGCCATATGACATAATTGCCTTATGAAATCTAATATACCACTGCCTTGAAGATTGTTTTAGACCATAAATTGATCTCAAAAGTCAGCACACTTTATGTTGTTAGTCTTTTTTTATAAAACCTATAAGCTGTTGCATAGAGATTTCCTCTTCTAATTCTCCATTAAAAAAAGTAGTTTTTACATCCATTTGATGTAATTCAAGGTCCAAATTAGCCACAATAGCTAAAATTAATCTTCTCAAGGTAAAACGTACAACAAGTGAAAAAGTCTCCTCATAGTCTATCCCTTCCTGTTCTGTATACCCCTTAGCCACTAAATAAGCTTTGTATCTTTCGATACTTCCATCAACTTTACGGTTAATTTTGAGAACCCATTTGTTCGCAACAGCCTTACATCCCATTGGTAAATATACTAGTTCCCAGACTTGGTTTGATTTCATAGACTCCATCTCTTCTTCCATCGCTTTAATCCACTTTACCTTAGCCGAGCATGTAAGAGCTTCATTAACATTTCTAGGCTCTTCATCATCTAGAGTAACCATAAATGTTTCCGCTTCAATGTCAAAACAATGACGGGGAATGCTCTTTCGACTCGATAGGCAGAGCTAATATTGATACATTAAATCATCAATGTTTATGGTACCCCCACTCGGATCAAGAATCGTTGGTGGAGTCACTTTAAGATTTAATTAAGCATCATTTGCAACTAATTCATTATTGCTCATATTACTCCCTCTTGGAAGTGATTCAAGTTGACTTGGTATTGCCAAAATATCTTGATCTTGAGTCTCATATAGAGAAAAGTCTTGTCTTATCTCCCCTTGCTTAGGAAATTCAGTCTTTAAGAATGTAACATTACATGATTCGAACTCAGCTACATATCCATTTTCTTGCTTTCCAATGAACACATATCCCTTAGATTGTTCTAAATATCCTATAAAGATACACTTCTTTCCCCTTGGACCAAGTTTTTCAAACTTATGGGAAGAATCATGAACATAAACAGCACAACCCTAGGGTTTTAAGACACTTAAGTCTAGTTTATGTGTTGTCCATAACTCATATGGCGTGAAAGTAACTGATTTAGAAGGCACTCGATTAAGTATAAATGTGGCAAATAAAAGTGCATCACCCTAATAGGTGATAGGCAAATTTGCTTATGCCATCATCGACCTAACCATTTCAAGCAAAGTTCTATTATGTCTCTTCGCTACACCATTTTGTTATGAAGTGCCAGGAATAGTCAACTGTCTTTCTATTCTTTTTTTATCACATAATTCTTTGAATTGATCAGATAGATATTCTCTTTCTTGATCGGTTCTTGAAGCCTTAACTTTCCTGTCTAATTGATTTTCAACAAGATTTAATTATTTTACGAAGTAACTCAAAGCTTCGGATTTGTGAGAAATCAAATAGACATAACCAAAATGAGTATAGTCATCTATAAATGTAATAAAGTAATATGCCCCATGCCTAGCCCTCACATTCATCGAACCACGAATATTAGAATGAATTAACTGTAATGGATAGTCAGCTCTAAGTCTTTTCCCAAAAGGTTTTCTTACTATTTTTCCAGTTAAGCAATGTTCACAAGTGGACAATTCCACCTTACTAACATTACCTAGTAAGCCATCTTTAGCTAATCTTTGCATTCTTTGTTGGCCAATATTACCAAGTCTAGCATGCCCAGTAGTCACATCAGCTATATTATTAATAGAAGATGTATATAAGGAAAAACACACATGATTATTTATGTCATGAATTATATCTAAGACAATAAAACCATTTAAGAAAAAACTAGAACCATAAAACTTGTTCCCAAAGACAAGTTAACACCATATTCATGAAAGTTCAAATTGAAACCAAGCTTAAGCAAAACCAATACTGATACTAAAGTTCAATATATTTTTGGAGCATATAACACATCATGTAGGAGAGGAGTTTGACCACCACGCATGACCAACTTGCAAGTGCCAATCCCTTTCACCTTTACTTTAGAGTTGTTTCCTACATAAATCCACTTTGGTCCATTTAGAAAACGCCAGAACTCCATGAAGGCATCCCTGTCTTTCGCTATATGGTCTATTGCACCTGAGTCTGCAGTCTACAAAGGATTAGATTCAATAAGAAAAATAGAACTAGAAATATTAATAACACATATATTAGTAAACAGGTCATTCCTTTTTAGGCTCAGTGCAATCTCTTGCAAAATGGCCTTTGTTTCCATAGTTGTAGCATTTCACCTTAGCAACATTTTTCTTTTTCTTCTTAAAGGACCTTTCCCTTTTCTAGCATGGTTATACTTAGGCTTCTTATTGGCAAATCATTTACCTTTCCCTTATTGGGGCCTACCTTGATGCTTTCACTTTTGTCCCTTAGAACCTTGTGAGCTAGAACTCGCCATGTGCACATTAGTACCTGATTTGTTAGAACCAATGTGTTCCTCTTTTAACTCAAGGTGGCGAATAACATCCTCTAGATTATTTATGTTAACATTATGAGTCAAATGCATCTTCATAGGTTCCCAACTATTAGATAAGAAACGTATCACAGCTTGGACTTATTGTTCATTAGTGAGAGTACGATCAACATCTTTAAGCTCATTCACCATGTTTGACATCACCCTCTATGTTTTTTCATATTATGTTCAGGGCATTTCTTGTACATGTCAAACTTTATTACCGGAGCCCTCAGTTTAGCAACTAAGGTGCCTCTAAATTTTTCCTTTAATGCAGACCACATGTTTTTTGCTAGGTCATACTTCATAAATTCTAGCATGATATCATCATCCATGCTACTCAATAATATAATTTGAGCAAGGGAATTTTTTTTCTTCTAAGCATCATATACCTCATGGTCCTTCACATGTTGGGTCATATCTCCAGTTTCAGGAACATTCATGCTGAGGTTGAGAGTCTCAAGAACCTCTTGTTCTTCCAGCACATGTGGATTTTCATACTTCAGATCTTGTAATTATCACCATTTAGTTTCTCACTTTTATTAAGCTCAACAATAATATTCTTAGCAGCAGAAGCCATTTCTGAACACTAAGTTCTGTATAGAGACAACTTTTACACATTAATTGAATCCTTGAAATATATATTTCTAACCTTATCAATAATTAATTATGTCTATAAATATCTCATATTAGGCTTAGAGTCAAAAGTTCACTATGTTCCCAATTATCGACTAAGATCTTAATATGTGATAAATATAACATAATTAATAATGTAAGGCACCATTATTTATAGAAAAAAATTTTCAAACATAATATTTTAATTACCATGTAATTAAAATAAATAATATATACAAAAACGCATATATGAATAACACAAAGAATCAACAATTATAAAAAAAATGCTTTTATTTATTATATATATTTCTTTTTGAATATCTACAAAATAATATCTAGTATAGTTATAGATATTCATTACTAAAAGCATTACATCAAAATTAAGGACAAACCTATTCAAAAAAGATGATAATTATAATAAACTCTAGCAGGCATCGAATCTCTTAATGCTTTTATTTGATTAGGTTCGGGCTTATAGTCCACTTTGGATAGTAATTTTCCCATTAGGTTTTTCTTCTTGCTGTCACGAATTGACAATCCTAGGGAAGAACTAGCAGTCTTCATAGCTACCCAGTTAGCGTACTTTTTACTAAATTCCAGCATAAGGAATTTATAACAACCATTATCCCTCATTCAGTTTGCACCACAGTGCATCAAGAATTTCCTTCTGATTTGGAGTAATTAGGGTTCCCTGAAAGCCATGTATTTCTCATGTTCTAATAAAAGACCACCTTCCCATATAATACTCTGAATAAACCCATTAATTTTGATAATATGATCAATCAAATGAATCATTTCACCATCATAACTAATAGGGTTCAGTTGATAACTAGCTAAGTCATTGATTATTCCATTTACTTTGTCCCTCTGTTGGATAGTCAAAATCCTCCTAGGAGTTCGCACTATTCACACCATGATTTGTAACAAATACAGATATAAAAATAAATTCTAAAAAAAATATTTTAAAAATTGCACTTAATAATAAAAAAATTTATTATTATTCAATAAATATCATTTTACAGAAAAAGATACACATAATAATAAAACAAATTTAATATTATTAACATAAAATATTATTAGTGATAAAAAAATTTCTTGGAAAAATAAAATAATAAAAAAAATATTTATTAATTAAATTTTTATTAAAAAATATTTTATATTCTAGAAAAAAATTTATCACTAATATATAATAATATTTTTATTTAGAACTAATTTTAATTTATATATACATTTTTTTTAAAAAATTGAAAAAAAAAATTTGTAGACAAGGTCCAAAACAACTTGTCATTTGAACCAAATGACGTGTAGTTTACCCAAAACTACACGCCGTTTGGCGTGGACCAGGAGAGGACAGCAAATGGACCTAGAGCATCAAGATGGGTTGGGCTAGGTGCGCTGTTAGACTGGGTCATGCTGCGAGCCAGGCCCAGCACCAGCTCCAGTAGTTGGGACGCATGTGCCGCGCACATGCACATGTCAACACGCCGGACAGAGCGCGTGCAATCCACTCGTTGGCAAGAAGGCCGCCGTTGGCTGTGAAAAAAAATTCCAGTGGGGGTTTTTGGGTATCTTGAGTATGATAGCAAGCTTAGTTTTCATAAACAAAAGCTCTAACTAGGTGTTTGGATGTGCATACTTTTGAGACGAAACTGGGATAAACTAAAAGGCATCATCTTCAATCTCTACTTTTAGGAAAAATTTTACTCTAATTCAATGAATTTTAAGCAACTTTGAGAGGCCATAACTCTCTCAATATAAGTCCAAATTACACAAATAAGGTACCTATAGAAAGCTTACAATATGTATTTTTCTATGAATTAACAAATAGACCAAAACTATGATCACATAGAAAGTTATAATATCTCAAAGTAGGATCATCAATCATATTCGCAAAAATTCCAAAACTGAAAAATCAAATTTCAGATCTGATATATATCATACTTTGACATATTTGATGAATAAAAAATTACAAATAGGCTATGGAAAATAAGATTTTAGGCTATAATACTAATGTTGGAATATTAAAATCAAGATTTATGCACTTATACATGCATAAAAAACATAACCTCACTTGTATCACATAGCCGCATATATAATCACATCATAATAGATGAAATATATATGTAGATTTTACAATCTAAATATACCTTTTTTACTGCAGTGATCCTCGAAGAACGTAGAGAGAAGGAATGAACAGCCCACTTCCACACCCACTTTCATGTAAAAGCAAAAAACTCTGTATATTCTTTTCTGCTTTCTTACCCATTATATGCTACATTAAATAGCCTTATAATCAAAGAGATCTTTCAGTTTTCCATTTTAAATTATGGAAAGAATCACTTAATACCATAGTTAAATGACCTTATAATTATTGTAACCTATACAATAATGATAATTGATACAGGTATTATACCATATTAGTAACCATTTGAATTTTTGGCACACAATAAGTATTAAGTCATGGATTATTGGGCCAATATTTTAAGTCTATCATTAGACTTGTAAATATGGGCTTGGACCTATCATGGGTGGACCATATTCTATATAATAATTAAAAGAAAATATTTCCAAATGATTAGATGGACCAACCATCTAATCATTTTATTTAAATTCTAAATATTTTATATTTAAAAATTTTTATACATTCATAAATAAAAGAGGATAAATTAAAATTTTAAAATTTTATACATTAATAAAATAAAGAAGATAAAATAAAAAAAAATTCTAAATGATTTAAATTAAAATAATATATTTTTTTAAAATTTAAGAAAAATTGCTAAAATTTATATAAAAATAAAAAAATTGGCTAATATTAATAATGTAGATAAATATTTGAATTATTTTTGTCAATTAAATAATTCAATTATGCTAATTACTAAAATTGAAATGAATGTAAAAGTTTGAGATTAAATTGATAAAACTAAAAGGTTTGGCTAAAATTGAAAAAACTTATAAAGGTTTTGATAATTTTAATCATTTAGTCATTAAATAATAATGTAAAATTTATTTAAATATATAAAAATTTGAAATGAATGAACATTTAAATTTGTTATTATGATTTTTTATTATATTTTTATACAAAATCAAAATTTATTTTTGTTTGAAATGATTAATTATCGAAATAAAGTTTAAATAATTTTTATGGATATTTTTTAAAAATTTTTAATAAATTTATACATTAAAATTTTTTATTAACATTAAAAATAAAATTTATTTGGAAATTGGACTAATTAATAAAAAAAATTCTAAGCATTTTTTAAAATTTTATTCAAAATTTTAATTAATTTTATCAAATTAGAAAATTAGTGTTATTTTAATTTTATTTATAATTTTAATCTGTTAATTTTATTTTTAATTTTAATCTGTTAACCTAAATTAGTCAAAATTAAAATGCAATTATAATAATTTCATTAAGGTTTTTATAAAAATTATTTTTAATTTATTATATTAAAAAATAATTTGAGAATACAAAATGTTTTATTTTTATTGTTAATGAAAATAAAATAAATAAAAAATTGTTTATATATAAAAATAAATTCTAAGTTTGATTAAAACTATATTTTTATCAATATCAAATTTTTTTTAAAAAAACGTCTATAAATTTATGATCAATAAAGTGATTTTTCTACTTAAATTAAATTAAAATTAAAATTAAAATTTTTTATTTTAATATTTAGTTAAAGTTTAACAGTTACCAATATTATGTTTTTTAAAATGGCTAGAACTTTTTAACAAATAAAATAGTTATAATTGTATAGAATTAAAATTACATATTTATTGATATAAATGTAAATTTGTATTTATTTAAATATTTAATTTTTAATAATAATTTTATAAATTTATAGACATTTAAGAGGATGTTTTGTTTGCCTTATAAGTCAATCAAATTTACTTATAAGTAAAAAGTCATAAGTAAATTAATATTTGATTTGCCTTTAAAAAAATTACTTAAAATAAATAAAAAAGTCATAAGTAAGAATATATTAATTATGACTTATCTTTTTATTTTAAAATTATACTTTGACCAAATAAAAGGCTATATTATCCTAATAATTTTTAAAAGTATTAACATTATCCTCATTTTAATAATTAGAACACTTAATTACATATACTTTTAGTAATTTTAATAAATTAAATTACTTTTAAGTATTTTTTAAACAAATATTTAAATACTTAAAAGTTATTTTAAAGTAATTCTACCATTTTATTTTTAATTTGACTTATAAGTTAAAAAATATATTTTAAGTGAAATGTAAAAAGTAAGTAGCCAATCCAAGTATCCTCTAAACAATTAAAAAATAAATTAGTGTCGCAATGTGTTTTGTGGATGTCAGGCAATTCACACCGAAGTGGAAAGGTGAGGAGTCGCCACTCTAATTTTGTGAGAAAAATAGAGAAAACCTTTTATTATATTTTCAAAACTTTTGTTTTAAAGAAAATGATCCACTTCTATTCCAGAGATTCTAAACTCGGGGTCCTTGTACGTGTAGAGAATGTGTTAGACACCCCACTTTATCCCAAAAGGGTAAATGGATTTAAGAATATGCTCAAATAAATTAATGTCAATAATATGAAATGGAGATTAATTTACAATGTTTGTTCCTTATTTTGATCGAAAAGGTTAGAACACTTGAATGTCTCATTCTTAGGGTAAGTTAAATACACAAGTAAGTGAAAATACCCTAAAAGTGAATTATGATTCCATATTTTATTTTTGAAAATTTTTATTTTAAAGGAGACTTCTAAATTTGACAGATAATAAAATTTATTTGAAAATTAAATTTGGCTTGAAAAAAAATTCTGATTGAAAATTAAATTGTACTTTGAAAATTAAATTTATTAAAATAAAATCTTGTTTGGAGTGAAATTAACTTGAAAAATTAAATTTTTGACTCGTAAAATATATATATTTTTTAAAAAGCTAGAAACGGACAACGAATTTTAAAATAGATTTTTATTTTTAAGAGTTTTTATTTTTATTTTCATATATTTTTTAAACCACACTATTGAAAATAAAAGCCAAATGAATTTTTATTTTTATTTTAAAAGGTATCGGTCATTTTATTAAATACAAATCTTGCTAAAGGAATCAAGCATGTATGTGATGCAAATGATACCTATTTAACATTTTATTAATTTCCTCCATTTCCGTGATTAAAACTTTAATACCAAGAAATATATCATTCAGTTCCTAGGGATTCTAATAGATCGTGAAAACTTTCAATTCCTCATTGTTGATCCCATCATTGATGTCCGAATGACCGAGGGTGTTATGTGTGTGGTGTGTCTAATTAATTATGAAATGCAACTTATAAATTAAACGCATACATTACTTACAAGTTGATCAAGAGATTTAGCAAGATGCTCCCAAAACTGGATTTTTCAAAATTCGTAGCTCTTGACCGGTTAAATAATTCACATACGAGAATAATATTACATTTGAATTTATTATTATCTTTAGAATAGTTTAAGAGAAATTAATTTAATTATTTTTTTAATGGGGTATAAGATGAAATTATTATTACGCCCAACAAACTATTAATTATTTCTTTAGGTTCGAGATGCAATTATCATCGAACCCATGATCTTTATTTTGTTTTATTTTGCGAGATTTAAGATGAAATTATCATTAAACCTCCAATTATTTTAGTTTTATTTGATTTATAGAGTTTAAGATGGAATTATCATTAAACTCTAAAATCTTGATTATCATCTAACTTATAAGATTTAAGATAAAATTATCATTAAACCTTGAAAGATTTTATATGCTTTATTTCAAGTTTGCAGAATTTAAGATTAAATTATTATTAAATCCTAACAATACTTTATATTTTTATATCCTAAGGTCTAAGATGCAATTATCATTAGACCTAAAGTAATTAATTCCAAATTTTGTAATTAAAAAGATCTAAAACAAGACTATTATTAGACATAAAATTATTTTAATTTTGTATTTTAGTGCATTTTATGGGGGTTTAAGGTTATACTTATATTTAGGTGATGAAACTATCAACCAATCCAACAAATTTTAATTAACGATTGATTTCTTTTTAAAATATGTTTAAGGTGAAATTATCATCAAATACTAATTAGGGTCCATGATGAAATTATCAATGAACTCAAAGGTTTAATTAATTTATTTCCATTAGACTTTAATAGGGCTTAAGAAGAACTTTCCATTAAAACCCAAAATTTAGATTAATTATTTAATAGGTTTAAGGTAACATTACCATTAAACCTAAAGCATTAATTATAAAATCTTATTTTAAATAGGATTTAAAGTGAAATTACTATTAACCCAAAGTTTTAATTTAGATTTTTATCTTTAGAATTTATGATAAAATTATCAATAAGCCTAATAAATTTATATGATTTTGTGAGGTCTAAGATATAATTATCATTAAACAGAAGATCTTATTCCTTTAATCCAATTTGCTCATTTTCAATTTTTTTTTTTGTTTTTAGGATTTATAATCAAATTATCAATAAATCCCAACCAATCTTTTAATTAATATTTTTAATTACAAAGTCTAAGATGCAATTATTAATAGACCTAGAATAATTAATTTCAAATTCATGACAAACAGGATCTAAGATAAAATTATCATTAGACCTCTGATATTTAAATTTTAATTTAATTTAATTTGTTTATTTACTTTTTTTTTTCAAGATTTATGATAAAAATATTAGTAAGTTCAAAATTTTAATTAATTTTAATTTTATTTATTTAATATTTATTTTCAGTATTTACAATGGAACTGTCACTATTTTTTTTAAAAAAAATTATTTATCCAAACCACAGCCCGATATAAAAATCCATTCTTTAAAAAAAATGTTCGACTACTCCCTACTAACATAATACCACTTGAAAGCCTTATATTTGGACTCAACAAAAAAAGAAAAAAAATAATAAATAAAATAAAATAAAATAAATTGATGAGATCTAAAATGAATTAACAAGTTTTCCATACTCTGTAAATTATAAATAATCCGAACACCTACATCTCATTTCAACATCATAGATAATTTTTAAACCCATAGAAAACTGAACAGTCAATTCATATATCAATAGATCATCTAGCAGAGTACATTTTCAATCTACTCAGCATTATAATTGGTTACCAACAAATAACAGTCAAGGTTTCCTTTTCTCAATCACTATCAAAGCAAAAAGAAATCAACTCAACAACTCAAAACAACATGAATTTTAAAGCTACAAATATCATCTGATCAAAGCCATAAATTTATTTATTTTAACAAAACCCATTAAGATTGAATGAAAATTAATCTAACAGATTTGTTTGGAATCAAGAAAGAGACCTTAATCCTTGGAGCAAAACTAAGAATTGGACGAAAGACAGCTGATACGAGAATCAAATCTTGGAGGAGATAACGTTTTTTCTTTGGAGAGGAAGAAGATAAAGCCCTTTCTAGGAAAGCTAATGACGTTGCTATCAAAAGTTCTTAGGAGAGGATTCGTTCTCCCCTTTTAAAGAGAGGCTTCTGTCTTTTCGAGAGAGTCAAAGGAAGTGGAAAGGTTCATCTTTTCACGTGGAACTGGGTTGTTTTCAAGAGAGCAATCAAAGGGAAAAAGAAGAGTTTCCTTGTACAGGTAGATAAAAAGCTTAGGAAATTTAATAAAATTAATTCCTCATTAATTGATTTTATTTTCTTTTATTTCTTCAAAAAAAAATGTATAACTAAAATTTAATGGCAACAAATTAAAACCCAATAGAATATTTCTTTTTCCTGTAATAAATAAATAAAATTTAGGATAAATTGAAAATGTAAAATGAATTTCAAGTTTGAAATTAAAATCAAAATTGAATCCAAACAAACCTTTTAATTTGCACTTTTATTAAATAATAAAAATAAAATTACTATTTGAGAACCAAAACTAAAAAAAGAAAATAAAATAAAAAAAGGAAAGATTGAAATAAAAAATGTCAATTAATAGATTGATTGTTTTTTCTTTTTCTTCTTTACTTTCCTATTTTATTTTATTTTTATTTTTTTAAAAAATTATTTCTGGTCCGGACAAAATATTATGTCAACAATTAGTAAAAGAAATATTCAGTGTCTTTTTTTTTTATTAATTTCATTAAAATAAATTAAATAATTTTTAATGAATTAATAATACTTATAGGATTAAAATTATAGAATTACTATATTGAGAATTATAATATGTTTTGTACTATAAGTAAAATAAAATAATGATAAAATTTTAATTTATATTAATTATTGTAATATTAGAAATTAAAATTATTAGATATCTAGTGATAGTTTTCCATGGCCAAAAGTTATTTGCAGCGATATAGTATATTATAGAAATTGGCACTATATTTGTCGCTAAAAATTATTAATGAGAATAATATATTAAAAGCCTCTTATCACTAAAATTATTAGCCGTGTAAATTTTTATCACTAAATAATATTAGCAATAGGTTATTGTTGTTATATTTATTATTGGCGTTGAATTATTTATCTATCGCTATAAATAATTTTTAATATTTTTGTAAATAATAAAAATAATGAATGGTGTTTTTGAAAATTCTAATATTCCTCTTATATATATATATTAATTTTATTTTTTATTTTTCATTTATTAATTTCTTATCTTATAAAATTTTATATTTAATTAATGTTATAATATAAGTAAGACTACAAATTTTAAATTTATATAAACATTAAAATTAATTTAAATGATAAAAATATAGTTATAATTAAATTTAAATTAATTTAAAAAATGAAAGGCATTTTTTGTAAAGCAAATGTTCCTCCCCCTCTTTTCCCATATTTAAGTATGGTATAGATTTATATAAATACAATATCTTCTATTAGTTATTTTATTTGCGCTTTAATTTATATATGTTTTATTATTTCCATCATTAAATCAAAACTTATCATTCTAATGATAATTATTAATAAAATAAATTTTAAATTACAAAATAAAATTATGTTAGAAACTCTATAAATACAAATAAATTTAAAAATTTAAAATGGTCCTATTATTATGGTGAAAATTCTTTAATAATTAATATTAATATTTGAATTTAAATAATATTTTTATTGTACCTTCCATAGTTTTTTCCCTCGATTTCGCGTGGATATAAAATTTTAAATTTAGATATTTATTAAGTTATAGTAATAAATTTTTTATATAATTTAAATTAATTAATTATATAAATAGAGCTTCATTTAGAATTAGGATTTATATATAATTTTATCTCCAAGGAATGAGAAAAGGAAGCCATATTACGAGCAACAGTATTAAACTCCCGCCGGTTATGCATGAAGCGAACCACATCAAAATGAGAGAGCATGTTCTCTATATTAGAAACAAGGTTACTCAGTGGGTCATAAAAATTACTATTCTCCTTCAGCCAAGACACCCAACTCAACGAATTCATTTCAATTTCTAGCAAACGATGACCCTCGACAGCAGCAACTTGAATACCCGGCAAAATGGCAAACCCTTAACTAAATCAACATCAAAAATATTAGTTAACTTCCTTTCTGTAGCCCAAATCAGAGATCCCGAACTATTTCTGTACACAACACCACAAGCGGAAGAATTTCTGTCTATCAACTGAGGCATCGGAATTTATCTTTACAAAGCCCGAAGCCGGGCAAGACCAACCCAAATGGCAAAGAACATCTGGGACAACCCTTGCGGGAAAACAACTTGCGGAAAAACTAGAGCTCCAATCCTCCAAGAGACGCCTAACGGATGAACAAAGCTCGGCAACTCTTCTCGAGCAAGAGTCAAAAACCAAAGAATTTTTATCAAACCACACAAGCCACAAAAGAACAACAAACTGCAATCTGGCAGCATCATCAAGCTCTGAGAAAATCAATTGGAATCATTCCCTAACATCCCCACTCTCAAAAGCATCAGACAGTAAACCTAAAGAAGATGAAAGCCAAACACCTCTGACCCACGAACAATCTTTAAAAAGGTGGAGCTGGGTTTCTTCCAAACCACATCAAGGACAATGAGAGAGATCAATCACAACACGCCGACAAAGAGCATATCTGATAGGGAGACTAACATGAAACAAACGCCAGAGAGAGTTAAGAACTTTAGGAGGTAGTTTGAGCGCCCAAACCCGAATCCAATCAACTCCACCAGCAGAAGATAAATTACTCCCTAACGAAGCAGTTTTAAGCTTCAAAGCCTCAAAATATCCCATCCGAACCGAATAACAACCCCGACGATCTGCTGGCCAAAATAATTCATCCTCTGTGGCAAATTCACTAAGATGGATATTGCAAATAGCTTCTCCTTCCTATAAGGAAAGATTGTGGACCAAAGGTTTCCCTTGCCTTTGTTAGCATAATTACAGCAATTAGCATGATTATAGGAGATTTATGTAGCATAATTACAGCAATTATTATTCTTGTCTAAATTAGCTCATGTTCTCATGTATAAATAGATGTAATATCTCTGTAAATAAGACACATACAAATACACAATCATTTCCTTCATTACTTGTATTCGTTCTCTCTTGTCGGCGTAGAGATATATCCGGTAACAATACGCCAAAGCTTGCGACCTATCAAAAAACTTTTCATTCCTTGAACCCAAAGAATATAGTTGGAACCGGTCAGAACTGTTGCAATAGATTTTGAAATATCAGATTTCTCCATTGATAACAAGATGAGGAGAAAAAAAAATGGTATAATAACAGGAATGAAAGAATGAATCAGAACAGGTTGTAGAGAGAGAAATAAAAGCTTTACGGTTCTGATACCATGTTAGAAGAAAGAATACAAGTAATGAAAGAAAGGATTGTGTATTTGTCTGTATCTTATTTACACAGATATTACATCTATTTATATATGAGAATATGAGCTAATTTAGACAAAAATAATAATTGCTGTAATTATGCTACACAAATCTCCTATAATCATGCTAATTGCTGTAATTATGCTAACAGCCTTAAAGTCAGGGATTTTTCTTGTTTAGATCTAGTCTATTATTAAATACACGGGTCTCATATATTTATATATTGTGTGAACGCAGTGGACCGAGTCTAGGCAAGTTGTACCAATTCTAAAAATTATCTGACCTTGCATGATGCTTCTCCAAACAGAGCTAGGTGCATAACCAATCTAAGCATCAAGAAAATTACATCTTTCATAATACTTGTCTTTAAATACCTAAGCACATAAAGAGTTTGGGTAAAAACCTCTATCCCTGCTTAGATAATAAAGCTAGATTAAAGCTTCTAACATCTCTAAACCTCAAGCCTTCATCTTTCTTAGATGTGCACAATTTCTCCCATAAGATCCAGTGCTTTTTTCTCTGGTCACCACTACCAACCCACCAAAAGGATGCTATCATACGATGTATATTATCACAGAGAGAAATTGGTAATGCAAAACAACTCGTAATATAAGTAGGAATAGCTTGAACAACTGTCTCTATTAAAATCTCCTTCCTTGCTTAGGAAAGAAATCTCTCCTTCCACCCCTTCATTTTCTTCCAAACTCTCTCCTTGATAATGTTAAAGATGTCCTTTTTTTATCAGCCAATTATTGCTGGCAAACCTAGATAAGTAGCATGAGAAGCAATCAACTGAACACCAAAGTAATCCCGAATAAAATCTCTCACCTCATCTGATACTATGCTGCTAAAAGAAATTGTTGATTTATCATAATTAATTCTTTGGCCTGAAGCATATTCATACCTTGATAGATCTCCTTCAGTGCTTGACATTCAGGTCTGGCAGCCCATGTAAATAACACACAATCATCAACAAAGAATTAGTGGGTGATTTCAATACTACCATTACAAACTCAAATCCCATGCATTCTCCTAGAACTCACTACCTATCTCCTGAGAGCTGAAAACCCTTCTACACAAAAGAGAAACAAATATGGGGATATAGGATCATCCTATCTAAGACACTTGTAAGGGCACAAAAAGTCTTTCGATCTACCATTCAGAAGAAAGGAGAAAGAAATAGATGAGAGGCAAGCCATAATAAGCTTCACAAACTTCGGAGGAAAGCCCATCCTATACCTTCTCCAAATACACCCATTCCACCCTGTCATATGCCTTGCTCATATCAAGTTTAAAAGCAAAGTACCTTGTTTCCCCTTACATCTGGTCTTCAAAGAATGGAAAACCTCAAAAGCCATTAGAGCATTATCTATAATCAACCTTCCAGGAATGAAGGCAGGCAGTCTGAGTCTCATGAATAAGTATAGATGACTTGCCGGAGTCTATCAGCCAAAACTTTTGAAATCAGCTTATACACCACATTACATAAGCTAATTGGGCGCAACTCCTTCATAGACTCAAGAATTATAACTTTTGGAATGAGTGTGAGATGGGTATAATTAAAGTGTGAGGGCATATTAGCAAAATTCAAAAAATCTAGAATAGAAGCAACAACAATAACATCCAAAAAAGTAGAATAAAATAGCACGTCTTTTAGAGCAATAAAAATTTCATCAGTAGAAAAAGGAGCATCCAGTATATTATAAGAATCAACATCCACTCTCGAATAAATAGCCTCCACCACCTCATCCACACTTGTAGGATTAGAAGACGATAATAACAAGGAATAATACTCCACTACTTTGACAATTTGATCATCATCCTCCATCCATTCACTACCTCATTTTTCAATCTATGAATGCCATTTCTGTGTTTCCTCTCAGAAGCCTTTTCGTGAAAGAATTTAGTATTACAATCCCCCTCTTTCAACCACAAAGCTTGTGACCGCTGCCTCCACGTCACTTCCTTATCCTTCAAAGCGGCATCTAGCTCTTTTTGAATGTGCCTCATCCTCAAAATATTATCATTTGACCTTAGAGCCACCTGAAGCTACTCCAGCTCAGTAGTAAGGCTTTTAATTCGTCCACTAGTGTGGCCAAAATTCTCCTTATTCCATTTCTTCAAAGCTTTATCACAATACTTTAGCTGAGACAATACTTTAGCTGAGTAGCTACTAAATCATGTCTAAAACCCACCTAACCATTCCAAGCAGCTTTAACAACATCTGCACAAGCGGCATCCCTCAGCCACTTAGCCTTAAACTGGAATGGTCTACCGCTTGAAGAATTAGCTAAAACATTACCCAGTAAGTCCAATAGAATAAGGCAATGGTCCAAAGCATATCTAGGGCGGTGAGAAAACAAATACCATACATCATTCGCTAAAAAAAGATTCAACCTCTCTTGAATTTTATCATTACACCTCTACAATTATCCCAAGTTAAGGAATGACCCATATATCCCAAATTGCGAAAATGCACAAGTGTCTATCATCTCTCAAAAAGCATCAAGAGAAACCACAACATAATCAATATGATGGGAGGAAAAATTCAAGATAGTTACATTGACCACTTTCCTCTAAAGGAGAGCCAAGCCATTCGACCTACCCATCGCATCCAACAATTAGAAAAATGAATTGAATAAAACTACGATGAATACCTTGAAATTCATTATTAAGAAGTCTTATTTCTAAAAGGAAAATAATATCAGGGTAAGTAACTCGCATCAACTGACGCAGTGCCCGAACTGTCTAGGGGTTACCCATCCCCCAGAGGTTCCAACTTAGGATCCTCATGGCTCTCGAAAAGCTGCTTAGCAGTCATCGCCATTAAAACAAAAGAAAGATAACACTCATCAGCAAGAGAGAGTTTCGTAGAAGAAAAACCATCCTCCATAAAGTCATCACAATCCAATTTCCTTTTCCTAGAGCCAGGATCAACATAAGGGACAATAGCAGTAAAACCGTTTCCAACATTACAGGAACCCACCACTTTCCATTTCCTCCGATCAGATGGAAGGGACCCATCAACCTGCACAATAATTTTTCCACTATTTTTCCAGTCTCAGTCTTCATCTTCTGCGATTTTCCCCATCTATGTGAGGTCCCAGTGTGCACTTTCATAGTCACATTCACCACCTCAATAAGAAAATTGACTAAACTCAGTGTTTTCAGCTGTACCAATAAGACTGGGTCCATCCATTAGGTCAACAATAGAACAAGACACTTTAGGAAAGGAGTGAGGGCTTGCATTAAGAGGACTAACTTCACTCTGCATGTCAATCTGCTCACCTCCATGCACATTCATCGGACTACTTCCCTTCCTTCCCATGTCCTCTACTTGAACATCCTGAATAACTGGATTATCAACAACATTCAACCTCGCTAAGCCTGAGGCTCGATCTCCATCATCAAGTTTAGTACTATCAAAATCCACTCTGCGACGCGCTAGAGTACCCATAGAAGCCGAGACAAATTATTTTTTCCCACCTTCGATCCTCCAGACTGACCCTTAGAAACATATCTCTTAACAACTAGAGAAGCTCTTAAGGCCGGGCCATAAGGAAAGACACCATCGGTACTCACTTCATCCTCCATATTGCATTCATCAAGACCACATTTATAGCAAAAATTTTGCAACTTCCCTTATTTGAAATAAACCAAGACCTGTGATCCACCCTTACGAGAAATTAATTAATAATTTAATTTTAAGAATTTTTTTTCTTTTTTTTTATATTTAAAATACATTTTGTAAATTTCTATATATAAGTTAGTAATTTGAAAAGAGAAATAATTATGATAGTTATTTGTAGCATCAAATGATATGATTTAAAAAGATGCCAATTATTCCCTTTTATTTGGATTGGAATAGTATTAAGTATCCTAATCACTATAAAATTATTTGTTTACATAAATAAGCTAAAACACATGGATTTAATGTAAAATAAATTAACTTAATAAAATTTTTAATATTGTAAATATTATAAAAGATCAAGGGCATTTTTTTCCACTCATAATATATATATATATATATATATATATATATATATATATATATATAAAGGTACTAGGTTAAATTGGCATTAAACCGTGGTAAAGTTATAATTATATTTTAAATTTGTATGGTATGAAATTGTTGTTAATTGTGTGAACATCACGATGAGTAGTTTGTTGCGATATGGTCATATGATGGATTATTTTAAGTAACATTGTAACGACCCAAGCGGGGGCCGTTACCAGCGTTAGGGATCGGGTTAGCTTAAGGCTACCTGAACCTTTAGCCAGCCTAAAAAAGACTATAAGCATACATTTAACACTTGTTCTATCAACACTCAAACATATAATAAACCATTACACCTTAATCTTTTCATCCATGCATAAACATCTTTAATATAAAAGTGGTTTATAATTTGAACCTTAATATACATAAGCACTAAACCATAATGGTTCAACATATGTATTCCAAAAGAGTTAACATAATCATAAACATCATCATTCATACTTAAAATATTACATAACTTCAATTTTCTATAATTACCAGCACAATACTATTTATTCATATTTTACATGTCCATCTATCCATATATCATACATAAAGAAGAGTGCTAAAGCTACCCTTGCTGCTCTCTCTCCAAAAACTCTTCTAAACTTGCAAACCTGCATACTCTTTAGCTACTTCTACATGTCCCAAGAAAGATATACTCTTTAGCAAGAACTCACACTTAGAGAACTTGGCATACGATTATTACTCCCTCAAACGTCTGAAGAATCATTCTTAGATGTTGTGCATGCTCTTCAGAACTTTTGGAGTACACTAGTATGTCATCAATAAAGACTATCATAAAGTGATCTAGATAAGGCTTGAACACCCTATTCATGAGATCCATGAATGCAGTTAGGGCATTTGTTAACTCAAACAACATCACAAGAAATTCATAATGCCCGTATTTGGTCCGAAAGGCAGTCTTCAAAATGTATGTATCTTTAATCCTCAACTAGTGATATCCAGACCTCAAATCTATCTTTAAAAAACAGTTAGCTCTGGCTAGTTGATCAAACAAGTCATCAATATCGGGCAGAGGGTACTTGTTTTTCATAGTGACCGTATTCAACTGTATATAATCAATACACAGTCTCAAGGATCCATCATTCTTCTTTATAAACAGTACTGGGGCAACCCAGGGAAATGTATTCGATCTGATGAATCCCTTATCCACTAATTCCTATAGCTGTTCCTTCAACTCTTTCAACTCTGCGGGAGCCATCCTGTAAGGGGGAAAAATGTGGGTTTAGTACTTGGCACGAGATTAATCTTAAAATCTATCTCCCTTTCAGTTGGCACGTAATATCCTAAACTTCTGAGCTCTGAACAGTACTATTTTCAGTCCATGAATAGTGCTATTCAAAGCCAATTTGAGGACCAAAAAATGAAATGAAAATAAATTGAAATAAACAGTATAAAAGTTAAAGTGACCATCGGATTATGGACTTAAATGTCATTATCGAAAAAGATAGACTATAACTCGATGATGGGCATTTTGGTCAATTCACTCATAGAGTTGACTTTTGACCTAAATGTCTATTAAAATGAGTAACATTAAAATATTGAAAATGAACTAAAACTATGAAGTGCGAAGGAAAAATCATATGGGACATGGATGGAATTAATGAAAATGTTATAATTATATTAATTAATTAAAATTTAAAACTAATTAAACTAAGACACATACATATACATAAGACAAATTCAATAAATACATTCTTATCTTAAGAAACATCATCTTCTTCTTCTTTGTATGTTGGCCGAACCACTCTTCAAGCATCTTCCACCATTTTTCTTCTTGCAAAGCTCCAATTTCATGACTTTTCCTTCATATTTTCTTTAATCCCCAATACAAAAACTTGCTATTTGACTTAGTTGAAGAGATTGGTAGCAAAAGGAAGTGAGGAAATTGAAGATTGGCAAACTTGGAAATTCATCTAAGTGAGGTTGGTGCTAATTCTAACCTTCTTTATTCTTCCAGTAGTAAAATTAGGTTGAATTGTTATAGAATTGCATGAAAATTGATGGGAATGATGTATGTATGAAAACCATGGAATTCAGCCAGCCTTGTTGGAGTGAGGGTTTGATATGTTTGATGGATTAAATCATTGATTCTAGCTTTAGTGAAGTGATAAACATGAAAGGCATGTTGAGTTTGCATGTGCTATATGAAATAGTGGATTGTGGAAGTTAGGGTTTGGGACAATTAGGGGGATTTTGTACTATGATGCTAAATTTATGTTGTTGAGGCCAAATATTGACCAATTAATGTGTATTGATTGTGAAATGAAGTTGGTGGTTGAGATGAATTAATGAATTGGAAGTGTGGTACTTGTGTAGGAATTCTGGACCCTTGAGTCTAGTAGGTTTGAATGAGTATAAGTTGAGCTACGTAGATCTAATTAGTGTGACGCTAATTGAAGATGAAACTTAAGACATAATGCTAGAAATGTCATGAAGGAAGTTTGCCTAGAAACTAACCACAAGTTGCCCTAAACTAGGCTTGAATCCGGAATGACACATTCCAGACCTGTAGAAATGACCATATGAACAGTGTTTAGTAATTTAAGCATAACTCACTCTAGGAGACTCCAATTGACCTGATTCTTAAACCTATGGAATTCTGAGACATAGAAGAACATTTCTCATGAAGATCAAGAAACCTAGTTATGACCTCAACTCAACCAAATCACTAGGCAAAATTAGTCTAGCAAACCTGCCCTGGACTAAACCCGAATATGGAAATCCTGAACTTTAGGGTATCCGACCAGTTGTGGCAAAAATGCCATAACTTAAGCTATAAAACTGCAAATACAGTAATTCTAAAGCCAAAATGCTCATAACATATAGAACTACAATTTTTGTGTTTTGACTAGAACCCAGATCCTAAAGCAACTTAGGGAAATTGTTAGGAGAAGTCAGGAATTCCCAACCTGGAATTCCTGCACTGAAACCATTTTGCCATTTGACCCCCAGGATAGTAATTAGACCATAACTTCCACTATAAAATTCTAATTGGGATGAATCAAAATGATCTAAAAACCTAAGAATTAGGGCTACAATTTTGGTTTAGAAACCTTACTCAAATTTTAGGTGTAAGACTCTTAAATATTAATTGGAAAATAGACCTGAAACCTGAAATCCTAGAGTTATAGGATTCATGAGTCCAGGTTGGTTAATTAGCCATAACTTACCCTACACAACTTCAAATTTTGGGATTTTTGAACCTGTGTAACCATGAGACATAGGAGAACAACTCATATGGAGAACACTAAGCCAAATTATAGCTGTAACTTGTCCAAATAGCTTGACAAAGTTGAGTTCTAAAATCTACCCTGTTCTGGAATAGTATTGGTCACTAGACCAGTACTTGGTAAATTGACCATAACTAGAGCTACAAAACTTCAAATTGATTGATTTAAAAAGGAAATTAAAACTAAGACATTAAGGAATAACTTTCATGAGGAAAGTATAGTCAAATTACTACTGTAGCTTGGCCTAATGTAAGGGTAAAGTCAAGATACAAATTCTGGAATTTATGAAGTACCCCTAAAATGGCTTGAAATATGATTGGTAATTAATACCAATGACTTCATGAACATGAATGTGATGTGAATATGTATTTGGGACTCATGTTCCCAACATGATTAGAACAAAATTACTATGAAGCATGAATATAACATGTGATGAAATTATGTGACTTATGAATACTTAAGAATATTAATTGCCCATGTATGCCTAAACATGTGTGTATGGGATGGATAGATTGGCATGCCAAGAAGGATTGTGTTTAGCAGTACTGCATATGGCTTTGTGCCATTCTGTTATCATAGCTTTCATGCCATTCTGTGATTATGGCTTCTAGCCATTCTATTGCATTATGATGTGTATGGCTTTATGCCCGATTTACTGTTATGGCTTTTTAGCCATTCTATTACATACTTGGTTGACATTATGTGTCCCATGGTATGACGGCCCGAGACACAGATGCGTCCAGTGCTAGTGATACCCGCTTATCCAGTCCAGTCAGTCTGTTATAGGTTACTTAGGCATTGAAATGAGTCAAGAAAACTTGATGATAAATAATTGAACCATTGTTTTCTAAAGATCACTAAAATAAGCATGACTAAAATATTATTAAAGATGCATCTCTTATGATCATACAAACTTGAATTAATTATTTTTATTTGTTTAGTTTATTTTTATTTTATTATGGCACCACTAAGCGTTATGCTTAGCGCATTGGTTTTTCCACGTGTAGGTACTGGAGATAAAGCCTAGTAGATTGTGGACTGGGATTTTGGACTACAGATCTGCAAAAGTGTTGAGTAGTATCACCTCCTCACAGAAGTTCATTTTGGTAGGGCCCACATGAGCCATATTAGTTTATTTTTGTACATTGTAATTAAGCATTAATTTTGTAATATAAATTATGAATTTATGTAATTAATTTGTACATGATGTAAATTAATGAATTTGGTAAATTCCATGGTTGAATGAGTTTGAATTTGATATGGATTAATTGAGAAAATGATTTGGAAAATTTTGATATGAATGAGATTATAATTTTGAAATATAGAGATGATGATGGAAATATTGGATTTGATATGAGATTATTTAAACAAGTGACTGATTAAACAGGTCAATTGTTAATAAAAATAAGAGAAATTCTGCCCGTTTCTCCATTCAGAAACATTGAGTTTTAAAATAAAATGACATTAAAAGTAATAATGAATAAAGTAAAATAAGATGAGGTGCTCTGGCACTGAATATAGCATTCCTTGCTCGGCTACACTATAGATCGGGTAAGGGGTGTTACATGGCGACCCAGGTAGTTCCTCTGGAAACACATCTGAAAACTCTCTTACCACAAGAACTGATCTTAGTCCATTTCTATTTTCCACAACTTTTGTAACATGAGCTAGAAACCCTCTACATCCTTTTTAGAGCATCTTTTTGGCTTGCATAACAAAGATCATCCCCTTCACAAATGATGTCTGATCTCCCTGAAAAACTACCTCGGACCCATCTTGTCCTTTGATCCTTACTACCTTATTCCTATAGTCTAAGGTAAAATAATTGGCTGAGAGTCAATCCCTCACTAGAATGACATCAAAATTCATTAATTCTAGGACCACCAGGTTAACTGGAAAGTAATTATCCTCCAACATCATTGGACAGGTGTGACAAATCATCTCAATCACTAAAGGATCACACTTGGGCCCACTAATAAGCAATGGACATTGTAGACTTGAGACTACTAAACTCAATCTTAGGATAGCTTTAGGGCTAATAAAAGAATGAGATGCACCAGGATCAATCAAAGTATGAACATTGAAACTTCCAATGCAAAGGTCACCTGACACTACAGTATTGGAGGTATTGGCTTCTTGTTGTGTCATGGTAAAGATTTGAGCCGGTGCTGTCAAACCCCTCCCTTGTGAGCTTGTCATAAAGGAAGAAAACTCTCATCCTCTGCCTTGTCCCCTCCTTAAAGAGGAAACCACAAGAGTTTGTCTCATTGGCCATTGAGCCACGCTATCTGACCCAGTTTGTTGCTGTGAAACCACTTTTTCCATATTAGGACACTCCTTAGAAATGCTCCCCTTTTGTTCACACCTATAACATTGGGAGGTTCCAAATCTACAAGGTCCTTGATGAGGCTTCCCACATCTAACACAACCAGAGGTATCCGATCCCAAACCAGATCCACTTCCCACCCTAAGGCCCAACTTGATTCTGTTCCAGAACTTATTCTTCCTTTGCTTCTTGCTAAACTTCCCATCCTTATCCTTTTTAGTTCTAGATAAAGAGATAGTCTTAGTCAAATGACTAAACCTCCCTACATCTATAGCCTTAGGAATTGTGGACAATTCAACCCTTATACTTTTTGTTTCCAGACTCCCTTTAATGATAACCCCTTGCTTCCATCTTTCTTGTAACATCTATTATCAAATAGAAACTGTGGGTTTCTCCAGCCAAAATCAACAAGGAGTATTTAGAGTGCAGCCTTTAAGTGTACCTCTTCACTTTTTTCTCATAAGTATGATACTCCTAGCCCACATATTGCAGAAGATCAATAGACTTATCTATATACTCATTAACACTCATATTAGCAGTTTGTCTTAACTGCTCAAACTCCACCACCTTCAGCTCCTTAAAGCTTTCTAGGAAAGCCTAATTAGTAAACTTTGTCACAATCTGAGACCAGGTCATACTGTCAGTCATCTGATTGGGAAAGCTTAAATGGGAAAGCCTTTTTACATTTCAAGGGAAAGCTAGTCATCTGAATGGCCCTACTGTCATTGGCATCTAATTCATTAGCTATCATTTTAACTGTCTTAACATACTTGAAAGAATCATCTTCTTCTTTGTACTTAGGTGCATCCAGCTTTAAGTAGTCCATCACCTTTGCTCTATCTCTACTATTTATCCGGGTCACTTATGTAGGAATTGTAGTGGTTGCAGGGGGTGGTGATAGTGCTTGCTCTCTTGTAACTCCTTTTATGGAATTTTGAGTTCCATGGTGATTGAAGAACTTTAGGGGTGCTTTTGTGGAGCGTATATGGGATATGGGTTGAATGGTGGGAAGTAAGGTGGGTAAGGCATAAAAGGAGGATATTGGTGATAGCCTGTAAACCCAGGGTTTCCAAAACTTCCCTGTTGAGGATATTAATACCCAAACACATACTTTAGTCCTTGTTATGGAGGAGATACAAACTCTGACTCATCTCCTCCCTCTACAAAACTATCTTTTCTCGCTCTTCCCATGGCTGCAGACTCAGGATTCTCATGCTATTGGAGAAAGCCATGAGATCTCCTTTGTGCATCTATGGAAATTCTGGGTGCATTTTCAGTCTCCCAGTTGACTTCAAAAGACCTTTTAGAACCTCTTAAAGATTCTCCCCTTCCAATTCTGCTTGCTCTCTCCCTAACAACAGGGTTGGCGAGTACTACTCCAATACCCTTATTCTCAAGTGGAGTGCTAGTTAACCTAGTAGACTATCTTGAACCTCACATTTTTGAAAGTAAATAAGAAGTGTTGAGCACATAAAAAGTACATGTGGAGTCACATGGACACACAACATATCATCAAACATAGCATACATATAACATACAACATGTAATCATACGGGGACTCAACCTTAATGGACATGTATTTCCCTAATTGTGCTAGTCAACATACTTCCTTTCACCTCTATTCTATACTTTTACTAGCATCTAGGTCTACTCATCTAACCTAGAGCTCTGATACCAACATTGTAACAACCCAAGCTAGGGCTATTAATGGCGCTAGGGATTAAGTCAGCTTAAGGCTACCAGAACCTGTAGCCAGCCTAAAAAAAAAAATTGTAAACATACATTTAACACCTATTCTATCAACGCTCAAATATATAACAAACCATTACACGTTAGTATTTTCATTCATATATAAACGTCTTTAACATAAAAGTGGTTCATAATTTCAACCTTAATATACATAAGCACTAAAGTTTAATGGTTCAATATATATACTCCAAAAGAGTTAACATAATCATAAACATCATTATTCATACTTAAAATGTTACGTAACTTCAATTTTCTATAGTTACTAGCACAATCTATCCATTCATATTTTACATATCCATACCAATACATCATATATAAAGAAGAGTGCTAAGTTACACCTACTGCTTCTTCTAAGAACTCTTTTAAACCTGCCAACCTGCACCTGAGGGTTAGGGGAAAAGGGTAAGATTACACAAGCTCAGTGAGTAAACTAACTAACATTAATTATATCATTCATTTCATATATATGCAATGCATCATCTACATGGGTTTTCACATCATAAACATTTCACGTAGGATAGACTTATCACCAGTGACTCCTTAATCCAAAGTGCTAGGCTCATATAGAGGCTCCTCAAGACTTTTGCTTAACATATATATCCAATGTGCCCAGCTCATACAGAGGCTCCTTAGGACTTTCGTTTAAAATGACCTATGTCATGCACCAGGGGCATCATAAAGATCTGTTAGTAGTATGCCCTAGAGCATATCATTTAGTATGTATCTTGTACATATTTTATTAATAAAAGGCAATTTCACTTTTCTGTTTACATAATGTATTTATGTGTAATAGAAAAGGTCCACTGATATTTTGTTAGAAATTCTATTCTTAAGTTGTTAAGAATATGAGTGACAGTATTTCTAGCACAAAGTATCATAAATTGGTTCATAATTGAGGATACTTCACAGAGGACATGACTTATCCAGAAAGATTGTAATCATATTTGTTCCCAAGGTATTTATATGAGATATAAATAAGATGGAGTTGTGAGTCTCATGCCACATAACAAACATGATAGGCACTTATACATGATAAGTAGGCCGAACCAGTGATGCATATGACAAGCACATAGAGTTTACTCTTGTCAATACATTGTCATATATCGTATTAGTGCATATAATCTTTAGACTTGAGATAACACAACTATCTTGTATATAGGTAATTTGAGTTTGATACTGCTTTCATACTTGTACTGTGTATGGGTATATGGGCATGTGTTGGCTCCTACTAGTTGTATATGGAGATAGGTGTTGATCAAGATGGAATCTGTTACCCTAAGTAAATAGGGATAAAATTCTATGTTCATTTAATTGTTCTTGATGTTTCAAGTTCCTGGCCAGGACAGACAAATTTAATTAGAAAAGAGTTTCTGATAAGAAAATTTAATTAATAAAGAACTGGAATTAAAAGAGAACATAATGTTCATAGCAAATGGGGTTTGACATTAACTATGACTCTAGCTCGAATTGGGATTTTGTAACAAAGAGATTCTAGTGCATGGTAACATATGATTAAAGGTTCATTTAAGGTATTCCTTATTATTGATTGGGTGGCCACGACACGCTATGCTAGGTGTTAACCATGGTCTATGAGATGCCTAAAATGATTTAGAGAAATCATTCATGGTAAGAAAGAGTTCTAATGATATTAAGAGTTTATATCATATCTCATTGCCAATTAGTGATGAGCCTAGTGAGTCACACACATACACAAGTTAATCACCAAGAAGAATGTGATTTAATTGATTAATTAAAGAGTTTAATTGATTAATTAAATAGGTTTAGTTTGCAATAAGATTGCAAAGTCCCTAGCATGGCTTGAAACCAAATCTAGGTTATTGGATGTATAGTATAAGTTAAATTCATATTTAAATACTTTATATTTAAAGTATTTAAATATGAATTTAATTGTGAGAAATTAATTAATAGAGATTAATTGATTGATTTATATTTGATATAAATTGATTAGAAGGGGAGAAATAATTATTTTGGGTTGAGAACTCAAAATTAGAATATAAGGATAATTTGGTCATTTCACATGATGACATGTGGCACTATGAGATGGTGACACATGGCATCATATAAGTTTGCCATTTATCTTCCTATCATGCAACATGATCAAAGTCAAGATTAAATCTAGCTTCGACACTTGGCTTAATGTGATTAAGTCAATTAAAAATAAGATGCAATGTGGTGGTGACATGTGGCAAAGGGTTTAAGTGATTACTTGACCTAATTATAAAAGGAAAAAGAAAAGAAGAAACAAATAACACTCTCTCTTGTCTCAAGTGTGGCGGTACTTTTTCTCTCCCTCTCCTCTTCTTGCTTTCTCATCAATTCAAAGAGAATAACCCAAATTCCTTTGAATTAAAATTGCTAGAAATTGTTTCTAGTGTCCTATACACACATACAACCTCTCTAAAGGCAAAAACCCAAATTATAATTGGTTGATAAGGCTTGAGAAACAGGTTTGGGGGCTGCCCATTGGTGATCTTGGTGTAGACAAGCTAGAGAGATAACACTTGGGGTCCTAGGTGCTTCCAAAAGGTGCCAATTGCATCCATAGTGCATCAAAGAGGTTAGTGCTCACCTTTTTTATTTAATTTGTTAATTCACAATCTTAAATGGCAAACATAGATCCTAATACATATTAAAAGTGTTTTAATATGCAATTGAGCATTGAAATTAATTAGGCATATAAGAGATGTGGCATGATGCATGAAACTCTAGAAGAAATTTTTGAAATTCAATGCTCTAATGAACTAATTACCATGCTTCCGCTCATTCAATTGGTATCAGAGCCACTATATTTGCCATTAGGATTGTTTATTGAGGTTTAATTGTGTGATTGGATCAAATGTTGATTAATTCAAAGCTATTTGGTGCTCCCATGGTGGCGGCATGTTTGATAACTCCATGGGTGCACATGGTTTGGGCCATGTTTGATAACTCCATGGGTGCGCATGGTTTGGGCCTCATTATACAATTATTGTATACTTTAAGGCCTATAATTAGGCCCATGCTTAATTAAATTGTTTAATTAGAAATTTTAATCACACAATTAATTTTTAAAAATTATTTTCAAGGTATTAAATTTGGAAAGGGTTTCTAAATTTAAATTTATTTGAATGAGATTCAAATCTGAATTTTTTGGTTGAATATGTGATATTCAATTTAATTTGTAGTATGTATATTTTATTTAATTGTTAAATTTTAATATGCATGATGGATGATCATGGATAATAAAAGACCAATGTGATTGGATTTATTTCTTTTATTTTTCTTTTGGTTGTAAAATAATTAATTTTATTTTAGTGGCATGTATTATAAATGTTATAATAATTTTGGGTTGTAATTTCATTTATTTGAGGACTTTAAAGTCCATGATCTTGTAAATTCGCCTTGGTATACCAAGGATTACAATGTAATTGGATTACAAGAAGATCAAGAAGGTCAAGAGCATTGATAGGGACCAGTGGGAGGAAATCAAGATCAAGTGTTGATTATGTACTCCTTCAGCAACTTTTGTAAAATGAATGAATGAAATACACCTAGGAATGCCCTGATTAAATTTATGTGGCTCAGAATTGAATCCCTTAGAAAATCTATGATCATACCATATTAATTGTTTATCCATGTATGCATGAGATGTATGAGAATGTATGCAAGTATATGATATATGCATGCTAATTGGATAATGTGCAAAGTGAGACCATAATAGTAATTAAGCCGACCACTAAATCTTCAAAACAAATGATTAAGTTGAAAATGGTATAATTAAAGTAATTATATCATGGGCCCTCCATTGAGGCAATTATTTTAAGAAATTTTAAATACTTGTATGTGATGCATTTAATTTAAGAGATTTTCTTAAGAATAATCATTAAGCATGAGATGTTGTAAATATGTAAATAGTTGATGGCCAATAATGGATGTGCCTGAGGATATTAAAATTATTTGCATATTTACTAGCTTAATGGGATCAACTTAACTAATGCAAGATAAATCAATAATGGATGTGCCTGAGATTTTGAGCATTAGGGGCTAGATAAATGATTGAATGTCACATGAGATGTGATGAGCAATGAGTTGCTCACTTATAGTTTATTGTAATTATAATAATGGATGTGCCTAAGGATGATCAATAAAACTATAAGAATTCAATCACCCACTAGAAATCCATCCAACTAGGATTTCCGTTTCCTACTTTGGAAGTGTAGGATTCTCCAAGTTAGTGGGAGGACCAATTTGATTAAAAGACCATAATCATTTTGGTTAATTACTTGATATATTTACTAATTAATCTAGTTATTTTTCTATAATTAATTTTCTGATAATAATGAGCACACAACAACCACCACCATCTAATATCCTTGCAAGAATATTTGATTACAATAGGTTGACGGGACCTAATCTTTCTGATTGGCTAAGAAATTTAAAACTTGTCCTGAACCTAGAACGTATTGGATATGTTCTAGACTCAAAGGTTCCTGGTCCCTTACCTGCAGAGGCCACTCAAGAGGGACATGATACTTTGGACAAGTGGAAGGAGCATGATATGAGAGCCAAATGTTACATGCTTGCTTCTATGAGTAATGAGTTACAGAAGCAGCATGAGAACATGCAAAATGCAAGTGAGATCCTCCTTCACCTGTAAGAGTTGTATGGTGAGCATAGCAGAAATGCTAGGTATGAGATATCTAGGCAGCTATTTTGTATGAGGATGTCTGAGGGACAGAATGTTTGGGTCATGTCCACAAGATGATTCGACTTATAGAGCAACTAGAACATCTTGACTTTAACATAGATTTCCAACTGCAGACAGATTTGATCCTTCAGTCCCTACCTGAGTCATTTGAGAATTTTGTGACAAATTTCCATATGACTAAGCAGGAATACACCTTGGCTGGTTTACTTAACATGCTTGTTATTGCCCAAAAGAATATGCCAGACAATAAAGGAAAAGAGGTAGCTTTGATTGCATATTCTTCTGCTGGAAAGTCCAACAAGAAGAAGGACAATAAGAAAAAGAAACCTCAAGTTCTAGGACCTTCCAAGAAGATAGCCAAACAGAAAGTGAAGACCAAAGCTGATGGAGGTAAAGGAAAGTGTTTCCACTGCCAGAAGGATGGGCAATGGAAAAGGAACTGCCCAGAGTATCTTACTTATCTGAAGGACAAGAAGGATACACTTTCAGAAGGTATGTCTATGTCTTGTTATTTAGATGCTGATGATGCTCATAGTTCATCTACAGCTTGGGTTTTAGATACTGGTGCCAGTTCTCACATTTCTTATGATATGCAGGAACTAGCAAACAGTAGAAGCTTGCATGCTTGAGATGTTAGACTCCGGATTGGCGATGGCTCAACTGTTGAAGCTTTGGCCATAGGATCTAAATCTTTTTACATGTGTGGACATGTTTTATGTTTAAATAATATTTTGTATGTACCTGATACTTTTAAGAACATCATTTATATCTATAGTTTGACTAGAAACAGTTATGAATTTCAGTTCATAGATGATGTTTGCAATATTTATTTTGGAAATAAATATGTTGGCTCGGGTTATATGCATGATGGTCTTTAATATTTGGATAATAATGATAAACACAAATTGAATGCAAGCAATCTAAATGAATGTAATGCCATTATAAAAATCAAATCTAGTTTAAAACATCTTTGGCACTTAAGATTAGGTCAAGTTGCAGAAGATAGGATTGCAAAGCTAGAGAAAATGGGGATTTTATCTTCATTGGGTTCTGAACCTACTCCAACTTGTGAATCCTGTCTTCAGGGAAAAATGACTAGATAACCCTTTGTTGGACAAGGACTAAGAGCTAAAAATATTTTGGGGCTAATACCTAGTGATGTATGTGGTCCATTTAAGGAAATGGCTAGAGGCAGTTTTTATTACTTTATTACCTTTACTGATGATAAATCAAGGTTTGGGTATTTGTATTTGATGAAATACAAACATGAATCTTTTGAAAAGTTCAAAGAATTTAAATGTGAAGTAGAAAATCAAACAGGAAAAAGTATTAAAACTCTTTGATCAGATCATGGAGGTGAATACTTAAGTACTGAATTTGATGAATACTTGAAAGAGCATGGCATTGTTTCCCAGCTGACTCCTCCAGGAATGCCACAGCTGAATGGTGTATCTGAAAGGAGAAATCGTACCCTATTAGATATGGTACATAGTATGATGAGCTATACTGACATACCAATCTCCTTTTGGGGATTTGCATTAGAATCAGCTTTACATATTCTGAATAGGATTCCATCAAAATCAGTTTCTTCCACACCTTATGAGATATGGCATGGAAGAAAATCAAGTTTTAAGCATGTTAAGATTTGGGGTTGTCCAGCTTGTATCAAAAAGTTGAACACTGATTAATTGGAAACCATATCAGAAAAAGATCGATTTGTTGGATATCCAAAAGAGAGGAGTTGGAACATCCATTTTGATGAAGCCATTAAGTCATTTGGTTTTATAAAAAATGCGGATGAACCATGTGTATATAAGAAGGTTAGTGATAGTGCTATCACTTTGCTTGTCTTATATGTGGATAACATTCTGTTAATAGGTAATGACATAGGTATGTTGACAACTGCCAAGGTATGGTTGTCAAATACATCCTCCATGAAAGACTTAGGGGAGGCAACCTATATTCTTGGAATTCACATCTATAGAGATAGAGCGAAAAGAATAATTGGTTTATCCCAAAGTCTATACTTGTAAAACGTGTTAAAGAGGTTTAACATGCTTGATTCCAAGAGAGGATTGTTACCAGTGAGACATGGTATCCACCTTTCTAAAAAGATGTCTCTAAAGACACCCGAAGAAAGAGATAAAATGGCCAGGATTCCATATGCTTCGACTATTGGAAGTTTGATGTATGCAATGATGTGTACTAGGCCGGATATCGCATATGCTGTTAGTTTGACTAGCAGGTTTCAATCCAATCCAGGTTTGGAACACTGGATAACTGTCAAGAATATCCTTAAATACTTGAGAAGAACTAAGGATTTATTCTTGATTTATGGAGGTGCTAACTTGCAATTGGATGGTTATACTGATTCTGATTTCCAATCAGATATCGATGATAGAAAGTCTACCTCTGGGTTTGTGTTCATTTGTAATGGAGGTGCAGTCAGTTGGAAGAGTTTCAAACAGAGTACGACTGCTGATTAGACTACAGAGGCTGAGAATATTGTTGTATCAAATGCTGCAAAAGAGGCTATTTGGATAAAAAAGTTTGTGTCAGAACTTACAGTAGTTTCTTCCATTGAGTCAGCAGTTCCTCTCTACTGTGACAACAATGGAGCAGTCATATAGGCTAAGGAACCCGGTCTCACTAGAAATCCAAACACATAGAAAGGCGTTATCACATTATCAGAGAGATAGTTAGGCGAGGCGATGTAGCCATGCAGAAAATAGCATCAGCTAAAAATCTAGCTGATCCATTCACAAAGCCTATGTCACAAGCTCAGTTAGACAGACATCATAAGAAGATGCGTCTAAGATATTATAATGAATGGCTCTAGTGCAAGTGGGAGATTGTTAGTAGTATGCCCTAGAGCATATCATTTAGTATGTATCTTGTATATATTTTATTAATAAAAGGCAATTTCACTTTTCCGTTTACAGAATGTATTTATGTGTAATAGAAAAGATCCACTGATATTTTATTAGAAATTCTATTCTTAAGTTGTTAAGAATATGAGTGACAGTATTTCTAGCACAAAGTATCATAAATTGGTTCACCATCAAGGATACTTCACAGAGGACATGACTTATCCAGAAAGATTATAATCATGTTTGTTCCCAAGGTATTTATATGAGATATAAATAAGATGGAGTGGTGAGTCTCATGCCACATAACAAACATGATAGGCACTTATACATGATAAGTAGGCCGAACCAATGATGCATATGACAAGCACATGGAGTTTACTCTTATCAATGCATTGTCATATATCATATCAGTGCATATAATCTTTAGACCTGAGATAACATAGTTATCTTGTATATAGGTGGTTTGAGTTTGATACTGCTCTTATATTTGTACTGTGTATGGGTATATGGGCATGTTGTGGCTCCTACTAGTTGTTTATGGAGATAGGTGTTGATCAATATAGAATCTGTTACCCTAAGTAAATAGGGATAAAATCCTATGTTCATTTAATTATTCTTGATGTTTCAAGTTCCTGGCCAGGACAGACAGATTTAATCAGAAAAGAGTTTCTGATAAAAAAATCTAATTAATCAAGAACTGGAATTAAAAGAGAACATAATGTTCATAGCAAATGGGGTTTGACATTAACCATGACTCCAGCTCGAATTGGGATTTTGTAACAGAGAGATTTTAGTGCATGGTAACATATGATTAAAGGTTCATTTAAGGTATTCCTTATTACTGATTGGGTGGCCACGGCACGCTATGCTAGGTGTCAACCATGGTCTATGAGATACCTAAAATGATTTAGAGAAATCATTCATGGTAAGAAAGAGTTCTAATGATATTAAGAGTTGATATCATATCTCATTGCCAATTAGTGATGAGTTTAGTGAGTCACACACATATACAAGTTAATCACCAAGAACAATGTGTTTTAATTGATTAATTAAAGAGTTTACTTGATTAATTAAATAGGTTTAGTTTGCAATAAGATTGCCAAGTCCCTAGCATGGCTTGAAACCAAATCTAGGTTGTTGGATGTATAGTATAAGTTAAATTTATATTTAAAGTATTTAAATATGAATTTAATTATGAGAAATTAATTAATGGAGATTAATTGATTGATTTATATTTGATATAAATTGATTAGAAGGGGAGAAATAATTATTTTGGGTTGAGAACTCAAAACTAGAACATAAGGATAATTTGGTCATTTCACATGGTGACATGTGGCACCATGAGATGGTGACACATGGCATCATATAAGTTTGCCATTTGACTTCCTATCATGCAAGGTGATCAAAGTCAAGATTAAGTCTAGCTTTGACACTTGGCTTAATGTGATTAAGTCAATTAAAAATAAGATGCAATGTGGTGGTGACATGTGGCAAAGGGTTTAAATGATTACTTGACCTAATTATAAAAGGGAAAAGAAAGGAAGAAACAAATAACACTCTCTCTTGTTTCAAGTGTGGTGGCACCTTTTCTCTCCCTCTCCTCTCCCTCTCCTCTTCTTGCTTTCTCATCAATTCAAAGAGAATAACCCAAATTCCTTTGAATTAAAATTGCTAGAAATTGTTTTTAGTGTCCTATACAGAATACAACCTCTCTAAAGGAAAAAACCCAAATTATAATTGGTTGAAAAGGCTTGAGAAACTGATTTGGGGGCTGCCCATTGGTAATCTTGGTGTGAACAAGCCAAAGGGACAACACTTGGGGTCCTAGGTACTTCCTAAAGGTGCCAATTGCATCCATAGTGCATCAAAGAGGTTAGTGCTCAAACTCCTCTTTTAAACTAGGGTTTAAATGAATTAATTTGTTAATTCATAATCTTGAGTGGCAAACATAGATCCTAATACATATTAAAAGTGTTTTAATATGCAATTGAGCATTGAAATTAATTAGGCACATAAGAGATATGGCATGATGCATGAAACCCTAGAAGAAATTTTTGAAATTCAATGCTCTAATGAACTAATTACCATGCTTCCGCTCCTTCAAGATGTCCCTTAGATTTTATGGATCCATAACATATATAACATAACATAGTCATAAGATGGGGGGAGTCAATGGGTCATTTATCATCCATTAAACACACCAACAACAATTATGCAATTTTGCAACATATTTGTATTCTAGATATATACATCCTAAATAAATATGGCATGATGCATGAAGATGATCATAAATTAAATTTTAATAGTTTCCATTTTATTAAGGTTAGAGTTACTCACCTCTTGTAGCCTATCAACCTTCTATCTCAAATGGTAGCTATCCTTGGATCCTTAACCTTCTGAGTCCCTCAAGCCCAATCCTATAAAATCAGACCCAAGAAAGTTATACAGGATTTTAAAACTCTATGCACATATTAAACATCTTATTCTAGGCCCTTAGGAACCATGAAGCCATGTTTTGGAATCTTAAAAAAAAGGGAGAAAAAATCAGGCATAACCTACTTGGGCTGCCGAAGTCCTGGACTTTGGCTACTAAAGTTTTAGGCTTCGAATGGCCTTTTAGTCTAGTGCTGATTGTGGCTATTGAAGTCTTAGACTTGGGCTGCTAAACCTAAAAATTTTCTAGATTTTTTGATAAAACTGCATGCTTCGGCTACTGAATTTGGGAATTGCCAAAATTCCCAAGTCAAAAACCTGCAGATTCAAACTCTCCAAAAGCCACAAACTCATTTCAAAGTTCCAAAATATAAACCAAACGCATATACACATCTCTAGGGCCTAAAACAACTTTAAATCATGCTTAATTCCCACATACATTAATTAAAAACATCAATCCTAGGTTTTCCCCAAACCCAACATAACTATAAGGATTCCCTCAAATCTATCAAGGGGAACTAGCCATTTAAGACTCATAGCACTTGAACATGACCAAACTAACCATAAAAACATACATTTTCAACATAAATAATAAACCCTAACCCTAACATGCATAAACTTCCTAAAACTCCTCTTAAGAATAACTTTACATGAAATTGAAGTTACAGAAATCTAATTCTTAAACAACCTACTTAGATTTACCTATTAGATCAAAAAGAAAAGAATGTTACCTCCTTTCTTGGAGCTTAGAAGTGAGAGAAACAAAGACTCAAAGTTTGAATATACTCTCTCAAACTTCTAAATGAAAGAATACATCTTTAAACTTTGAAAAAGTCTAGGAATCTCCTCAAAACCCTCCATGAATGCTGTAGCAGTTGAGAAAGAGGGAAGAAGAGAAAAACCTAAGTGTTTTAGCAGAAACATGAACTTTGGTACCTTTTAAACCCTTAATATCGAGGGACTTTTGGCTGCTGGAAGTCTAACTTTTGGTTGTCGAAGTTCACTCTATCCAAAAAGAGTATTTGAATAAGAAAAGGGACTTCAGCTGCTAAAAGTCCATTTTTCAGTTGCTGAAAGTCTATGTAACACCCCTATATGCATAGTTCTGTGTATTTTACTATTTCGATGACCGATGTCGATCCAGACAATTAAGAGGATTAAAACTATGTTTAAGTCATCTAAAAAGCCCTGAACAAGAATTAATAGTGATTACTAGAAGGTCAAATATAGATAAGAAAAGTAGAACATAAAAGGTTAAATGAGCCGGGAGTCACAGCGATAGGTGACCGTACCGGGAAGTGACTGCGAGGTCAGTTGTAACCCTAATTTCGTATGGGGCATTGTGACACCGCAGTCCTAAGAATTATTGTAAAGCTAGTGGAAATGAGAAAACCATAGAACAGAGTTGAGAAGTAGGTCAAATAATTAGATTAGAGTTCCAAAAGAAATACACAATTATTAGTAAACCGGATCAGACCGGCAAAGGACAATTTAGTCAATTCACCCTTAGAGGTGACTCATGGCCTAATGGTCCAATAAAATGTAAGAAATTAAAATTTCGAAATATAAATTAAATTGAAGAAGTTATGGAAAAATAAAAGGAAAAAAAAAAGAAATTAAAATGAGGATTTTGACATCATCATGATGACATCATGCATGACTCAATAAATAATTATCAATTACTTATTTAATTTGACTAAGTCAAATTTAGGATAAATACACATAATAAGAGAAAAAAAAAATAAAAATTGGCTTTCTTCCTCCCTTAGCCGTCCATTCCCTCTCACTCCTCTCTTTCATTTTCCATTTTCCACCATTGAAGCTCATTTGAAGCTTCTTAAATCCCAAAATTCAGCCATAAAATTTGAAGATTTCTTAGTCAAACCTTGTAATTGAGCCTTGGTAAGAAGATTGGAGAAAGAAAAAGTCAAGGAAGAAGTGGAAAAATTAGAGAAGGAAGAGCTACACAAAGAGGTTAGTAAGAAATTCTCTAATCTTCTCTTTATAAGCATGATTAAATAATTTAACTAAGTTAAATATTGTTGACAATTGAAACAAAATAATTGATTATGGTACATAGAGGGATTCAGTCAGCCATGGTTAGGGTAGGGTTTGATGGTGTTTATTTGAATTGAACATAAAATTGAGACTATATAGAGTAGTAGACATGATTAATAAAGAGAAATTGCATGAATTGAGAAATTTAGAAAATTAGGGTTCTTGACTTAGGGAAAATTGAGAGAAACATTAAGGATTTTTGAAATTGAAGTAAATTGACCTAATTGAGACTCAAAATGGTCAATTGGGACCAATTAGGGTGTGTTGGAATGGTAAGAAGTGAAACCAAATCTGGATTGGTAGGGGTCCAATTCTAGACAGCCAGACCAAGGTCCACTTCAAGGACCAAAACTAAAAATCTGCCACTCCAATTAGTGTGAGGCCAATTTGAAATGAAATTAGACACATAACGCCACAATTTTCATGCAGAAGCCCTGCCCTAAAAATGACCCTAAGTTAGTGAACAATTAGGTCAAACTCGGATTAGGCACTCTACCATTGTATAAAAATGACCAAATGAACAATGTTTGTTCATTTGGCCATAACTTGGTGTAGGAAGGTCCAAATGACCTAAATTTTATATTGATGGAAAGCTGAGATATAGCACTACAACTTTTATGAAGAACACAAATCCAAATTCGGACCATAACCCATCTAAAAAGTGAGCTGCAATCAGCACACCAAAACTGCCAGAACCAGAATTGTGCAAAGATTTTTGAGTTATTACCAATCTGGCCAGCCTTAGAAAAGTAGGCATAACTTGAACTACAAAACACCAAATGGAATGATTTAAAAAGAGAATTAAAGTTAAGACAATAAGGAACAACTTTGATGATGGCCATTTAGCCAAATTCCCACAGTAACCAGACCAATGGAACAATAGAAAACAGTGACCCAAAACTGAAAATTTATAATGTCTCTTAGGAAGCTTAGAAATTGAAATGGCAACCAATGCCAACCAATTTGACACTCAAAATGTGGTATGTGGGTGTTATTAGAATTAACATACCCCTTAAGTATGAAAAAGTCAACATTTTGACTTGAATAGTGCCATGAATAGTATCACCATACACAAAAATATAAAGGACCAAATTTAAGAACCAAAATGAGTAAGATAAGTCTGCAAAGAAATTATTGAAATTAGTTATTAGAAATGTTTTGAAAGGATACTGAAACACTTTAAATTTATATGTTTCAGTTGAAAAAGGGTCTTCGAAGGAAAAACGAAATTTGGAGTAAATTCAGTCATCCCAAGAGGTTTGTGCACAACTAGTTTTCTATTTATAATGTTTTGCATATTTCCTTTGATTAAATGAGTTTATTTTCTTTATGTATTATGTTTCTCAAGCATTAAACTTATTTCAACAATTATGAAAATGTGTTACATTATGAATGAGTTTAGTTTTGGGAAATAGTTAAATTATGACTTTATTGTTATTATGGATTGAAAAGAATTTTGCTTTGGAAAATTATGATTGGAATATGGTTACATGGGAAATTGATAAAATATATTTTGAATTGTGATGGGCATAAAAATTATTGGATATTAGAATTGACATTGAATTAAATTGTATTGTGAATTTTATGCTCACAAAAAGAATAATGAAATTTATGATGTTGTTTTATATCTCACTACAAGTGCTCGACATGTTATTACCCGTCCCTCATTTGTTGAGAAAACACTAGAGTTAGCTTTGTTTTGATTACCATGGTACGTGTACATGCTTAGATCCTCCTCTTATCAGAGATTAGATCTAAGTTTAACTTGGCCCTTTTCGGAAGTAATTTGTTGTGTGGATGTAATGTGCATGATGATTCGATCTCCCTGACCATAGGGAGTGAGAATCACTTCAAAGATGGCCCTTATGGATTAGTCTTGTATAGAGTTAGTGAGATGAAGAATGGTTTTTGGAAAATGAGCAATGGTGATTTTTAAAATGAGAATTGTACATAATTGATTTTAGTGAAATTTTCTCTTTATTTCCATAAATTGACGGAATTATTTTAAGTGTTCAGTTATGATTGCTAAATTGAATTTCTTAATCAATGTCATTTAAATACTTGATTTGTATCATTAAAAATATTGACTTTGATTTGATGAATTTCAAGATGTCCAAATTCTTTGCTATAATTTTGTCAAAGTATAGTGTATTATGTTTTAAATTATAGTTGTGCACCACTGAGTTCACTGTTCAGCGATAGCTTTGTATGTTGTCGCAGGTGAAAGGAATATAGAGCAACTGAGTAAGATTGCTTGAAGACACATTGGGACTAGCTCCAGGTATATCATAGGTATACCCTTGTACATTAGATTTTGATGTATTCATGTAATAATATGTATGTAAATTATTTAAGCAGTTGTACAAAAACTCTTGTAAAATATTTTGGTATGTAATTAAATGCAAATTATTGTAATGTAAATTTGAGATTTTTATTTACCTGTATAATTTTGTAATATTAATTTTATTACCTTAATGAATGAAATATTCAAAAATCTTTCTGAGTTTGGTAATAAATGAATTGTTTCCTTTATGATGAGTTTGACTTGAAAATTGAATTGAGTTGCTTGTATTGAATTGGGAGATGAAATTGAGTTTATTGGAGTTGTGGTTGAGAAACTATATTGGGAGTTTTTTTCTTTTTAGGTTTTGAAGAACTGTTTTCTCAAAATACAGTCGGCACTTTGCTGAAATTTTGAAAAATTTTTGTAACACCAAATTTTAATCGAGGATTTGATCCATGACTAAAATTTCAATTAAAGGCTTTTTAATAAATATTCAATGTTCCCACCACTATAAAAATGATCAAAAATTGTTTTAAATTCCCTTATAGTAAATTTAATGGGTTACCAGTAGGCAAAGTATGGTAATTTATTAGGTATCCTATAGGATCATGTTACATCTTACGAGGAGTAGGGTGTGACATGTGTAGTGGTATCAGAGCAAGTTTTAATATAAATTTTGAATTGTGAATTTGAAATATTTTTTGGTAAATACAACTGCTCAAATGTTTGATACATATAGTACATTTGCATCATAAATAGGAACTAACGGGGAGAAATTTTCTTGTGTTGGTTGTACAGAAAATAGAAAATCCTATGAAAAGATATGAAAGAGAAGGATGAGATAATAGAACAGTCTGTGACGGCGAAAGTACAAGGTGAGGCCCCAGCTTCTCAGAGTATCGAAAGCTCGACTGTACCAGCCCCACCTGTACAAATTACCGCACAAATTGCCCAGCAAATGGCCACTTTCTTTTAGCAAATGGCTGATAATCTGTTAGTCCAAGCTCAAGTACAAACCCAACCCCCACAAGGGCAATATGAAATAGAGAAGAGTGAGAAATCTATGGGTCAGAGTTCGAGTAGTAATTTGGGAAAGAGAAAAGATTTTGAGGGATCCTGAGCTCCTAAGCATGATAGAGGTGGATCATCAGAACAGAAGCCACTAAGGTCCAGTCATCGAACAATCAGAAGTTCCTATCCTCCTCGTATCTGCGACTCTTGTGGCAAACTGCATGGGAGCATTTGTCGTAAGACCACTGGAGCCTGCTACAATTGTGGTGAACGTAGGCATTTTTTTAGAGATTGTACTAGGGTATGTCGACCTATGCCACATACTACACCAGAAGGATTAGTCCAAGGTTTTGCTTCCAGAGGTTCACAGATAGTTAGTGGAGGCAGCAGTAGAGGTGGAGGCAGCAGTAGAGGTAGAGGCGGTGTTATTGATAGCCAAGGCACAAGACATCAATTTGAACAGAGCAGTAGACCGACTCGAGTGTACCTCATGCATCAAGAGAGAGAAATAGAGACTTCAGACATAGTTACCGGTACATTTTTAATTTTTGGAAGAAATAATTATATATTTTGCTACTATTTCTTTACATAGAAATAAATTTTGACTCTTTAGTGACTAGTTCTTTAGGATAAAGACTACGGCAATAAGTGTGATTGAAATCAGTCTTGGAGCAGTTTGCTAGTGAGAGACATCCCCTAGAATACGATAAATTATAGAATTAATTAGTGTGCCTGTTCAGTGCAAGGTAAAAAGACCTAAAAGTGAACTATAATAATATAGCTATCCTAGATGAGGACAAAGGTATTATCATTGATAAATGTTAGTGAGTACCGTAATCAGAATAAGATATAGGTTTTAAAAGGATGAGATATAGAAAAGTTTGATCTATTGGGATATATCGTAGTAACTATGCAATGCTCTTGATGTTTGTACTGTAAGCTGCAGATTACAGTACTGACTTAGGATTATTGTGTAGAGCTACGTATTACCCGATAATGCACTAAGGTAAGGATATTTGCAAACGACATCTATTTTGGTATAGTTATGCCAGGACAGAATTTTATTATTGGAAATGAGTTTGAAAATCCTACTTAGGGATTTAAAACTCTAAAGTTAGAATATCAAAAGGTTATAGTTATAAGATAGCTAGAGTCACTGACTCAGTTATCTAACATGAGCTACGATGTGTTAGGAATCACTATAAGACTACAGAAGACAGAATGATATAGATAATAATTATAACTTACAAAATAATTGCGAAACAATGTTCTAATAAGGACAGTGATGTAAAAAAAAAAAAATTTGGCCAGGGATTTCTTAGAGAGAGCATAATTCTATTGTGCGGACCATAATAACTAGATTATGGTTGGTATATAACAAGAGAAAAAAGAGATTTTTGTAAACCCCCTTCTTAAGATATTAGAGGCTAGTTTATGGTTAAGTAGAAAAGAAGACATTGATTTCAAATCAGTGAAAAATAAGCTATAGAATATCAATAGATAAAAGAGTTGTGGAAGTGAAAATTTGAATAGTTGGTTCAAATGTAACAAAGAAATGTTACGAATATCAATGAGAGTGCTGACCAGAATGGTCAGAGAATCAGATTAGAGTAATATCGAAGTATAGCGGATTTATTAGGAATGATATTAAAGAAAAATAATTGATAAAACAACAGTACGAAAAGACTCATATTACTCAAAATCAATTGAAAGTTGCATCGAGTGGTCAGGAGTCATATGTAAACTTAAAGTAAATGGATATGAATATAGCGTGGATGATATGACGATCATGAGATTCGATAAGAAAAGGAAACTAAGTCCTCACTTCATAGGACCACATGGGATCTTAGAAAAAGTGGATCCGTTAGCACATCGATTTGCTTACCTCTAGAATTGAAATGAATTCAAATTTAACTTATGACAGAAGCTCATAAGGAACTTGGCACACGAGGTGCGCAATTGATATGTAAATATTATTAGCTAAAGTGCTACAGACCATGATTCAGACTATGAGGCTACATGGAAATGTGAGAGAGACATGAGAAAACAACACATACGGAGATTAAGGATAGACAGTGGGCAAAATTTCAAGGACGAAATTTATTTTAAGGGGGGGAGAATTGTAATACCCCTATATGCATAGTTCTATGTATTTCACTATTCCGGTGACCGGTGCTGGACCGGACAATTAAAAGGATTAGAACCATGATTAAGTCATCTAGAAAAGCGCTGAACAAGAATTAATAGTGATTACCATAAGGTCAAATACAAATAAGAAAAGTAGAACATAAAAGGTTAAATGAGCTGGAGGTCACAGCGATGGGTGACCGTACCGGGAAGTGACTGCGAGGTCAGTTGTAACCCTAATTTCGTACAGCACATTGTGACACCATAGTCCTAAGAATTATTGTGGAGCTAGTGGAAATGAGAAAACCAAAGAAAAGAGTTGAGAAGTAGGTCAAATAATTAGATCAGAGTTCCGAAAGAAATATAGAATTATTGGTAACCCGGATCAGACCGGCAAGGGACAGTTTGGTCAATTCACCTTTAGAGGTGACTCATGGCCTAATTGTCCAATAAAATGTAAGAAATTAAAATTTTGAATATATATAATTAAATTGAAGAAGTTATGGAAAAATAAAAGGAAAAGAAAAGAAATTAAAATGAGGATTTTGACATCATCATGATGACATCATGCATGACTCAATAAATAATTATCAATTACTTATTTAATTTGACTAAGTCAAATTTAGGATAAATACACATAATAAAAAAAAAATAAAAATTGGCTTTCTTCCTCCCTTAGCCGTCCATTCCCTCTCACTCCTCTCTCTCATTTTCCATTTTCCACCATTGAAGCTCATTTGAAGCTTCTTAAATCCCAAAATTCAGCCATAAAATTTAAAGATTTCTTAGTCAAACCTTGTAATTGAGCCTTGGTAAGAAGATTGGAGAAAGAAAAAGTCAAGGAAGAAGTGGAAAATTGGAGAAGGAAGAGCTACACAAAGAGGTTAGTAAGAAATTCTCTAATCTTCTCTTTATAAGCATGATTAGATAATTTAACTAAGTTAAATATTGTTGACAATTGAAACAAAATGATTGATTATGGGACATAGAGGGATTTGGTCAGCCATGGTTAGGGTAGGGTTTGATGGTGTTTATTTGAATTAAACATAAAATTGAGACTATATGGAGTAGTAGACATGATTAATAAAGAGAAATTGCATGAATTGAGGAATTTAGAAAATTAGGGTTCTTAACTTAGGGAAAATTGAGAGAAAAATTAAGGGTTTTTGAAATTGAAGTAAATTGACCTAATTGAGACTCAAAATGGTCAATTGGGACCAATTAGGGTGTGTTGGAATGGTGAGAAGTGAAACCAAATTCAGATTGGTAGGGGTCCAATTCTAGACAGCCAGACCAAGGTCTACTTCAAGGACCAAAACTAAAAATCTGCCACTCTAATTGGCATGAGGCCAATTGGAAATGAAATTAGACACATAATTCCAAAATTTTCATGCAGAAACCCTGCCCTGAAAATGACCCTAAGTTAGTGAACAATTAGGTCAAACTCGAATTAGGTTCTCTGCCATTGTACAAAAATGACTAAATGAACAGTATTTATTCATTTGGCCATAACTTGGTGTAGGAAGATCCAAATGACCTGAATTTTATACCGATGAAAATCTGAGACATAGCATTACAACTTTTATGAAGAACACAAACCCAAATTCTAACCATAACCCATCCGAAAAGTGAGCTGCTATCAGCACACCAAAGCTGCCAGAACCAAAATTGTGCCCAGAATTCTGGGTTGTTGCCAATCCGGCTAGCCTTAGAAAAATAGGCATAACTTGAACTAAAAAACTCCAAATAGAGTGATTCAAAAAGGAAATTAAAGTTAAGACAATAAGGAACAACTTTGTTGAAGGACATTCAGCCAAATTCCCACAGTAACCAGACTTATGGAACAGTAAAAAACAGTGACCCAAAACTAAAAATGTGTTACTTTATGAATGAGTTTAGTTTTGGGAAATGGTTAAATTATGACTTTATTGTTATTATGGATTGAAAAGAATTTTGCTTTGGAAAATTATGATTGGAATATGGTTACATAGGAAATGGATAAAATATGTTTTGAATTGTGATGGGCATAAAAATTATTAGACATTGGAATTGACATTGAATTTAATTGTATTGTGAATTTTATGCTCACAAAAAGAATAATGAAATTTATTATGTTGTTTTATATCTCACTACAAATGCTCAACATGTTATTACCGGTCCCTCATTTGTTGAGGAGACACTGGAGTTAGCTTTATTTTGATTATCATGGTACATGCACATGCTTAGATCCTCCTCTTATCAGAGGTTAGATCTAAGTTTAACTTGGCCCTTTTAAGAAGTAATTTGTTGTGTGGATGTAATGTGCACGACGATTCGATCTCCCTGACTATAGGGAGTGAGAATCACTTCAAAGATGACCCTTACGGATTAATCTTGCATAGAGTTAGTGAGATTAAGAATGGTTTTTGGAAAATGAGCAATGGTGATTTTTAAAATGAGAATTGTACATAATTGATTTTAGTGAAATTTTCTCTTTATTTCCATAAATTGATGGAATTATTTTAAATGTTCAGTTTTGATTGCTAAATTGAATTTCTTGATCAATGTCATTTAAATACTTGATTTGTATCATTGAAAATATTGACTTTGATTTGATGAATTTCAAAATGTCCAAATTCTTTACTATAATTTTGTCAAAGTATAGTGTATTATGTTTTAAATTATAGTTATACACCACTGAGTTCACCGCTCAGCGATAGCTTTTTATGCTGTCGCAGGTGAAAGGAATATAGAGCAGCTGAGTAAGATTCCTTAAAGACACATTGGGACTAGCTCCAGGTATATCATAGGTATACCCTTGTACATTAGATTTTGATGAATTCATGTAATAATATGTATGTAAATTATTTGAGCAGTTGTACAAAAACTCTTGTAAAATATTTTGGTATGTAATTAAATGCAAATTATTGTAATGTAAATTTGAGATTTTTATTTACCTCTATAGTTTTGTAATATTAATTTTATTACCTTAATGAATAAAATATTCAAAATTCTTTCTGAGTTTGGTAATGAATGAATTGTTTCCTTTATGATGAGTTTGACTTGAAAATTGAATTGAGTTGCTTGTATTGAATTGGGAGATGAAATTGAGTTTATTGGAGTTGTGGTTGAGAAACTATATTGGGAGTGTTTTTCTTTTCAGGTTTTGAAGAACTGTTTTTTCAAAATACAGTCGGCACTCTGCTAAAATTTTGAAAAATTTTTGTAACATCAGATTTTAATTGAGGATTTGATCTATGACCGAAATTTTAATTAAAGGCTTTTTAATAAATATTCAACGTTCCCACCACTATAAAAATGATCGGAAACTGTTTTAAAATCCATTGTAGTATATTTAATGGGTTATTGGTAGGCGAAGTACGGTAACTCATTAGGTGTACTACGGGATCATGTTACATCTTACGAAGAGTAGGGTGTGACAGTCCATCCTTCGGTTGCTGAAGTTCCATCTGCCTAAAACATACACTTAAAAACTTTTAGGAAAGAAAATTTTTAAAACATTTTCATTTTTAAATTCATTTTGAATACCTCAAACACACATATACATAAACATATATACCTTTTACCACCCTTCCCTTCATCTATGAAATCTTCGAATTCGCCAAAATATTCCATTTAAGATAGAAATTACGACATCAAGAAAAGGTAGGTGTTACAAATGTATGAAATAAACTCATGCATATTTGCATAAACTCATATTTTAATTAACTTATGATCTATAGTAACTTATTGAGTGCTTGTTAGAGCCATTATATTTTTTTAGAGAACAGTCATAGTGCTAGGTTTTCTTAGAATTTTCAAAAGTTAAACTTACATTTCACTTTTCGCACTTCCGTCCTAAAAGTTAAATTCCATTTTTAATATATTATTCTTTTTCTTTAATTTTAGGAAATGATCTACCTCAAGTGGTAGATCCTAGGGGTGCTCCAACGGTCTAGATTTTGTTCTATTTATAGTATAGGTGAGTGGATAAATATACAACAATAATATTTTATTAAATATATATAATACATGTTATTTTCTCATTATGCAAATGGAAACAAGGAATGTAGTTATGTGTTTATTAATTAAATGAAATGAGATTTGGAATCATAGTTAAATAAAATGGCTAAATACACTTTGTCGCAATGTATTTTGCGGTTGCCAGGCAATTCACACCGAAGTGAAAAGGTGAGGAGTCGCCACTCTAATTTTTGCAGGAAAAATAGAGAAAACCTTTTATTATATTTTCAAAACTTTTGTTTTAAAGGAAATGATATACTTCTATTCCAGAAATTCAAGGTTCGGGGTCCTTATACGTGTGGGGAAGGTGTTAGGCATTCCACATCGTCCCAAAAGGGTAGATGGATTTAAGGATGTGCTCAAATGAATTAATGTCAATAATTTGAAATGGAGCTTAATTTGTAATATTGGTTCCTTGCATTTGATCGAAAATATAAATATAGAAACGCTTAAATATGTCACTATTAGGGTAAGTCAAATATACAAGTAAGTGAAGCGATCCTAAAAGTGAATTTTGACTCCATTTGATCTTTGTTTTATTTTTTTATTTTTTGAAAACTTTTTATTTTAAAGAGGCTTCTAAATTTGAAGAATAATCTAATGAAATTTTATTTGAAAATTAAATTTGGTTTGAAAATTAAATTCCGTTTGAAAAATTAAATTGGGCTTTAAAAAATAAATTTGTTGAAAAAATTGACTTATAAATTAAAATTTTTGTAAATTAGATTAACTTGAAAATTAAAATATGTTTGAAATTGAAAATGGATTTTAAAATAGATTTTGGTTTTAAGATTTTTATTTTTTATTTTTTTTAAATCTCATTATTAAAAAATAGAAGCCAATTATTTTTAAGAAATTGAATTTTAGTTTTATTTTAAAAGGTTTCAGTTATTTTATTAAATACAAATATTGTTAAAATAAGTCAAACATAAATGTGATACAAGTGATGCCTACTTAACATTTTATTAATTTCCGCCCTTTCCTTGATTAAAACTTTAATACTAGGAAATGTGTCATTTAGTTCCTAGGGATTCCAATAGATTGTGAAAACTTTCAACTCTCCATTATTGATCCCATCATCGGTGTCCAAATAACTGAGGGTATTATGTGTGTGGTGCGCCTAATTATATACAAATGCAAATTATGAGTTGAACACGTATATTACTCACAAATTGATCGAGAGATTTAGCAAGATGCTCCCCAAAAGCTGGATTTTTCAAAAATTTGTAGCTCTCGACTGGTTAAATAATTTCCATACAAGAATAATATTGCGTTTGAATTTATTATTGTCTTTAGAATAGTTTAAGAAAAATTAATCTAATTATTTTATCTTATTGGGTGTAAGACGAAATTATCATTACGCCCAACAAACCATTAATTATTATTTCTTTAGGTTTGAGATGTAATTATCATCGAACCCATGATCTTTATTTTATTTTATTTTGCAAGATTTAAGATGAAATTATCATTAAATTTCTCAAAGGTTTTATTATTTTATTTGATTTATAGAGCTTAAGATGGGATTATCATTAAACTCAAAAATAATATTAATTTTAGTTTATAGGATGTAAGATGAAATTATCATTAAATCTCCAAAGAACTTTTAATTTGTAGGGCTTAAGATTAAATTATCATTAAATCCAAAAAAAATTTAATTATTTTAATTATACTCAATTATAGAGTTTAAGATGAAATCATCATTAAACTCCAAGGATTTTATTATTTTTTAATTTAAGGATTTAAGATGAAATTATCACTAAATCTTCAATTATTTTAGCTTTATTTGACTTATAGAGCTTAAGATGGAATTATCATTAAACTCCAAAATCATGATTTTTATCTAATTTATAAGATTTAATCATCATTAAACCTTGAAAGATTTTATATACTTTATTTCCAGTTTGTAGGGTTTAAGATAAAATTATCATTAAATCTTCAATTTTTTTAGTTTTATTTGATTTATAGAGCTTAAGATAGAATTATTATTAAACTTCAAAATCTTGATTTTTATCTGATTTATAAGATTTAATTATCATTAAATATTGAAAGATTTTATATAATTTATTTCAAGTTTGTAGGGTTTAAGATAAAATTATCATTAAATCCTCAATTATTTTAGTTTTATTTGATTTATAAAGCTTAAGATAGAATTATCATTAAACTCCAAAATCTTGATTTTTATCTGATTTATAAGATTTAATCATCATTAAACCTTGAAAGATTTTATATACTTTATTTCCAGTTTGTAGGATTTAAAATGAAATTATCATTAAATCCTAACAAAACTTTAAGTTTTAAAGCCTAAAGTCTAAGATGCAATTATCATTAGTCTTGAAACAATTTTAATTAATCATCTAATTGCCTTTCCTTATGAGGTATAAAATGGAATTATCATTAGACCTCAAGATTATTATATATTTTAATTAATAGGGGTTGTGATGAGATTATCATCAAATCCTAAATATTTTAATTAATTCATTTATTTATAATATTTTATTTATTTTACAATCAAAATGATTTGGGCCTTCCAATAAATTTTAATATCTACTCGTCTATTCAAACACCTATCATCAAAACACGTAGCACCATTATATAAAAAGGGCTTAGGAATTAAAATTTATATTATAAGCTTTATTTACTAATACTAAAATATTAACAGGATGCATGAACTTGGGTTTTATCACTAAGATTCCACTTGTGATGTGCCAAATGCTAATAACGCTCAATGAACTTCGACCGCAATTATGTAGGATCATGCCACTAATTCAATTAGCAAGAATTCAAACTCACAATCTTAGACTTTTCAATAATAAACAGGACACTTATTACATGAGGAAACCATACTTAAGAAAGTATTCCCAAATACCCAAGAATGCATTTAGAATGCCCACACTGATGTTGATAATTCTACTATATACAAATTTTATTCTCATAATTTTTTGGCTGTGGATCACCACCTCATCATAAGTAGGATCTAATACAACACCATTTACAGAAATTAGCATAAAATAAAAGTTTCAACTGAGCATCCTTGAAAACAAGAACCTTTATTATTTTTAACTCATAATGTACCAGAGAAGTAACAGATGCAATGGCACCGAAAAAAAATAGTGAATCCACTTATGAAGCCAACGATCAAATCTAGCAAGTATCTCCTTAATGAATAACTATAGCTCTGCTGGGGTTGAGGCAGAAACAAATAGAATGGGTGGCTTTTGAAGGTGCTGATCTGGAGCAAAATAGACACTGGTATTGGTGAAGAAGAACAGGTGAGCCGTTGGTTTCAACCTGAAGCTAAAATGGGTCTGAAACTAAAATAGGGAGTGTTTTTTTTGTGAGAACAAGTGCTTATCTCCTCCTCCAGAGAGAGTAGATAGCGTGAGTTTTATATGGAGAGCCTGTGTCCAAAGAGGATCATTGTTTTCTTCTTAAATAGAGGTTTGGGTTTTTAAAGAGTCGGTCAAAGGGAGAGGAGGAGTTTTCTCTACAGAGACCTATGTAGCTTAGGAAATTAACAAAATTAATTGATCCTTAATCAATTCCTATTTTAATTAATTCCTATCCTCTTCTACTTCCCCCTAAAAAATTAAAATGGGAGAATATCCCAAACTTAAAGGCTAAAATTAAGACCCAACAGAGTATTTTCTTCTTTTTATAAAATAATAAAGAAAATAAAATTTAGAATAAATTGAAAATGTGAGATAAAAAATCAGAATGGAATCCAAACAATTCATTTTGTTTTCTTTTAAATTTCTTTCTTTAATTAAATGACACAAATAAAATGACAGTAATTTTTAAATGAAGATAAAAGATTGAAATCAAAATGCCAACCAAAATTGAAACCAAAATTCAAAACAAATTGATTTTCTTTTGTTCGCTATTTTACTTTTATTTTATTTCATTTGTTTTTAAATTTTAATAAAAATAAAATTACTATTTGAGAACTAAAATTAAAAAGGAAATATTGATATTGAAAATGCCAATTAAAAATGAAACTGAAAATTCAAAAAAGACTGATTATTTTTGTTCCTATTTTATTTTATTTTTAGAAAATTTATTTTAGATTCGGACAAAATATAGTATTTACACACTTGTAACAAGTCAAAAAAAACAAAAAAAAAAGGAACCAGAAATTCGCAGCACACCCCCCCTGCCATTTCACCTCCCACCTCTCACTTTCTCTCACCTCTCCCTATCTCTTTCCTTCTTTTTCCGGTGAACCACCATAGACGGCGATGCCCACCAGCAATTCACAGCTCCGGTGACCCTCCAGGCGGCCTCCAGCGACCACCAGAACCACTAGAAGTGGCGGCAAGGGAGAGAGAGAGAGAAAAAAAATAGGTCCCAAACTTTGAATGCTCGTATCTAGTGATCCCGACATTCGATTGGAGTGATTCCAGAGCCTATGGACTCCTAAGAGAGAGCTCTTTCAAATGAGACCAGCCTCGCCGGATTTGGTGGCCGTTTTCATCGCCGGCGAGGAGAGAGAAAAATCAATTTTTTTTTTTTTTACTTTCGATGAGATTTCCGACAATCTAACTATTGGATCGACGATCCAAGACCACCTATGGACTTAGGAGGAGGAGAGGAACATTTTGGTGTAACCAGTTCCGGCAAATGTCGCCGACGACCGGCTGTCGGCCATCGTGCGCGGTGGTTCTGGTGGTGGCTCCGGCAAGTTTTGGTGATGATTCAACTTCCAGAGGCTTCCTCATAATTTTTTGAAATTTTTGAGACACAGATAAGTTTCGGGTAAGATTATTTTCATTATTTCTCAAACTGTGGAGAATAAATGCAGTGTTTCTTAAATAAGAAAAATTGGAGAAAAATTCTAAGAAAAATATATGATGAAAGTAAAATTATTTAAAGATATTCTATGGTGTTTGTTGAATTTTTGAGTGATTGTAGAATATTTTTGAAAAATATAGATGGATTTTATTTAGATTTTTAGCATATGGGCATATAAGATTATATGAGATTATGATATTTAAATTTTATATGATTAGTTGAAGCTTGAGAATAGAGGTTTAAATATGTGAATATTGAATTGGGTTGAATTAAGAATACGTTAGTTGTTGGAAACTTATGGAATTGAATAATATTCTTAAATAAAATATTCATGGGTGATTAGAAAATTACAATTCCTTTTGCGATAGCTTTATAACTTTATTAAGGACTACAGGGCAAAATTTTAGAATTTTTAGAGCTTGTTTGAGTAGATTTTTACAAAATATCAATTATAGGGATCAAAACGTAAGTTTTCAAGTTTATGACTATTGTCTAATTTGGAGGGCCCATGAGGGGCCATATGTGATTGTGGAAATTGAGAATTTATAAGTGTTATTTGAATCTTTTTGCAGGTTGGGTAGGTCCTAGGTATATGGAAAACTCTGCCGAATTTTCAGCATAAATTAGGATTGCCTCTTTAAATTTATTTTTATTTGAATTGGCACTAATAAATTCACAATAAAATTATGTAGGTGATTAGGGTCAACCATCTTCCTTCACCCAATATCTACCATCGTCTCTGGTTTACTGTGAGTAAAATATTAATTTTAATTATAATTTTAATATTATTATATATTCAAGCATGCCCATGCATCACTTATAAATATGTATCGATGTAGTTAAACACTAGGCACGTTTTATAAGGCATTCTTAATTGATGAAGTGCCATGTTTGTTGTTAATGGTAATTTGGAGCAGTGTGCGTGCGTTGGCTTGCGTGTGGTGTGTAGTATTGGATATGGATAGGATGGGTAGACGCGGCTTGAGAGACACTCGTTGGGACCCAGCCCTTTATAGATAAGTCAGGGTAGGCACAGCTTGAGAGACACTCGCTGGCCCCCGCATTTGGTTTATTAAGCGAAAGTCCGGCTTGAGAGACACTCGCTGGCAGAGGTTGGACTAAGAGAGCTGTATAGGGGATCAGCTCCCATATATGTACTGTTTGAATAGTATTGAGTGTGTGAGTGCTCCAAATTACCTTTTTACTGTTATAATGTAATTTGTATGAAATTTATGATGATGTTGCATTCCATTCCTTAGGATGCATTAGCTTTAGATAGCTATAGAAATTGTGGTTAAAATTAGTATTTTACTCTCTGAGTCGAACGCTCACTCCTGTTCACCTATTTTTTCAGGCTACAGGAAGAGTTCTTTTACAAAGCAACCAACCTGCTTTCTTCCTTACAGGTTTAACGTCGATTATTTAATTATTTAATTATTTTTTTAAATTTGAAATCTAGAACTCTGCATGTATTAGTAGTAGTATGGACCTTGTTAGAAATCGTGTTAATTTAAATTCTTAAGATTAATAAATAAAGATTTGTATGATATTAAAAAAATTTATAAGTGATGGTATCAGGGTTGAGCGAGGCTCCCTTGACTTCAGTTTTTTATGGTTATCAGATTGGGTTGACCCGAATAAAAATATTTTATTTTATTTTATTTTATTTACATGTTGGGCCTAAGTTTTTGGGCCTTGGTTATGAATTTGAAAACAGTAAGGCTTACTACGAGCCTCTGGGGCTTTATATCGGCCCAGGTCAGTGCCAGTCTGGCCCATAAGTTGGGTCGTGACAACACTCAATATGTGCATTGAATAGATATCACCTTAATGACAATTGATTTATTTTTAGCTCAGCTTATATTTATACTTTTTTGGGGATAGTGCTTGATATACATACAGCTTTTAGGGTATATATATTAGGTGGTCGCCCTTTGTGAGTAGTTTTGCATATGTGTATGCCAATATTTTTATTGCTATTGGGTTGTTTGTGTTATTATAGCACCCAAGATGCCAACATTGCTCTTTGGCTGCTATAGTTTATTTTATGCGCTTAAGATGCCAACATTATCTATAAGAAGTATATTTTGAGTGTATGAAGATATTGTAGGTTTTACGATTTTCCAACAACTTTGTTCAATAATATTTTTATAGTATGAATTTTATTTTAGCTCAGTTATATGAATTGAAATAAATGATATTTATTCAACTGACTTGTTTTAGTATACCAAATTGTTAATATTAAGTACCAAAACATTATCTATTCACCTTAATTATTTGTTTATCTGCTTATTTAGTAATTGTACTTGCTCTTAATTTTAACATTTCAGATCCTTTTTGCTTACTCTAGTACTATCAACCTCTCTTTTAGTATTATCCTCTCTTCCACTTCAATAGCTGTAGGTGGAGGTTGGGTTAGTTTGTTTCTTTTGTATAATTATTTTGTCTTGGATTATTGTACATATATTTAGGCAACTAGTCATTTTGGACTATAAATATTTTCTTTTGAATTCTCGCAAAGAGGATAATTGTATATGTGTGTGTATCTACATATGTTTGACTAGCATGGACCCATGTTCTATATATCATATGTATTTAGCAGGTTTTACATGTTCTTTTAGCTATATTTTTAGGAGAAACTATATCAATTTTTCAAGTTACATTAGTCTTTATAGGTTAGAGACAGTGTGTCATTTTGTGGGGTGTGTATGTATATATATATATATAATAATTATCATTTGAAATGATTAATTACTATTTAAAAAAAATTAAAATTATGTTTATCAACAATATAGTTCTATAATTGAAAGTTACCAAGTTGAAACTTGCCTCTAATTATTTAATTAAACAGATACTAAAACTCATGAGAGTCACACAAAAGAATCTCAATTGAAATTAAGTAGAAAAGGAAAACTTAGAGTAATTAATAGAAACATCCAATCAAAGAAGGATAGATCAATGTCAAGTGTTGGAACAATCCTCTCTTCTCCATTCCCTTTTTTTTTCCTTCAATTTTTCTTTTTGGACCATTATTGATGACTTTTTTTACTAATGGCTATCTCAAATTTACTTTTTTTTTTTATTTTTAATAAATTCTTAGATTTGTGTTTTTTAGGAACGAATCTAAAGTTCTATCTTAAATATTAAATCCTACTCTTTTCATTATTGTGGTTTTATTTTCTGCCTCTTAGTAAGGTTGTATTTGTTTCTTACTGCATTTGATGTGCACTTTGACAGTTTGAAAAATAACGTAAATTGTTGATTTCTTTTTGTGGGAGATTTTAGATCTTTAAAAGTTGGTAATGATTTTCTATTAATAAAGTCTAATAGTACGGCTTGTTTGGTAGTTCAAATTCTTCTGCAGGCAAAAAAGGATAGCAAATTCCTAAAATGGCAGTGTTGTAGTGGGTTTTTTTGATAATTGAAAATGAAAAATGGCAAGTTATCATATAAAAGATTATTCTCATCTACCCATATCAATTACAATCAGAAATTTCTGATTATCTTCATTTGTAGTTTTTTTTCTTATGAGAATATATATATATAGAAAGAGACTGAAAGCAAATGCCAAAATTGAAGCTAAGACTAAATATATCTGGCAAATATAGCAAAAATCCAGTTAATTAATCCGTTGAGATGAGTTGCGTATCCGATCGTTGTTGTTATGATTTTAGGTTTCTGGAAGATGTGATAAGACGATGATGTAAAGACATTCGGAAGACACTGACTCAAAGCAGGCAACAATCGTCCATTTTCATACAAAGCTGCTTGAGTTGAAAACTCTTGTCTTTTTGTTGTTAACCATATTGCGCCTCATGAATCATTATCAATATCCATGCGAAATTCAGTATCCAAATCATTTCATTTTTATTGACATCATCCCTTGCGTCATCACTTCCCTCCCCATTTGCCCCAAGTGACCAACTTGTTTTTATTTTTTTTTTATCATCATTAATAATTTTATTTTTTGTCATATAATTTGTTATTTTTTTATTTTATAAAGAACATTGATTTTTTTAAATTAAATTTATTTTAGAAAGCAAGTAAATAATTTTTCATAAAAAATAGCATACAATATCTTTAATAAAAATCATTTCCTAAATTTAAAATAACAATAATATGGGAATTCAAATAATTTTTTTTTTAAATTCAAATTCATTTGACATATTAAACTAAAATTAAAAATTTATAATAAATTACAAGATTTTATCAAATCTCATAACTTATTTAATTCTTGATTTTTTTTATATAAAACACCCTTTAAGTTTTATATTTGTTGAGAAATCATAATAAATTAAAAATCATTGTAAAAAAGAAAATTTCTTTAAAAAACTAAATTTATAAGATTAAACCGGTTTAACTCTGAATATTTCATTCTTTCTAATATTGCAGAATTTCTTTTGTTATCATGTGAAGAACATAACTGGCACATGGTGGAGCACCACACCCCCATAACGTAGGCATGGTCCATAAGCTTTTACTGGTTGTCTCTTTTGCTTTTAACCTATAAATTTTGGGGTCTTGAGGAATCATGAAATTTGATTTTCTTATCATTATCTTTATTGTTTTTCCTCTCCGTTTCTAGAAGTGGTTTTTTTTTTTTTTTTTTTTTTAAACTAAAAGGTATTCCTTTCGCATGAGTTCTAGAAGGTACTTAAAAAATTGATTAATTGATTCTATTGTTATCTTATCTTTTTCATATATTATTATGGATAATTGTTTATATTACTGATGTATTTTAGTTTTATGGATAATAAAATTAATATTGTTGTAAAATTTTTATTGCAGTTGAAATTCTTGAAAATTTTATTTTTTAATTAATTGAATTTCAATTATTTTTCAATTTTCTTTTTTAAAATTAATTAAATTTCAATAAGAGAATTTTCAACACATTGCTAATTAAATGGCCATCACTGCTACGTTGTGAAATCCTACTATAAAAGTGACTAATTAAGAGTGAATGGTTTGATCATTAAATAAATTTATGTAATTTATTTTCTTAATTTAGTTTTAATTATTGTTTGATTTTGAAATCTCATAATTTTAAAGATAAATTTAATTTAAAGTTAAAATATTTTCAATAAATTTATTCTTCTCAATTATTTTGAGGTCCTATTTAGGCTGGTTTTTAGTATAATTTTTTATTATTGCGATTTATATTCAAAAGGTGAGTCCCACATATTTGTATATTAAATTTATGATGGAGCGGATTTAGACAAGAATTTATCATTTATATAGATTTTTATTGCTTAAAATCGGTCCATCATTGACCCAAAACATAAAATATAAGGTGGAATTGTCCTTATTTTAGGTCCATAATAGACTGAGTTTAGATAAAAATTTTTCATTTATTTTGATTTTCTTCGGTCTACTAGGAACCTATAATACAAGATGTATAGTGTGACTCACTTGTTAAATATATGAGTTTCACACATTTACGTCTTATATTCGAGTTTAAAGAAGAATATTCATATTTATATATACGAATAATTCTATACCACACTTATAACAGAGCCAAAATGCAAGTTCACAACATCTATAAATATGTAACCCTTACCTTGGAGCTAGCATTGCCAGTAATACCAACAATTAATCTGAAGTCTTGACTAGCTTCTTCTTTTCCCTGAATGGCCAATACAATTTCTCCTCCTCCATATGAAACAATTTCTTATAACAACCACATATATAGAGCTTTGGATATTGTTGTCCTCTTACTTCTAACTTCTCTTCTTGTTTATCGTCTTCTCACTCTCAATGAAAATGGCTTTGCTTGGCTTCTTGCTCTCCTATGCGAGTCATGGTTTACCTTCATTTGGTTTCTTACTGTTAATGGAAAATGGAATCCAGTGGAACACAAAACATACCCAGAACGCCTTCCTCAAAAGTAAGAATTTTTATTCTTTTTTGTTTGGTGTATCAGAAACTTCTCCGGAGTACTGGGTCTAGGCAAGAAATTGAAAGCAGTGGTTTTTTTTTTTTTATGTTTTTTAATGCAGGACAGAAGAGTTTCTTCCACCTTTGGATATGTTTGTTACTACTGCAGACCCTGTGCTAGAACCGCCTATAATCACCATGAACACAGTGATATCTTTATTGGCAGTTGATTATCCAGCACGTAAGCTAGCTTGCTATGTATCAGACGATGGCTGTTCTCCTCTCACCTTTTATTCTCTCGTTGAAACCTCCAAGTTTGCAAAGCTTTGGGTTCCATTTTGCAAAAAGCATAATATTAAATTGAGAGCTCCCTTTATGTACTTTTCAAGTGATAAGTCAATAATGTCTAGTGATAAATCACTAGAATTCCAGCAAGAATGGAAGGATATGAAGGTAATAATTTTAAAAGATAGCTAGTATTATATTTTGAATATTATATGTACAACAAAATTTCTTTTAATAATTAATTTTAATAAGAGCTTGAATTCAAGAATTCATAATAATTTCAGTACCATTGAGCTAACGTTCATTAATTATATGTATTGCATGTTAATATCTAGCACTTATTATTATTATTATTATTATTATTATTATTGTTATTATTATTATTATTATTATTATTATTATTATAATAGGATTACATGTCTTTTTTATTGTCATTTTCAACATAATTAGAAAGAATTATTATTATTGAGATTGAGAATTGATGTACGTTTCTGTTTTTGTCTATAGCATGTTAATATCTAGCACTTATTATTATTATTATTATTATTATTATTATTATTATTATTATTATTATTATTATTATTATAGGATTACATGTCTTTTGTCGTCATTTTCAACATAATTAGAAAGAATTATTATTATTGAGATTGAGAATTGATGTACGTTTCTGTTTTTGTCTTTGCTATTTGCAGAATAAGTATGAGAGGCTTAGCCGCAAAATCCAAGATGCAGTCAAAAAGGGCATTCCACCATATAATCTGACAGGTGATTTAGCTGTCTTCTCCAATATTGAACGCAGAAACCATCCAAGCATAATTAAGGTTGGTTAATTATCAGCTAGTTGATCATGAACTCAAGCCATATTATACATATTAAATAGATGGGATTCACATGTTTGATTATTAAATCATGATGAACCATTTTTGGATCAGTTAAGTATTTGAGCTTTAATTCATTGATTAAGTTGCAAAAATGAAACTGTAGATTATATGGGAAAATAAGGAAGGTCTATCAGATGGGTTGCCTCGTTTGATTTATGTATCGAGAGAGAAGCGTTTAAAGCATCCACATCACTATAAAGCAGGTGCTATGAATGTGCTAGTAAGTAGTTTCTTCACAGATTAAGCATAAATCAACTAAGTAGTTTCATTAATTATTATATATTAATTAATTGTTCATCTTGTATGATTGATAAACAGACAAGAGTCTCTGGATTGATGACGAATGCTCCCTTCATGTTAAACGTAGACTGCGACATGTTTGCCAATAATCCACAGATAGTTCGTCATGCAATGTGTTTGTTGTTAGGTTCCAAGAACGAAAGGGAAGCAGGATTTGTCCAGAGCCCACAGATTTTTTACGACGGAATAAAAGATGATCCATTCGGAAACCAATTAGTGGTTTTGATAAAAGTGCGTTTGAAACCTTTCTTCCATTGTTTTCTCTCTTTTCTTTGTTACATTTGAAATTTTCCTTTTTAAGAAGAGCTTGCCATAATTATATATTTTCTGAATGAGCTTTGATTCAGTATTATTTGAGTTATTCAAAATTGTGAGATTATGAATTTAAAGGTTAATAAAAAAAATTAAATTAGTACTAAGAATTATAGTTATAATGGAAACGGCCTCTCTGTAAAGCAGAATAAGGCTGCATACATCTCCGTAAATATGAGATGTTACTAATTATGTGTATTTCATTTTGGGTTGTGTTAGTATTTTGGACGTGGAATGAATGGAATTCAAGGACCATGCTATGGTGGAACAGGTTGTTTTCACAGGAGAAAAGTAATTTATGGTTTATGTCCTGATGAGGTAGAAAGTAAAGCAAGCAATCTCACTTCAGTTACTGGTAAATAATTTTGCTTCAGTTTCTTTAGAAAAATCTGACTTCTCCTGCAATGGAATTGGTCACTAATCACTAAATTATCATTTTTTGGTTAAATGAACAGGCAATTTAGCTTATGAAGAACTGCAAAAAATATTTGGCAACTCAACAGAATTTATCAAATCAGCTGCTCAAGCATTGCAAGGGAAGACCAATATTCCAAATACCCCTTCTAATTTGGTTGAGGCAGCAGCATACCAGGTTGCTGGTTTTGGTTATGAGTATGGCACTGGCTGGGGTACAGAGGTTAGCACTGAGTACTAGTTTTTTCGGCCGAATTTTTATTTTGGCGAATAACTTTGTTTAGTACTTGAACTCAAAGTTTTACAATTTTGAAAATAACTCTTAACACCACTAAACTAAAATTTAATATTTCTGCTGAAATTATTAATTACATTATACCCATGTATATATATTAATTAAAGTAAAGACTTTGACTTGGCTAGGTTGGATGGCAATATGGATCCAACACAGAAGATGTACTAACTGGTATGAAAATTCATTCAAGAGGTTGGAAATCTAAATATTGCAACCCAGACCCTCCAGCCTTTCTTGGGTGTGCACCATCAGGTGGGCCAAGCACATTGACCCAACAAAAGAGGTGGGCCATAGGTTTGCTTGAAGTATTGATATGCGAAAACAACCCCATATTTCACACCATTACGGCTAAGCTCCAATTGGGGCAGTGTTTGGCTTATATGTGGATTCTTGTTTGGGCATTACGCTCTATTCCAGAGCTCTGCTATGTGATGTTGCCAGCCTACTGTCTCATCACCAATTCTAATTTTCTACCCAAGGTGAGTCCAAGTCTCAAATATTCCTCATATATTTTATAGCTCAATAAATCAATCACTGCGTAATCCTATCCTTTGTCAAGTTGTGGTCCTATATATCAGGTACAGAGAAAGGGGTAGGATAGCCTTGGCCCTCCTAAATACTTTTAAATTATTTTTAATGTATGCATTAAAATTTAATTTTTATTAATTGATCTTTCTTTTTTTTTTATTTGTCAAAGTTTTTATAAAAAAATATAAATATAGTAAGTGTTTTTTTTTTTTGTTAGTAAACCCCTCAAATCTTCTATAATATATATAAACAAAATCAATATTCTTAAATTTTACGCAAATTTTAGATGGATAAACTTAAATATGCATTTATTTTTAATTGATATGTTTACTTTATTATTTTACTAATTTTTATTTTTTACGTATCTTTAATTTTAACGATCATTATTATTTTTTAATGATTACTACTAAAAAAAAAAACAAATCATAAAAAAATCCAATCTATAAATTCTGTTAATAGCTTATTTTCTTTGCACATTCCTATTTGAAATTGTATTCTTTAAAATTGCTATAAAACTTTAATTTGAACTTTGTTAAAAAATTGCATGAATGCAGGTCCATGAACCAGCCTTTTACGGCTATGTTGCTCTTTTCTTGATTTACATCCTATATACCATATCAGAATATCTTGAAACTGGATTATCCATTCGTGCATGGTGGAATAGACAGAGAATGACAATAATAACCTCAACAAGTGCATGGTTATTTGCAATTTTAAGTGTAATATTGAAGATCCTAGGCATTTCAGAGACAGTATTTGAAATTACTCGAAAAGAAGAATCCACTTTCACTGATGATGGTGATGCTGGTAGGTTCACCTTTGACGGGTCACCCATTTTTTTGCCTGGAACAACTATTTTGATGGTACAATTTCTTGCACTGGTTATGGGTTTATTGTCGGCGCGTGATGGGCATTATGGATCAAGATTTGGCGAGGTCTTTTGCAGCTTCTTAGTGATGATATGCTTCTTGCCATTTCTTAAGGGCTTGTTTGGGAAAGGAAAATATGGAATTCCTTTGTCAACTATATGCAAGTCGGTTGTTTTGGCTTTGTCTTTTGTGCAATTGTGCAAACGAGCCCATTAAGACATTTGAGGTTTTGGGTATGAAATGGGTTTTATGTCTTCTTAATTATTGATTATTTAGTACTATTCTCTGTTTACAGTAATCGATCGATTCGAAATAACATAACAAATATTGAAAAGACATCGATTGTGGCAAATGAATATGTTCCATGAATAAATGGTGTCTTCCTTGGTAATTTTAATTTTTAATTTGCTTTATTTTTACTTTATTCTTTTTACTATTAAATTAGAATTTATCAATTGATCTAATAGTATTAATAAAGTAAATTTTATTTTGTAAAAAAACGAAGTTACGATAGAATCTTCCATTAAAATATGGAAATATTTGAGATTTACTTGATGTATTCGAACACATGATAAATATTTCATCTTATTTACATAATTATGCACTATGGACTAATTCAATTTAAAAGTATTACAAGAGAAAGAGGAGTTACAATGCAGTGAAATTACGAGCAAAAGCTGAGCTGGAGTAATTGATTCTAGAAGATTAGTTTGTTAGATAAATGTAGCTTATTGTTCAAGTTTTGTTTAGTTAGTTTCTTTTCCCGCCTTCTTCAGTAGCTTGTATATAAGTGGCACTTGAGTTGTTCAGCTAATTAGAATGAATACAATCTGTCGATTCCAAATCTTGTTATGGTATCAGAGCTCATTTCAGTAACCGCTGTTCTTTTTCTTCATCTAAGATCAATTTCTTTTCTTCTTCTTTTCCATTGAATCTTGTTTTTTAATCAAAGTTCGCATCGATTTGTTGTTCAATCAGTATTCATGCAATGAAATCTTCTAATTCACAATTTGCAAATTCAATTCTTGATCATCACTACAAATCCATTGTTTTGTGCTTGGGAGAGATGTAATACCATGGTAGTTTCTTGGATTACACATTCTTTGTCTCAGTCTATTGCACAGAGTGTCCGGGATAGATATTGCTGCGGATATATGGAAGGAACTCAGGGATCATTTTTCTCAAGGTTATATGTTTAGAATTTCCGACTTACAAGAATAATTATATGGCTTCAAGCAAGGTGATCTCTCTGTCACGATTATTTTACTCATTTGAAGATTCTGTGGGATGAGTTAGAGAATTTTAGACCCATTCCTCAATGTACTAGTGCTGTTTAATGTAGATGTGTGGCTCTTACTGTGAAAACATATAGGTAGAATGATTATGTTATCAGATTCTTAAAGGGCTTGAATGACGTTTTGGTCATGTTAGATCACAAATCATGTTAATTGAATCCTTGCCTCCAACAAATAAGGTTTTTTCCTTAGTTGTCCAGCAAGGAAGGCAGATGAATGCTGGAATTCTTGCTCTTGTTAGCAAGTCAAATCAATCTGGTTTTCAGAAATTTGCGTATGGCAGGCGTACTGATGTTGATACTAGAAAATTTGGCAATCAAAACAACACTGGGTCTGTACATATTGTGGAAGACCTAGACACACTGAAGACACATGTTACAGGAAGCATGGCTTCCCACCTAGACATAAATTCAGGAATTCTGGTGTCAAGATCAACGATGTTTCAACTGATACTGATGACAGGGCTATTGAATCTGATGTACCACAAAGGTATCATGAGCATTCAGGGTACAATTTTACGCCAGAACAGTATCACAAATTGCTAGCTTTAATTTAACAGTCTAGTGCTTCTATAGATTCTCATTTGGTCAACCAAGTAAGCCTCAATCCAGTCATTAACCTAGATTCCTTACCTTCTATCCCTCCATCTGCTTCAGGTAATGCTTTTATTCTGCCATATTCTGTTAAATCTGATTTATGGCTTTTGGACACAGGAGCAACAGATAACATTACATTTTTCACTTACATATTTTACAACCTATAAAAGAATTAAGTCAATTTCTGTTAATCTTCCCGATGGTAATGTGGTCATAGCTTTTTTTTGGCAAAGTTCAATTTTCTCCTTCCTTCATACTCACAGAAGTCCTTTTCATTCCTCAATTTCAGTTTAATCTCATTTCTGTATCTAAACTCACTTCTTCTCTTTCTTGTTGTTCACTTTTTCATCATGATTAGTGTCTCATACAAGACCTAAGTACCTTGAAGAAGATTGGTACGGCTAAAGCTACAAATGGTTTATATGCATTGGTAGAACCTGTTTTGCCTTCATCAGTCTTACCACCTCCACCAGCACACCTAGCTTATGTTTTTTCAGTAAATTTTTCTTCACCAAACAATCCTCGCTTCAATTTATGGGGCATTTTAGATTAGGACATCCTTCTATAAGTAGATTTAATGCAATAAAGTCCAAGTATCCTGTTGTTACATCTTTGTCTCATGTAATCTGTGATATCAACCACTTTGATAAGCGGAAAAATTACCCTTTCCTATTAGCAATGCCAAGTCAAATAAAGTCTTTGAGCTTGTTCATGTTGACATTTAAGGACCATTTTTTGTGACTGGAATTCATGGTCACAATTATTTTCTCACTTGTAGATGATTTCTCAAGAAATACATGTCTTTTCCTAATGAAACAAAAATTTGAGTCATCTTCTTTGCTTCAATCCTTTACTACTCTAGTAGAAACTCAGTTTTCACAAAGATCAAAATCATTCAAAGTGACAATGGACTAGAATTTGCTATACCACATTTTTTATTCTTCCAAAGGTATTGAGCATTAGACTACCTATGTGAAAATACCACAGCAGAATGCGTAATGGAAAGAAAACATCAGCATATCCTCAATATTGCAAGAGCACTTTTATTTCAAGCAAATTTACCCAAAACTTTTTAGTCTTATGCTGTTGTGCATTTAGTTTATCTCATTAACAGATTACCTGCACATTACTTTAAAACAAATCACCATATGAAATACTTTACAACACTCTCTCTGATCTTTATGATTTAAAAGTCTTTGGAGCTATGTGTTTTGCTTCTACTTTGACTGCTTATAGGTTTAAATTTGATCTAGAGCAACGAAATGTATTTTTCTTGTATATAAATCTGGTATTAAAGGATATATTCTATTTGATCTTTCTACCAGAGAAATCTTCATTTCTAGTCATGTTATTTTTTATGAGTCAGTTTTTCCTGTAAGTCTCGAATTTTTTTCTCCTTCTACATTTTTCAGTTTTTGTTCCTTTAGATAATACAATTTGTTATGATTTTCTCTTTTCTTCTTCATATCATCTCTCGTCCTCCTCTTCACCTTCACAATCGATTTCTCACACCCCCACAAATGACATACCTATTTCCAAGCATTCTGCTAAGACTAGAAGGCCACCATCATATTTGCAAGACTACCATTGCAATTTAACATTTGCACTCCAACTACTACAGGTCCAGGTATTCTTTATCCCATTTCTCAAATCCTTTCATATGATTCTTTATCTCCAAAACATAGACATTTTTTTTTTATCTACTTCCACTATAGTCAAACCTAGGTCGTATTCTTTGGCTCTTAAGCATGACTGCTGGAGAAAAGCTATGCAAGCTGAAACAGCTGCTTTGGGGTAAAATAAGACTTGTGAGCTTACTGATCTACCAGATGGACAGGTGCCTATTGGTTGTAAGTGGGTTTACAAGGTGAAGCTTAAGGCAGATAGGTCTATAGAGAGACACAAAGCCAGACTTGTGGCTACATACACAAACAAAAGGTATAGATTGTTTTGATACCAATCAATGGTTTCTTTAGCAACTGGATGTGAATAATGCATTTTTATATGGAGATCTTCATGAAGAGGTGTATATGGTGCTACCTAAGGAATTTAACTCTTCTGAACCCAATCAAGTTTGCAGGTTACTTAAATCTCTTTATGGCTTAAAACCGGCTAGTAGGCAGTGGAAACTCTCTACTCCATCACTCTCCATTGGATACACACAATCAAAATCAGACTGCTCTTTGTTTATTAAGTTTTCATGACAGTCCTTTACTGCATTACTAGTCTATGTTCATGATGTGATTCTCACAGGCAATGACATGATAGGAATAACTCAAGTCCAAAAATTCCTTGATGATTCTTTTAAAATCAAGGACTTGTGAGACCTAAAGTTTTTCTTGGGTTTAAAGATTGCTATAACTTCTAAGGTATACTCATTAATCAAAGGAAATATGTTGTGGAAATTTTATCTGAGACTGGTTATCTTGCTTCCAAACCTGCTAAAACTCCTATGGATTGTTCAACTTTAGCAGGATAAGGGTGATGCTATTCCTGATCCTTTACCTTACAGGAGGTTAATTAGGAGACTCTTGTAGTTGAATACTACAAGGCCAGATCTTACTTTTGTTGTTAAACAGCTTAGCCAATTTTTTTCACATCCTACTGCCTTGCATCTTCAGGTTGCACATTACATTAAAGCTTGACTTAGTCTTGGTTTGTTTTTTTCCCTTTAATTCTACCCTTCAGTTAAAGAGTTCTAGTGATTCTGATTGGGCAGGATGCATTGAACCAAGACATTATGTTACTGGATCTTGCATTTTCACTTCACCATTTCTATCTGTTAACCAATGATTATCTTCTTTCCAAATTATCAGCAACTCTACATTAGTATTGTGCATCTCTAACTCTGTTAGAAATTATTCATATATTTGGAGCACATATTCCTTATCTTGCATAGATATGGGATTCATATTTTAGATTTTTATTGAATAATTAAAATTTTTAGGGTGTAAAGTGTAATATTTTTTAGTAAGTACACTTAGGGTATTTTATAATTAATTCTCGATTATAAAATTGCTCTCACTCTCACTTCTTGTGCCATTGATTTTTTTTTTTTTCTTGAGAAGAGCTTGACTATGTAACCAAATATATTTAGGTGATTATTTTTTAGATGGTTTGCAATTATTTTCACTCTAAATTTATAAATAAGACTATTTAAAAGTGAACATTAATATTTAATTTATTAGAATTATATATATTCAAATTAATGAATAATTTTATATTTTTTTAATCTTAATTAGAATTAAATAAAAAATAGATATAAAAAACTGTGCTTTTGAATCAAAGAAAAATCTTTTTTTATCCGTATAAAAGAAAAAGAAACGAAACTAAATTAAGAATGTATCCATAACCCTATCATTTCTTTCTTTTTCTCTGCCCACTCTCATGCCCATTCTTGCTCTCACTTTGCACTCCTCCATACACATTGTTTGCTATCTAAAGATATAAAAGTTTACAACTTTTTGTTGTTGTTTACTTTCTTTCTTTCTTTGCTTTCTTTTGTTTCTTTCGAAGTGTATTTGAGTCGTCTAAAGATAATGTCCAACTATCCGGAGTCCTAATTGCGACCCTCATATCATTAAAACCTAAAAATGCTTATGGTGGATCAGCAAATTCAAGCATTTCTGGATCCTAAAACACAGCAGCGCGCACTTTAACATCTAGCTATAGCTTTTAAAAATGTATCAACTTTTCTCTTTCTTTACTTCTTTCATTTTCAATTGTTTTGTTTTCATATTATAGTAGTTATACTGATTTATTCCATTTTACGATGCAAAACACTTTTTTTTTCTTAAAAATTTTTTTGTATAATTTTTATCATTTGTACTTTTCGTTATATCTTTTAATTTTCGATACTCAAAAATTATTTTCTTTTTCTTATTTTCTATGAACATGTATATATAAAGTAGAGATTTGTGTATTTTGTTTTTCAAGTTTCGATTAATATTTGAGAATAATTTTATATTGAATTTTATGGCTAGTATGTATTTTGTCTCTAAACTAAGAAAGAGGAAAGATGGGACTGGATAACTTACCAATTGCATCACTTCCTATTTATTGAAAGAAGAAAATAAAGAATTTTGTAATATGAAAAAACGAATATCAATATGAGCTAATTGATGGTTGAGAAATTGTAGCTTAACAGCATATACGCAACTTCTCTTATTTTATGTGGTACAGAGACCATATTTTATATAGGCCAATAAAAAAATTTCAAAAATTAATGGGACAATAAAAAAATTTTCAAAAATTAACGGGCCTATAAAAAAATACAAATATTTGAAATTACTTTTTTTTTTACTTATCTTCTTTTAGATATTAGTGTGAATAAAATATTTAAAATTTGATTTTAAAATTAAAATTAGTTTTATTAGATAAGTCTTAAGAATTTATTTTATCAAAATTCAATCAATATTGTTTGAAAATTAAAATTTGAGATTTTATCTCAAGCAGGCTGAACCCTGTGTAGTTTTCGTATTCATCAACTCATTTTGTCTTTTTTTTTTTTATTATGTGTATATAGATTATTATGTTGACATTAAAAGTACTGACATTTTTCTTTCATTCCTTCAAGTAAATGGTAGGGAACTTGCCAAAAAGGTCGACTTTGCCTACAGTTTCTTTGAGAAGCAGATACCTATTGATGCTGTTTCCCAAAAGGATGAGATAATTGATACAATTGGTGTGAGCAAGGAAAAGATGAATTTCAGAAACTAGTTAATTCTACAATGAATGACATTTAGGATAAATTGGAGTATTATGGCCATAATATAATATTAGAAATATTCTAATGCAATGAGATATTATAAAAGTAGTTGTTTCCTTGAATTGTCCAGGATTATGTTTTTTTCCTCTTTATTTTCTTAAAAAAAGTATTGATATGATAAGAATTTTTATTCATGATATAAATTATAAAAGCTACTTTCACAATATCAAGACAAATTGAATGATGGGTAATAATATAATATTAAAAATATTCTAGTGCAGTAGGATATTATAAAAGTAGTTTTTTTTTCCTTGAATTGTCCTAGATTTTTTTCTCTTTATTATTTTTTCAAAAAAAAAGTACTAATATGATGTGAATTTTTATTCTTATGATATGAATTATAAAATAAATGCAAATTTATTGTTTGAGTTTGATGTAGATAATAGCAAAAATTAAATAATTGTAATGCCGCTAATATTTACTTTAATATTTTCTAAACTAAAGTAGGTTTTTAATGGGACCAATAGCAAATTTTACTCCCAAATAATTAAAAAAAAGTCCAATTTCTGTAAATTACTCTAAATTAGGAATGATTGTGACTTTTTATTATTTTTTTAATTATTTCTTAAGCGTTAACATGATATTTAACATAAGCATATTTATCATAATATTTTCTATTATGTATATATTCTTTTAAATTATACATATTCTTTTTTATTTAAATTTATAATATCAATATATTTATCATCACATTCTAATGAAATAATATTTGGAGAAAAATAATCAATAATTATTTTAGAAATAAAAAATTTAATTTGATTTAGATAGATATATAATTATTTAAAATTTTAATAAAATTTAAGTTGTATTTACTATATTTAATAAAAATGTATCATTTTAAAATTATAAATATAAAAAATATTATTTTATATAATTAAACATAAAATAATTAAAAATTTGCACAACGCACTGGTAAAATGATTGGTTTTAGGTAAGGTAGGAGAGTAAATTATAGAAAATTTTCATTCTGCCAAAAACCAAAAAAGCACTTCTCCGAAACAAAAACGCAACCTATTATTCTCCACACCCCAGGCACTCCCCTCGCTTTCATAATGCACATTTCAACCTCCATTTGGATTCCATGTTCACAGTGTTGTGCCTACCCCTTTTCTTGGCCGAAATCAACTTGAACAAGATTAAATCCCTGATTCTATCTCTCCGAAGCCAATACTTGTCACTAGTATGCAAGAGAACAAAGGAAACAGGCCATTATTTATATCATCTTGGAATTTTGGGTGTTAATTTGCTGCAATTCAGGGAGCTGTCTGAACCACCTGCATTATATTTCTTCAACGAGTCAGCTGTTCACATCTATTGTCCAGAAGTTGGAGGCACTCTCAACTTTTTTGGTAAAATCTCCTATTGGGTTAAGATATTAGTTTGAACTTCATTGAACCTAGCTGTTTCTTCTTGATATTTAATACTTTCAATTATTTCAAGTAAGGTTTCAAAATGAGTTTTAGGATTGATTTCTTAATGGTGTGATTGGGTTTCTTTCTGTTGGGTATAAATATGCTGAATGTTGGATATTTCTTTTTAGTTCGATGTCTTGTTTCAAAATTGGATTTTGGGATGAGTTTTCTGTTAAATGGACAATTTATCAATGTACATATGCTTTTTAGTGGTTGGGATAGATGTTTGGGAGTAATATTTTTGAATTTGTTGGATTGATTTGGTTGTGTCCCTAGAAAAGTCTTTCAATAAATTTATATTTGAATAATGGTGTTAAACATATATTGGCAATATTGATATAGGGGCTTCTATGTTAATTTGAAATCCTTATCCAGAATTGTATCTCGTAGATTATTTAGAAATACTACCCGAAGAAGGGAAGTTCACTTTATCTCGATTTCATATTTTGCTTGATACCATGTTGATTATGCTACATTTGTTCAAAATAAGTGTTCATATTTAGTGTGGTTAAAATAATACCATGGTTTGAATGTGGAAATCCCCATTATGTTCTTGACAAGTTTAAGCCGCATTTTATTAAATGATAAAGTTTTTTTTAACCATGATTAAAAAGGGTGCCGAGAATGGCTATGTGATAGTTTTTTTTTTTTTAGTTATTATAAGATTGTTTGGACGTGGTGAATATATATTTGGATTGTTATGTATCCTTTGAAATGTTTTATTATTTTTCAACAAGTTTTCTTTCTTTTTCCGTTTACTTGCTTGTTGATTACAATATTGAGGATTGGTTGTGTTTATGAAAATGAATATATAAAGATTTGTGTGAGTGTATATATATATATATATATATATATATATATATATATATAAATTTATTATATATAAATTAATAAAAATATTATAAATAAATAAATAATAAATATAAAATATAAATTAAATTACTAAATAATATAAATTCTAAAAAATTATAAATAATTTAATGTAATTCATTTACTATATTCACAATAATTAGCCTGGGAAAGTTTATTTGTGAAAATTTATGTATGGCCAAAAAGGGACAACATCTAAAATCGTGTCAAGTTATAATTGTTAACATTGACTCTGTAGTAATAAGATCCGTTAAGCTTTTTTGCTGATATTATTATCAATATTCGATATTGGGTCATTCATAGCATTACTATACCTTTCATATTCATTGCAAGCTAGTTATTCATCAGCACGGATTTAGCTTACTATGTATTTAGAAGCCATTGTCCAAATGAATATTTTACCAAAAGCCAACAAGGAATTCTATTAATAATTGGCCATTTTGATCATTCGAAACAACTCGATGAATTAAGTAAATCTTTTTAAGAGGCAAAGTAGTTAGAGTGTACCCTTAACTGCTTAAATAGGGAATATCCCTTAGATTATTACTAATTTATTAAAATTATTCACGTCAAATAAAATTTTTCTATAAAAATATAGTTTTTAGTAGTTAAAGGGGATCACCCCTTTTATATATATATATATATATATATATATATATATATATATATATATATATATATATATATATAGTCAAATAAAAATTTTTCTAAATTTTTTTTTTAAAAAAGGAAGATAGTTAAGGGGTACCCTTAACTACTTAAATAAAGAGATACCCCTTGAATTAATAAAAATTAATAAATCTTTTTTTTTTTTTTTATAAAACATCAATCTTTCAAGGTTAAGGGTGTACCCCTTAAACTACTCAAATAGGGGATACCCTTTTGTTTTGTTTTTTTTTTTTTGAATTCTTTTATTAAACCAAAAATCACTTAATTCATTTTTATCTTAGTAATCTTAAAGTTTTCCTTCAAGTCATCCAATAGAATAGTTTTTATAAAAATTAATGTTTAACTTTATGAAAAGTGAAATAACATAAATGGTTGGTTAGAAGGAATAGCAAGTAATAGCTCTTTTTTTTTATTTATTTAGTTTAGTTTCTGCCAAGTTAAAGACCTAGAACTTGAGTCAATCTCTAGTTGAACCTTTTTAATTGTTATGATGTTTATGTTGAGAGAAAAGATGTATGAATGAATGTGCAAGCTACGATAGTAATTTTGTGCAAGTTGTGTTTTGTTGAAAATTATGAAATATCCATTTTTTAGAGAAAACTCTGCCAGATTTTTAGTAAATTTGTAAGTAAAACATATATATTTGATTTTGTCTGTATTAAGTCTCTTTTGGTCATGTTTAATTTACAAATGATGAAATATGTATAAAAGTTAAGATTTATGGTTAATTTTTTACTGATAATGAGTTTTTGATTTTATTAAGTGGGGTACCCATTAATGGGTCAAACTCTTTAATCATTAATTGATAAATTCTTTATAACGACCCAACTAGAGGGTCATTACCAATGCTATGGATCGAGTTAGTTTAAGGCTACCAAAACCCGTAACAAGCCTAAAACCTGTTAAACAATAACTTAATTCTATATCTCACAATCCAAACATATTCCAAACAATTACACTTTAGTTTTCTCATTCATCATCAACATAAAATCGGTTCAGAATTTGAACCTTTTCATACATAAAACACTAAAGTGTAATAAGTTTATACATACATTCTCACATGAGGAGTTAGCTTAGATTTAAAACATACATAATTACAACACTTATTTTAAGGTAAAATGTCTATCAAACTTGAACACTAGCATAGTAACTATTCATTTACATATTACATGTCCACTACTCAAACAACATACATAAAAACATTCTATAGCTACTCCTGCTACTCAAGCTCCCAAAAAACTCTTCTATTCCTACACTCCTGCACCTGAGGCTTGGGGAAAGGGGTGAGCTTATACAAGCTCAATGAGTAAACTAATCAACCACATTTATTTATAACATTTATCTCATACATATGTAATGGATCATCCATATGAGTTTTTACATCACAAACATTCTACATATGATGAACTTGTCACCAGTGACTCCCCTAATCCAATATGCAAGGCTCATGTAGAGGCTTTTCAGGACTTTCGCTTAATATATCCAATATGTTCAGCTCATACAGAGGCTCCTTAGGACTTCTGCTTATAACATGACATTTGTCATGCACTAAGAGGCATCATAAAGCTCTCTCTTAGATTTTATGAATCCATAACATACATAACATAAAATGGTCATAAACATGGGGGGAGTCAGTGGGTCATCCATAACCCATCATGCACCAATAACAATTATGTAATTATGCAATATATTCATGTTTTAGATATATACATCCTAAATAAATATGACATGATACCTGAGGATGATCATGATTTAAATTTATAAGGTTTACATTTATTAAGGTTAAAATTACTTACCTCTTATAGCCTATCAACCACCTATCATAAACGGTAGCTAACCTCGAATCCTTAGCTTCCTTAATCCCTCAAATCCGATCCTATAACCATCGAAACTTAATGAGCTATTCGAAGCTTAAAAACTCTATACACATATCCAATATCTTATTCTAGACCCTTAGGAACCATAAAATCATATTTTGGAACTTTGGAATTGAAAGAGAAATAATGCTGGCGGAACCAAGTTCAGTTGTTAGAGCCTTAGACTTCAGTTGTCGAACCTTAGATCATTGGGTGCCCATTTTGGGTAGCAGCCACTACGACTACCGAAGGCTTGGACTTTGACTACCAAACCTGGAATCTCTTTAGTTTTTTTCGAGAAACTATATGCTTCAGCTGCCAAAACAATGGTCTTTGGTAGCCAAACCTGGGAATTTTCAAAATTTTCAAGTCTAAAATAGTAGAATTTCTCTTCCCAAAACCTCTAAAACATACCCTAAAGCTCCCAAGCACAATTCAAACATATAAACACCTTTCTAAGGCCTAAAACAATTTGAATTCATGCTCAAATCTCACATACAACCATTTAGAGCTAGATTTCAAGGTTTAAACAACATCAATATTTCCATAACATAAGAAATCCTTTGGTTTAACTAAGGAAACTAACCATTCTAGGTCCATAAACACTTGGACTTGACAGAAAGCAAGAACAACACTTCATTTAATAAACAAATACCCAAAATACATCAAGGAAAACATATTTTCATTCAAAAACTCAACAAACAACTCTTTTCCCAAAATTAAAAACTTAAAACCATGTAAAAGTCACATTGAAACCCAACATCTCATGCATTTAGGTATACTTGAATTCTTCTAAAATACCAAAAGAAAGAGAAACTACCTCTTTCTCTTGAAATAGATAAGAAAGTGAATTGACGATTCTAACTTTAATCCACATTCACCAAGCTTCCTTGAAAAAGAAATTAAGCTTCACCATGTGCAATAGCCAATAAAATCTGCTTGGAAAGTCTTTTGCATGTGTAATAAGTTGAGAGAGAAAAGGAGTGAGAGTTAAAGTTACTTTTGGTCAGAAAGCAATCTATTGGCTATTTATTCCCTTACTATCGAGGGATTTTTGACTACCAGTACTCATAGTTCTGGCTGTCGGAGTCCATTATGCCCAAAATAAAAAAATAAAATTGAATAGTAAAAAGGACTTTGGCTACCGGAAGTCCATCTTTCGGTTGCCAAAGTTCATTCTGCCCAAAAGCACTTAAACTTTTCTTTAGTCAAACCACAAAAACATTTTATTTTTAAATACATTTTGAAAACATCATGTATATACAAACACATGCACTTCTTACCACCACTTCGTTGTCTATAGAATTTTTTAATTCGTCAGAATATTCCATCAACGATAGAAATTCCAATGTCAGAAAATGGTGGGTGTTACATTTTTTTAATCAGGATACTAGTTAAAAGGAATGGAAAATCTTGGCCTATATTAATTTAATTTCATTTCTATAATTGCTAAAGGATGTTTAATTTTTGAATAATAAAGTGTATGGTTGCTAAATAATTGAACTAACAAAAGTGTGCATTTTTTATTATAAATATGTTTAGCAAAATTATTAAATAATAAATATGTGATTAACATGTTGATTGAATATAAAAATTAAGATTGTGGTTAATTTATGCCAATGATGAGACTTTGATCTTGTTAATTGGGGTACCCACTAATGGGTCAGACTCATTAGGCAGTAATTAACACATTCATTTTAATTGGGGTATTAGTTAAAAATGATGGAAATCTTAGCTTATATTAATTCAACTTATTTTCTATAGTTATTAAATTATGTTTAACTTATTGATAATAAAATGGACTTTGTTATTTTAATTCAATTAATGAAGATTAAGATTGTGGTTACTTAACACTGATGATAAGACTTTGATTTTGTTAAGTGGAATACCTACTAATTAATCAAACTCTTTAGGCATTAATCAACATGTTCCTTTCAATTAAAATGAATGAAAATCTTGGTCCGAGTTAATTCAATGTACTAATTATAATACTTAAGTTTAATAAAAATCAAAATTTCAAAATTTTTTATTCTAATAAAATAGCTTTCACTTTTATGGTCCCATTTTCAAAATTCATCCCTTTCAGTTTTGAGCAAAATTTAACTTTTAGCTAGCAACTCAATGTCCACTTTTATTTTTTATAAACTCATTTTTAAATTTTAGCAAATTTAGTTTTCAACAAGGAATTCTAGATCTAATTTTATTTTACTGCAAAATTACCTCTTAGGCCCTCTTTAATATATTTTTGAATTATAGTGCATTCTCATCAACATTCACCAATTGTCAAATTTGAAAGCCTCTTTTTGCATTCTTATACTTTTATATAAAAATCAAAATAAAAAAATCGGCTCTTCTTTTAAAAAAAATAAATCATAATAAAATAAAATAAAAACAAATAAAATAAATGGAGTCAAAATTCACTTTTAGGGTCACTGCACTTACTTTCATATAATAGTGAGACATTTACATGTTCCTACATCTATACATTTTATCTTTTCTGAATAAACACAAGAAACCAATATCATAATTTAAACTCCATTTTAAAATTGTTAACATTAATTTATTGTGAGCACATTATTAATCTACCCACCCTGTTTAGAGACGATTATGGGGTGTCTAACATTTTCCCTGCACATATATGGACCTCTAATCTTAGATTTTTGGATTAGTAGTAGTAAACATTTTTTAAAAAAAATTTTAAAATAAATGGTTTTCTTTAATTTTATCTCAAAATTCACTTTCCACTTTGGTGAGAATTGCTTCTTAACTGCAAAACCTTTGCAACAGCTTAGCAAATCCACTAGGAGTTTACTCACTAACCATAATTTCTTATTCAGAGGTCCAAGGGTAGATTTAATTTTGTGCTATAATAAAATAATGTTAATAATCATGAAACTTAACTTATGATATTTATTAGTCTTTTGTGTTTGATCAAAATTAATATATGTTCATCCCTAAATAAATTGCATAAATTCTTGTTATGTTTCTTGCTTTTTGGTGTTTAGTAATTATTGTTATGCAATTGTTTCTATGTTTGCTTTATGTTGTGATTGGTTATGTGCAGCTGTGATTCCCCCTAAAAGGGAAGAGGTTGGTATGTGCCTTTTCACACAGTGCACTTACACAATGTCCTAACACATTTGAGCCCTATACCTGGGCTATTTTTTTATCCTTTAGGAAATAGAAGGAAGTCATGTAGAAGTACCCTCGTTAGTATCTGTAAAGACTTTCACTCATATTGGAATTTGTTTCATTTATTATGATACCCATGAGTTTCCCTGCTAGTATCATGATGGTGAAATGAGGCTCTACTATTTACATAAGGATAATCTGGGAACCTTCTAAACCTTAGTAAATTAGCCCCGAAGTTAAAACATCACATTAATTAAAGTCATAGATATCCACATTTGAGAATAAAACCATCCTACTAGATAGCACTCTGTCAAAATTTAAGATGGTCCCATATTAGGACAAAATGGTTGTACTTTCTTTTTACCTTTGCATATCATTCATGATGAGAGGTGTGATGCACCTTAACCCTTGGTCATAATAGAGACCAACCCAAACATTGTAATATTAATAAAGGAGAATGTTTGCAAACCCTAATATCGAAGTTGGATAATAGATATCTTCCTACTTTGATAGATGTACAATTTCCCACTCCGATAATGGGGTCTGAAAAAAGTTCAATCATGAAAAATCCTCATAATTGTCATATTTGAGAAAATAAATTCTAAACAATACAAGGTCTCAAGACACCTTTTCTTTAGTCTTAATTACCTACTAATCTTGTTTTTGTATATTATGTTTTTTAACAAAAACCATCAACTGTCATTGCTTACAAAGGATAAGATTAACTCTATTATAGCATCTTTAAGTCAGTCTACTGATGAAACATCATAATGCAAGCAAAATATCCAACAATAGCAAAACTTAATTCAAGACTTAAAATCTTTGCAACCTATGGAAGGGGATGCTACTACGGAAGTCAGATCTTTGCCCCTATTAAATCATATAACAGTAAGACTGGGTAATTTGACAAGCTTAACCAAGTGCTAGGAGATGCTCTCAACTAATTTATAAGTGGATTTCAAAAAGAAGTATGGGAATATTGCATCATTGTTAAGAGATAAAGAGTAAGAAAATGCCATAAATGCCCTTTTGTCCTTATGGAACCCAACTTATGGGATTTTCTCTTTTAATGATGTAGGTAAAACCCTGACAATGGAAAAATATCAAGAGTTGCTGCAAATTCCTTATGGAGATCAGATCCATCTTCATTTGAACAATAATAAGGCAAGAACATGGTTTGCTGATATTCTATAAGTCTTTATTGAAATGGTAAGGGCTAAAGAAGTCATAAAAGGAGAATCTTACGAATGGGCATAGAGCTATATGGAAGAGATTTTTCGAAAACATCTTCAAAATGGGTTGATGGAAGCTACCACTAAAGTTTTAGCATTAGGAATTTATGGGATAGTCTTGTTTCCAGGACCCCTCGACATAATAACTTGTAATATGGTAGAATTGTTTCATGAAGTGGAGACTCGATACGTGAACCTAGTCCCAACTATTCTTGCTGAAGCATTTCTGACCCCAACTTACTACTGAGAAAATGGGAAAGAAAGCTTGAAATGTTGTACCCAATTGCTATATATATGAATGTTAAGTCATTTCTTCCCACAAGAAACTAGAGGGCTGACTTGGTATGCAAACAAGCCAGTTATAGAGAAAATGATACAAATAAATGTAAAGGAGAAAGAGGAACAACAACTGGTAGAAACCTTTCTGAAGTATGGCAGTTAAAGTTTTTATTGGACAAAATTTTGACATCTAAGTAAATCATTCATATCCAGAATCAAAGATCATCAGTTCATCATATTGATAGGGCTTACTGGGTGCACTAGTTCTTTCCCACCTTGGTGATGCGGCAGTTTGGTTGCATATAGTTCATCCCATGATCTAAGGGTTTCTCTGAGGTTCACTTCTATTATGGGGAAGAAAGCGAAAAAGAATTACAGAAATTTCACCCTTCATGGAAAAAGGTGACTTTGATGAATCACTCTCTTAAAGGATCTAGCACAACAAAAGGCTACCCCATGTGGAAGGAAAAGAGAGATAAAAGATATGATGTTCCTAACTTAACGGGCCCAAGCCCTAAGAACAGAACTCCCTAGGAATATGTCATTAGAGATTATTTTGAAGAAGCAAGAGCTAGGCAAGAAATTCACTTTCAAAAATTAACACATGAAAATCAGTAGTTGAGGGAGCAAATTAAACAGCTAGAGGCAGAAAGTGATAAATTAGTCCAAGATTACCAGCAAGCTATGAAGAATGAAAGGAAGAGGTTTAGAGAAGAAATGTGGGCAACCAAGATAGAATACAAAGAAAGTAAATTCCAATGGAAAAGGGAGAAATTAGTGTTTCGAGGGAAAATAAAAGAGGTTGGGTCATAGATTAATAGGTTCTAAGAAAAGCTTAATCGTCAAAGGGGGTTAGTCGATAAATATAAGCATGAGCTATTTATGAAACGGATTGAATATGATGGACATGATCTATTTATGAAACAGATTGAATATGATGGACAATGTCAGTTGATTGATGACATTCTGAAAGAGTGTTCTAAAGAGAAAGCTGAAATGAGCATCATGCCAATCTCTATCTAGAACTAAAGGAAAATGTAGATAGATTAGAAATGATGGCTGCATAGGGTAAGCAAGAATTGTTGCTAGAATTGGAATATGCCCTACAAACATTCAATCTGGCAAGGCAAGAGGAGAGGTTGTATGAATATTTGAAGAAGTACCACAGCATCCTATAGAGTCTCCCAAAGCCTAGACATTAGTGGATTTTTTTTTTTTCAAAAGTTTTATAAAAATATATGATCATGTAAATGAATAATGCTAGATATTAATACAATGAAAGGGATTTGGATATATGTTTTCATGTCTTAAGTTATTATAATTAATAAAAAGCAAAACTCTCATGGGATTTATCCCCGCCTGGATTAGGTGAAAAGTCATGTGCATTTCATGATCAATTTTCATGGACACGTAAATGACCTTTGTCATTCATGGTTTGATTATTGGATGATGACATTGTGTTGATGATTCAAATCACCCTTTGCAGATTGCATCCTTTTACCAAAATAAATAAAAAAATCAAAATATTAAAATAAAATAATAAATTGAACTAACGCAGGCGAAATAATAAATTGAACCAATGCATGTATGCTTTTAATAGGATAGCTCTCAATATTGCTAGACTTAAAGCAAATCTGGTAAAATAGTCTAGCACCCAATTAAGAATTTACTTAACCCACACTCGGGTAAGAAGAGCATGGATGGAAGAGCAGGAGCAAGCCTAAAATTTACACCGAAGCAAGCCTAAAATTTACAAGGACAAATCTCTAAATTAAAAGAGAAAGTTTCTGAATTGATGATAATGATGAGAGAAATTACTCATAATAAAGAAATAGTAATTCCTCCTCTAAATACTTCTATAAGCACCCTATCAACAATGATAAGGGATTCAAGTACTAATCAGTCTAATGACTTGGCCTCAACATCCTTTCCTTTTCAGCCGCTAATCCAAGTCAAGTTAACAATGATCAGACTGTTGCTACCAATACCCAAACCACCCTAAATAATCCAATGCCTTAAGTAAATGATTCATTTTTCCCAATCATGTCTCAACTAATCAATTTATCCTATAATCAAACTTTTCCACATACTGAATATTATACCCCAGCCTCTAATCCAATAATCATGCCTCTTTCATCAACTCCATAACTCAATAGGTCACATCACTTAGCGGCAGGAGAAATGATGTATGGGTCATCCACAATAGATAAAGGTAAGGACAAAATAGAAAATGAAAGTCTTTCATCTCTTGAAGAACGTCTAAGAGCTATTGAGGGTTTAAACATGTATGATTCAATTGATGCGGCATCTCTACAACTGGTTCCAAATGTAGTTATTCCAAAGAAATTCAAGGTCCTTGACTTTGATAAATAAAATAAAACCTCAGATATATAGCCAAATGTCTGAACTTACAAAGGATGACAAGTTGTTGATACACATTTTCCATGAAGGGCTCACTGAACCAGCCTTGCAATGGTATGTTCAGTTAGACAAGAGTAAACTTCACTCTTGGAAGGACCTAGCAAATGCTTTTCTAAATTAGTGTAAGTTTAACTATAATGTAGCCCCAACAAGAAGGGACCTTTAGAATCTCTTACAGAAGGAAGCTGAGAGTTTCAAAGAATATGCTTAGACATGGAGAAGGCAGCAAAAGTTTATCCACCAGTGACTAATCATGAGTTATGCTCCCTATTTATTGAAACTTTGAAAGCACCATATTTTAATCTAATGATTGGGAACACTTTGTACAGTTTTGCAAACATTATCCAAACTGGTGAAAGGATTGGGCCAATCTAAGGTTAGGAAGATTACAAGACATTGGAGTAGATAACATGAAAAAGGCATCTAGCTTTGGCAGAAAGAACGAAGACCAAGGGGAAGTGCATTCAGTTGCTTCCTAAAATTTTGAACCATGCTCCTCCTTAGTCAAATTTCAACCACGTTTCCCTAACTAAAGCCCAAAAGTCACTCCACAAAGCTCAATGATATCCAGTATTCCCCAATACCACCACCAACAACCATGCCAACCACATCCTTATCACCAATAAATACCACAACAACAAAATGTGTATGCCCCATGATCCTCGAGGCCATCCAATTCATTTGTCTGATCACCAGCCCCGCAAATTGCTTAAGTTGATCCTAGACCATTTAGAAATCCTGACCCACCTCTACCCATTCCATTAGGAGAAATTTATTATTATTTGTTAAGCATCAATCAAATCACTCCTATCCCTTTGGATCCAGTGCAACCCCCTTATCGACGATGGTATGATCCAAAAGCTCGTTATGAATACGATGGAGGAGGAACTAGCTACTCTATTAAGAACTTTACAGCTTTGAAGAATAGAGTACATGCTCTCATTAAGAATGGGTGGTTGGAGATAGAAAGAGGTGGCGTAGCTCCTAATGTGGTAATAAATCCATTGCCAAACCACAATGCAGGGAGGGGAGGCAATGTAAACATGGTGGAGTCTATGGATGATGATTTAATTCCTAAAGTTGAATAATTAAGTCCTTTTTTGGAAGAGATTTTTGAATTTGCAATGAATAAGTAGTATCTAATCTTTAAAATGTTAAAGCCTAAAGGTGGCCAGTCAAGGTTAGGCTATGCTTACCATGGAGGTGTAGAGGATTATGGAGAGTAAGTTGTGAAGAATTTAAGAGCAAAGTTTCAAAGTTGTTGATGTTCAAATTATTAAAATGCCAAAGGAAATTGAAAGTAAAGGAAGGAGAAGAAGTGAATTCAACTGAATGTAATGAAGGCAATCTAAGTTTCACTCCTAGTCCTAGAATTGTGTTTTCTATTCCTAGTTCTCTCGAGAGTTGTCATTAGAGCACCTTCATAAATCTCTATGACCTACACCCACACTGTACTATGGAATTATAATTTCCAAGTGTTTACCCAAGATGGTTTGAGCAATTCCTCTGTTCCTACCCTGAATCATACTTACACTTGACCAATTATCACACTAAGGCCATACTTCCCTTCCCCTTTTGACTTCAAAATTACATTCATAGGACCATCATGTCCTGTAAGTAGCACAACTCTCCCAAACTAGCAAGTACTTGAGCTCAAACCTGACCTAACACTCCAACCGTCTTGACCTATCATTCTTTATGGTTAGCAGGACTAAGTCAAAGGCACAATGACTAAAGCTACTACTCTTGGGGCCTTGTCTAAAGTCAAGAAACGCTTTAGCCAAATTATAGTGCTATTCAAGCCAAAACGAAGCTAATAGCCTTCTAAATTGAAACGTTCAAAGGTTAAAAGATCTAATATGCAGAAACTCTTATTGCAGACAAAAAAAGATTATCAAATTCAGAAGCTTTGTATCAAAACCTATACTCAAAAACTATAAGTAATTGCAGCCTATGATTTTCAAGGTTTCAAGAAACATAAAAGTGGGAAAAACTGCATCATATGTAAGATGGTTGACAGATATCAAATGAAGACTTTTGACGGAGAAGGTAGAAAGAGAAGGAGATGGTTGGCTGTAGCTACAAGCAACATTATGGGGATTATTGAACTCTAATTGCAACTTAAACTGCATATGAAATTCTTACTTCCCAAAAGAGAACACAAGATGAAAGCTTGTTGTTTTCATGAAATGGAATTGAAACTTCCTAGTTTTCTGATCGTGCTCATTAAAATTGGCAAGAAAATCACATATAGCTTCAGCAACATCCTCCTCGGTTCTATGTCTATAGCACCGTAGTTGAGATTGTGATCCAATTTGTTAATGAATTTTTTTTAGTCAAAAGATGCATATAATGAACATAGACTTAAGATTTTAGCCATATTTTATAGTACTAATAAGGCATTTGAGAAATCTGTTATCTAAGCAAATGCCATTTGACATTGTCATTGAAAATTGAGTTAATTGTCAATATATTCTTATTGAATTCTTAGAAAAGTAAATTGAATTAGTTATTGTAAATATTGAACAAATGACCAAATCTACACTTATTTTACAATAACATTAGTTTTAATTTTTTTAATTATCTATAGAAATTTAATTACTAGACACACCTATTACATTAAAAAAAAACTATTTTGAAAAATTTTAAATTTATTTATTTTATTGTATTTTTTAAAATTATTCTCTCTATAAAATAGATGTTTAATATTTAAATTTTAGATGAAAAGTTTGGCTTGTTTATATTATTTGTAATTATAATATAATATTAAAAGTACCAAACATAAGAATAAGTTATAATTTAATTATATTAAAATAATTTTAGATAATGCAAACTCGTAAACAATATTGGAATAAAAAAAATCAAATTCTAGTAAATTATAATATAAAGTAAACTCATTACATGTTTATAATGTAAATTAAGAATAAGATTATAATGGGATTTTTAATACAAGTGGAATTATTTTTAGAATAGGATTGAAATTTTAATTTATATTATTAATATTAATGAATTTTTGTAAGGTTATTTTTGTCCATTGTTGTGCTTGAAAACAAAAGAGGCACAACAGAGTGAAAGATAAAAAAAAACAAATAAGAAAAAATTTATTATGAGACTAATTGGATATATATATATATATAACTCATAAACTAGAAAATGCTAAAAATAAGCTAAAAATATTCTACACATATATCAAAAAATTCTCTTTTAAAGCAACTACTTTATTCAAAAAATTCAAAGACTTAGACTTCAAAAATTGCAACAACTCAATCCAGCAAATCAATCCATATTAGTAAATAGATCAACAACTGAGACATCTTCTTAACTCCTCCTTGGATCAGATGCTGCACATCACCAACTTTATTTCATAGAATTTTTTGAATCTAGCTATGTGACTTTGTGCTTTGCTCATAATATCTACAACTTCCATATTTTAAAGGCATTATTATAGTATCATGGCATTAGTTATATTATCAGGGCATATTTTATAATCATTGGCATAGAACATATTTTATTGTCATAAATATTTATAGTGTGCTTTAGAAAAACTCTTCCTCCTCCTGTGTTTGATTCACTGTAGCTTTGGCTTCTACATCTTGTTATTGAGTTTTGCATGCCCTCTACATGTGACCCATTTAACAACATTTGTTGCAAATATGCCCCCACAAACACTTGTAATGTGGATGATTTGTCTTCTTACAGTGAGGACAAGATGGATGATATCCACCCTTGTTATCTGGCATGTTTTTCATTTTTATTAGAGACTTTGCTAGAAGAGCACCTTCTACAGAGTCTCCTTCCCTCATAAACTTCCTTCGTTCAAATGCCTGCAATGCATTTATATTGCCAAGGTGATACTTGACAAATCATTAGAATTTTCCAAGGAAGATATTGTGATTTCATACCTTTCAGGCAATGTAATAATAATAATTTTCTCAACTATTCTTTCATCAGAAAATTCTTTACCAAGAAGTCTCACCTTGTCCACAATGCTCAACAGCTTGTCAACATATTACTTGATGGTTTCTAACTCTTTCATTTTCTGCATTTCAAATTCTCACAATAAATTTATTGTTCGCATGTACTTTACCCTCTCATTGCCTTGGTATTCATTTCTGAGGTACTCCTAAATTTCTCCTCTAGACTCTAATTGCATGATCCTGGTGAGGATTAAGGGTGAGATAGCAGAAAATATGCATGCTTTGGCTCTAGATTTCCTTGTCTTTTTTCTCCTTATGAGTTTTAATTTAAGTAATTATAAGATTTGCTTCAAGTGGAGGAATTTCAAATTTTTCTTCTACAACCTCCAAAGGTCCAATGCCTCTAGATGAACTGTCATTTGAATTGCCCAAGCTTGATAATTTGTTCCATTAAACTTAGGTGGAACAATTGATGTGAAATTTTGTTGTCCCTCCATCTCTGAGATTTTTTTTGTGTGTATATTTATTTGTTTTTTATGAGTTATAGGCTATGAGTTATTCTTTTCTCACATAGATCCCACAAAAAGGATGGTTCTGATACCAATTATTGGTGTTTGAAAACAAAAGAGGCACAGCATAGTGAAAGATGAACAACAAATAAAAAAAATTTATTATGAGACTAATTGGGCACGTCTTTATTAAATGTAAAAAGCAATATATATACAACTTATAAACTGAAAAAATGCTAAAAATAGGCTAAAAATATTCTGCACATATATCAAAAAGTCCTATTTTAAAGCAACTACTTTATTCAAAAACATTCAAAGACTTAGACTTTTCAAAAAATAATAATAACTCAATCTAGCAAAATCATTCTATATTAGTAAATAGATCAGCAACTATGACATCTTCTTAATATCCCTTCATTCACACTATAATCCATTACAAGTTCATGGCTACCTCTTCCAATAGTACTTTCTTCCAAGATTGAAATGCACCAACATTTATTGTTTTCTTGTTATCGCTTTTTGTTTGTTCTTTTGGATATAAATAGGCGAATGCGCCACAAACAGTACTCATAGCAAAGAGTGAGCAACTATACTTTTGGAGAAAAAAAAAAAAAAGAAAAAAAGCCTTTCTTTGTCGCTATAAAAGAAAAGCCAAACTGATTTAAAAACATACCCACAATTCCCTCGTTTCTTTCTTTTTCTCTGCCCACTTCCATATCCATGCTCCTTCTCACTTTGCACTCTTCCATACACATTGTTTGCAATCTAAAGAAATAAAAGTTCACACCCTTTTGTTGTTTACTTACTTTCTTTCTCTTTTTTTTTTTTTTTGTTTTGTTTCCTTTCTTTTGAAGTGTATCCAAGTTGTCTGAATATAATGTCCAACTATTCAGAGTCCCAATTACAACCCTCTTACTGTCAAAAACCAGAAATGATTATGGCGCTTTTAAAAATGTATCAACTTTGCTCTTTCTTCTTTTTTTTGTTTTCTATTATTTTTTATTGTTTTATTTTCGCGCTACAATAGTTGATACTGATTTATTCTATTTTAGGATGCAAAACCTTTTTTCTTCTTGAAATTTTATTTGTATAATTTATATCATTTGTATTATTCTTTATATCCTTCAATTTTCTGTATTCAAAGATTATATTTTTTTTCTCATTTTTCTATGAACATTTATATATAAAGTAGAGATTTGAGTATTTTGTTTTTCAAGTTTTGATTAATATTTGAGAATAATCTGATATTGGAATTTTATGGCTAGCATTTATTTTTTCTATTATGTTTGAGATTGTGAATTGCTTTGCCTATGAATTAGGAGAGATGAAAGACAGGACTGCATGGCTTACTAAACATGAATCACTTCCTATTTATTAAAAAAAGAAAAGAAAGAATTTTGTGGTATGAAAAAACAAATATCAACATGAGCTAATTGGTGGTTGAGAAATTGTCAAGCTTAACAGGTATGTACATATATTTGCACTTCTCTTAACAGTTATGTATTTTACATGTACTTGAGTATAAGGTGCAAAATGGATGCACTATTTTCTTGCACCACTACTCCTCAATAGTTTCTCTTGGTTGTTGTTATATATTTGTTCAAGAAGATGTTATGAAAATTCATGCATGCCATTGTTGATAATGCTAAATAAATAAGGTTTTCTTGGTCATTTACTCAATATCTAAACAGAGGCAATTTTAATCCAATTCTGTGGGACATATGTATTTATTTCCTATTAGAGACATAAGATAATATAAATTTCAAAAGAAATAGGAATATCTCTTAAACATTCAGAAAGATGACAGTTAAATGATTAGTATACTATCAAACTCGAAAATGTTTTGGGGTAGCTAATTTAAACTTTTAATTAGGATATAAAACCATTGTCTCTCAATAGTTGATTATCTTCAGTGTTCCAAGTAGTGCTAATTTAAATTTTAATTAATGTTGAAAGGAACTTTAGGATTTTTGTGATCCCCTTTTGATGGCATGGAGATCTTCAAATTAATAGCTATGCTCTCTCTTATTGAGTAACCATCACATATTTTCAAATTATTCCAATAAGTATTTTTTACATTTTTTTTATACTCCAAAAGAGAATTGTGAAGATATGGCACCATTCTTATGGCACTCTATTGGTACTATCAATGCACTAATAATGATACAAAATATTTTTTTGTAAACATTGAATGTTTTTCTAATATATATACATTCATTTAATTTCCTACTATACTACTGATTATTTTAGGAAATAATTTCAGTATATGAAATAATTTCAGTGTACCAATCACTATCTTCTCCATTCCTTATAGACTATGTATAAGGTCGAATTGGCAATGCAATTGTTGTACTTGAAGTTACTGTTTTATCTCAACTTTCTTTTAATTTTATTTTTTTTTTCTCTTAGTTGATTGAAAGCTTGCTTAAATGACATAGTCCTAATTGTGATATAACCACAATTATGATTCAACTATTATTGTAGTGTATCAAATGTGAACCTTAGGGATAACTAGGATTTCAGATATCTTTGTGTTTATTTCCTCTTGGTGAAGAATTAGTTGAACAGGGCATATCATATCACTCAGTAGCACTATTATTATCAAGGTAGGGAAATTTTCATTAATGAGATTTGAATATTCACCACAAGGCTAAGACTTTTTTTATTGTTATTGTTTAGTTTGAGTACTAAAAAGTTGCTAACAAAATTTTCTGGGCTTGTCCTCTTAGTGTTTCCTTAGTGGAGAATTTGATAGAGCATATCATAATTTATCCATTCTGCCTTTATTGTCATGGTTTAATATGAAATCCAAATATTTATAACAACATTCAGGCTACCATTCATTTACTTTGCTAATATATATGATTATGACACTACAATTTTGTCACAACCTTAATTAAGAATCTGGTCAATTGAGTTATCTAAGTGTTTACTTTTGTTGGAAAATGGAGACTTAAAACATATATTCAAGAACAAAAAATGGAAGCATAATTTTTGCAGAAAGCATGATTTAGAAAAGAGTATGAGAGCTGGATTTTTCTAATAAAAGAACACAATAAAGTGCTTTGAACATTAACATATCAAAAAATAAGTAAAAGTTGGAGAGAACATAAAAATATAAACTTCATTACTTATAAAAAACGGATGCAAATAGAATTCTCTCATTTTCTTTTTCATTTTTTCTTCGTTTTTAGACTTCTTTCCAGCACACATCTCTTTTCTCCACTGCACAACACTCCCCTTTTTATAGGCAAAGGGAAGTGTTCTTCAAGTTAATAAATCCACACCAAATATAAGACAAATTTCTTAAATTTAAGGCTATAAATGTGGAGAATCACTCCTTTTTAACAAAACACTTCACATCAAGAAATTTGTTGTAGTAACAATATCTCAACTTCCAACACTCCTTGAGAATTTTACTACAAAATTGATGCATGACTCCTTCAAACATCTTCAACATAGAAAGAAAAACTTCTTAAATGAAACTTGTGGACTTTCATCAATAAATTTTTTTTTTCTTTTGACAATTTTTAGACTTGCTAAGATCTCTTCCAATAATTTCTATAGTTTATAGACATGAAAGTCCCTTCAAACAAGTTTTAATTTCTACAGTTTAGAGACTTGGGGGTCTCTTCAATAAAGTAATTTTACAATTTATGGACTTGTTGGTCCCTTCAAGCAAAGTTCTAATAGTCTTAGGACACGCTTAAGCTCTTTTCAACAAATGTTAGTAGTTTTAGGACATGTTTGGGTCCTCTTCAATAAATTTCTTCATTAATTTAAGGACATAGAAATTTTATAACCCCTTCAAGGTAGATGTAAATGGAGAAGAAAACATGCTTGATAAAAAACATATTTCACTTAATTAAAAAAAAAAAAACTAAAACAAAAATAACTTGAAATAGGCCCCTTAAAGATCATTTAGGCTTTGATAACATATTAGAAAATGGAGGCTTAAAACATATACTCAAGAACATAAAATGGAAGCATAAATTCTGCAGAAAACATGATTTAAAACAGAGTAGGAGAGCTAGATTTTTCTAACAAAAGAACACAATAAAATAATTTGAACATTAACATATTAAAAGATAAGAGAAAGTTGGAGAAAAGAACACAAAAATATAAACTTTATTACTTAAAAATAGTAGACACAAATAGAAATTTCTCTCATTTTCTTTTTCTTTTTTTCTTCATTTTTAGACTTCTTTCCAACACATACCTCTTTTTCTCCACTGCACAACACTTTCCTTTTTATAGGCAAAGAGAAGCCTTCTCCAAGTCAATAAATCCACAACAAATGCAAGACAAATTTCCTAAATTTAAGGCTATAAATGTGGAGAATCACTCCTTTTTAACAAAACACTTCACACTAAAAAATTTGTTATAGCAAAAATATCTCAACTTCCAACACTCCTCCTTGAGTTTTTTGCTGCAAAAATAATGCAAGGCTTATTCAACATCTTCACCATGGAGAGAAAAACTCCTATCTAAATGAAACTTGTGGACTTTCAACAATAAATTTTTTCTTTTGGCAGTTTTTAGACTTTTTAAGGTTTCTTCCAATAATTTCTACAGTTTATGGAAATAAAGGAGTGGATTATCCTTCAATTTTATGTAAATGGAGGAGAAAACATGCTTGATAAAAAATACATACTTCATTTAAACAAAAACAACTTGAAATAGGCTTCTCAAAAATCATTTGGGCTTTGATACCATATTGGAAAATGAAGGCTTAAAACATATATTCAATAACAAAAAATTGAAGCATAAAATCTGCAGAAAACATAATTTAAAATAGAGTAGGAAATGTGGATTTTTCTAACAAAAAAACTCAATAAAGTGCTTTGAACATTCACATATCAAAAAATAAGTAAAAGTTGAAGAGAATAATGCAAAAATTAAACTTCATTACTTAAAAATGGGGGAAACAAATAGAAAATTCTCTCATTTTCTTCTTCTTTTTTAATTCATTTCAGACTTCTCTTGAGCACACACGTCTTTTTTCCACTGCACAACACTCTCTTTTTTATAGCCAATGGGAAGCATTCACCAAGTCAATTAATCGACACTAAATACAAGACAAATTTCCTAAATATAAGACTACAAATATGGAGAATCACTTCTTTTTAACAAAACACTTCACATCAAGAAATTTGCTATAACAAAACACTTCCTTGAGTTTTTTGCTGCAAAATTGATGTATGGCTCCATCAAACATTTTCACCATAGAAAGAAAAACTCCTCCTTAAATGAAACTCATGGACTTTCAACAATAATTTTTTTTTTTTGGTAGTTTTTAGACTTGTTGAGGTCTCTTCCAATAATTTCTATAGTTTATGGACATAAAGGTCCCTTCAAACAAGTTTTAATTTCTGTAGTTTAGAGACTTGTAGGTCTCTTCAACAAAGTAATTCTACAATTTAAGGGCTTGCTGGTCTCTTCAACAAAGTAATTCTATAATTTAAGGGCTTGCTGGTCCCTTTAAGCAAAGTTTTAATAGTTTTAGGACATGCTTAGGTCCTCTTCAACAAATGTCAGCAGTTGGCTTGTGTCCTCTTCAATAAATTTCTTCATTAGTTTAAAGACATTAAGGTTTGAAATTTTATCACCCCTTAAAGTGGATGTAAATGAAGGAGAAAACAAGCTTGATAAAAAACATACTTTACTTAAACAAAAACAACTTGAAATAGGCCCCTCAAAGATTATTTGAGCTATGATACCATGTTGGAAAATAGAGGCTTAAAACATATATTCAAGAACAAAAAATGAAAGCATAAAATCTATAGAAAACATGATTCAAAACAGAGTAGGAGAGCTAGATTTTTCTGACAAGAAAACACAACAAAGTGCTTTGAACATTAACATATCAAAAGATAAGTGAAAGTTGAAAAGAACACAAAAATATAAACTTCATTACCTAAAAATAGGGGATACAAATAGAAAATTCTCTCATTTTCTTTTTCTTTTTTTTTTTCTTCATTTTCAAACTTCTCTCCAGCACATACAACTCTTTTCTCCACTGCATAACACTTTCCATTTTATAGGCAAAGAGAAGCCTTCTTCAAGTCAATAAATCCACACCAAATACAGGATAAATTTCCTAAATTTAAGGTTGCAAATGTGGAGAATCACTTCTTTTTAATAAAACACTTCACATCAAGAAATTCGCTGCAGCAAAAATGTCTCTACCTCCAACAACTTTTTCATGAACAATGAGCAATCATATGTTTAATTCACTGTTTTTCTTGTAAAAAAATAAAGTGTGCACATGTTCTTGAATCATTCATTGTGCTCCTATAGATAAGTTGTCCCTTTTTTAAATTAAAAAATGCAAAATATATATTCAAACACTTCTACATGTTGGAGCTGCGTGGATGAAGTGGAGGTGCTTGTAAAGTGTGATTCAATTTAAGAAATTAATAAAGGGTCTCTTAAGTTTACTTGTGCATCATTATTTAATGTTTCCTCTTTCTCTTTATGGCTAGGGTTGTATTGTTTTTTTTAAGTATGAGAACATCTTGTTCACTTCAACAATGTAAACTTTTTTCTTTATTATTATTATTATTATTCACAGGATTTAGCAGAACATCCTGAAACAAATATATTCGTTTTTCTCACATATTATATTAGTTTATCATAGTGAAATCAATTTATAGAATCCTAAGGGTAATTTGTCATAAAGTCTGATCTCTCTGAGTTACTTGGATAATTTGAACTTAAGGGAAAGTGTTTTCTGAAATAGTTTCCTCACTTCAAAATTTGAAGTTTACAATTTGCATGATTTCTTTTGCTTTTGGAGAAAATATTTTAATAAATTCTCTATTAGGTTTGATAGATAATTAGTTTTCCCTCCTGCACTGAACTTGACATTTTTCCCGGTGAGACTTATGGCCCTGTTCTCTAGCATTTATTTACAATTTGAATGCTTCTTTTTACCGATATTTTGGGTAAGTAAAGAACTTATAATTAAATTTTTATCTTTTTTCAGCTCAAATACCCTTATATCTCCAGCCCCTTCTTATCAGCCCAAGAAGTGATAGGCCTTATGAGTTTTAATTTAAGAGTTACCGGCTTAGCGATTATTGGTACACTAGTGAAGGTACTCTTTATTGTTCATCTTCATATGTTGTTTATGGTACAGGGCTGCCATCATTTTTTAACTTTATACTTGCTACTCTCTCTGTTAAAAGATTATATAGATAAACCTACATTCTAAATGAAACTTAACAATTTGTGAAAGCCAATTGAAACTCTTAGAATTGACAGTAAAATGCACAGAACTAGGGGAAATTTAATTAATAGCCTTTTAGGAATCATTTACTGTTGCTTCTACCAAAATTGAGTGAAAAGTTACATTTTTAGTCCTTTTTGTGCAGGTTGATGATGCACAGGTTATACTCTTTATTCTCAATGATATTGAACTAATTCCTAATTTCCTATACTGCATGGAGATTGGCACTGAATTGTCAAAAACAGTGAGTACTTTCACTTTGAATATTCAATCACACTTTCGCATAGTTTCCATGTTGCATACATTCATGCTGTTATCTTAGGATTTATTGTGGCGCCTACACAACCGACTGCGTTTGTTTTGAGGGTAATGATGATTAAAAGTCATTATGTTTGGTGTGCCATGGTCAACGTTTAACTCAATTAACCACTCACCTCATTTACCCCGAAATTTGTTAACCTAGGAGGGTGAGGTAATGGCCAAAAACTTCATATACCAAACATGGTTAGTAACGTTAAGTTACACTTGTAACTATTAATCCTTGTTCCATTCACCTCTACTAAACGCACATGCAAGGAATACTATCCCTGAATTTATGCATTTGGCTATACAGGTAGCCACATTTATAGTTCACAGAATCCTATTAAATGAAGATGGCCTAAGGTTTTGCTGTGATCTAGCGCGCCGAAGTTTTCAAATAATGCGTGGATTAGGATACATGATTGCAAAGCTTGCTAAAGCTTATGGAACGGTTGAAGAATATGCCTTGAAGTAGCTGCTAAAGCAGATTATTTTGCGCTATCATAGGTTATCGGAAAATCCAAGGTTTGCTGAATACTTTTGCACTTCAAATATTTATTTGCATTTTTAGTGTATTTATATGTTAGTGTAAAATTGAATGCAGGGCATGTGATGAACTTGGATGTTGGCTTTCCATGTAGTTAAGAGATCCATCCTTCACTTGTATACTTCTGTAAGTTTTAAGGCTTTGCTTACTTTAATGTGTGGGAGAGGTTTACAATTAACTACTGTAAATGAATAATAATCACTTGAGCAAATATATGCAAATTTGTGCATTGCTTTTTTCCCCCTAAAAGGTGCTCAAAATTAATGAGATCTCAAGCTGTTGCCTTCTACTGCATGAGAACACATTTTATCATTTTTGTAAAGCTCAAGCAATTCTCTGTTAAACTTCAATTGATTCATGTGGATTATCCTTTACAGAATGATGAAACAACAATCCAGGGCCTACTTCAAAATGTGGATTTTCCTTCACTCGGGCAGTTGGGCAGACAAAGTACAGTCCAAGGTATCAAGAGAGATTACAGATGCATACATTGCATAGACGATACACTATAGCTGTAGTGTTTAGCAATTAATGTACATTCTAATCAGAAGAGTTAGCAAAATCTTTTAGGGGGTCAAAAATATGATAAGGGAAAGAAAAATAAAGTGAAATTAAAAATTCTGAACTGGTATTCAAGTACATAATTACAGGGGATTTTTTTTACTGCTTAGGAATATCCATGTAGAGAGTGTGTTAAAATTGAATTGTAAATTGTAATAGTATACTCAACTCAACTAAGCCTTTATCCCAAAAATTTAGATCTCCACTCTAAACGATTTTGGTTTAAATCCTTAGAAATTTATAATGCTTTTAGATCATGTTGTACTATTTTCCTTCAAGTCAGTTTAGGTCTACCCCTTCTTTTCTTTCTATCCTCTAACCTAATGTTCTCTACTTGTTTAACTGGAACCTCCGTATATCTACACTTCACATGACCAAACCACCTCAATCTTCCTTCTCTCAACTTATCCTCAATTTACACCACCCATATCTTTTATTTAATACTCTCATTACGGATTTTATCTAATATAGTATGACCACTCATCCACCTTAACATTCTTATCTCCGCAACTTTTATCTTAGACACATACGACTCGTTCAGTGCCCAACACTCACTACCATATAACACGGCCGGTCGTATGACTTTACGGTAAAATTTTACTTCAATTTATTAGGAATCTTGCAATCACATAAAATTCTCGCGGCACATCTACACTTCAACCATTCGGCTTTAATCTAATTACTAACATCCTCTTCACATCCTCCATCTACTTGAAGAATTAAGCCGAGATACTATAATAGTATATTTCAGATTTTTTTTTAATTGATTTTTTTTAATCAGTTATTTTTATGTCATTAAAATATACATTAATGATAATAAAATGATTTTAATATTTTAAAAATATATATTATTAAGGTTTGATCGTTGTTTATTAATTTTGGATGGTCAAGAAAAAATAACTAAAAATTAATAATCAAATATTATATATAATAATAATAATAACTTTTTATGAAGTTGGGGGCAAAAGGGCCTCCGCCACTGATTCTAATACATAACATTAAAGAGTAGGTTTTTTGTAAGCTAAGCTACTGCAACCTCTTTTCAACATTGATACCCGGTAAGCTAAGTCTGAGGAGTTAGATTAACAGTAGGATGTAGATTCAACTTGATACCTTTTCCGAAGCGAGCAGAAAATTTGCCTAATATGTGGACTTCGCCAATGTTCATTTTTATGCTTGCTCAACTTTCTGATAGCATATTTGCTGGAGTCTGCACTAATACAATGTGAAAGTAAAAGAAATTAATTTATTTAGAAGAGGAAAAAAGGGAATTAATCTTTATCAGTAAACGAAAAATTGCTTGCGAGCATAAAGGCGAGATCTGTGCATATGTGACATCAACATCTCAGCATAATCAGCTTTTGACTTTGAATTTTCATTAGAAAATTTTTCAACTTCTTCAGCACTTCCTTCTCCTGTTCCATTTGTGCTGTTCATCCTGAAACATGCAACTAAGCATATGAGAATTTCCAACTTAAAACTACAGGCTGCAACCAAAATCATTTCCAATAATAACTTTTTTAGTTAATGTGACACTTATAGAAGAAAAAATTAGTCCTAGACGCTTCAGAAGTCCAAAATATTTTATGGAGAAACAGATGCAAAATATGTATGTATTCTACAGACTAGAAAATTTTTGCCCATTAATTCCACTATTTTACTTTAGAAACAAATAGGTAGTCCATGGTGTGCCCAGGTATCATGAAAGATGCCATTCAGAACGGGGATGAAACATACAAAATTGGAAAACCTGTGGTGAATGGAAAAGGCCTAATGGCAAAAGCCAAAAAAAATAAAAGGAACTCCATCCATGCTTTCTTCAATCGTGGCATGACCTTTTAATTGACACCTGAACTAAAGGATTGACAACAATTGTGGTACAAAATGAGTTGGCTTCAAACGTGACTTAGATAAGCAATCATGAAACCAATGCATATGAGATGTTATCTTTTATCTGTCTCATCTGTAGAAGACTGCTGAGCTGGATTAAAATAGGTGGCTTGTCATATAAGTTATCCCACAGCTGTTGTAACTTATTTTTTCTCTTTTCTCTTTTACTTTCACATGCGCAGCATGTGTGCTAGACTTGTATATAAAGACACAGACTCTGTATTCTGTTTCTTAGAGGAGAATAGCAGTTACCATTTTTCTCAATTCTTTCTAAGCAAGTTTGTTCATGGTATCAGAGCAGGTTCAATTCTAGGGTTTGTTTCTTTGAGCAAATCTAAAGAAGCTGGAAGATTGAGTTGAGGAAATGGATGAAGAAGTTGTTAATCGAGATCGAAATTCTGCGACGGTAGAATGCGAAGCTACTTGGAATCAGGGTAGCGAAGATCCAATGAGTTTGCTAGGGTCCAACCATCCAGGTATGATTCTAGTTTCGGCACCTCTGATAGGGAGTAATTTTCGATCTTGGTGTCGTGCTATGAAAATAGCATTGGGAGCCAAACAGAAGTTAGGGTTTGTGGATGGTTCTATTCTGGAACCAGAAGAGGGATCTGAGGGTTATGAGAAGTGGAAACGATGTGACTACATGGTTACATCCTGGATCTTGAACTCTATGTCTAAGGAGTTGGTAGAGGCATTCATATACACTGCTTCAGCTAGGGAATTGTGGAATGAAATAGCTGAGAGGTATGGAGAGAATAATGGACCTTTGATTTACCAGATTCAAAGGAAAATAAGTTCAATTAGTCAAGGAAATGGATCAGTGGCTGAATATTTTACAAGATTAAAAAAGCTTTGGGATGAGCTTGCGTCGATTGAGTGCTTGACTGCATGTAGTTGTGGTGCTGCAAAAGAACTTGCGGATATAACTGATAGGAACAAATTGATGCAGTTTCTCATGGGACTTGATGAGAGTTTTGAACAGGCAAGGAATCAGATTTTGTTGACAGATCCTCTTCCATCAATAAACAAGGCTTACTCGACGGTTATAAAGTTTGAAGCTCACAAACAAATTGCATCTAATTTTTCTGAATTAACTGGTGAGGTGGCTTTGTTTTCTAAGGGGCAAGGTATTAAGAAAGAACAGAAGAAATATGATCCTAAGAAGGGACATTGCAATTACTGCAATATGGATGGGCATATAAGGGAGAATTGTTTCAAATTGGTTGGATATCCAGATTGGTGGAAGTCTAGGAATAAGAATCAACCTAGACAATATAAATCTACTGCAGCACAAGTAGATAGGGCAGATCAGTTGTTTACAAATATGAATGCAGTGGATACGCCACTAGAGGCTTGTGAAGATAATCACAGTATTGAAGATCTAAGTGTGAGATTGGGGTCAATTCAACAAGAATTACAAAGGTTGATAAAGGGAAAGGCATCTGTGGCAGCTAATGTGATGGGACCTGTCAATCAGAATTATTCAGGCAACACTACTCTTCATAGTATCACATCTTTTGCTGGTAACTTTAGTCTTATTAATGCATGTTGTGTAAGTGAATTAGATGTATGTTCATGGATCATAGACACAGGTGCCACTGACCATATGTCACCTGTCCAAAACCTTTTTAATTCCTTTCAAACCTTACCTAACCCTATCACAGTTCATTTACCTGATGGTACTAAAAATCAAGTTTCACAAGTAGGTACCATAATGTTGAGCTCTAACATTTGCCTTCATGATATTTTTTATTTGCCAAAATTCAAGTACAATTTACTATCAGTCAGTAAATTGTTAAAAACAACTAGAATCACACTTATTTTTTATCCCTCTTGTTGTCTCTTTCAGGACCTTCAGACTGAGAAAGTGATAGCGGTGGCACATGAAGTTGCAGGGCTCTATAAGCTAGATAAATCTGGTTTTTTGGCTTCTAGTATAAATGATTGTTTGTTGAGTCTGCAAAACAATTTCTTGATTTCTTCACCTGTAAATACCATGATCTCTAATTCAAGAATCAATAAAGAGAATTACATTTGTTCTAGTTCTAATGTTGTTTCCAAAGTTGATATCTCTACTTTACATGCTAGATTAGGGCATGTGTCAGTCAAGAAAATGAATCACATTTTGGGAATTGAAGGGTGTATTTCAGGAGACAAATCTTTTGATTGTTTTGTGTGTCCTTTGGCAAAACAAAGTAGATTGCCTTTTCCTTTTAGAGAGACACAAGCACAACATGAGTTTGAGTTAGTTCATATAAATATTTGGGGACCTTATAAAGTTACTTCAGTCACTAGGGCCAAATATTTTCTTACCATAGTTGATGATAAGACTTGGGCTACTTGGACTTACCAGTTACATAACAAGTCTCAAAATGTTGCTACTATATCTAAATTTCTTCAGTTGGTCAACACTCAATTTGATGCTATGGTCAAGATTATTAGGACTGATAATGGTGCTGAGTTTGTAAATAACAATTTTGCTCAACTGGTGTCTGATAGAGGTATAATTCATCAAAGAACATGTCCCTATACCCCACAGCAGAATGGGATTGTTGAAAGAAAACATAGGCATCTTCTAGATACTACCAAAGGTTTAAGGATACAAGCACAATTACCTAAAGAGTTTTGGTCAGAATGTGTCTTAACAGCCACATATACCATCAATAGGTTGCCTATGCAAAAATTTAATTGGCTCACACCATATCAGCTACTTTACCATACACCACCAGATTATAGTCATATGAGAGTGTTTGGTTGTTTGTCTTATGCTGTCAATCTCAATCCTTACAAGGATAAGTTTGATGATAGGGCAATTCAATCTGTTTTCATTGGTTAGTCAGGAGTGAATAAAGGGTATAAGTTGTATAGTTTGAAGGATAAGAAAACATATGTAAGTAGCAGTGTTATCAAAGGCGAGCGAGGCGCCCAGCCGATGCGAGGCCCTCCTCTGTCGCCTCGACTGGAACGCCTAGCTGGACTTTGGGGAGGCGACGCCTTAGGCCGAAGAGGCGAAAGGCTACGCAGGCGAGAGGCGACGCCTCTTCATAGCAACGGTAAGTTTTTTTTTTTTTTTTTAATTAAAAAAAAAAATTAAACCAAACCTAACACTTACTTACCTAATGCAGCCACACCACTCCCTCAGCACATCCGCTTTTCCTCAACCTCACGAAGACAGCAGAGCATCGCAGACGCCTCAACCTCACGTCTTTTCCTCGACTTCACGACGACAGAGACGAATCATCGCAGGGTTCTTCCTTTCGAGACAGAACAGGTACGCCACTACACCCTCTCTCTTATCTTCTTCTTCTTCTTCTTCTTCTTCTTTCCTCGCTCCGATCTCTCTCTCTCACGAGTCACGACTTCTTCTCCTTCTTTCTTTCAGAGATCGATCTCTCTCTCACCACGTCTTTTTCTTTTTTACTTTCTCCCTCTCCACTTTTCTTCTTTCCTGCATAATGTTTTTTTTTTTCTTTTTTTTCCCCTCACCTCTCCTTCTTTCAGCAGTGAGCAGTCCCTTTTTATTTTTTCTTTTTTTTTTTTTTTTCCTTCTCCTCCTTATTATTAATTAGTTATTATTAATTAATTGTTTATTTATTAATTTAATTATTTTATTTTTAATTCTTGTTAATTAAATATTTAAAATTTATGAGTATTGGTAAATTGATTATTTTACTTTGTATTCTTGTTTAATTAGTTGATTAATTAATATGGGTATTGTTGATTTGTTGGTAATTAGTTTAATTTTTATTTGTTATTCTTGTTAATTTGATTAGTTTTACTTTTTACCTCGTTAATTAGACATTATTTGTTAATTAATTATTTATTTTATATAGATATTATTAATTTATTGCTAATTTGATTTTTTATCTTCTTATTATTGTTAATTAATTGTTTAATTTATATGGGTATTGTTAATTTGTTATTTAATTAGTTTACCTTTTACTTGTTATTCTTATTAATTAGTTTTAGTTTGATTAATTTTGTTTTTTTTCTTGTTAATTAAATATTAGATGTTTATTTTATATGGGTATTATTAATTTATTATTAATTTGAATATTTTCTTTTTGTTCTTGATAAGTAATTGTGTAATTTATATGGACATTATTACTTTGTTGTTAATTAGTTTATTTTTTACTTCTTATTATTGTTAATTAGTTGTTAGATTAATTAGTTTTACTTTTGTCTTGTTAATTAGACATTAGTTGTTAATTAGTTGTTTATTTTATATGGTATTATTAATTTATTATTAATTTGGTGATTTTACTTTTTGTTCTTATTAATTAATTGTTTAATTTATATGGGCATTGTTAATTTGTTGTTAATTAATTTACTGTTTTACTTTTTACTTATCATTCTTATTAATTACTTATTTAATTTATATTGGGTATTGTTAATTTATTTATTTTTTATTCTTGTTAATTTCTGTGTTAGATTATAAATAGGTGATAAGAATAATACATCCGGATCTTCTGCTAGTAGTAGAAGAACGGACCCAGGATGGGCACATGTGATTCAAGTTAGTGAAAATAATACTAATGATCTTCAATGCATGTACTTTATGAAAGTTTATAAAGGAGGAATTAATAGAATCAAGCAACATCTTGTTGGAGGTTACAAAAATGTAGTTCGGCGTCCAAAATGTCCAAAAGATGTAAGGAATCAAATGCAGGAATTCATTGCTAAAAAAAGAGAGCAAAAATCAATTATGAATATGGAAAGACCACCTGAATTTGATGATATTGAATTACTGGGATTAGATGAAAATTAGGAAGAGGAAGAGTTGATGCAAGAAATTAGCAGTGAAAGAAGAAGGCAAGTACTGGAGGTTACAGGTACTAGTGCTTCAAAAAAACCAAAAGTTTTACCACCACAAAGTAGTAGAGGGCCTATTTACTGTTATTTTTTTCCTAGACCTACTGTTATGGGAAAAAATATGAGGCAAACTACCATTGATGAAAATAGTCCAGCTAAAAAGGAGTTAAGGGAGCGTGCTTGTGTTGCCATAGCACGATGGATGTATGATGTAGGAATAGCTTTTAATGCTGTGAATTATGATAGCTTTGGGGAAATGATTCGAGCAATTGGAAATTATGGGAGAGAAATGAAACCTCCAAGTTTTCATGAGGTTAGAGTTCGGTTACTTAACAAAGAAGTGCAAATCATAAATGATCTTCTCGAGTCTCATAGAGAAGAATGGAAAAATTATGGATGTACATTGATGTGTGATGGATGGACAGATAGAAAAGGGAGAACCTTGATTAATTTCTTGGCTAATAGTCCAAAGGGAAGTGTATTTATTAAATCAGTTGATGCAAGTGATGAATCAAAGACAGCAGCATTGTTGGCTAGTTTGATTGAGAAAGAATTGATAGAAATTGATCCCAAAAAAGTGGTTCAAGTTGTTACAGATAATGCATCAAATAATGTTGCAGCAGGTAAAATTTTTATTTAATTTTTTCTATTACTAAAAAAAATATCATTTTATTTTTATTATTAATGGAATGAATTTTTCTACTTATTTATGACAAGGAGAATATTAGAAGCAAATTTTCCTCATCTATACTGGACTCCATGTGCAGCCCATTGTATAGATTTGATGTTGGAGGATATCTTTAAGATCCGTGTTTTCAAAGAAACATTCCGCAAAGCTGTTGAGCTTACTGGTTTCATATATGGCTCTTCAGAAGTTCTAAATATGTTGCAGAAGTTTACTAATAGAGTAGAATTGCTAAGGCCAGGGCAAACTAGATTTGCTACTGCTTTTATTACACTGGGAAGGATTCATCTTCAGAACGCCAACATTAGAAAAATGTTTACTTCGGAAAGTTGGACAACTAGTAAATGGGCTAAAGAGGTAAAAGGCAAAAAGTGTGAAGGGACGGTTTTGAGTCCTGCCTTCTGGAATCATGTTGTTTATGCTCTTAAGGTTTCCAGTCCTCTTGTTCGTGTGCTTCGACTTGTTGATAATGAAAAAAAACCAGCAATGTGATATATTTATGAAGCCATGGATAGGGCTAAAGAAGCCATTACCAACTCACTCAATGGCAATGAAGAGAAATACAAGAGCATTTTTTAGATTATTGATGCAAGATGGTCACTTCAATTGCATCATCCTTTGTATGCTGCTAGATACTTTTTGAATCCTGAATTTTTTTATCCAAATAAGATGAGAATTGAATCTGATGAAGAGGTCAATACAAGATTGCTTTCGTGCATTCATAAAATGGGAAAAAATTCAGCAAAAGTTGACATGATTCTTGATGAAATTGAGAGATACAAGGCAGCTGCAGGGACCTTTGGTTTTCCTTCTGCTATTAGAGGAAGAACAACCAAATCTCCAGGTTATTAATTTAATTCTTATTAATTTTTCATTTTGCTCATTTATTAATTTATATCATGAATTTAACAATCATTGGTTCTATATTTTAATAGCTACTTCATGGAAAACTTATGGTTCTTCAACTCCAAACCTACAAAAGTTTGTTGTAAGGTTCTGAGTCTCACATGTAGTGCAAGTGGTTGCGAAAGAAATTGAAGTGTATTTGAGCATGTAAGAAATATATATATATATATATATATATATATATATATTTCTTAATTTGTTATTTTATCTTGAGCCTTTTGAGTTTAAAGTTTAACTTATTTGTTACTGTAAAATAAATGACAACTTCATAGTAAGAAAAGAAATCGGCTATTTCAAGAACGCTTAGACAATTTGGTGTATGTGAAGTACAATAGAGCGTTGCCACGCTGACACACTTTTGGGGATATCACAACACCTGTTGATTTGGCAAATATTGATGAAAGTAATGAGTGGTTGCTTGGTGAATTAGAAAAAAGCGATGGGATGATGATGATGATGATTCTCTTGTTTTCATGAATGACGTGTTGACCTAGGGTAATGTTGGTAGAGCAGCTGGAGTTTCTAAATCTCGTTATGAATCGAGATCGGCTGCAAGATCAACACCAGATGAAACTCCATCATTTCGAAGGCCTCGTGCAATGAGAGGTGCATCCTCTTCGCAAGTTGATGATGACGAAGAGGAGGAAGAATTTGTGATGGCCGTTGTTGAAAATGAAGATGATTTTGGAAATCTTGATAATGAGTAGTTTTAGTTATAAGTTTTTTATGTACTTCTTGCATTTTGTTTATTATGACTTACAACTTATTTTTATGTATTGAAATCTGAACTTCTATAATTTTCATTTTCTATTATGTGACTTATGACTTGTTTCTAATTTTTTATTTATTATGTATAATTTTATAGCATCACTTTTATCATATACATCTGCTGAAAATTCATGTATGAACTATTTCTTTTTTTAACATCTCTTATTATTATGTGTGTTTTTACTTATGCTATATATTTTAATTTTACAGTCTCATACTTTCACTTGTATCTTATACTTAAGCTGAAAATACAGGTATGCACTATTTTCAATTTCTCTTATTTTAGATATAAACATAGTGTAAATAATTATTTTTTTTCTTTTTAATATGTTTTTTTACTTATCAACTATTTAAAAGTGTATATATATATATAATTTAAACAATTAAGGTTATGGTGCCTTGCTTCAAAAAAGCCCTTGCCTTGCCTCTCACCTCTCGCCTAAGGCCATAGAGTACTCTATCGCCTTAGTGTCGCCTTTCGCCTTGATAACACTGGTAAGTAGAGATGTCAAATTTTTGGAAAATCATTTTCCCTTTCATTCTGTTTTTTCTTCTCCTGTTATTTTTTCTGATTCTGTTGTTCTTCCCAAACCAATTGATAATGTTGCAAATAAGCCTTTATCAACTATCACAGATATTACTACCAATGATAATGATTCTCATCATTCCCCACTTAATTCTTTACCTTCTTTATCTTCTCTACCTCTTTCTAATGACTCATCTTTTCTTTTTTTACCTTCACCTCATCCTCCTCTAAGAAGATCAACTAGAACAGTTTCTAAACCAGCATGGTTAAAGGATTTTGTTAATCTAACTTCTGCAGACTCTCCTTCACTAGCTATCACTTGCTCAGCCAACAAATCAAGTATTTTCTCAACCCTGTTATTTTTTTTACACCTCATTCTTCATTTGTTCATAATGTGTACTATTCATGAACCTACAACTTTTTCACAAGCTTCAACAGACATTAATTGGATTCAAGCTATGCAGCAAGAGCTGTCTGCTTTGGAAAGGAATGAAACTTGGGTGTTAACACCTTTGCCAAAAGGGAAAAAGGCTATTGGGTCTAAGTGGGTATATAAGGTGAAGTGTAAGCCTAATGGTGAAATAGAGAGGTTCAAGGCTAGATTAGTTGCTAAAGGATATAATCAGGTAGAAGGACTTGATTACAAGGACAGGTTTTCTCCTGTAGCTAAACTAGTTACAGTGAGAATATTCATTGTATTAGCAACTATTAAAAGATGGCTGATTTATCAGTTAGATATAAATAATGCATTCCTCCATGGATACTTGGGTGAAGAGGTATATATGCATCCACCACAGGGGTATGACAAAGCTCAACCTGGTCAAGTATGTCTTTTAAAAAGATCTTTGTATGGATTGAAGCAGGCTTCTAGACAATGGAACCTGGAATTTACTAGTTTTATTCACTCTCTTGGATTTCTTCAGTCCAAGAATGATCATTGTCTTTTTACAAAAACAGATTCAAACCAATTTATGGCTCTTTTAGTGTATGTAGATGATGTTATAATTACTGGCACTAGTTCAGAAGCTATTGCTATTGTTAAACAGGCTTTTCATTCCAAGTTCACAATTAAAGACTTGGGATTTATGAAGTACTTTGTGGGATTGGAAGTGGCAAGGTCAAGTTCTGGCACAGTTCTTAGTCAAAGGAAATTTATACTTGATGTGTTAGCAGATTCAGGTATGACAAATGCAAAGCCAGCTTTGTTTCCTTTGTCTAAAGGTCTGCAATTGTCTACAGATTCTGGCGACTTATTATCTGAACCATTCTTGTAGAAGACTTATTGGGAGGCTATTGTATACTAATATAACTAGACCTGACATCAGTTATGCAGTTTAACATTTATCTCAATTTATGTTAGTGCCTAGGAAGCCTCACATGGATGCAGCTATGCATGTATTAAGATACTTAAAATCCTGTCCATCTAGAGGATTATATTTTTCAACAGATTGTGATTTGAGGTTATCAGCATATTGTGATGCTGATTGGGCATCATGTGTGTTTTCTAGAAAATCCCTTACTGGTTTTTGCATCTTTCTAGGTAATTCTCTTATCTCTTGAAAGATTAAAAAGCAAAATACAATCTCCAAATCATCTGCAGAAGCCGAGTATAGAGCTTTAGCTTCCACAGTTTGTGAATTGTTATGGATTTCTTATATTTTTAAAGATCTGCAGATTCTCATTCAATTGCCTATTTCAATGCGATGTGACAATAAAGCTGCTCTACATATTGCAGCCAATCCAGTCTTCCATGAGAGAACTAAACATATTGACTTAGACTGTCATATTGTTAGGGAACAGTTGAAGAAAGGTTTTATAGCTCCATCTTATGTCTCTTCACAATTACAGTTGGCAGATATTTTTACCAAGCCTCTAACCTCTGAGCTCCATAGTCAGTTTGTTTCCAAGTTGTCTCTTGTGTCACTTCCACATGATCCAACTTGAGGGGGGATGTAGAAAACTGCTAAGCTGGATTAAAATAGGTGGCTTATCATATAAGTTGTCCCACAGCTGTTGTAACTTATTTTTTCTCTTTTCTCTTTTACTTTCACATGCGTAGCATGTGTGCTAGACTTGTATATAAAGACACAGACTCTGTATTATGTTTCTTAGAGGAGAATAGCAGTTACCATTTTTCTCAATTCTTTCTAAGCAAGTTTGTTCATCTTCCCATAACACTTCTTCCTTCCTCCTTCTCATTATGCTAGTGATTTGAGGCTTTCTACAGTTCTACTACTAGAAATTTTAGGTCCACATATTTTAAGAAGAAGATTAATTAAGTAGTAATATTTTATTTATTTAAGAGTTTGTATAATTTAGTTTAATAATTAATGTTAGTTTAGCATTTCTTATTTTGAGATATTATAAATACCTATGTAATTTAGGTATTTTGAGTTTTTTTGTCAAAGCTTGTTATCATTGACAATTGAGAATTTATTGAATTGAAAGTTTGTATCTTTTCCTGTTTGAGTATTTTCGCATTCTACATCAATTTGGTATCAGAGTTTTTGTCCATTTTGCCTATGTTCCCAAAAAAATTAGCCAGAGAATACAATCCAAAAATTTCACCTTTTCCTTTGTGGATTTTCTCTTTTACCCTCACTAGTAATATCCCTCTCAATTCAGATAATAGAACAACTATTGGAAATGAGGGGCCATTGCCTGAAGCACCACCTGACACTTTGTATAGGCAAGACCATCATTATGGGACAACTGGTCCTGATGGTAAAGCACAAGATAAGAACCATAGACAACTTAGATATGATAATAAAAAAACATGTTGATCACTAAGAAGGTCAAACTTAATGCTCTCAAGTATGTTGCAAAATTCAATCCTAATGCTTTTATTAATTGGTTAGATTGTATGTAGGACTTTTGTGCTTTTTTATCATGTCTAATCTAGGAGTGTTCATTTGACCAAAATGAATTTGATTGGAGTTGCCAAGAAGTATTGACAAGGTGTTCAGTGAAATATTGAGCGTTTGAATGAACCAACTGTTACTCAATGGACAATCATGAAGCAAAAATGTAAGGAAAAATATTTGCCCACCTGTTATAAGAGTCATCTAGTGGACCAAATATTCAATCTTATGCAATTTACTTCAGATGTGACTAATTACATGAATAAGTTTCATGAATTCGTATTTAGATGTGAAATGGTATAGAACCCTTTTATTACTTCACAGGCTTATTAATGGAAGCAGTTATTAAAAAGTAACTCATGTTTCATCCTCTCGAGTCAATAAAAGTACCCTGTAAAAAGGCCTTTAGAGATAGAAAGGTATAACGAGTCTTCCTCTTTTAATAAAGTGGCTTCACAATCTGCAGGGCCACATTAGTCTAAATCTTTTTCTAAATTATCATCTAATTGTAGGGATATCAAAATTAAAATCAAAGACTTCACTAGCAAGATTAAAATATTTCTCTTCTAATTCTGATGAAGTCAAAGAAGTCAATGATAATTCAACTTGGGAGTTATGTTATTTAATTCAATGCAACAAATTGAAGTTGAAGATGAACAAGAAGAAACCAAAGGTCAAGAGAATCAAATTCTCAAGATTCAAAGGAAGAGAAACAAATTCTCTACAGAAACCAATTCTCAAAATTTTATTTAATTCTCAATAATAATCATAATAATCAACTCTCTCAATATGTTGAGATCTTAGACCCTATTTATAGAGTTTTGCAACCCTAATCACATTATTACAAACCCTAATTCCAATTCTAATAAGGAATTTTATCTTGAATTTTAGTTTGGGAGAAGCATTCAAGTGAACTTGAAAATTAACAGAAACTAGAAAGATATTAAATAATTCTTGTAAAGAATGATCATTTAATATTAGTAAATAAAAATTACCAATTTCAAATTAGTGGAGGCAGTTTAGAAGCATTAAATGCTTCTTATCAAATGCTCTAGGGTCACTTGTTAACATGACCCAAAAATAATAAATAAATATAAAAAAAGACGCAACAAATAACAACATTCTTGAATAGCAGATTGAGTTTACGTACCTATCTGAAACAGAACTTTCTGGCACCACAGCATTCACTTCTGCAGAACCATTTTGATCATTAAAAGTTGCTGAGAGATAATCCTGCCGTAGAAAGCTACCAAAATCAACATCCTTTGAGTTACTAGTTTCACTGAACAAGGATGCCTGCTCAACAAAGGGACACTGTGTGATTGACATCTTGTTTCAAAGAATTGCTAGAAGGAACTAATACACGAGTTGAGCTTGTAAAATCATGCCAAGCATCAAACTAATCATCATCTTCATTGACAGTTCTATTATCAGCTGCCATGTTACCACTGTTGGTAGTGTGTGGAATCCAATCAATATCCAAGGAAGAAAAATTATCTGTGCTCCCTGATGTTCTGTGATCCTTTTCATTTAAGGAAACTTCAAACTGATCATCCTGGACAGCTACCCCAGTATTGGATTTACTACATAGATCACCTTCTAACCAGTCCTTCATGTTGGATGTAGAAGTTGTATATTCGTTTGTTTTATTGTCAATTAAATCTTTTCCGCCGTGTACAAAAACATCATCCATGTGGGAAGAAAGATCAACTAAAGATGATCGCACAAAAGGATCAGATAATTGGGATTCCTGTTGTTGAGTTCCGATACCAGCAGATCCCACAAAAGGATCAGATAATTTGGATTCCTGTTGTTGAGTTCCAGAACCAGCAGATTGAAAATCAGCCTCCCAACCAGAAAAGGATTCACCACTTTCATCTTCCTTAGGCCTTGCAGGAACTTCCTCAGATGGCTTTAAATTCTCAAACAGGCTAAAATTTCCCTGATTACTTGCAGCAGCATCCTTATGTTTTTTCAATGCAAACTGTTCCTCAGTAGATGTAGGAACAGCGTTTACGTCTACCTTAGCTTCAGTAAAAAAGTTGTCCAGATCAACTCCTGCCAAACTCAGAGTACTCAACTGCTGAGCTGGTGTGTTTTCAGAAACACTACTCTCAAATTCCTCAGGCTCAGAAGGCCATCTTATTTCTAAATCTAAAAGATCAGACAAGGAAAACGCAATTTCTGGTGTATTTGGCCCTTTGTTAGATTCATTTGCTTCAATTGATCGTGCCACAAGCTCCTACAAAACAGTGCGCTATATTAACCAAAATATATTTCATATTGGGAATCCCACAACCTATTGAACATGGTTACCAAATCGAGAATCAAAATCTTCATTTTGTGAATCAAGAATCAATTGAAAGTAAAAAAAAAAAAAAAGGGCATTTTGATAAACATAAAATTATCATTTAGCTAATGAGAAGGATGCTTAATAATAGAAAAATATATTCTTATTATGTTATGTGGTTTTATGTTATAAATTATGAACTCTTAAATTGTAGATAATAATTATTATTGTGTATGTGCTGAAACTCCAATTTAAATTGGAACAAATAATTAAATAATAAAAAGAATCGTGGGTTAAATTAAAAGGTCAGAATATATTAATATAAAATATCATAATTTGGCAACTATAATTAGAGAAGTACTTAAAAAAAGGGAAAAAGAAAAAAAAGAAAAAAAAGAAAAAAAGAAAGAAAAGGTAGAGAGAAAAGAATGGCTAGTGGAAGAAAAATAGCAAAGGAAAGGTTTTATGTGCATTTTCACAGTAAAAATGAAGTGAAATATTAAAAGCAAGCACTTTTCACAGAAAAAAAATGAAGTGAAATATTAAAATTTAAAGTTATGGGTCCAGCAACCCTCTGGAAAGGAATAGATTGAATTGGTAGATTCATATCAATTCAACTGATTCATTATGGAATCATGAGATTCAATTAGGTACATTTGAAATTCATCATCCTATAGATTCAAATCGCTAGGATGGGAAATTGAATCGAATGGTAGGATCGAATTGAAAATATGCAATTGAATATATATATATGTATATATATATATATATATATATATGGCATCTGTTCTACAAAAACAATACAAAAAGAAAATGAAACATCACACTTGCAATGAAAGGTCATGAAAATACCAAATGCACCACCAAACGAAAGCCAAAACTATCATCACTCTAAGATCCTAAAGGACCCTTATCAAATAACTAGCCGCTAGAAAGTCTAAACCTAACTGGTTAAGGCATCATCAAAGTAGCACTTGCAAGCTAAACTTCAGGGGCATCAAATCTAGCCCAATATAGTGCCTTTAAATCAGAACCCAAGTGTCTCCATTGCCATCTTCTCTAATTTCAGAGACAACCAATCAACCAAACAGATTATGATCATCATTACACTACGACATTCCTGCACAACTAGCAAAATACACCTAAAAAAGTTCAATTTTTCAGCAATTTAAAAAAACAGTAATCATTTTGCCAGAAAGCATCAAATGCATGGCAATCATTTTGCCAGCAAGCATCAAATGCAAGGCAATCTGCTATATTAGACAAGAAATTCGAAATTCTGATCTTACCGATCCATCTAAGTCGAGGTACTGAAGAAACCAACGGCAACCAATAGTAGAAGTAAACTTGATTGGATCAGGAGGAACACCATTGTTCTGCTGTCTACTACAGAAGACGCAAATCACGGAATTAGTGCCTCTGAGAAGCCGGCCTTGGCAGTGCTTGCATCGAACGTACGGAGGAGAAAGGTCGAGGTCGGAAATTGCGTCCTGGAGCAAGGGTAAATCGGGAAGTTGAGGGTCTTCCGGTTTGTAAGAGGCGACAGCGGCTTCCTTGCGAAGTGAGATCTGGAGTTCCCTTATTTGATCGTAAGGTATCTCGAACGCCATTGTTTCCCATAACCAGAAATCTGCAGGAGTTTCCAGAACCCATTTCTACCGTTTTAGTTGCAGCATAATTTATTAAGGGTGAATTACAAAATCGTCCCTGAGGTTTATCGTAATTAATTATGAGGTCTACATATTTTGAAAACTGACTTAAAACATCATTATGCATTAATTTCTTAACATATAAGTCCTTTCATTCAATTTTTAAGGGGTAAATTGCACCAACCCTTCTTAAATTTTAAGAGTTTTTTTATTTTTGTTATTCAATTTTAATTTATTAAAATAAAATCATTGAACTTCAATTTTATTTCAAAAAAAATCCTCTTCACTTATGATAACTAGTTTGCCGATTATGTTATTAATTTGATATCATTTTTCTCTTTTTTTAAAATGAATGGACTAAATTGCCCTTCACCGACCTCCCCCTCCTTTTTTTTATTGTAACCCACTTGCACGTGTCACCCCACAAATTGTTGCCTCGAGAAGTCCAAAATGTTTTGTGCTTGAAAACTGCCCAAAGTGAAGCGGCATTGTGTGGGATATTGATTTGCCAAGTTATTGTGGAAAGTGGGACGTGAATGGCACTTGCATGGGGTTCCTAAAATGGACGTGGATTGCCTTGCATGAGAGCCCTTAAAGTGGACGTGAGATGCATGGGATTTGCATGGGAATGGTTCACGTGAGAATTGAGTTTGTGCATGGCATGGTTCACGTGAGAGTGTCACTTTTGCATGGGAAGTGAGTGAGCACTAATGAGGCGCACTAAATGGCCCAATGGTATAGTGCATGTGGTAAGCACTTAGGGGACGCACCATGGAAGCCAATCCCATTTAGTGGAGCGCATGTGAAGCCCATGAGGAAGTGGACCACGTGAGGAATGCGGTTTGTGCATGGCATGGCATGGTTACGTGAAGCTTGGCTAATTGCATGGGAAGTTAGTGGAGTTTACCACGTGGGGGCCAAGTGGCCTATTGTTGGTTGTGCATGGTGACTCACAAGTGGGGCGCACATGGTGATCACATGAGGAGGCATGTGGCGTGGTGGAGTGGTGCAAGACCACTAAATGGTGGACCATCACATGGAGGCCATGTGTAGCGCCCAAATGGGATTTGTGTGCATGGGACATGCATGCAACGTGAAGGCCAAATGAAGTGCCGCCCAATTGTGAAGCTTGTGGCTTGTGCATGTGAGGGGCACAATGGGGCGCACCATGAAAAGCCAAAGTGGCCCAAGTGTTTTGGGGACACCTTGCAAGGTGGGACACTTGTGGATTGGCAAGTGGAGCCAAGTGAATCCATGCAATGTGAAGGGAGGCCAACACATGTAGCTGAAGTGGAACCATGCAACGTGAGGGACTTGGTGGCTTTGTGATGGGGCGCATGTGAAGCGCACAAAAGGGAAACGCATGGGACAATGGCCAAGACTACGTGCATGGATGGAAGGTGAGTCCAAGACCATACAGCGTGAAGAATTGTGGGAGCAACCCATGTGGGGCGCATAAGTTGGCCAGCCCATGGGACCAAAACACTTGGCGGCAAGTTTCCCTCCATGGCCATTTGAATTTCACTAAGCGGGAACTAGGTGGCAAGAATAGCCGGTTCCTCTTGTCCATCATGTCCTTTCCCATAGTATTTTATTTTTACAAATTAAAGTGGTTTAAACTTGGCCACACAATGGCCATCATGAGGGGCAGCCATGCATGTATTAAAAGGGACTTGTTCCCTTGTTTATGTAGAGGGAGACATAGAAAGTGCGTGAGATAGAGTGAGCGGGAGCACCATTTGAGAGCTTTGAGAGTTCTTTCCTTTCTTTGGCAAATGTACAGCCGGGTTGTAAAGGAATAAAGAAGTAAACCCCCTACTTCGTTTTACTCTTGCTTCTACCTTTCTTGAATGCTTGGTTATTGTGCATAGATGTTGCATGATTGTTGGGTTGTCTTTGTGAATTGATGTGCATGGTGTTGAGGTTTGGTTGCTTGTTTATGCGGCTGGCCATTGGTTGATGCTTGTTTGAGGAGCATTGGGTTGATGCTTACTTGCCTTGTTGCCGTGAGATTGAGGTTAGTTACTTGTTGCTTGCCTTGTGTTACCTTGCGTGAATGGTGGCTTGTTACTTGTTGCTTGAAGTGAGGTTCGGCCATTGGTAAGTTTGGGTTGTAAATTTTATTGCCGTGAGACTCTTTGTGTTGTTGGTGACTCATTGTGAGTTTGGTTGGCATTACCACTTGGTTGCCGTGAGCTTTCCTTGGGACACCTTGTGTTGTTGCTTGTGGTAGCTTTTTATTGGTTGAGGTGTTTGAGTGAACTTCGGCCATTGAGAGGTTGGGGTTGTTCACTTGGTTGCCGTAAACATCCCTTGGGGACACTTGGTGTTTGAGGTTGTTGGCATTGCCGTGAGCTTCATTGTGAACCTCTTGTTGTTGGGTTTGGGTTGCAAACCTTGTGGCCGTGTGACTAGCATCCTTGGTGGTTGGAAGTGTAGCCGTGATCTTTGAGTGGCTTGGGACAGCTTGTATTGGGTTGTTGCCGTAAGCATTCTTGTGTGTGATCTTTGGTTGCTTGGGTGCTAGAGGTTGCGATTGGCCATTATAGTTCCCTTGTGGAGTTATTGTCGTGAGGTTCTTTGGGTGACTAGTGGAAGACTTATTGCCGTGAGACATTTTGTCTTTGGGTTGGTTACTGTGGATCCTTGAGTTGGATTGGTAGCTGCGTGGTCCTTGGGACATTTGGAGAGGCTGACTTGTTGGAGGGACAAGTGCCGCACGGGTTGGGAGCAGAATTTTGGGTTGAAAAATTTTCCCCCGTGACACACGCTACTCTCCCTCTTCATTTCCAGTCCCTCTATTCCCTCTCCAAATCCTCCATTAAAGAGCCACGCTACTAGGCCCATCTAAAACCCAGCTATGTCCCTAAGGTTAAAATAGCTTTCTCTTCACGTAACCTAGTCCTCACCCCATAGCCAGCCTCCCCTTCCTCTATTTTTGATCTCTGCCTCCTACTTTAATTCTCCCCTTAAACCATTTCAAGAAAGCTTTCACTTAAACCATTCCTTCTTCCTGCACTTCTTTTTTGTTCTTTTGTTATTCAGTGCCTCAATATCACATGCGCAGCCCTCCTCTGTCCTCACGGTGCTTCTACTCAGCTCCATGATTTGTGAAAATGAAGACCCAGGTCGTGACGCAGAGATCCAATTACTCATGACATAGATCCACCCACAAATGTTTTAACAAAACCATCAAACGAGTAAATTACTCTCCATCTAATGCAACATACTGTTTTATAGCTCATTGTCAATGCCACTTCCACAACGACACACTCACTGCCTGCAGATCCTATTCCTACTTGCTTGTACTAGCTCATTGTCAATGTTGTTTATTTGTTTGTTATTTACTTGGCAAATTGGGACTTGGTTTTGTTGAAATTTGTTTGGTTGATCTGTTATGTTTTTACCTCTTTAAGATCTCAATTTAATTTATATTTTGTTCAGATTTGTTGTTCATAATTGCGTTTTGATTTTGTTGGGTGTTGATCTGTTATGTTAATTATTCAGATGGTCTGTCTTCCTTGTTTATGATGTTCTTATAGAATGTTTAGGGATCAAATAATTTTTTTCCATACCTATTGATATGGCATTCCTTCGTTTTATGGGAACCCAAATCTTTGCAGTTAAGGTGGTTGGTTAATGCTCTCTCCCATGGGCTATATACTGAAAGACTGCACTATATAAATTGTTAATAAACTATTTGGAGGAGTTATTCTCATTGTAGTGTGAATTTTTCCATTTTACCACCTGCGTGAAGTATAATTGTGTGCTTCATATTATATTTTTCAACTTTGATGCATATCGATGTTACTAGTATACATAGCTAGATTAGTTTTTTCATTCATAGCAAAAAAATTATCATTTTAAAGGGAGAGAGAGAGAGAGAGAGAGAGAGAGAGAGAGAGAGAGAGATGGAAGAGAGAGAGGATAATAAAATAATTAATTTAAATTTAAATTAATAATAAATAAAAATATCTAATTAATAATTTTTGTAATAAATTTAATAAAGAAAATAATTTTATTGATAATTAATTATTAATTAATTTAGTCATAAAAACGAGAGAGAAAAAAAAGAGTAAAATATTAATTTTCTTTTTGAGAGAGGGGTAAAATAGTAATTTTATGACTTTTTAACTTATAAATATGTTGCTGTTGTAGGTAAGAGTGATTATTTTGAAATAAAATTAAAATTGAATGATTTTATTTTAATAAATTAAAATTGAGGGATAAAAGTAAAAAAATTTCTAAAATTTAAGGACAGCTAGTACAAGTTACCCATTTTTGAAACATAAAACACCAATCACTGACGAGGGCAAGTGGCCATGCGGTGCCGTAGACCTAACGTTCTTAAAAGAAAAAATTAATAAAAGCTTATGCATGCATTTTTAAAAATAAAAAAAATATTATATATATATATATATATTAATTGTTATTTTAGTCCCTTTAAAAGTAAATTTTGGCTCCATTATTGTTACTAATCAAGGTTTTAAACTGTAATTAAATGGGAAATATAATTTTTCAGCTCCTAAAACACCTTTATGTTTATCCCTTTAAACCCTTTAAATAACTCAATTTCTCTCCCTCATCTATTTTTATTTCTGTTTATTATGTTTGTTAATATTGTATTCTGAATTGAAATTAAATTCTTTCAAATTGGTTATTATTGGGATTGAAATTGGCTGTTTGATATTGTCTTCATCGATGTTGAGATGAGATTGAGGATGAAATTAAGTTGGATGAACAAGGAAGAGAAAAGATAGAGCATAATGATTGGAGAGAGAGGTAAAGAAACACAAATAAAGAGAGGGTAAATTTTATAAATTTGATGCTAATTATTAAATCATTTAATTTTAAAAATGTAAAGGCTGATTTATTAATTATGATTAAATCTTAGTTACTATTTTGTAATTCACTACTTATAAATTTGAGTTATTTTTGTCTACACCTACTATATATATCCATACAATTTATAAATAATATATTATTTAGAATTATGATTAAATTAAGAGAAAAAAAAAATCTTTATTGCTTTATCTAATTTCTTTAAAAATGTTTTTAAAAAATTCTTTAATATTTTAAATTTTATGAAGTTAAAGATTTTATGAAAGTATTTAGAATGTTATTATTTTAAAAATACAATACTTTAAAAGTTGGATGATAATATTATAATAATATTTAATTATTTATTTATATAAATAAATTTATATACAAATTAGTTAATTTATTATAATTTATTTTACAACATTATTAGACTATTTAACTTTATATTTAGTTAATTTAAATATAAACTAAATGCTCAATTTCACTCTTCTACTTATTTTAGGAAAATTCAATTTAGTCTAAAATCAATTTGCTTGTGTAAAATTATCTAGAGATTTCGTTTTTAGCTCAAAAGGTCCTGCAATTGTCAGGGGAATAAACAAGAAACAGACGCACTAAAAGAAAATAATAAAAAATAGAATAAATATAAAAAAATTTAGGACAATTTTTATTAAATGAACTTGCGTAACAGAAAGCCATTTTCTTTTGCCCGATGATTTCTTCACCATCCTTCAATGGTTGGTTCACAATCTTCAAGCAGCTCATATTACTCTGCTCCATCAATGTGGTCTGCAGTCTTGTAATGCCTTGAGTATGTATACAAGAGAGTTATTAGGAAGTGCTGGTGTGGATGGAAAGTACCACAATGGGTTGCATGGACCGAGGAGAATGCTTGAAGGAGGTTTTGTGCTTGCAATAGGACTGGGGTAAGGTATTGGCACTTTTGTAAACTATTTTGCTATGGTAGTGGTTGATTTTGCTATGAAGTAAGACAGGGAAGGGTCTGTGAATTCTTTGGGCATGTATTGTGTGAAAAGTTGATATTTGTAGTGGAAAGATGGAAAAATGGGAACTTTTGTATTAGGGAATGCCATAGATTGAAGGTTGATGGAGAAATTTCAATACTCAGTTAACTTCAAATGAATTAGAGCTAAGTTATCAAATAGGTTAGGTATTGGGGAATGCCATAGACTGAATGTTGATGGAGAAATTACAATAGGCTTAATTTCAGGCTATTTTTCAACTTCTTCTCTTTTAATAATTTCTCTCCTTTCTTAGATTGTATCAATGAGTTTTTGCAAGTGCAAGGAAATGAGGATTCTGGGCTAATGTATTTATATGGAAAATACATGTAACTGGGAATTTTATTTTCTGAGTTTGGATTACTAAAATGCTCATTGGGCTGTAGAATAAGATTCTTCTTTATGCCATCAATAGATGCCCTTTTTTTTGTTTTTTCTTATAGATGGCCAACAATATTAGAAGTTAATTAATGATATGGATTTCAATCAAACATGCCCAAAAACTATTCCTTACATTATTAACTCTTCAGATAACATTTTTCCATGTTGGTTTGTCGTATCATTTCATATTTCACTCCTTTAACATCAATGGCTCACCTGTGCCAATTGATCAACAGCTTGCTGGGTTGAATGGAGTGGAGATGTGCAATCGGTCAATGCTGTTCAGAATCAAATCAAATCGTAAAATCCGAACAAGCAAAAAACATGTTTTTGTGAACCAAACCGAACTAAACTAATAGTAAAACCAAATCAAAGCAAATCGAAAAAAATGATTCAGTTCGGTTCAATTGATTGATTTCCATAACTCTCCGGTCCACGTTACAGAGCCAAGCATTTCCTCCCAAATCCTCACCAAAATTAACCGAAAAATCTCTCAATTCATGAAGCACAACAAAAAATACCCAAATTAAAACTCATTTCATGAAATCTTAGCGACTAACTACGATGAAAATTGTGTCAATTAACAAATCTACAATATACATTTCATATATTTGCAAATCTACCATTTATATTTCACATATCTGCGACTTGAATCTTGAAACTAAGCAAGGAAAACTTAAATATGCACCGAGGAAACTTGAACACAGAATGAAAGAAAGTAGATGCAGCGAACCAGCGAGGAACTGAATCACAAGGGAAAAGGACTCGGTCGGTTGCATGATCCGACAATGTTGGAAAGAAGGAACTGAGGAAAAGGAGTTTAAATAGGTAGCCCTTTTGGAAGGTCAAAACGGTGTAGCTTTATAAAGGGAAAAATCGGTTTGATTCGGTTATTTCTTTTTTTTTTTTGACTTTAATAACCGAACCAAATAAAAAATAATAATAATAAAACCAAATCAATTTACAAAAAACTGAACTGAAAAATCAAATTAAATTGGTTAAGTTTGGTTTTCGGTTAAAAACCAATCAATGCTTAGCCCTAGAATGGAGAGCAATTGACTTGGTTGAGTCAGGGAGATGGTGTCGTAATGGAGGTCTCTGTTTTGTTGAAGCTTTAATAGATGGCATTCGATTTTGGTGAAGTCTCAAGAAGATGACGTCGAAATTAGAGTCTAGAAAGCTTTTTTCTTTTTTAATTTTAATTGCTTTAACAATCTTTTATTAATTTAAAATTAACTTACGTACTCTAATCATTTGTGACACTCACGGGTTTTAGACATGTCAGAAAGTGGGTGTTTTTGAGCTAAAGGCATAACCTCTTAATAATTTTGGACAAAAACTTGACTTTAGGCTAAATTGGATTTTCTCAAAAAATACAGTTTATATATGAAGTAATATGGTATTTAAAATTCATATCTTGTTAAGATAAAAAAATTATTTTTAAATTTATATACATTTTAAATTCATTAAAAAGTATATATATATAATATATCAACTTTTCTTCTTCATAGATATGGAAATTTCATTGTGTGATTTCCACCCATGTCTATGAAAAGGCAAGATATAGAGAGCATTTCATTTGAACTAGAAGTGAGCAATTTCAAGATGTAGAGGTTCATGAGGTTCCCTGTGCGCAATCGTTTGTAATTGGTGGGTAAAATGAAATATGGGTAATGAAGGTTTATAATGTGAAGACATCTTGATTAAGGAATTGATCACCAAGAGTAATATTCCTCAACTCTCTCTAATTTTTAGAGAGAGAATTTCTGTTTGGTTTTCTATATCTACGGTTTGAAGCTTTTAAACTTTCTTGCCGCCCATGCGGCCTTCTTCTACCTCTCCGGATAGGAGAAGATCTTCCTTTCCTAGCTTGGTAGGTGGATTCCCTCACTACCATTAGGTTAGAATGTATATATTCTTTTCAGTTTTGGTTATTGGCAAACTAGCTATGTTTGGAGAGGGATCTATTTTGGGTCTGCGTTGCTCTATTTTGTTTCACAGATGCTTTCCTGGCATTATGAAAGGGTTGGCCTGTGGATTATGGAGGAATGGCGTCCTTAAGATGTAAGAGCCAGCCTACATGATGTGGCTACTCCCTTTGGCTATAAGAGAGTGAGATGTTGATAGAGGCTCTGCCTTTCTCCCTCATTGAGTTACCATTGGTTTTAAACAATCTACCCTTTATAGATTTGGTGGGTGATTGGATCAAGAATCTCCTTCTTCCATTTAGTACAGGCTTGCTCCTAGAATATGGCTTCAAATAAGGAGGTTCCTCTCTTGTTTCTTCCTGGTGTCTTCTATCCACAAGGGAAGCGATGATGGTGGTGCTAATGTTGTCTAAGTGCCACAAGGCTTGAGCCATTTGCTAGCTTACGATTTCAATTTGTTAGGCTTTAGTCTTTATATAAGGGCTTACAAGCCTAGAAAACTCATGGCGGCTTCAATAATATTTATATACATCATATTAAGTAGTCATAATTAGTCAACTAACAAAATTTGTCAAATTTTACAATGAATTATAAATTAATAATACATTGACGTGATCAAAATTAGTAAAATTTCAAAATAATATTATATTTAATATAAAAAAGGAAGAAAAAAAAACCCTTTTAAGCCGATGATAATTACTCTTAGAGTCAAATAAATTTCTGTTAATTTAGTTTAAAGTCAAATACATCTAATTAATCTATTTAAACCCCTATGAATAGAAAATTCGCTTTTATAAGGCTCCACTTGATGCTGTGTGTGCTCCATTAAATGTGAGTCTAGCATATCCAGTGTCATTAAGTCATGCAGTGCTTGAATCTTCTCTTGCTACATCCAGCATGAGGCATACATAACATCCATATTTTTAATTATTTGAATTATATTGATGCAATTAAGTCTCAATAAGAGAGAGTGTGAGAACATTAGAGAGTTTAACTCTTAGGTTATATAACAAAAATAGATGTAAACTAAATGTTTGTCTATCATGTGTAAGTTATGTGATAGATATTAAACCTCTTGAACCCAAATTTTTAACATTTTGACTCTAAAAGTAATTATGAGAGGTTTAAATAGATCAATTAAATTGACAAGAATTTATTTGACTAAAATAGTAATTATTAGAGGCTTAAATGAATTAATAAGGGCTTATTTGATTCTTAGGATAATTTTCATGGCTTAAATGAATGAACTAAATTAACAAAAGTTTATTTAATTTTAAGAGTAATTATTAAGGACTTAAAAGGTCTTTTTACCTACATAAAATAATAAATAAAATTTTATTAATAATTTTCTTTCGGATGAGTAAATTTATAATTATTTGTTTGACAGATAATGCTAAGATTCATTTGGGTAAAAATTTATAAATAACTGCAATTTTTACCATTCAAAGAACTAAATTTTTACTAATAAATTTTAAGGTCTCACATCCGACTCACCAAATTAAAAAAAAAAAAAAAAAAGTTCTTGTAGTAATTTCTTCAATAAATGGTTGAAATTAACAAATATTGAATTTTTTCTAGTTGGTAATCAATCACCACTATTAAACAACAAAAGTTGCTGAACATTGTTTTATTAAAAAGAAATCTACACCAACACACACACGATATATGTGAATATAAGGAATTATATTTCCAATTTAAAAATACAAAATAAAAATTATAGGCTAAAAAGTAGGCTAATAGGCAAAAATATTCAAAATTAAAATATAAATAAAAAAAAGCCAATTTGCAACTTGTTATAATGGTAACAATTTAAGCTTTAGACCTCATCCAAGTCATAAATTAATCGCATGTTAACAATCAATAGAGCAAAATAAAATTATGAGTAACACAACATTGAAAAGTTCTTTGATTCATTTTCATAATCAATCATCAATCAGTTGAGAGAAGAGTCTATCTATGCTGGACGGATGTAGGATTCGTCTGTTCTACTAAATTCTTTCATGAAGATTTTTATTCATTCAATGTGTAAATTTGGTATTCTGGATATCCATGACCAATTCCACCAAGATCATGAAGTCTCCTCGACCGCTTCCAATCATTACTCGACGGTTTTCAACAATTGGAAATCTCATATGCAGCATTCTTTCCACTCTCATCTGTTGATGCAACTGTGCATAATCCCGTCAGTAATGAGACACAGAATACTAGTCTGTGTTTCTCATCAGGTAAGCTACAATGCATCCCACCAAAGCTCCAACAACCACCTGTGCCAAACAGATAAATTTATCATTTTTAAGCCTGGCATTCAAAATCTTAAAACACTTGATTTGAAAATCTCTCCAAGCTAAATAAATTCACTGTGAGATATAATATAAGTTTTAACGGCTACCCTTCATGGCAACAAGATGGCAATGAATAATTCTGTGGATAAGTCATGACTACAGAGATCGAAATTTCAATAGCATGAATACAGAGATAGAAATTTAAATAGCATTGGTGGCCACACAATCATAATGTGCCAAAATGCTTGTTAGGGTTCCCCTCAATTTGGATTTTTATCATTTGGTGCACAAGCAGCATATGTACATAAAATGTCCCTTAAATCTTAATCATTCAAGTCTCTACAAGGTCTCATTTCCCTTTCTTGCCACCTATTTTTCAATTTCTGCACCTTTTGCAAGTCATTTTCAATGTCTGTTTGACATTGAATTTACGTGGTCAAAACTGCTTTTCTAATATAAAAGTATCATTTTATATGCTATTAGAAAAACAGTTTAAAAAAAATTATTTTATTATTTTAGTGTTCTTATAATTGAAAACTTATCAATTTTAATTTTAAATTAGTTTTAATATTTTCTAACTAGTATATTTAAAAAAGTGATTTTCTTAATAACAGTTTCAACAGAAATACCAAACAAGCCCTTAGTATTCCTCTACATTTATCACACAGAGATGTAATTTAAAGTTATTGCAAGTTGTCTTTAGCATGAATACAAAAGTATATGCCTTCTGATCCCCTTTTCCCCTTCTTAAATATGTGAACCTCCAATGAAACATGAAAAGAACACAGTGGAATGATCCATAATAGAAGAAAAACTAGTCATATTGCCTGTGCTTTGAGCGAATTATTTTTTATTTATTTAATAATATAGTTTAATATTTAATTTTTTATATTTTATATTTTTAAAATCATTCTAAATTTTTTTTAATATTAAAATTTTCAATTAATTATGTTAAATACAAATTAAAATTTATTAAAATTTTGAACATTAGTATCATTGGCCTGGGATAGGAATGAAAATGGGCATTCCAGTCAAAAATTTTATTACCTTATTTTTTGAGTAAATGTGTTTTTTAATCTAATATTAATAATTATTAAAATAAAATTATTAAGTCAAACATTATCTAATACTAATAATGAAAATTAAAAAAGATAAGTTAAAATAAAATTTCAACTCAATTAGGCCTTATCTAATATAACTAATTTTACTTTTAAAATGAAATTTCAAATATTTTATATTTTTAAATAAAATTATTATTTTTTCTAATAATGTTAGGATTAAGTGTGTTTACCAGTTTGCAATTTCGTCCATTGTATTACAGGAATATTAAATTAAAAAATTATAAATTTGTCAATTATTGCTTAGTGATGGAATTAAATTTATGACTTATTTGTAAATCAAAACAATCAGAATTTCTCCACAGTATCATTAAAATTCCTTTCTTTTTTTTTTGACTTAATTAATTATTTTTAAAAAATAGCAGATAGCAACATAATCAACAAATATTTAAATTTAAATATTTTATATAACTAATAATTAAAAGAAAATATTTTTGAATGATTAAATAAATAAACCATCTAATCACTTTTTTAATCAATATTTTATATTTTTTGAATTTCAATTTTTTTATAATAAATAATCAAAAGAAAATAAGAAGTTAGTTAAAATGAAAATTTAAATATTTTATACTATTTAAATTTTAAACAAAATTGGCTTACACAGGTGGCATTTTTTTGCCAAATGGCATATATGTCAGTAGATGTTAATGACAACTATACTAATAAAATGACAAATAGCAAAATTTTAAGTTATTTTCTTAAACAAGTGGTAAGATTTTGTGAGTCTATTTGTATGCTTTAACTTTAATATATATATATATATATATATATATTGATTTTTGAATTGCAACAAACCTGAAGTGGAGTGTGCCCAAGTAACTCACGCAAAGGTCTAACACTGGATAATGGATGTTCTGGAGGAAACTCACAAACAATTTGATTCAGCAACTGCAATAAGAAAGGGAAGGAGGGGATGAAACAACCATGCTAGGCAGCATACGAGAGAAGATATCTATGATTGTGCCACAGTGTTCTTTCAATATACAAACGACAATAAAATTGCAACAGCTTTGCACGAATATGCCAAGATAACTCACTTCAGCTTGCCGACCAGCATGAAGTCTGACCCCTGAGGCGTCATACATCACCTACAAATTACAAAAACTATCAACCATGGCAACCTTGGACTGAAACCAAGGTCTTTACCCCCATTGTTTTTGGATGGATACTAGTAAAGTGATTTAACTAGCAGCTGCAATAAATGAAATTTTACATTTTACAAAGGTACAGTCACACGTAAATTCTTTTACATAATATACAAGGAAAATTGTCCACAAACAAAGCTCAAAAATCATGTGCAATTGTGACATTCTTTGTTTCATCACTAGTTATGTATTTGATGGACCAAGGCAAAGTAAAATTCTATTTCATAACACCATAATTGTCCAAAAAATAATAATTTCATAAGCCCACTGAAATCAATGCTGAATTTTTATCAAAGCTCCACTTTAATTAAACAATTCCAACTACAGAAATTTCTAATTCAAATCAATATATGAAGAGAATCATTAAGATTCAGAGATCAGTTAGAAGGCCAAATCAGTGAAATTATTAAAAAAAAAAACTACTAATTATCAAAACTTACAAAAAAAGTCGGGTGAGCCACAGCACATATGAATGAATAATGTATGCATCCCAACACCAAAAGGAGGGAAATAATGAAAAAGGCACATACAACACAGGCCAAGACGACTGCAATTGCAAAAGCTGGTGATCCTGTCCCTTCTTGTAGGCCTATAGACAATGCCAGAGCTGTCACAGTGGCAGAATGTGAAGATGGCATTCCACCAGAACCAAGCATACTTTTAGAATCCCATCTCTTTTCTTTAAACCTGAGCATCTAGGAAAAATATATTGCAACAGTAAGCCACATGATAGCATGACCTTAAGCATTTGAAAATTAAAGTAATGAATTGAACATTTGCAAAAAAAAAAACAATAGGACCAAATCATTTGATTTAGTCAGATAATCACATCAAGCTGGATACAATCTCCTGAAGAAAGGGGCTTGAGATCCAATCCACTCTACAGGTGGAGAAGGAAGCTACCTGATGTAGAACCAATTGTTGAAACTAAAGACTTCATGCATGTTCATTTTACTTCATCAGTACAAATCCCAAAAACATGCTGATAAACGAAAAGGAAATTGACATTGAAAGACAACCTTCTATTTCACCATTTAATAATGATGCTACATCTCTTCCTGGTATATCAAAATCAATAACCCTCCATTCAGACTGAAACAATCACCTGATAAGCCCTCTGTCCCTTAAAATCCCACTGATTATTCCACATACATCATTTCAATCTACCTACAACTCCAAATATATTGCCTCACATCCTCCAGGACGAAAATAAAAATAATAATAATAATAATAATAATAAAATGTGGACGAAATCACATCTGCCTGCTTTAATTTGCTATCCCCTTTGTCTAAATGCTGAGTCAGTATTTGGATAGGAATGATTTGAAATGAAGATATTTGGATTTAACTTTTAGTGTAAATCAAAATATGTAAGCTTTCTTTTGGTTGGTTACATTTCTTAACAGAGAATACAAGTGAATCACAACTTGTTCATTTGAAATAATTTATGGCAAATAATTTCAAATTTGTCTTCTTCTCCTCCTTTACCACTTGAACAGAAAGCTCATATTCAAACCTTGAATTTCAAAACCAATCTTCTTAGAAAAGGAGAAGGAAATAAAAATACTTGACAGTAGCTTCCTCAAGCATTTTAAACTGGTACACTTCTATGTCTGTCCATATTATAAGCAACCCAAAAAAAAAGAGTAAAATACAAAATCATCGAATAATCCGGTCATAGAAAGATATGCTCATGTTCCAGCCTTTTCAACTATAGAGACAAAAAGTCACCCTAATGCTGCTAAGGACATAAAAATTCCATTTCTTTCTATGAAACAAATAAACTCTTATTAGCTTTCATCTAAAGTGCAGTAAATTCAGATTGAGGTTTCAAGATCTTAACTCTGCTCAATGACCAGAAAACTCAACTTGAACTTAAAAAGCTAGCAACAAAATATTATGCATTGGATTGAAATTAATCCTTTAGAGAATCTGAATAAAGAAAACTAAAAATATAACTTGATTGAATTTAATGTACCAGTTTGTGAAGAGCTTGAGGAACTGAGCAAGAGCACAGGTGAGGAAGGCAGAGAGGAGAGGGAGGTTGTTTGGTAACAGTGATGATGAAGATGAAAATGATGACGTTGTTTGAGCCATGCTTCCTGATGACACCGCATCTCTTACTGTCATCACCTCATCCATATTGATCTATTTAATTTGAAAAAAAAAAAAAAAATAAACCGTAAGATATCTCTCTTTGCAGCATGTCTGCCTTACGTTTTTCTCTCTTGTCAACTTCCTCTTTGCAAAAAAGAAGCAAAAGAGGAAATGAAGAAGAAAGAAAGTTATCAATGTAAAATTAGAAAATAAAATGTATCTATCATGGTCAGTCCCTATGGATAATGGCAACAATGCCTCTCCAAAGGCAATGGAATATGAGACCTCCCATTAACAGGGAAACTTTCCCCGATAGGAAAAAGCTTCATCAATACCAACAAGGATTCCTTTCTGAAGTTTGCTTCTGAATTTACAAACATCAAACCATCTGTTTGTCTGCCCCAATAAAAGCAATCGATTTTGATATTAAAATCACGCCAACTTTAAAACAAAACTGTAAAGCTTTTTTTTTCTTAAAAGAAAAAGATAAAAGGAATAAATGAAATGTACAATGGCGAGTTCCGAAGAGTAATGACAGTGATGCTTCTACACAGGGTGATGGAATATGAGACCTGCCCTTCCCGCAGAAGAGGTCCACCAGAAAAGGAGGACCTCAACTATTAAGGGAAATTTTACTTTTAGATTATGCAGATTGAAGACACTGATTCTCATTTCCTCCAACTCAAGTAAGGGATTTCTTGAAGGAAGTCCCCTGTCAAATATGTTGCAAAATTATAGGCAAGCAAAAAGAGCCAAAAATAAATTACAACAATGGCATCACTAGCTACTGATTTATTTGGGAAAAAACAAATCCTCCAAACTGTGAGTCTACTTGAGAATAGGGAAGGTGTAAGCAACCTACAATTCAATCCTAAAACCTATTACCCAAAAGTTTTAGTTTGGCCACAAAAAAATGTTAATTTAATTGATGTATAAATTTATTTTCCTTCCAGTAAAAATTAAATGCCATATTATCATTTTTTTTTTTGAAACAAAATTCATTTTTATTTTAAAATAGTTTAAATATCCCATTTTAACTTAAGAACTTGTACACTGGTATGGATATGCATGCATGAATTACAAAGCTATTGCTTTTGGGCTTATATAAAGGAGGAGGAGCACATTTTTTTATTAAGTCTATGTCAAATCTTTTATTTTTATTTGCTTATCCAAATGATCTTATGAAATATTACCATGATAATTAATACTCATACCAGAAGAAATGGAAACATAGCAAAATGACTTCTATCAACATGTGCTTTGAGTGCAGAAATAAACAAAAAAAGACATTCCAACCAAGTTTGCTACAATTTGCACCATTATCTACAATCAGGTATAGAGATCCATTAAAAAACACTACAGTATTGAAATAAAATTAATTACATCCCAAGCATGCATTATAGCACTGATTACCGTTTGAAGCTCACCCGCCCTTCCCATCATCAGATGACAACAAGCTTTCTTTGGTTAATTTCAAATGCAAAACCATATCACTTTTATCAAGTCAAGAAAGTAGGAGCAACAGTTCATAGTTAAAAATTACAAGAATTTTCTAAATCCACAAATATCCAATTACATCAAGCCCAAATCAAAGTGCAAAATCCATCTCTTGAAAACAATTCTAGGCTCTCAAGTCTACCAAAAGGTATCAAAATTATCCAAGGAATTTTCAATGATGTCTCAAATCAAACACAAGAAATCATAACTCACAATTGATGCACGTATCAGTATCCATCAACTCAACCAAGCATCAAAATATCAATATCAAAACCCCTACATACAACTGAAGCCAATTTATATTCATGACATGTTAAGACATGCACAGCGTTTTACATTTTTTTTAGAAAAAGGGAATCAAACTATGGCTGAATTACGTAACTGACAACACAAACAATAGAATTGCTTTGCCAGGACAAGCTATCTGTTACCGATCCATGTATCTCCAAACACTAAGGACAATTGACAAATTTCAAATAACTCCCAATTAAGATAGATCACATGATAACTAGATGTTCTAAGTACCATTAAAATTCAAACATAAACATCCAGTGAAGCAATTAAGTTCAGAAATGATGCTACTCCCTATTGATCAGATCAAAAACTTAACTAAAATTAAGCTCATAAATTCATTCTACATAAAGTATGGCGTAAAATTACCAAGCATAATATTGAAATCAAACTCAAGTAATTAAAAGTTAAAACAAAAAAACTAGGATCTGTCTTCCAGGCTACTCAGCTTAAGCATTTACTTTAATCTAATGAACAATATAATTCTAAGCAGCAGAATAGCCAATCGGCCAGTAGCCCAACAAAATCAAATGAATTTCTAAAACAGATTTTTCATGGCACGTGTACGAAGTAGAAATGAAAATCGAAGGGAAACGTGAACAAAAAGTTTAAAACGAAAGAGACTCACCTACTGAGAATGTACTTCTCAGAAAACTCACCGGAAGGGATGAAAACCCGGGAGCAGGATTCAATGCAATTATCGGAAACGCACCGCGCGCTGGTATTGCTGCCGATGAGAACTGAGAATTGCTGGAAATTCTTGAGGCCGAGGGAGGTGCTCCGGTGCTGGTCAAGGCCCTTGAAGTCTCGTCGTTTGGCCGGATCGAATGCTCAAAAGATCGGCATCAAGCCTTCAACGCATTCCGATCTTCCCCGGAGCGATGGTTTCCAGGGAAACTAGATTAAGGGAAGGTGCTATGGAGATAAAGCTGCGTCAAACAAAAGACTTTGGGTTCTGTCTGCGCTGGGAGATGTTGCTATATGGTGATCTAACGATTGGAGACTAATGTGAATGTTAAAGATTAAAAGCAGTTTTTTTTATTTTTTTTTAAATAGAAAATATTTCATTAATTGGAAATTGAATACAAAGAAAAACTACAAATATTTACTACACCTCATTAACATGAAGAAAAAAAGAATCTGCACCTTATTGAGTATTTTCTAAAAAATAAAATATTCTAATAATGGAGAAAATATTATAAAAATTCAAAATTTAATAATTTATTGACTCAAAATTTATAATAAATACAAGAAAATATATTTAAAATTTATTTCAAATAGACATCAGTTTAAAAATTATTAAAAAAATTTTACTAAAAAAAATAGGATTAGCACATTCGAAATACTCATCCATTGCAATCAAAATAAAATATCAAAGGAAAAAAGAGAAAAATTAAAAAAAAAATGAAGGAGGAGAAAATTCTTTAACCACCAAGAAAATTCCCAAAATATTATAAAATCCCAAATTTTCAAACTTCTCATTTTAAAAAGGAAAAAAAGAAAAATTTTCAAATCTAAAGGCAGATTTAATTAGGAGAAGAGAAGATAATTTTCGATGATGATGATAATAATGATAATAATAATAATAAATCACCATTTTACCCTCAAAGAAAAGGATAAATTACTTAGGTCTATGTCAAAAGCTATAATTAATTAGCTATGGCATCCGTAAATTATGTGAAATATTTAGAGGGAGTCCGTCTTATCTTATAAGATAGAGAAACTAGCATATAAATTTTAAAAATAAATTAAACTGTTTGTTTATAATAATTTTTAAGTTTATAAGTTATACTTATAAGGTATTTTTTCTTATCAAATATATTAACAACTTATCAATCACTCGTAATAACTTATATTCATAATTATAATGTGAATTTTTATTAATGATAAAATTTTTAATTAATTATAATTTTATTTTAAGTGTAAATATATAATTTATTTAATTGTAATCGATAGAATTTTGAATTTGATAATATATTATTTAATGTATAATTTTTTAATAAGTTAATTAATAGATTATTTTGTATTTTCTTTAGATTAGTTGCCATACACCACTAGAAGGATAAACAAAGTATATATGTGTGTGTCACGTGACAATTTTTAAATTATTATTAAAATTATTAAATTTTAAATATAAAAATATTTTTAAAAATAAATATTTAAATCTTAATATAATTTTAAAAAATAATTGACCCTTTTTCTAATTAAACTGAAAATTTAATTAAAAATATTATTTTCTTCATAATTATTCTTTTAATATAATATAATATTGTTGCAATTGGAATTAAAAATAATTTCATTTGGTGATTTTTAAATTATTATTATTAAAATTCCTAAATTTTAAATATAAGAAACTTTTTTTAAAAATAAATATTTAAATTTCATAAATAATCTTCTAGTAAATATATATAAACATAATTTTAAAAAATAATTCAACCTTTTTCTAATATAACTGAAAATTTTATTAAAAAATATTATTTTTTGATAATTATTTTTTAGTATAAGATAAGATTATAGTTGAAATTTAAAAATATTTAAATAAAAATTATTTTATTTAAAGTGTTAATACATAAAATTTTTAGTAGTAATTTATATAATTTTATATTTGATAATATATAATTTAATTTTAAATTTTGAAATAAATTAATTAAAATATTACTTTTTATTATTTTTTAAATTAGTTATCAGGACAATCAAAGTAGAAAACAACATATATATATCATATGGTGATTTTTAAATTATCATTATTCAAATTCTTTAAATTTTAAATATAAAAAATATTTTTGAAAATAAATGTTTAAATTTCATAAATAATTTTCTGGTGAGTAATTACTTTTTATATATATATATATATATATATATATATATATATAATTCACTATTTTTTTAATCTAACTGATTTTTTTTTTCGTAAGATAAGATTTTAGTAGTTGAAATTAAAAATATTTAAATAAAATACTGAATTTTAATATGATAAGTTATTTTTTATATAAAAATAAAACAAAGAATATGATAATTAGGTGGCACATTGGGTTATGTCTCCTTTAAAATTAACAAAAAAAAAAAAATTAATGTCTCATTTAAGTTCAAATTTCTTAAAAATGAATTATATATACTCAAAAATCAACCTCATGACCACATGTCTCCTTCCCAACTACCCTATTATCTCTATCATCTAAAAACAGAGGAGGCTTGATGGATTTGGGAGAAACTTACACCTTTTGGGTAGGTGGAAATGGGGAAGAAGGAAAATAATTAAGGTAAAATATGTTTGAAAAGCTCCTTTTTCTTGTTTGGATAAAGAGAAAAAATAAAGGATTTTTCTAGTTATTTTCTCCATAATTTAGAGAGAATAAAAAAAATTAATCTTTTACCTATAAAATTATATACCTATCTTTTTTTTTTCATTCTTTATATTCTATTTTTTTATAAAAAAATTAAAAATTAAAAATTAAAAAAATAAATCCATCTTTTATTTCTATTCCTCTCCCCAAATTTATCGGAACAAAATATTAGCGAGGAACTAGAGCATTATATATATATATATATATATATATATATATATATATATATATATATATAAAGCAGAGTGGTGTTCTCAATAAAATACCATATAACACTTTTCTTGAAAAATTTACCACGTGACACTTTTTATTAATAACTTTCTTTAATAATAATTATTATTTAATTTTTTTTAATTTCTCTTTTATTAATTGATATTATTTACAATTTTATCTTAATATTTATTATTTAAATTATTATTTTCTTTAAAATTCGATTTTTCAAAAAAATTAAAATCTTTTATGATTAAATGTAATATTTAAAAATTATTTATATTTTTATTTTTATAAATTTATTTATGTAAAAACATTATTTATTGCATATTACTTTCCATAATAATAATAATAATAATAATTTAAAATAAAAAAATAATTTAACAACAACAACAATAATAATAATAATAATAAAAAGTTGTTATGGCTACTGACTTAAAGAAAATTGACCATTAATTTGTGACCTTATAATAAACTATTATATAATTTAATCAACCTTAAATTATTTCATATCTTTAATAAATACTTTTATTATATTGTTATATTTTCTATTATTTTTTTTATAAAATTTTTATTAAAAAATTTAAAAATCAAAAAGTGTAGTCTACATCAAAAGTTATAAAAATAAAATATAGAAATTTTACTTATTTATAATTAGCATGTATTAATTTTTATGTTAATAATTTACTATTCTTTTTATTTCACTTTTCTATGATTAATTATTATTATTATTATTATTATTATTATTATTATTATTATTATTGATGTTACTGTAAAATAGCTTTGGTAAGTGCACAGGTCGCAATAGTATAGTTTTAAAATATCGTTCTCACAGGAAATTGTGTTTAAACTGAAAATAAAGAAATAAGCTAATTAGAATGGTAAAATTTAAAGATATTGATAACGAAATTTAAACTTAAAATTGGTATTTGAGGAATTTAAGCCAAATCAAACAATCAATTAAACTAATTAAACTAGATGATTAAAAATCAAATTAAAATCGCTAATTATGAAATTGGGAGGAATTAATTCTAATTGCAATAAAAATTAAAGTGATTCTAGAGAGAAGGCTTTTCAATATTACTTGTATGTAGTTTATCCCCAATTTAGCCAATCACATGAGATTTGCAATTTTTGAAGGAAATCAATACTTAATTCTTTGAAACCTTTCTCAAGAATTTCGAAGTTGATTTTCATCAAATCAAACCCTATTTTAACAGTATTTCAAACCTGATAAAAACCTATTTAAAGCTCTAATTGATTATAAAAGTCCTCTTAATTTTCTTAGCTTATTTCTAACACCAAGAAAACTAAGTTTATTGCAAGATTATATGTCCTAACCATTCACTTTTCAGTTCATCTGTAAAAGATTAAGACTTAACTTAATGAGGACCCTTTCATCAAGTAAGATAATAAGCTCACAAGCAATAAAACAAAAATGCAGTAAATCTCATTAAAATAGCTAAATCAGTTCAAAAACCACAATACAAGGCAATATTTACATACCCATCTCTAGAATCTCAAAGTTCTAATCACAAATCATGATTTCAAGACAAACCCAAGTGAAGAAATTAAGAATAAATGAAAATCTAAACTAAGGGAAAGAAAAACTCAGTAAAAATAGTGAAAAATCTGCTGCTGAAACGCTGGAGAAGACGTCCTCTTGGCTGCTACAACAATGATACAAGGTGCTTCTCTTTCTCCTTCTCTTTCTAGCTAAAAAAATCCTTTGTTTTCTCCTTGTGGTAAGAGAGAGAAAAAGATGATTTTATATCCTTTATGGGTCTACCTTAAAAATGGGTTAAAAGATAGAAGATTCTGGAGAAAAGATGATGTATTAGGTCAGATAAGAGAAAGGGTCACGTCAATATTTTCATTAAAATGACACGAGCTGAATCGGGTTGTATTGCACTTATGTCGCAAGTTGTGCAACTTTCTAGACAATTTTTGGGACTCATCAAGTGCACCAACGTAGGTTGCAACATAAGCTACACAAGCTGTGTCATATATTGTGCAACTTTCGATTTCTTTAAAATTTTTTTTCAAAATTTTCTCTTTAAAATTTTGCAAATCAACTCTGATTTCTTCTAAATGGCTGTTTTGATCAAAATATAATCAAAATTCTCCATATTTTAACCTACAAAATAAGTAAATTCCATAAATTAAACTAGAAAATATGAAAAGAGAAAATTAACTAAATAAAGACTAATTTCTATCATAAAAGCAATAATCAAGGGTAAATTAGTTGCAAGAATTATACCCAAAATAATGATATAAAATGCATGCATCAAATTCCTCCATACTCAAACTCTTGCTTGTCCCTAAGCAAAATTTCATTAAAGACTCATTTGGAAGGGAATGGAATCAGTATTTGAAAATATAAAAATCACTAATCCAAACCACCAACTTATCTCTAGCCACCAACATTCCAAATTCCCACCAGCAAAGCATAAAGAAAGAAGCAATCACTCTAAACAATTAGAGAATAGCTAAGAATTAACTAATCAAACCAAGCAACAAATACCAACCAGCTACAAGAGTCAATTGTGCCGAAATAAACCTAAAAGAAATAGATAGCCAATGTGTCCTAAATAGATGGTGAGTAATGTATAGAGGATTGTATTGCCAAACCCATATGCAAGCATAAAAGATCTAAGTCTACTAATGTAACAAGTATTTTTCAAATAATCATTACGTTCTTTTAAGGGTTGTAATGGGGTCAAATATGGTAAAATTGTGGTTAACAAAGAAAGGGAATAAGAAAAACAAAATATGATAATAATACTAATCATGAAATTCAAAGTGCATCAAATATTCTTTTTTCTTCTTCTTTTTCTTTTTCTTTTTCTTTTTCTTTTTCTTTCTTTTTCTTTTTTTTTTATAATTTTTTTCTCTCTTTTTTTTATAAGAATATATTTTTTTTTAACTCAAGAGGAAAGAAATTTACAATGAATCTCAAGTGCTAACTTATTTCTATGATTATATAAAGGGATTACTTTTTATATTTTTTTGATTTTGTACTTGTCCCTATTTCATGTTACACCCAAAATTACGTTTGGGATATTTTTGTGACATTTTAATAGATTGTCACAATTACACTAGCACTTTTCAAGATATTTCAGTCCTCCAAGAGTAGTTTTTTTTTTTTTCCAGCTGTAAAATGCCCTTGATTGCTAAAATATTATTCTCATGAGTGGGTGGTAGTGTTTAGGTCTATGGCTAGGTAAATGATTTGGGTTCCAAAGAAATTAGGGAATTAAGGCTCAAAGGGGGTTTGCAATGGTTAAAATGAAATTAAGGGTAGGTTAAGGCTAAATATGAGGGTTTGTATTATGAAAGAATGCCTAAATCATATTCTTATCAAATGCAAGTTAAAAGTTTTACTTTGAAAAATCTAATATGCTTATTCTAGGAATTGTGAGATAGCAGTGACCATTTTCTTCTTTAAAGACTTATTCAGACACTCAAGAACTCAAAATAACTAATTAGAATCTAAATACCTATATTAATGAATTAATTTTCAGCTATTAAATAAGAGAAAGAATAATGCGTAAGACTTTGTACCTAGCTGGAAACTTTCATTCCACTAACCATCTAGAGGCAAGTTAAATTGCTTGAATAAGCAACTTTTGAAATTCTAAAGACTAGTTTAAATCCAAAAATTTTTAAATGAATAAATGAAATGCATGCATGTATAAATGTATAATGAACCTATATGCAACTAAATGTGTATAGTTAAATATATGAAACTATATGCAGTGAATATGTATGAGTATGCATAAGTATGAATTAATAAATGAGTATGCAATTATGTGTTAGTGAAAAGGAAAATTAACTTTTGCAAAAATTTTACCCTCTCCCCCATACTCAGAATGGACATTGTCGTCAATGTCAAAAGAATGCAAGAAATGGGATAATATGGCTATAAAATAAATTCAAGAGGCTCACTCAAATACTGCGCAAATAATATATGACTAATATGTGTATAAAAAATGGATAAGTAAGCCTAATGAACTTAAAAGAAAGTGGATAGATGTTACCCTGTTGCATAAGCAGTGGCAAATTGTTACCTCATTGAAGATGCAGTCAATTTAATTGAAGAAAATTTTGGAGCTGCTGCTATACACTTTGCAAAAAGAAAAACAGGGTCCATGAAATCAATAATGCGCAAAATGATATATGGAAGTAAGAATGTAATCAACATACAGCCATTCAATAAGAAAAATTCCAAATGAGCATATTAAAAACAAGTAAAGCATTAAAGAGTCAAAACAAAAAGAAAAATGTACTGGCAAATAACAAAAAATACTAAATAAGCAACTATCTCAAATAAAAATGCAAACAAAATATTAACTAAACACGCTAACAAGCTATGAAAGGATAAAGCTAACTAAATAAGTAACTGAAAGAACTAACTAAATAAAAACATGAAATATAAATGCTGCAAGTAAAACTGTCTAGCCAAGAATAACAACTCCTTTACCCTTGCCATCTGGTGGAGGGGGTAGTGGTGGTTTTGCTCTAGGAAATCTTATGCACACAAAGTGTTGGGCTAATTCCCTTTATATTATCAAATGTAAATCCCAAAACTCTCCTATATTTTCTCAAAACTCTTAACAATTTGTTAATTTCAATATCAGTCAAAGATGTATTAATTATAACAAGATATGTTTCATTAGGTCCAAAAAAGGATAAATTTTGACAATTGTCCTTGAACTTATTTAGTTGTAACATTACAGTCTCTCAACTTAAAAATGTAATATAAAACCCCATCAACTTTCAAATTTTGCACAGTAAAATCTCTCTAACATCTAATTATCAGTTTTTCAGTTAGATACTAATATGGACAATTCCAGCATGTAGTTTAGTCAGTATTTCTCTTTTCTCTCTCCATTCATGTATAAATTGAATTCTTTTTCTCTCTATAGACAGAATAATTTTTCATGGGTGAAGAAAATAATTTTACACTTTGTATAAGAGATGAGAGAGAAGTGTTGACTAAGTGTCATGCGAGAGTTATTCACATTAGTTTCTAACTAAAAAATCAGTAATTAAAAATCAGAGGGATTTTACTATACAAAATTTGAAAGTTTTGGGGACTTTATATTACATTTTAAAATTAAAGGACTGTAGTGTTATATAGAGACAGTTGTTGAAATTTATTCGTCCAAGAAAAGCATACCTGAGTTTGGAAGGGAGAGGTTTAAGATCTACCTTTGGAGCATCCTCTACTTTTAATGATGGTGATTTGATCTCCAAAGTCTGCACTTCTTCAAGCTGAAAAATTGTCGCTTCAAGATGTGGTGGTGAGCTCTCCAAGTGTTGTGTAAAAGCAGCTATGTTAGGGTTATCATCATTAATGCTTCTACCATGGACTAGGCAATTTTTAAGGGGGTCTTATGGATAACTTTTTCTGAAATGCTCTTAAACAATCTCATCATTGATGTCTACCCGCAAACAAGATTCAACTTATTCATTTCCTCTTCATGGCTGGATTGATGTTCAATATCATTTGATCATCTCCCACTCTAAGTGTTAATTTCTCACCCTTTACATCAATTAATGCACCAGCTGTGACAAAAAATGGTCTTCCCAATGAAATAGGAATTTTTGTGTCTTCTTCCATGTCTAAAATGACAAAATCTACCGAAATGTAAAAGTTTTCAACCTTGATAGGCACATTTTCTAGAATGCCTTCTGGATATTTAATTGAATAGTCAGCCAATGAAAGATACATGTTGGTGGGCTTCAAGTCTCCCATATTCAGCTTCTCATATATTGAAAGTGGTATTAGGTTGATGCTGGCTCCAAGGTCACATAAGGCATTTGCCACACAGTTATCACCGATATGACAAGGAATGGAAAATACACTTGGATCCTTGAGTTTGGGAGGTAACTTGTTTTGAATTATAGCATTGCATTGCTCTTCTAAGTTGATGGTGTGATAATCTTCTAGCATTCTCTTGTTAGTAAGAATTTCCTTTAAGAACTTGGCATAACTTGGCATTTGAGACAGTGCTTCAGTGAAGGGGACATTGACATAAAACTTCTTCAGCACTTTAAGGAATTTGCCAAATTATTTGTCTAACTTCTGCTTGATGAATCTTTGAGGGTAGGGAAGGGTGGGCTTAAAAGGTTCAAGTGGAATGTATGGCTTCTCTCCGTCATCTTGCTCACTTTTGCTTTCTTCTTCTTTTTCATTTTTCTTGCTCTCAACTGAATTTTCTTCTTTTGTGCTCTCTTTTTCTTATTTTTTGTTTTCACTCTCTTGACCAACTTTCTTACTACTTCTCAAGGTCACAACCTTACATTGTTCATGGGGGTTTTGTGGTTGGCTAGGTAGTTTGCCATAGGATTTAGATCCTGATGAGCTTGCTTGTTGAGCCAATTGATTCTCCAATATGCGATTGTGAGCTTTGTAGCTGATCCATGGTTTATCTCATGTGTTGCATTTCTTCCTCCAATTTGGTATTCATCTTGCTTTGTTCAGCAAAAAATTTCTCCATCCTACTTTTCAAGGTTGGCTTTGGTTCAGGAGGTGGAAGATGTTGTTGTGCTTTTGATTGATATCCAGGAGGTGGCTACCTTGTGGGCTGAAATTATGACTGAAACTGAGGTCGATTCTGCTGCACATACTGTTGGTTATGAGCATAATTTGAGATCTAACCTTATTGACCAAAAGTTGCTTGTGGTCTCCATGTTGAGTTGTTCACATTAGAATAAACATTTCCCATAAGTTTCTGTTGATAACCCCCTACATAAGTAGTATGTTCTTGTAAGTAATCATCACTATAAGAAGAGTAATCAACCCCACAATTATGGGTTCCATCTGTATAGGCAACTTATTACATAGTTGTAGGAGTTGAGGTTGTTGCCTTTGTGCAAAAATCACTAAGAAGCTGAGTCAACTGATCAAATCTTGCATTCATGTAACTAACTGAGTCAAGTTCATTGATCCCAGCCTTCTTTAACTCAATTGCTCTAGGATTTCCCCACAAATAGGTATTATGAGCAGTCTTCTCTAACAGATCATAACATTCTTCGCTTGTCATTCTCATGAAATCTCCTCGTACTTGTGAATCAATTGTATTTCTTATGGCTGGAGTAACTCTGGCGTAAAAATTTTGAACAATCATCCATTTGGGTATTTTATGATAAGGACATTGCCTTTCAAGCTCTTTAAATCTCATCTAAGATTCATATAAAGTTTCATCATGCATTGGTCTGAAAGCTACCATTAAATTCCTCAAATGAGTGGTCTTCCCAGGTGGAAAAAACTGAGATAGAAAAGCTTGAGATAGCTGCTCCCAAGTAGCCATAGTAGCTTATGAAAGTGTATTATACCAATTTAATGCTGAATCTCGAAGAGAGAATGAGAATAAGGTCAACTGAATTACTTCATCTGGAACTCCAAGCTATCTTTGTGTGCCACATATCATTAGAAATTTCTTCAAATGAGAATGGGGATTTTTAAGTGAGCTGCCCCCAAATTGTGAATTCTGGACCAGTTGAATGAGACCAGTCTTTTAACTCAAATTGATTGGCTCTAATAACAAGTTTGTTATCTCTCACATCTGCACATATAGGAAAAGCATAATCTAACATGTACCTTCTCTGATGATCATTTTGATTAACGACTTCATTCTGCCTGCTCTGATCATTTCCTCCATTGTTTCCATCATCAACTCTATTTTAATTCTCCATATTTTTAATTTTCTCCTCTTGTTCAAGCCTTTCTTGCACTTCTTTTTCTGCTTCCTTTATCTTCTTAGATTCCTTTTTGTTGGCTCGACATAATTTTTCAATTTTAGGGTTGAACAATAATTGAGTATCACTTGTGCTTTTCGATCATCTCATAAACAAGAAAAGTATCTGAAAAACAAAAGGAACAGTAGTGAAAATAAAAGAAAATAAAAATTCTAATCAACTTAAAACAATTAATATCCAACTTAAAACCAAACAATTCTCCGGCAATGGCGTTAAAAATTTGATGTTGCTGTAAAATAGTTTCCGCAAGTGCTCGGGTCACAGTAGTATAGTTTTAAAAATATTGTTCCCACAGAGAATTGTGCTTAAATTAAAAATAAATGAATAAGCTAATTAGAATGCTAAAATTTAAAGATATTGATAATAAAATTTAAACTTAAAATTAGTATTTGAGGAATTTAAGCTAAATCGAACAATCAATTAAACTAATTAAACTAGATGATTAAAATTCAAACTGAAATCACGAATTATGAAATTGGGAGGAATTAAATCTAACTTCAATAAAAATTAAAGTGATTCTAGAGATAGGGCTTTTCAATATTAATTGTATGTGGTTTATCCCTAATTTAACCAATCACATGAGATTTGCAATCTTTGAAGAAAATCAATTCTTAATTCTTTGAAACCTTTCTCAAACATTTCAAAGTTAGTTTTTATCAAATCAAACATTGTTTTCACTGTATTTCAAACATGATAAAAACCCATTTAAAGCTGTAATTGATTATAAAAGTCCTCTTAATCTTCTTAGCTTATTTCTAACACCAAGAAAACCAAGTTTTTTGCAAGATTATTTATCCTAAACATTCACTTTTTAGTCCATCTATAAAGGATTAAGACTTAACTTAATGAGGGCTCTTTCATCAAACAAGACAATAAGCTCATAAGCAATAAATAAAAAATGCAGCAAATCTCATTAAAATAGCTAAATCAGTTTAAAAACCACAATACAATGTAATATTTACATACCTATCCCTTAAATCTCAAAGTTCTACTCATAAATCATGATTTCAAGACAAACCCAAGTGAAGAAATGAGAAAGAAATGAAAATCTAAGCTAAGGGAAAGAAAAACTCAGCAAAAATAGTGAGTAATCTGCTGCTAGAACACTGGAGAAGACGTCCTCTTGGCTGCTGCGACAACGATCCAAGGTGCTTCTCTCTCTCATTCTCTTTCTAGCAAAAAAATCCTTTGTTTTCTCCTTGTGGTAAGAGAGAGAAAAAGATGATTTTATATCCCTCATGGGTCTGCCCTAAAAATGGGTTAAAAGATAGAAGATTCTGGAGAAAAGATGATGTATGAGGTTAGATAAGAGAAAGTGTCATGTCGGCATTTTCATTAAAATGACATAAGCTAAATCAGGTTGTGTTGCGCTTGTGTCTCAAGTTGTGCAACTTTCTAGACAATTTTCGAGACTCATCAAGTCCACCAACGCATGCTGCAACATAAGCTATGCAAGCTGTGTCATATATTGTACAACTTTCTGTTTCTTTAAAATTCTACTTCAAATTTTTCTCTTTAAAATTTTGTAAATCAGCTATGATTTCTTCCAAATGGTTGCTTTGATCAAAATATCATCAAAATTCTTCATATTTTAACTTACAAAATAAGTAAATTCCATAAATTAAACTAGGAAATATGAAAAGAGAAAATTAACTAAACAAAGGCTAATTTCTATCATAAAAGCTATAATCAAGGGTAAATTAGTTGCAAGAATTATACCTAAATAATAATATAAAATACATGCATCAATTATTATAAATGTTTAACTTATGGCCATTGAATTAAAATAGCTAAATAAATAAAAAATATTTTACTGTTATAAAAATTGAATTTAAATATTTTTATTACCATTTTTAATTAAATAATATTTAATTATAATATTAAAATTTTAGTTAAATAGTTTCCATTTGTATATCCATATATAGTATGTCATCTATAAGACATTTGATAAATATCAACCACTCTCCTCTCACCAAGTATTTTCATTTCACCTAAGTGCTCTCAACTTTTTTTTTTATTTACTCTGATTTTTTTATTATTTCTTTCAAAAGTTATTATTCATCATTCTTAAGATTTATTTATTTAAATATATTTAATTAATATTTATTTAATTACTATATTTTTTTATAAATTTCTTATTTAATACTTCTTAAACTTTTTAATATTTTATTTCATTATAATTATATATAGAATGTAATTATAACTAATATTTTGATTATTCATATTTTATTATCATTAATTTTCAACAGAAATATTTTCAAATTTTAATTAAATATCTAAATTTTTATGCATAAATTATCTCTCAAATATATTTTTATGTAAAAGTATAATTTCAAAAATAGAATATAAATATGATTATATCGAAAATTTAACTACAAGCAAATATGAATAAAAAAAAATAAAATTATAATATTAAAATTATATAATATGTCTTTTAAAAAATAGTATGTTTTTTTAATATTTATTATATTAATAAAAAATAATAATTTTAAAATTTTAAATTTTTATGAAATATATTTATCCTATATCATAAATTTTAGTAAAATAATAACCATTTTTAAAAGAATTATTTTATAAAAAATGTATCAGATTAATAAAAAAATTTACACTTTATAAAATTTAAAAGATATAATATTTTTAAAAAATATATAATAAAATGTTATTTTTAATTAATAATAATGTTAAATATTTTTTTTATTATTAAAATTAAATAATTCAATTCATTATTAATAATTTAATATATTTTTTTATTTCTCTTTTAATTATCATTATTATTTACAATACTACTTAATATTTATGATTTAAATTATTATTTTCTTTAAAATTTTAAGTTTTAAAAATTAAGACATTTTATAATTAAATGTAATATTTAAAAATTACATATATTATTTTATAAATACTAATTATTATTTAATTATTTTATTTATCTTTTAATTATTATTATTATTAATATTTACAATAATACTTAACATTTATTATTTAAATTATAATTTTTTTAAAATTTAATTTTTTAAAAAATTAAGACCTTTTATGATCAAATGTAATATTTAAAAATTATTTATATTATTTTTTTATAAATTTATTTGCATAAAAATACTATTTACCACGTGTTATTCTTAATAATAATAATAATAATAATAATAATAATAATAATAATAATAATAAGTCATTAATACAATTAGTTTAAAGAAACTTATCATTAATTTATGATTTTATAATAAATCATAAATATTCTCCTTTATATTAATTATTATTTAATTTTTTATTTTTTTTAATTATCATTGTTATTTATAATACTACTTTAATATTTATAATTTAAATTATTATTTTTTTAAAATTTAATTTTTAAAAATTAAAACATTTTGTAATTAAATATAATATTTAAAAATTATTTATATTATTTTATAAATACTAATTATTATTTAATTTTTTTTATTTCTCTTTTAATTATCATTATTATTTATAATACTACTTTAACATTTAAGATTTAAATTATTATTTTCTTTAAAATTCAAATTTAAAAATTTAAGATCCTTTATGATTAAATGTGATATTTAAAAATTATTTATATTATTTTTTTAAAAAATTCATCTATATAAGAATATTATTTATCATATATTACCTTCCATAATAATAATAATAATAATGATAATAATAATAAAGTCATTGATGGCCATTAGTTTAAAAAAAATTGACTATTAATTTGTGATATCATAATTATTATTAATTTATGATATTATAATTTACTATCATATAATTTAGTCAACCTTAAATTATTTTATATCTTTAACAAATGTTTTTGTTACGTTGTTAAATTTTTTATTATTTTTATTAGGAAATATTTATTAAAAAATTTGAGGAAAAAAAATTATAATTTAAATAAAAAATTATAAAAATAAAATATAGACATTTAACTTATTTATAATATATATTATTATTTATATTAATAATTTTATATTTTTTTATTTCACTTTCCTGATATTAATTAACGCTTATTATTATTATTATTATTATTATCATTATGACCAACTTATGAAGATTTAATTGAAACGGTCAAGTAAATAGAAAATATTTTACTATTGTAAAATTTAAATTTGAATATTTGTTACTTTTTTTAATTAAATAATATTTAATTATAAATTATTTTTTATTTAAATAATTTTTATTTATTTGTCCATGTATAATATATCATACGAAGCATTTAATACACATCAAGCACTTTTTTCTCACCAAATATTTACATTTAATCTAAATACTCTTAATTTTTTTTATTTGTACTATTTTTTATTTTTTTTTAAATTATTAATTATCATTCTCAAAATTTATTTGTTTAAATATATTTAATTAATATTTATTTAATTATTAGTTTTTTTTTATAAATATATTATTTAATAACTTTTAAATTTTTGAATATTTTATTTCATTATAATTATATATCTTTGATTATCCATATTTTATTATCATTAATTTTTAATAGAATTATTTTTAAATTTTAATTAAATATTTATATTTTCATATATAAATTATCTCTCAACTATATTTTTATATAAAAGTAGAATTTTAAATATAAATTGCAAATATGATTATATTGAAAATTTAGTTAGAAATAAAGATGATTAAAAACAAATAAAGTTACAATATTAAAATTATAAAATTTGTATTTTGAAAAATAATATATATTTTTTTAATATTTATTATATTAATAGAAAATGAGGATATTTTAATATTTTAATTATTATAAAAATATATTTATTTTATATTATAAATTTATGTAAAGTGATAACTATTTTTGTCAAAAAATTATTTTATAAAAAATATATCAAATTAATAAAACATAATTTACACTTAGATATATTATTTTTAAAAAATAATATAATAAAATGTTGTTTTTAATTAATAATAATGTTATATATTTTAACTATTATTAAAATTAAATAATTCAATTCATTATTAGTAATTCAATTTTTTTCATTATATTAATAACAAAGAATATTATAATTATATATTTTTAAAATAATATTATTTTATTATTAATTTAATATATTTTTTATAATTTATAAAAAATAAATTCTGATTTAAATAAATTATAATATAAAATAAAAAAATTTATAAAATTTAAATCGTTTTTTAAATAAAATATTTTAATTACATTTTAAATTAAATAATCATGAAAACTATTATTAATATATGTATAAAAAGAATTAAATAAATATTTTAATTAATTATATCGCACATTAATAAAAAATTTATTATTATAATAAATAAAAATTTATTTAAATTAAATTAAATAAAAGACAAATTTTAATTTAAAATTAATTTAATAATAATAATTTATCTTATTTAAAATATAATTAAAAATTAAATTAAAAAAATAAAAATTATAAATTACCTATACATTATGGTAGTTTTCAAATAAGAAAAAGGCAACAGCATTCACTCCACTAGTAGGAAAAGAGAGTAGCATTCACTCCACTATTGCACTCGTGATCTCTTTTTGCAATCCATTTAAAAAAAAAGTTTATATATATAATTACAAGATATTATTACTTATAAAAATAAATAAATAAAAATAAATAAATAAAATATATAAGTGTTACCATAATGATTTATAATTAAATAATCATGTAATTTGTAATTTTCAAATTTAATTGAATAAATATGGTTACATATTTTATAAATTTTTGCTATAATTATATAATTAAATTAAATTATTATTTTTTTAATTTTAAATAATAAAAATAATTATAATAATTAAATGACAATCAATATTATGATAAAAATATTTATAATTTTTTTAATTAATTGCATAGGTTTAAATATGTATTAATTAAATTACTTACAGTTACTCATTACTCATCATAATAATGAAAAAAAAAAACGACGACAATTGCCAACACACATATTTCATCGGTAATTTCCAATATATTGCCGGTAGAAAAGAGATACAAGAGAATTAAAATATGAAATAAATTTTATTAACCACAATTTCAATAAAATCTAACATGTACCTTCTCTGAGGATTATTTTGATTAACGACTTCATTCTGCCTGCTCTGATCATTTCCTCCATTGTTTCCATCATCAGCTCTATTTTAATTCTCCATATTTTCAATTTTCTCCTCTTGTTCAAGCCTTTGTTGCTCTTCTTTTTCTGCTTCCTTTCTCTTCTTAGATTCCTTTTTGTTAGCTCAATATAATTTTTCAATTTTAGGGTTGAACAATAATTGAGTATCACTTGTGCTTTTCGATCGTCTCATAAATAAGAAAAGTATCTGAAAAACACAAGGAACGGTAGTGAAAATAAAAGAAAATAAAAATTCTAATATACTTAAAACAATTAAAATCCAACTTAAAACCACACAATTCCTCGGCAATGGCGTTAAAAATTTGATGTTGCTGTAAAATAGCTTCCGCAAGTGCTCGGGTCACAGTAGTATAGTTTTAAAAATATTGTTCCTACAGAGAATTGTGCTTAAATTTAAAATAAACGAATAAGCTAATTAGAATGCTAAAATTTAAAGATATTGATAACAAAATTTAAACTTAAAATTAGTATTTGAGGAATTTAAACTAAATCAAACAATCAATTAAACTAATTAAAGTAGATGATTAAAATTCAAATTGAAATCACGAATTATGAAATTAGGAGGGATTAAATCTAACTTCAATAAAAATTAAAGTGATTCTAGAGATAGGGCTTTTCAATATTAATTATATGTGGTTTATCCCCAATTTAACCAATCACATGAGATTTGCAATCTTTGAAGGAAATCAATTCTTAATTCTGTGAAACCTTTCTCAAACATTTCAAAGTTAGTTTTCATCAAATCAAACCCTGTTTTCACAGTATTTCAAACCTGATAAAAATCCATTTAAAGCTGTAATTGATTATAAAAGTCCTCTTAATCTTTTTAGCTTATTTCTAACACTAAGAAAACCAAGTTTATTGCAAGATTATCTATCCTAAACATTCACTTTTTAGTCCATCTATAAATGATTAAGACTTAACTTAATGAGTTCTCTTTCATCAAGTAAGACAATAAGCTCATAAAGAATAAATAAAAAATGCAGCAGATCTCATTACAATAGCTAAATTAGTTCAAAAACCACAATACAAGGCAATATTTACATGCCCATCCCTTAAATCTTAAAGTTCTACTCATAAATCATGATTTCAAGACAAAGCCAAGTGAAAAAATGAGGAAGAAATGAAAATCTAAGCTAAGGGAAAGAAAAAATCAATAAAAATAGTAAATAATCTGCTGCTTGAACACTGAAGAAGACGTCCTCTTGGCTGCTGTGACAACGATCCAAGGTGCTTCTCTCTCTCCTTCCCTTTCTAGCCAAAAAAATCCTTTGTTTTCTCATTGTGGTTAGAGAGAGAAAAAGATGATTTATATTCCTCATGGTCAGCCCTAAAAATGGGTTAAAAGACAGAAGATTTTGGAGAAAAGATGATGTATTAGGTCAGATAAGAGAAAGTGTAATGTCGGCATTTTCATTAAATGACATAAGCTAAATCAGGTTGTGTTGCGATTATGTCGCAAGTTGTGCAACTTTCTAGACAATTTTCGGGACTCATCAGGTCCACCAACGCATGCTGCAATATAAAATACGCAAGCTGTGTCATATATTGTGTAACTTTCTATTTCTTTAAAATTCAACTTCAAATTTTTCTCTTTAAAAATTTATAAATCAGCTCTGATTTTTCCAAATGGTTGCTCTGATAAAAAAATCATCAAAATTCTTCATATTTCAACCTACAAAATAAGTAAATTCTATAAATTAAACTAAGAAATATGAAAAGAGAAAATTAACTAAATAAAGGCTAATTTCTATCATAAAAGCTATAATCAATGGTAAATTAGTTGCAAGAATTATACCTAAATAATGATATAAAATTCATGCATCAATTATTATAATGGCTAACTTATGGCCATTGAATTAAAATAGCTAAGTAAATAAAAAATATTTTACTGTTATAAAAATTGAATTTAAATATTTTTATTAACGTTTTTTAATTAAATAATATTTAATTATAAGATTAAAATTTTATTTAAATAGTTTCTATTTGTATATCCATATATAGTATGTCATCTATAAAACATTTGATAAATATCAATCACTCTACTCTCATCAAGTACTTTCATTTCACCAAAGTGCTCTCAACTTTTTTTTTTTTATTTACTCTGATTTTTTTATTATTTCTTTCAAAAGTTATTATTTATCATTCCTAAAATTTATTTATTTAAATGTATTTAATTAATATTTATTTAATTACTATATATTTTTGTATAAATTTCTTATTTAATACGTCTTAAACTTTTTATATACCAAATGTAATTATAACTAATATTTTGATTATTTATATTTTATTATCATTAATTTTCAACAAAAATAATTTTAAATTTTAATTAAATATCTAAATTTTTATGCATAAATTATCTCTCAAATATAATTTTATGTAAAAGTATAATTTCAAAAATAGAATATAAATATGATTATATTGAAAATTTAACTGGGAGCAAATATGATTAAGAAAAATAAAATTATAATATTAAAATTATGTAATGTCTTTTAAAAAATAGTATATTTTTTAATATTTATTATATTAATAAACAATAATGATTTTAAAATTTTAATTTTTATGAAATATATTTACCCTATATCATAAATTTTAGTAAAATGATAACCATTTTTTAAAAGAATTATTTTATAAAAAATATATCAGATTAATAAAAAAAATTTACACTTTATAAAATTTAAAAGATATAATATTTTTAAAAAATACATAATAAAATGTTATTTTTAATTAATAATAATGTTATATATTTTCATTATTATTAAAATTAAATAATTCAATTCATTATTAATAATTTAATATATTTTTTTATTTCTCTTTTAATTATCGTTATTATTTACAATATTACTTAACATTTATGATTTAAATTATTATTTTCTTTAAAATTTTAATTTTTAAAAATTAAGATATTTTATAATTAAATGTAATATTTAAAAATTACATATATTATTTTATAAATACTAATTATTATTTAATTATTTTATTTATCTTTTAATTATTATTATAATTATTTACAGTAATACTTAATATTTATTATTTAAATTGTTATTTTTTTAAATTTTAATTTTTTAAAAAATTAAAACCTTTTATGATCAAATGTAATATTTAAAAATTATTTATATTATTTTTTATATATATTTATTTGCGTAAAAATATTATTTGTCACGTGTTCTTAATAATAATAATAATAATAATAATAATAATAAGTCATTAATAATCATTAGTTTAAAGAAAATTGATAATTAATTTGTGATTTTATAATCAATCATAAATATTCTCCTTTATATTAATTATTATTTAATTTTTTAATTATAATTATTATTTAAAATACTGCCTTAATATTTATAATTTAAATTATTTTTTTTTAAATTTAATTTTTAAAAATTAAAATATTTTTTAATTAAATATAATATTTAAAAATTATTTATATTATTTTATAAATACTAATTATTATTTAATTTTTTTATTTCTCTTTTAATTATCATTATTATTTATAATACTACTTTAACATTTAAGATTTAAATTATTATTTTCTTTAAAATTCAATTTTTAAAAATTTAAGTTTTATGATTAAATGTAATATTTAAAAATTATTTATATTATTTTTTAAATAAATTCATCTATATAAAAATATTATTTATCATATATTACCTTCTATAATAATAATAATAATAATAATAATAATAATAATAATAATAATAATAATAATAATAATAATAATAATAATAATAATAATAATAATAATAATAATAATAATAATAAGGTCATTGATAGCCATTAGTTTAAAAAAAATTAACTATTAATTTGTGATCTCATAATTACTATTAATTTGTAATATCATAATTTACTATCATATAATTTAATTAACCTTAAATTATTTTATGTCTTTAACAAATGTTTCTGTTACTTTGTTATATTGTCTATTATTTTTATTAGGAAATATTTATTAAAAAATTTGAGAGACAAAAACTATATTTTAAATAAAAAATTATAAAAATAAAATATAGACATTTGACTTATTTATAATATATATAATTATTTACATTAATAATTTTATATTTTTTTATTTCACTTTCCTTATATTAATTAACGCTTATTATTATTATTATTATTATTATTATTATTATTATTATTATTATTATTATTATTATTATGACCAACTTATGAAGATTTAATTGAAACGGTCCAATAAATAAAAAATATTTTACTATTATAAAAATTAAATTTGAATGTTTGTTACCTTTTTTTAATTAAATAATATTTAATTATAAATTATTTTTTATTTAAATAGTTTTTATTTATTTGTCCATGTATAATATATCATACAATGCATTTAATACATATCGAGTACTTTTTTCTCATCAAATATTTTCATTTCATCTAAATACTCTTAAATCTTTTTTTTTATTTATACTATTTTTTATTTTTTTTTCAAAAATTATTAATTATCATTCCCAAAATTTATTTATTTAAATATATTTAATTAATATTTATTTAATTATTATTTTTTTATAAATATCTTAATTAATAACTTTTAAATTTTTGAATTTTTTATTTCATTATAATTATATATCTTTGACTATCTATATTTTATTATTATTAATTTTTAATAGAATTATTTTTAAATTTTAATTAAATATTTATATTTTAATATATAAATTATCTCTCAACTATATTTTTATATAAAAGTAGAATTTTAAATATAAATTACAAATATGATTACATTGAAAATTTAGCTACAAATAAAGATGATTAAAAACAATTAAAGTTACAGTATTAAAATTATAAAATTTGTATTTTGAAAATAATATATAATTTTTTAATATTTATTATATTAATAGAAAGTGAGGATATTTTAATATTTTAATTATTATAAAAATATATTTATTTTATATTATAAATTTATGTAAAGTGATAACCATTTTTGTCAAAAAATTATTTTATAAAAATATATCAAATTAATAAAACATAATTTACACTTAGATATATTATTTTTAAAAATAATATAATAAAATGTTATTTTTAATTAATAATAATGTTATATATTTTAATTATTATTAAAATTAAATAATTCAATTCATTATTGGTAATTTAATTTTTTTCATTATATTTATGACAAAAAATATTATAATTATATATTTTTAAAATAATATTATTTTATTATTAATTTAATATATTTTTTTATAATTTATAAAAAATAAATATTAATTTAAATAAATTATGATATAAAATAAAAAATTTATAAAATTTAAATTATTTTTTAAATAAAATATTTTAATTACATTTTAAACGAAATAATCATGAAAATTATTACTAATATATGTATAAAAAGAATTAAATAAATATTTTAATTAATTATATCGTACATTAATAAAAAATTTATTATTATAATAAATAAAATTTATTTAAATTAAATTAAATAAAAGATAAATTTTAATTTAAAATTAATTTAATAATAATAATTTATGTTATTTAAAATATAATTAAAAATTAAATTAAAAAAATAAAAATTATAAATTACCTAAACATTGTGGTAGTTTTCAAATAAGAAATAGGTAACAGCATTCACTCCACTGGTAGGAAAAAAGAGTAGCATTCACTCCACTATTGCACTTGTGATCTCTTTTTGCAATCCATTAAAAAAAAAAAGTTTATATATATATAATTAAAATATATTATTACTTATAAAAATAAATAAATAAAAATAAATAAAAAATATATAAGTGTTACCATAATGATTTATAATTAAATAATCATGTAATTTGTAATATTCAAATTTAATTGAATAAATATGGTTACATATTTTATAAATTTTTGCTATAATTATATAATTAAATTAAATTATTATTTTTTTAATTTTAAATAATAAAAATATTATAATAATTAAATGACAATCAATATTATGATAAAAATATTTATAATTTTTTTAATTAATTGCATAGGTTTAAATATGTATTAATTAAATTACTTACAGTTACTCATTACTCATCATAATAATGAAAAAAAAAAACGACGACAATTGCCAACACACATATTTCATCGGTAATTTCCAATATATTGCCGGTAGAAAAGAGATACAAGAGAATTAAAATATGAAATAAATTTTATTAACCACAATTTCAATAAAATCTAACATGTACCTTCTCTGAGGATTATTTTGATTAACGACTTCATTCTGCCTGCTCTGATCATTTCCTCCATTGTTTCCATCATCAGCTCTATTTTAATTCTCCATATTTTCAATTTTCTCCTCTTGTTCAAGCCTTTGTTGCTCTTCTTTTTCTGCTTCCTTTCTCTTCTTAGATTCCTTTTTGTTAGCTCAATATAATTTTTCAATTTTAGGGTTGAACAATAATTGAGTATCACTTGTGCTTTTCGATCGTCTCATAAATAAGAAAAGTATCTGAAAAACACAAGGAACGGTAGTGAAAATAAAAGAAAATAAAAATTCTAATATACTTAAAACAATTAAAATCCAACTTAAAACCACACAATTCCTCGGCAATGGCGTTAAAAATTTGATGTTGCTGTAAAATAGCTTCCGCAAGTGCTCGGGTCACAGTAGTATAGTTTTAAAAATATTGTTCCTACAGAGAATTGTGCTTAAATTTAAAATAAACGAATAAGCTAATTAGAATGCTAAAATTTAAAGATATTGATAACAAAATTTAAACTTAAAATTAGTATTTGAGGAATTTAAACTAAATCAAACAATCAATTAAACTAATTAAAGTAGATGATTAAAATTCAAATTGAAATCACGAATTATGAAATTTGGAGAAATTAAATCTAACTTCAATAAAAATTAAAGTGATTCTAGAGATAGGACTTTTCAATATTAATTGTATGTGGTTTATCCCCAATTTAACCAATCACACGAGATTTGCAATCTTTGAAGGAAATCAATTCTTAATTCTTTGAAACCTTTCTCAAACATTTCAAAGTTAGTTTTCATCAAATCAATCCCTGTTTTCACGATATTTCAAACCTGATAAAAACCTATTTAAAACTGTAATTGATTATAAAAGTCCTCTTAATCTTCTTAACTTATTTCTAACACCAAGAAAACCAAGTTTATTGTAAGATTATCTATCCTAAACATTCACTTTTTAGTCCATCTATAAAGGATTAAGACTTAACTTAATGAGAGCTCTTTCATCAAGCAAGACAATAAACTCATAAGCAATAAATAAAAAATGCAGCAAATCTCATTAAAATAGCTAAATCAGTTCAAAAGCCACAATACAAGGCAATATTTACATACCTATCCCTTAAATCTCAAAGATTTACTCATAAATCATGATTTCAAGACAAACCCAAGTGAAGAAATGAGGAAGAAATGAAAATCTAAGCTAAGGGAAAGAAAAAATCAATAAAAATAGTGAATAATCTGCTGCTAGAACACTGGAGAAGACGTCCTCTTGGCTGCTGCGACAACGATCCAAGGTGCTTCTCTCTCTCCTTCTCTTTCTAGCCAAAAAAATCCTTTGTTTTCTCCTTGTCGTAAGAGAGAGAAAAAGATGATTTTATATCCCTCATGGGTCTGCCCTAAAAATGGGTTAAAAGACAGAAGATTCTGGAGAAAAGATGATGTATTAGGTCAAATAAGAGAAAGTGCAATGTCGGCATTTTCATTAAAATGACATAAGCTAAATCAGGTTGTGTTGCGCTTGTGTCATAAGTTGTGCAACTTTCTAGACAATTTTCGGGACTCATCAGGTCCACCAACGCATGCTGCAACATAAAATACGCAAGCTGTGTCATATATTGTGCAACTTTCTGTTCCTTTAAAATTCAACTTCAAATTTTTTTTCTTTAAAATTTTATAAATCAGCTCTGATTTTTTCCAAATGGTTGCTCTGATCAAAATATTATCAAAAATTCTTCATATTTTAACATACAAAATAAGTAAATTCCATAAATTAAACTAGGAAATATGAAAAGAGAAAATTAATTAAATGAAGGCTAATTTCTATCATAAAAGCTATAATCAATGGTAAATTAGTTGCAAGAATTATACATAAATAATGATATAAAATGCATGCATCAATTATTATAATGGCTAATTTATGGCCATTGAATTAAAATAGCTAAATAAATAAAAAACATTTTACTGTTATAAAAATTGAATTTAAATATTTTTATTAACGTTTTTTAATTAAATAATATTTAATTATAAGATTAAAATTTTATTTAAATAGTTTCTATTTGTATATCCATATATAGTATGTCATCTATAAAACATTTGATAAATATCAATCACTCTACTCTCATCAAGTACTTTCATTTCACCAAAGTGCTCTCAACTTTTTTTTTTTTATTTACTCTGATTTTTTTATTATTTCTTTCAAAAGTTATTATTTATCATTCCTAAAATTTATTTATTTAAATGTATTTAATTAATATTTATTTAATTACTATATATTTTTGTATAAATTTCTTATTTAATACGTCTTAAACTTTTTATATACCAAATGTAATTATAACTAATATTTTGATTATTTATATTTTATTATCATTAATTTTCAACAAAAATAATTTTAAATTTTAATTAAATATCTAAATTTTTATGCATAAATTATCTCTCAAATATAATTTTATGTAAAAGTATAATTTCAAAAATAGAATATAAATATGATTATATTGAAAATTTAACTGGGAGCAAATATGATTAAGAAAAATAAAATTATAATATTAAAATTATGTAATGTCTTTTAAAAAATAGTATATTTTTTAATATTTATTATATTAATAAACAATAATGATTTTAAAATTTTAATTTTTATGAAATATATTTACCCTATATCATAAATTTTAGTAAAATGATAACCATTTTTTAAAAGAATTATTTTATAAAAAATATATCAGATTAATAAAAAAAATTTACACTTTATAAAATTTAAAAGATATAATATTTTTAAAAAATACATAATAAAATGTTATTTTTAATTAATAATAATGTTATATATTTTCATTATTATTAAAATTAAATAATTCAATTCATTATTAATAATTTAATATATTTTTTTATTTCTCTTTTAATTATCGTTATTATTTACAATATTACTTAACATTTATGATTTAAATTATTATTTTCTTTAAAATTTTAATTTTTAAAAATTAAGATATTTTATAATTAAATGTAATATTTAAAAATTACATATATTATTTTATAAATACTAATTATTATTTAATTATTTTATTTATCTTTTAATTATTATTATTATTATTTACAGTAATACTTAACATTTATTATTTAAATAATAATTTTTTTAAATTTAATTTTTTAAAAAATTAAGACCTTTTTATGATTAAATGTAATTTTAAAAATTATTTATATTATTTTTTTATGAATTTATTTATGTAAAAATATTATTTTCCACATAATAATAATAATAATAATAATAATAATAATAATAATAATAATAATAATAATCATTAATAGTCATTAGTTTAAAGAGAATTGATCATTAATTTGTGATTTTATGATCAATCATAAATATTCTCCTTTCTGTTAATTATTATCTAATTTTTTATTTTTTTAATTATCATTGTTATTTACAATAGTACCTTAATATTTATAATTTAAATTATTATTTTTTTAAAATTTATTTTTTAAAAATTAAAACATTTTGTAATTAAATATAATATTTGAAAATTATTTATATTATTTTATAAATACTAATTATTATTTAATTTTTTTATTTCTCTTTTAATTATCATTATTATTTATAATACTATTTTAACATTTAAGATTTAAATTATTATTTTCTTTAAAATTCAATTTTTAAAAATTTAAGACCTTTTATGATTAAATATAATATTTAAAAATTATTTATATTATTTTTTAAACAAATTCATCTATATAAAAATATTATTTATCATATATTACGTTCACAATAACAATAATAATAATAATAATAATAATAATAATAATAATAATAATAATAATAATAATAATAATAATAATAATAATAATAAGGTCATTGATAGCCATTAGTTTAAAAAAAATTAACTATTAATTTGTGATCTCATAATTACTATTAATTTGTAATATCATAATTTACTATCATATAATTTAATTAACCTTAAATTATTTTATGTCTTTAACAAATGTTTCTGTTACTTTGTTATATTGTCTATTATTTTTATTAGGAAATATTTATTAAAAAATTTGAGAGACAAAAACTATATTTTAAATAAAAAATTATAAAAATAAAATATAGACATTTGACTTATTTATAATATATATAATTATTTACATTAATAATTTTATATTTTTTTATTTCACTTTCCTTATATTAATTAACGCTTATTATTATTATTATTATTATTATTATTATTATTATTATTATTATTATGACCAACTTATGAAGATTTAATTGAAACGGTCCAATAAATAAAAAATATTTTACTATTATAAAAATTAAATTTGAATGTTTGTTACCTTTTTTTAATTAAATAATATTTAATTATAAATTATTTTTTATTTAAATAGTTTTTATTTATTTGTCCATGTATAATATATCATACAATGCATTTAATACATATCGAGTACTTTTTTCTCATCAAATATTTTCATTTCATCTAAATACTCTTAAATCTTTTTTTTTATTTATACTATTTTTTATTTTTTTTTCAAAAATTATTAATTATCATTCCCAAAATTTATTTATTTAAATATATTTAATTAATATTTATTTAATTATTATTTTTTTATAAATATCTTAATTAATAACTTTTAAATTTTTGAATTTTTTATTTCATTATAATTATATATCTTTGACTATCTATATTTTATTATTATTAATTTTTAATAGAATTATTTTTAAATTTTAATTAAATATTTATATTTTAATATATAAATTATCTCTCAACTATATTTTTATATAAAAGTAGAATTTTAAATATAAATTACAAATATGATTACATTGAAAATTTAGCTACAAATAAAGATGATTAAAAACAATTAAAGTTACAGTATTAAAATTATAAAATTTGTATTTTGAAAATAATATATAATTTTTTAATATTTATTATATTAATAGAAAGTGAGGATATTTTAATATTTTAATTATTATAAAAATATATTTATTTTATATTATAAATTTATGTAAAGTGATAACCATTTTTGTCAAAAATTATTTTATAAAAATATATCAAATTAATAAAACATAATTTACACTTAGATATATTATTTTTAAAAATAATATAATAAAATGTTATTTTTAATTAATAATAATGTTATATATTTTAATTATTATTAAAATTAAATAATTCAATTCATTATTGGTAATTTAATTTTTTTCATTATATTTATGACAAAAAATATTATAATTATATATTTTTAAAATAATATTATTTTATTATTAATTTAATATATTTTTTTATAATTTATAAAAAATAAATATTAATTTAAATAAATTATGATATAAAATAAAAAATTTATAAAATTTAAATTATTTTTTAAATAAAATATTTTAATTACATTTTAAACGAAATAATCATGAAAATTATTACTAATATATGTATAAAAAGAATTAAATAAATATTTTAATTAATTATATCGTACATTAATAAAAAATTTATTATTATAATAAATAAAATTTATTTAAATTAAATTAAATAAAAGATAAATTTTAATTTAAAATTAATTTAATAATAATAATTTATGTTATTTAAAATATAATTAAAAATTAAATTAAAAAAATAAAAATTATAAATTACCTAAACATTGTGGTAGTTTTCAAATAAGAAATAGGTAACAGCATTCACTCCACTGGTAGGAAAAAAGAGTAGCATTCACTCCACTATTGCACTTGTGATCTCTTTTTGCAATCCATTAAAAAAAAAAAGTTTATATATATATAATTAAAATATATTATTACTTATAAAAATAAATAAATAAAAATAAATAAAAAATATATAAGTGTTACCATAATGATTTATAATTAAATAATCATGTAATTTGTAATATTCAAATTTAATTGAATAAATATGGTTACATATTTTATAAATTTTTGCTATAATTATATAATTAAATTAAATTATTATTTTTTTAATTTTAAATAATAAAAATAATTATAATAATTAAATGACAATCAATATTATGATAAAAATATTTATAATTTTTTTAATTAATTGCATAGGTTTAAATATGTATTAATTAAATTACTTACAGTTACTCATTACTCATCATAATAATGAAAAAAAAAAACGACGACAATTGCCAACACACATATTTCATCGGTAATTTCCAATATATTGCCGGTAGAAAAGAGATACAAGAGAATTAAAATATGAAATAAATTTTATTAACTACAATTTCAACAAAATCTTTACCAAACACAAAGATTTCATCGATAAAAAAAATAAGAAAATAAAAATAAAATTTTAAAATGCACCAATCTGCCTTTGGCAAAAATTTTGTTGGTAAAAATAAGAAATAAAAATAAAATTTTAAAATTCAATAAAATTACTGATGACAATCTTATGTGATTTCGTTGATAAAAAAAAAAAAGGAAGCAAATAGAAATAAAATTTTAAAATGTAATAAAAAATTTTACCAATAACAATAATTATTAATCACAAGGATTTTATTAATAAAAAAAATAAAATTTTAAAATTAATAAAAATTTTATCAATGACTATTAGCGGTCGATAATTACATAATTATATGGTTCCGTCATTAAATCACAAAAAGATGTGAAATTCACATATTATCAAAGGAATCAACTTCCTGCGTGAGAGTTGACAAACTCATTTACAATTTGACAAACTCCAACCAACTAATGACATAGAAAAGGCCAGGGAAAAACAGTTTCAAATTTGTGAAAGTTCCTGATCTTCAGGCAGTAGGGATGAAAATGAACTACCACATTTACTAGCCAATGTTGTATGCCTTCGAGACTGGCGCTTCGTTGGGACCAAAACAGGTTCTTTCTCTCTTTCTTCTGTAGCTTCTTCGCCGTTGCTGTCATCTCCGGCTCTGAATACTGGGTGGATATATGCAGTCTCAAGGAAGCTTTTCAAGTTCAGGTTGGGCTCCCTTGCACGTTCTAATGTGTCTTTCATCATGGCTTCCTGGATAACCGAAACAATTCCAAGAATAGAAGATGAGATTATGGTCCAACTGACAGAAGATAAACCAGTTATGACTAGCTGCAAATTTAACCAACCTGTAGAGGATATCTAACAAAAGCAGGTTCATAACGTCCTTTGCAGAACCTATGGAACCATATTGTCAATACTGGAAGTGTAACAAGCAATGGAGTTGACTGAGCAGCATGTTTTGTGCTTAACAATCCCATCAATAATAGTTGTGAGACGACTAATGCAACTATGATACGTCCATGGACATCAGGCCAGAATGCTGCAGCACTCTCATACTCTTGATTGTAAACATTTATAAGCTACAAGTTTACACAATAAATTATTTGAGCAACAGTCCTCAATAAAAAGATATCCAACCATGCAATGTGCGCCCTCCACTTAGCAAAACAATTTGTAAACTCATGCCTGAGGGTAAATTGAATGTTAATTTTGCAGCAGAATATAAATTTTTACCTGATGACGATGAACAACATACGCCAAGCTAAAGAATACTATGATGAAAGGAAGTAATATAGGAGAAACCACTGCATAAACAAGGCCAAGTAAGAAATAAAGTTGTATTTGTGGTTCTCCTGTGTTGAAACCAGAAGTCCCAGGATCCATTGCCTCTTCTCTATCCCTTTCGGTCTTCACCAAGAAGAAGTTTTTCAAATGATAGAATATTAAAGGTTTCAATCTTAATATCTCCCCAGCAACTCCGGCCCACCCATCAACCATAATATAAGTTATGAAGAATGTTGCTTTCATAGGAATTGAGGCACCAATTATCTTCGGTATGCTGCAAAAGCAAATACCTGATATTAAGATGATATCAGAAGATGAAAACTCCCCTCTAGCGCATGCAAAATAAGCTGTGCATAACAGATATGGGTTAGGGTGTGCATGATCTCCTCTCTAATGTATGCAAAATAAGCAGTGCATAACAGCCGCATAACGCAGAATATAACAAGATCTTTTCTAACCCTGAGTACTGACTAAAGTAGGCATAATGAAAACATACACATGCAAATATATAATATATGACTGAAGAGGATCATTTTCCTAAAAATCAAACAGCCATTAATAAATTTTAAAGTATTGAATATATGAGAACATACTCATTTGCAGACTGGTGGATAAAATTATTTAGCTGTTGAAATGCAGTTCCAGTGATTATGCTCCCAAGAAATACATTAATAAATTGGAAAATATAGCATCTAGTTGCAGATCTTCTCTCTAGCCCTGACAGGCTGATGAATCCTTCAAATTTAGACATTAACATCAATATTGAAGGAAGAAATATGAGAAATATCTTCAAAGCAATACCAGGAAGGAAACCTTGAATGAATGAGTTTATGACTTTCCTGCACGAAAAATAAGTCTGTTAATGTAAGTCAGAGATAAGATCATTCGCTCACAACCAAGCGCATATTGGGCAAAACAATAATTAAAAGCAAAAAGGAAAACAAAAATGAAAAATAAAGAAAAGGTAGTTTTCATAACTATGATAGGTAAATGTCAAGCTAAAAAATAGTAAATTTTTTGCACACATCAAACTTTCTGCAAGACTTGGCAAGTAATAAGCTTTATTGGCATACCGAAACTCCTAAAGCAATAGAACAACTTACATAATCATAGGAAGCAAGAGAATCATGTGCACTGACTGCCAAATGATACAGAGTACAACAAAAAAAGATTAAATGAAATAATCTATAAACTTCTCCAATCAGTATAGATTGCATACATTTAACACAATATAAGCATCTAACTTGTTTGGCAAGCACAAACAGATCTACTACTAACATAATGATATGACACAGTGCAGCGCATAAAAAGACATTCATTATTAGATATAATAACATAGCATATTAGTGTAAGATCACCATAGCACAGGATGATACTTACATTTCAATTATGGATTTCAGAAAAGGCAATGATTTCTCAATTCCCTCAATGTTTGCAAGAGTTTGTACAAATGCAATGGGGATCATGAAAAAGAAGGTAAGGAAGAAAAATGCAACTGCAACAATAAGCCTTCTCACTGAAAGTGATACAAATGGAATTGCCAAGTTATCCCAGTATACATCTCGTGGTTCTGGAGCCCACTCAGTTAACCATATAGTTGGATTTCTAGATTGTTGAGTTTGTGCACAAACAGCAGCCCCCCATCGAGTCTGAAAAGAAACAAATGCTGCTGGCATGATAGCCTGCCGGCTATTCGCTATCTTATCTATCTCCAAGGAAATCTGGAAATTATTTATTTAGAAATAACATACAGTTTATCATATGCTTCAAGATTAAGCCACAATTCAATAAAATGTTGATAGTAACTGACAGCGTTAACACTTTTCAAACAGTAAAAAAATATACGTGGATACACTAGATTCAAACGATAAATAATGAAATTAATTATGGGTGCCAATGAAGATTTGAGGAGCATCTGGTCAAATTGACTGTGTTATACAGTAATTTCAGGACTTTAAAAAAATTGCAAAAATCAGAAACTGCTTCAATGCATATGGAAATGTTCAAAAAATAAATAATGAATTAGTACAAAAACAGTAACTTGAGAATTTGCAAATAATACCTAAAATATGCCTGCTTAAAAGATGCTAATATAATAAATATGAAGTCAGGACAGAACATGCACAATAGGAATGGTTAAGAATAAGTAGAAAGTTAAAATAATAGTTAAGACATTTTTAATCTAAAACGCAGAACTAAGGACAGAGATAACGTGCACATAGGAATTGCCAAGACAACTAGAAAGTTAAAATAATAGTTAGACATCTTTAATCTAAAATGCAGAACTCATAAAACTTTTCAGCAATGCCACATACTTCTTTTGACAGTTTCTCAATTTCGGATGTATGGTAATCAATTGCATCCACTGTCTTTCCCCAAAGGCCAAGAAAACCGGTCTGTATGATAAGATTCTCACTGTATACGTTAGTGCTTAAAAAAGTTTAAAACAACATTATGGCCATAACACTATTTACGGATAACAACAAAACCAACCAAAAGGGAGTGGATGGGGGAAGAAGCTATGGTAAAAATTCAATAAGGATATCATTAGCAACAAATACCTTCAATGAGGGCTTTTTAGATTGATTTCTTGAATATTTGAGTTGATAGAAATCAAGCCAATTTTGCATCTTCTTCTTCTTATTGACCAACTCAGAGAGTTTGTTAGCATTGTAAACAACCTGCTACAAAAAATTAGCTTCAAGGAAAAATGAATAGCAATGATTCATGTAGCCAACTGAAATTATGATATCTTCTAAGTGCAATTAACTGGTTACGAAGAGAAGGTTAGCAAGATATAAATACATAATCTAAAGATTTTGTCAATATCATCATTGTAAATAGAATCTGACAAACTTCTATGTTAGCTAATGGGAAATAAGCTTGATAGAAGATATGGCTACTATGCTGAATTTTCGTCTAAATGAATGACTGGCAAGAAAGTTGATGAATGGCGTGGTGTGAATTTTAATGGTGAAACAGTTATGAGGGAATTGGAAACAAGCTAACAGGAATCAACAAAATCAATGCCAGCTACTTAATTCCAAGTGCACTTGTTCCAATTTTCTTCTTTACCATGATAAGTCTGCTTTGAAATAACTTGAATGAAAGGCAAAAATAGAAAGGAGTTCAGAGGCGTCCTGGGCCATCTGAGATAATCTAAGATTCTTTTCCGAACCTGCTCCATTTCTGGTGGAGTCGTACATAAATGTAAACATCCCATTGCACTTAATGGGGATATAAAATATAAATAGTGATTGAGGAGTTGTTTACACCAAAATGTTTATCTTGTTGATACATTTGATCTTGATTGATAGTAACAAAAGAAATTTAACTATTTCTTACTAGTTGCAGATACTCTTATCTCCACTAGCCTACTCATGCACTGATTAATACATTTTTTTTTTCACATATGGATATGTAACGACATCAAACCTGATGAGTGAGATAGTGATCTGGATGGTTGACCACAAAAAAATGTTCCATGAGCTCACTGACTGATTCATGAGGGTCTGGTGGCACATTTCTAACCAGTACCTACAACAAAATTTACAAATTTGACAAATCTAGAGCAGGAAGAAAAAAAGATATTTATGATTCTTCAATGAATATAATTTTAAAAATAAGAAGACTCAACAATGACTGTCAGAGTATCATGGATGCATAGTCCTAAATTATCTTCCTAACAGCAACAAAAAATGTGCACAAATTAAGTTGCAAGACCAAACTCCACAGAAACAACAAATTTTAACAGAATTAAGGGGGACAGAACACAAATTTCAAAATCCTGAACTCTTGGGAACCAATTTGAAGAAAATCCCAGGGAACTCCAACTCTCTATTTGCAGCAACCATGAAGGAAAACCTCAAGAGAAAAAAAAAGCCAAAAAAAAAAAAAAAAACCCTCTATACTTTCAGAAAGCCATGAGCCAAAAACAAAATGCAAGCATCTCAAGAAAGGAGTCCTTCACAAATGGCAAGATACAATCACATGCAACTGGAACCATGTCATTCATCAAAAATGCAGAATTCAAAACAACTCATGATTTACGATTCAATGAATGTTTATGTACTTTCTAGTGAAAGAATTCAGTATCTAACAAATGATGACTAGCAAGCACACTAAAACTGATGCGTGGTTGCAGACCATGTCATCAGTCATGATCCCATTTAGGGATTTTATGTTGATAAAAATGTTTTCCCCTGTTTTCTTCTCCTTTCAGCTCTATTATTTTCTCTCTCTGTATCTTCTCTTCTTTTTCTCTACTCCTATCTCAGATAGATATATCTGACATCTGATTAATCCAAACAGATTCATTCGTCCTATATGTTACTTAAGGAAGCTACTTAAAACTGCATTTCTTTGATTGATGTTAAGTGTTGAACCTTGATTCCAAGCCAAATTTGCAAATGACATTAGCTGAATGATACAGAGTTACTCTTACCGTAAACTGATCAGGGCGCCGATGTTCTGATGCAAGAAAATGCAACCTCATCGAAGCTACTATCTCATACTCCTTTTTTAACACATAGCATGTCCAGAAGGCGAAGACATAAGCCATTAGCAAATGGGCCCAAAATCTGCAACCAAAAAACTGGTAACTGAAAAGTTGAAAGTTAAGAAAATATTGTTAAAATGCAAGAATATGAATTCAATCTTCAAAAGAATCAACACCAAAAAAATTATCCAGCAAGTGGAATGGAAAGCAGTCTCAACCAGGCATGGCGGTTTCATATGATTGAGAAGGCACAGTTCACAATACAGTTAGCCAAAAGGAAAATCAAACACAATGATATAAAAGAAGTTGATAACAACAAAAAAGAGCTTAGATTCAGCAAGTGTTGGATACCTGGTTGATCCCATTGGGATATTTGATATAGAGAGCTTATCCAAATCACTGTAAATCAAATTTGAATGTTCTAACATGCTATCAGTCCAATTAATTGGCACTAGGATGGTAAATGCCAGGAATGTAATAGGAACAAAAATTTTAAGCCTGCACTCAAAGAGGACAGCATTCAATTCATCAGCACCAGAACACCTATAAATCAATACCAACTACAAAAGAAGCATTCACTTGATAAGTCAGAGTCACATATTTAAAAAGCAAAATGTTATTCTGTGCAAGGAAAAAAAAGATTAAATTCTTAGCAGTCCATAACCAGTTGACGATACAAATGAAACAAATTGGCCAAGTTGCTCAAAATTGCTCTCTCGCTAGCTATCTCCTTCAGTATTCCTGCTACTTAAGGAGAAGCATGATTACTTTATGCACACTGATTGCTAATAACTTATCTTCTACAGCTTTCCTAAAATATCGTCATTTTGTTTAGTCCATTACAATAATCAGGACTATGCAAAATTCAGAAATTCATACCCAGTTTCTTTATTCTACTGACACAAATTTTTATATTCAAAACTAATAATACGTAAAACAGCAGTTGGGACATTCAAAATGTGAACTAAAAATCCACAATCTGGTACGTAGGTCACAGTAAAATCAAATGACCATGGATCATAAATGGTAAAATGAAATGATCAACCAAAATCATACCCTAACAAGTAAATCCTCATGTAGACAGCAGAGTCCAATCCTGCATGGTCAATTAGCTCAGGTTCCGGCATTCGCAATGCCGCAGGCATCCAGTTCAAAAACCTTACATATGATCTAAAATCCAAATTCACAAACTTGCCAACAAATGCTCCTGTGCCTAAAGGACTGCTCCTTAGACCCTTGATATACCACTTAGGGAAGTAGACCCTGTCATTGACAGGTTGAATCCGAAGTATAGCAAATGCCAAGAAGAAAGAAAATGCACCGAATATATTGATAGCTGCTGCCACTCCTATATCACTTAGTGTTGCCATATGTCTGCTTAAAATAAACAAGAAGTTCTTTTTACTGCAGGAGAAAAGCTAAAACCTTTTAACAACATAAAACAATCCCAAAAAAGAAAAATAGAAACTGAAGCAGAATCAGAATTCTGTTTGCCTGCGAAACGCCTAAAAATTAGATTTACAATCACAAGAAATTGTCATTCAAACAACCTACAATTATCAAATGTCAAAATCAGCGAATTATTTGAATATAAATTTTCAATATTTTTCTCCTTAAAAAAACAGTCAAAATAAAAAATGGAATGTTTTGACACGATTTTTCTCAATAATCTTCATTTTCTGAGAAACCAAACAAGCTTAATTTTTTTTTTTTTAAATCAGAGATTCATCCAACAACTAACCAGTTAGAAGAAACCGAAAGAAAAAGAAAAAAAACTTATACTTTCTCAGTAAACAAACAAACTTTTTTTTCCAACAACCAAAGAAGAAAAGTAAAAAAAAAAAAAATATTGCAAGAACCCAAAAGAACTCTCACCTTCGAATTTGCTAAAAGATCGTGGAAGTGCAGCTTTTGAGTTCGAAAGAAATCAACGTGCTCGCGAGAGTGAATGCGCAATGACAGAAAGCAACAAGTACAAGGAAAACTTGTTGGGAGGGGGGCGCGGAGGGGGTGTTGGGGTTGTGAAAACTGAAAACTCAATTAGAAACTTCGTGTTTTGGTTGCTTTCTGGGGGCAGAAATATTTTCTCCCGTAGTCCAAATCAAATGAAGTCAAATTGATGCATGGATTATATACGTTCTCCCCGGGCAGTGTTGAAGTTATATAATAAAATAGTTAGTGTCAACAGAGAGAAAGAACGAGAATGGAAACAGGTAAGAGAGAAGAAGAAAAGGTAGTGAGGTGGCACTGGAGAATTCGTTTTATATCCATATTAAATTCAACCCTATTGCCTCTTAGTAAAATGGCCAATGTAGCTTTCTGGTCGGCTAACCAGGCATTGGCGTGCATCCAATCCTCCACCCTCTAAAGGCATTGGCGTGCGTCAGGGTGTTTGATAAATTTAAAAAAGTAATAAATCGTTGATATAATATTTGTCGATTATAATTTATATTAATTATATTTTTAAATTTATTTTTTATCAGTTAATAATTTATTTTATTTTATTTTTTATTTTAATTATATTATTTTTTTATTTAATTTAAAAATTAATATTATTAATATTTTTATATTTTTTATTTATAATTTTAATATTTTAATTAACACATTTTAATTTTTTATTAAAATATTTTTTATTAATAATATAAAATATTTATTTATATCTAAAAATTTAAAATTAATTATAAGTTTTTTTATCAATAATAATAATTACTTTATTATTTTATCTATATTTTTAAAATTATTTAATTAATTTTTAAAAAAACTTTAATTATTTTTTTATTTTAATAATATAATAAATAATATAATATATTAATTTGATAATTATATATTTAATTTAATAATAAAATAATAATATAATATAATAAATTTATAATTTTATATTTATTTCAATAATAAAATAAATTATAATATATACCTTTATTAGTCATCTCACATATCAACAGTAATCGCTAAATATAATTTTACTAAACACTTAACATAAATCAGCTATCAGCTATCAATTAACAGTAACAATTATCAGCTAATAATTATTAGTTGTATTCAACAGTTAAACCAAACAAGCCCTTAATGAGTTTTTAAGTTGATTCTTAAATAAGTTGGTTAATTTTTGTCAATTCTCCCTCAAGTTATAAAGTTACTGCATTTTTGTCCTTCATTCGTTACTATAAAATTTCATTAACTTCAAAATTTGTTACATTTTAATCTCTCAATTTTTTGAAATTGTTATTATTTTCATCTTTCATCTTCAATTTGTTACCCTACAATCCCTTAACTTTAGAATTTGTTACACTAAAATTTCTCAATTTTGAAATCTGTTATACTTTAGTCTCTCAACTTTTTGAATTAGATATTGTCCATAACAAATTCAAAAAATAACAAGAAAGTACTTCTAAGGACAAAAAACTAATAAATAATTGATTAAAAAAGGAATCTTAAAAAATTGCTTTGAGATTTTTCTTTTTAGTTTTAAAAGAGAAGGAATAAATAATGATTTACTTTTTATTTTAATCGAGAAAAAAGACAGATAGAGAGAGTGATAAAAGAGAATATGTGGAGGATTAGATAAAGAGTTGAGAGAAAGAGAGTGATATGAATTTCATATATGATATTTTATTATCATTATTTTTTTTATTTTACATTGTGATATTGTCACGTATAAAATTAGCCGGATATATTAAGGGTTTTTAGCGTGAAAGATTAAAGTATAATAAATTTTAAAGTTGAGAGATTTTATGGTAATTAGAGAACGAAAGAGTAACAAATTCAAAAGTTGAGGAACTAAAGTATAACAAATTATAAAGTTAAGGGATTTATGATAATAAACTAAACATGAAAGATAGAAGTGTAATAATTTCAAAAATTGAATGATGACCGATAAAAATTAGTATGAACAAACTTTATTGGCTTATTTAATTTTAAGTTTATTATTCTAAACTTAATCAAAATTATATAATTTTAAATTTTATAATTATAAATTTTAAATTTATTAAGGTTGTAAATAAATTGAACTATTTGAAATTTGATTCGATAAAAACTTACATGATTATTTATTTTTATATAAGTTCATGTTTAAATTATTGATATTCAGCTACGTGAAATATTTGATGAATTATAAAATTTTTAAAGTATATGCTAAAATATGAGATTTACTCATAGGTCACTGTAAATGACTGATGATATCACTAATTTTGTTGGGTCTCTTTGGAGCTACTGCAAGCTTTCATTACTTGGTATCCTAACAATACAAGAAGTTCATCGACTTATTTAAGGGTGAACATTGGAAGTAAAATTTTTACCTAACTAAACTTTAATCGATTTTAAAATACTAAAATTAATAAAAATTTGAATTTAATTAAAAATAAAAATATTTAATGGATTATTCATTATAACTAAATTTTAATTAATTGTTAATAAAAATACATTCAATTATTTTTATTTATAAAAAATAATTATGTTTTATTTTTAATAAAAAGATAATTATAAATTAAATATTATTAAAAATTTGCAAAAATAATAATTATAAATAAATTAATATATTAATTAAAAAAATTAGACTATTTTGATTAATTTGGTTACAAACGATTCGAATTGAATTTTTTCGGGTCCTCCCACGTTGGTAAGAGCTACGTGTTTGACTACTGATTATAAACATTGAATTATAATAAAATTTACCATTATTGATTATGAAAATACATACCAGCCACAATTACCAAAGTATAAATTAATCCAGATGAATAAATGGCTATTTAATTCTTAATAGAAAGTTAAAAATTTTAAAAATTCTGTGATGACCATATGATTCAAAATAAAAAAAAAAAAAATTACATGAAAAAGACCACTGCCATTCGATAATATGAACACCAATGTTTTAGCAGGGACATCAATCTTCTTTATTAAAAAATTTACAAAATTTAATAATAATAAACCAGGTACCCCAAGCAATGATGAAAAGCTACACACCCGATATTAAACAATCAAATGATACAACAGTTTTTTCTTTCCCTTTCTTTTTATGTCACCCCTTTTCACAAAGGACAAGAGTCGATTGTAAACACATATAATTAATCAAAACACCTATAGAGCAACAAGGTCCAACTCGGGTAAAAATTGGATTTGCTAGATCATGCTTCCACGCTACATGATCACATAGCCAGCCCCTCGTGCAGTTGTGCCTCAAAGCTTCGTTCTTCTCATTTAACTTTTTGGATGAACGGCAATTTGGTGGATATCCATCTCCTTCAACATGATGGATCGTCCGCAAGAGTCGCATGGGGCTGTTCTTGACCCGCAAATACTCTCGTGCTCAGATAATCCTCTTAATCTGTCCCTCACATCCATAGCTGAACTCCCAGCTTGAACCATATCGCCGCAAAATCGGCATGTAATGAGGCGTAGGGGACAAGCTGAAGCCTGGTGTTGTACCTGCCACAGGCAAATAAATAAATAGGTAAATTGTTGTTCCCTAACAAATTAAGATGCCAGCAATGAAATGCCACACATTATATGCTTGCTATGTTTCGTTTTCAATGATTTTTGGAAAACTTTTTATCACACTTCCATTTTAAGATGACATTTTAAATCCTCAATCCAGGGGGCAAAGGATTAACCCTGACAAGTTCCTCATCTTCTGCAACTTCAAATGGTTTAAATATCATCTCAACATTTCAGACCTAGAATTAATTCTGGAATTTCTACCTTCATCATCCATAGTAAACACCACAAAATCATCTAAACAACTGATCAATGGTTTTATCTTAGGCAACCAACTGGGCATCGTGCCTCAATGATTGGAATGCAACATAACAATAGACCCATGTCTCTTGCATTGACCAATTAATTGGGCCACCCAACATAAGTCCTATAATTCGACAAAAAAAACAGAAGTCCTATTAAGGCATTTGATGGTATGATGCACATATGCAGTGTTAATATTAATTAAATAATAGAAATTCTAAATTTAAATTAGGAAGAATAAGACAAAGGGTTCCACTTGCTTACCATCAGTTCCTTCTCAAGGACTACTCCACAGGGACACTGCAGTGGTTCATGGAAAACTTTCATGTGCTTCTCTATTTCTCCCCTATGAGAAGCTTGCCCACATTTCTCACAATGCACGTGGTTTTGGGCCTCCTCAATCCTCAGCACAATTCCACAACCAGCATGCTGACAAACAACATTATGTCTGCTACAATATGCTTCATGCAGTGCTATACTTCTAGAGGGTATAAAATGCTTGCAATTCCTACACTCTACAGTATCAATCTCCACAGATGAGGAAGATCCAGTTTGTTGACCTATCTTAAAATTATTATTACCTTCAACGCTAACCAATAGCTTGTATTTTGTTGTTGCCTTGAAACCATATACACCAATGCTGTAAGTATCCACTCCCAAGTTCTTATCATTAGAGTTGAGGATCAAAATCTTTGAACCCACATCATGAGAAGACCATTCATGTTGATGTCGAGTTGGAAATATGAGAGGATGTTTGGACATGTAAAGATCAGTATCACCACCACCAGTTTCAACATCTATCTTTACTTCAACTCTGACATCCCCAGAAGCAATTTTTTCCCAAGTATCATCATCAATAGAAAATTTATAATAATCATAGTTCCCTTCTTCAACCATTCCTGACAGTGACATTCCTAAAGTAAGTGGCTTCAGGATATGTTGATTTGTGCTCTCTGAAGCTGAATCTGAACCTACTACATCAACCTCAATATCTGTTTCCAGGACAGAGACGCTAGACGAAGGTTTCAACTCTAGAACCCGCAACTTGTATGTTAGTATCCCATGGTTGACAGTGATCACATCTCCTTGAGAAAGAGTGGCATGCTGCCGAAGCGTTGTTTCAAGCACAGCCTTGTGATTGGGGATGTCTGAAAAGCCAACAACTTCAGGTTGAAGCTTTGCATAAGTTCCTTTGGGCAGCCAGACATAATGAAGCTCAACTAGAGGAGCATTTGGAGCACCTACAGGAAACAGGTTATTCCATACATGAGGAGGAAGCCCAACATAACCTTCGTCTGCAGTGAACTCAAGAACACCCGAGTGGGTTGTCTGCTGCTTTGGGTCATTAGCCTTTGTCTCAGATGGACTTTCTTGATGAATCACTGATAATTGCAAATATATTGGTCCTTTGTCGAAAGCACCTTGATCAGACAAATCTGTGAAACAGGAAGGAGGCAATTTAATCTTGTCTCCACTACCGTTAAAAGATACAGCTTCCAGTATACGAGAAAACATTATTCCTCTCCCAACAAATAAATTTTCTTGCATTTGCTCATCAGCCTGTAGAGGAAACCAAGATTCATGAGCATCACAGCAACCATTTTAAATTCTAATCAATTTGAAAATCGGATATGGAAACAGAGAAGAGAGTATGAATATCTCTTTCTACGCCTTATTGGCTTGTAACATTATATATATATATATATATAACCCACAACAATTTGTAAACTGCGTAGAGATGGTCAGTTACATCACACGCATAATTTCAAAGATTAAAAAAAATGCCCAATTTCATAAGATAAATTAGGAAATTAATAGAATCACCAAAATGTGATCATAAACAAAAACCCTAAATCAGAATAATCAACATCAATTCATAATTCATATTATAATAGAAAAAGAAACAGGTAATGCAGAGCGATCAATAAAGCAAAAATAACAATTAAATTGAATGAGGAAAAAAATTCAATCTTTATTAACTAAAGGGGAGAGAGAGAGAGAGAGAGAGAGAGAGAGAGAGAGAGAGAGAGAGAGTTTCAACATTTAAAAAACAGAAGGGAAGATGGCTAGGTGAAAGACCTTGAGCTGGGCTTCAATAGCATCAAGCCTTCGAGATCTCTGAGCAGCTTCAATGGCCTCTCTTTGCATTTTGGCTTCTGCTTTTGCTATTCTCTCTCTTTCGAGTTTCAATCTGGCTTTCTCCTTCCTCTCTCTTTGCTCTTTTTGGAGCTTCTCTGCAGCCCTTCTCAGCTCAAAATCCATCTTCGCTGTAAAAGAAAAATCTGTAAGAAGGGTATGATGAATCAACGCGTATATATAAGTTAAGGTTTGTTGTTGGATGCGTCGGTAGTTGGTGACACAGGTGACGAATGAGGCTGCGGAGAGAGGGCCTAGAGAAGGAATTGGGAATCTTCCTCAATAAATAAAGAGGCTTGCGCAAGCGCACACGATTCATTAGACTAAGCCTACGTTTGGGAATGTGTTAGTAAAGGAAGGAAAATAAGAAAGGAAAATAAAAATAATATAAAAGTTATATATATTTTTTTTCTTTATTTGAATATTTGAGATAAAAATAAGGAAAAAAATAATTTTTAAATAATAAAATATTTATTTTATTATTTTTATTTAAAATTAAAATAAATAATTATAAAAATAAAAATAAATAATAACATTTATTTATTATTTTTTATTCTTATTTTTTATTTTTTAAAATTTTTTCTCTTCTTTTTTTAAAGTATTATTATCCTTTATCATTTTTTTTTTCTCCCTCATTTTTTTAATTCAAACATAGCATAATTGGATTTCCATTCCCGAATCCGGGTCTTTCTTCCTCTTTTTACTTAAGGCATCACTTTTTGGCTCAACTAGGGCCACACCACAGCCTGAAATATAATTTCAATTTAAAATCAATTTCCCATTCTAAAAAAATTAAGAAGTTTGAAACATTAGAAGGCTTTAATGTTTGACACATCAAGTTGGCAGATGTTTACAAAAAATCTCTCACTTTAAGAAAGAGAATTTTTCTCTCCTTGGCTCTTTTATGAATCTGAAACACTTACCTCTTTTTTGGTCAGTTTCGTGGTTTTTCTGTCCCTCTAGGTGGACTACGCTATCTATGGCCAACTCTTTAGCTTATAGGCTTTTGAGATTTATTATATAGCTTCTTTGAACTAATATGTGTGTTTCCTTCAAGCTTTATCCAACTCTCTCTCTTTGGTTTGGTTCGCTTTTGGGTCCCTTGTGTTTCATCTAGCAGTTTTGTCTTCATCAAGTGGCTGGTTAAGATGATGGTGATTATCTTCTATTTCGTCCAATGGATTATCTTTTGCTTTTAGCAACACATTCATTTGGGTATGCGGCTCTGTTTCATATTGATGTTAAAGCATGTCTTTAAATATATTAATTAGAAGTATTTAAAATTAAATTTGATAAATTTTAATTCTAAAAATATCAAAATAATAAAAGAATTTTTTTCAAATTTTTTTCTTATAATATTTAAAATAATACTTTTTCTGAAAGTACTTTTTAATCCCTAAATCACAATGTCAAATAGGAATTTAGCTTCATTCATTTATTTTTTTTTTATTTACTTCATATTTAAAAAAAAAAAAATGAAATCTATTAAGCCTTATTTGAATTACCTTTCTTTGCAGAGAAATTTTATTCAAAATAAAATTAATCAGAAATGAGTGATAATAATAATAATAATAATAATAATAATAATAATAATAATAAACCTGAATGATGTCTGAACAGCAATTAATCAAATACACTCATGACTGGTTATATATATATATATATATATATATATAATACCCATAATTATTGAACAATAATTTTTTTTGTTAAAGATGTAAATTTATTAAAAAATAAGATGAGTATAAGGTCCATGGCCTATATATAAGAGATATTTTGTCAAAAATGTAAATTCATTAAAGAGTAAATTGAGTATAATTCCATAGCCCATATATATATATATATATAAGAGTAGAGAGTAGAAAGGTATTTTCTAAGAGAATGTCATGTGATATTTTCTTTTATAGTATTGTCACGTGACATTCCGTATTAACACATGATATTTTTTATTATATATAAATTATAAATTATTTAATAATTATCCTATTAATACTATAATAAGTAGTTATTATTATAAGGTAACTTATAATATATTAATTACATATGTTTATATCTATATTATATATAGATAGATTTTAATTATTTCTATGATGAAATTTTTATTAAAAGGGTATTCCTGTATTGCTACTTAGTATTCTCTATTATAGGTAAATTATAAATTATTTAATAGTTACTCAATTAATATTATAATAAGTAGCCATTATGATAAGATAATTTATAATATATTAATATATATTAATTATATATAGAGAGAGATTTTAATTATTTCTATTATGAAATCTTTATTAAAATGTTTAAAAGATAAAATTAATAAAAATAAAATTGGCAATAATTAATAAAATTTTTTAAATATTATATTTTTTTATATATTAAAATTAAAAAATATAAAATTATTAATAATCACGTATATTAATATGAGTAATTCACTCATAGCCAGAGAATATGTCAATTAGATAAGACTGCTCTAAATTTTGGTTTCATAGCAAACAATTTCAACCCATTTTAATGATACATATCTCCTCCATGGGCTCATAAAGCGTGATTGGTTATTCAGAAAATACAGGGAAGGGAAGAAAAGTGTAATAGAGAATTTGAGGAGACTAATAGAGAATTATTTAGGGTATGTTCAATATTACTTATTCTTTGAATAACTTAAATAAAAAAAATAATAATTTAATTAAAATAAAAATATTAAACGTTATCTTAAAAGCTATTACTAAATAATATCTTATAATAAAGACTTTGAGAGAAAAAGTATACCAAAAACTATTGTTAGGAAGATTATAGAATATTTTTGGTCAATCACAATTTATAAACTCAAGATATAAGATGTATGATGGATTACTTATTAAATATATGAATCCCACATATTTGTATATTTGATTTATAATAAATCAAATTTAAGTAAGAATTTATAGTAATTTATTTTTAATAAAAAAAAGTAAACCATGTTTATAAATTTTATATGATTATGAGGAAAGATAAACGTGGACCGAAGTCACCTAATAATCACTCCAACTGAATGAATGATTATAACTCGTCACTACCAAATCAGCAAACAAACTTAGTGGAGTATCTAATTACTTGCCGAACGGGGAATTTTTTTTTTTTTCGAAAGCCGACCTGAGAAATTGCTTGCCTAAAATTAGGTGCATGGCTTAATTTAAGTACCCATGCATGCTTGAAGATATACATTCCTCAAAATTGTTGGATTAAACGCATACCAACACCAACTTTCAAAACTCTCAATACATATATAACTCAAACGCAAATTGATTTTTTTTCTTAAGAAAAAAAACCTTATCATTTTAACTTTATTTTTATGTAAAAGAAAACTTTCTTTTCATAAAAAATATATTAAATTTAAATTATAAATATGATTCTATTAGGAAATATTTGATATAAATGAATTCCATAAAAATTTATAAAATTCATTTGTAAATCTAAAATTTTAGCGTATGGTTTAAATGAAAATTCATTTGAAATTTTTATGAATTCCATAAAATTTTATAAAATTCATTTGTAAATCTAAAACTTTAGTGTTTGGTTTAAATTAAAATTCATTTGAAATTTTTAATAGTCAATTTTATGAAATTTATTATAACTAAACTAAATTCCATCAAAATTGATAGAATTTGCAAATGAATTCCAAACTTAAAATCACATATATTTCAAGTGATAATATTATCCTCTTATTATATATCATTTTATTTTATTTATTCCAAACACAAAATTCATTTAATTTGAAATAAATTTCATATTTAATATAAAATATATTAAACAAAGAAATTCATTTGTGAATGAATTTTATCATAAAACTCATTTGCAAATGAAATGGATTTTACCATAAAATTTAACCAAATGGATTCTTAATAAAACTTGGAGTTTTTTTTTTTAATCAACTTATGTTAATTATATTTTTAATTTTGTAACTATATTTCTTATAACTTCATTATATCATAATTTTAAAATTAATATATTTATAACATTATGAAATACATTAATCAATATAAATAAGTTACATTTTAATATAATAAGATAATTTACCGAGTTTATAAATGATTTATCATGAATCTATTATCTATTTAAAAAGTCAGATTTGCTAGTTTTAACAAACTGTGTATTAATGAATGTGAACTTGATTTATTTATTAAACAAATCTAAAAATTCGACTCAAACTTAACTCTTTAAGAAAATAAGCTCAACGGAGCCTTGAACTCATGAGTGGATCAGCTCATTTACAACAAGGAAACAATATTGAGAGAAAAATATTGAGAGAGAGTTTTGGGAGAGAAGATGAGGAACAAAAGATTGATCAATAGACACTTAAAAAAAGTTTTAGGAATTAGAAAATGTAAACAGACTTTCATTTGCAAGCACCCAAACAACATAGCATGATTTTTTGAAATTTGTCGCAAAGGGTTTTGTAGTCGCCAGGCTATTCTCACTAAAGTGGAAAGTGAGGAGTCACCATTTTAATTTCGAGAGAAAATTAAAGAAAATCATTTATTATTTTAAAAAAGAAAAAAAATATTTATCACTTTTAATATTAGAGATCCAGGGTTCGGGATCTATATACATATGAAGAAGGCGTTAGACACTCCACAATTGTCCCTAAACAGGGTAGGTAGATTTAATAATGAGCTAACAATAATTTAATGTCAGTAATTCTAATGAAGCTTAAATTATAATATTGGTTTATTGTGTTTGTTCAAAAACAAAGGGGCATAAATGTAAAAACACATAAACTTCTCATTATTAGGGTAAGTCAGATATAAGAGTAAGTGAAAAGATCTAAAAAGTGAATTGTGACTATTTATTTTTATTGTTTTTATCTATTCCAAAAAAAAATCAATTTTTTGGATTTTGATCTTCTAAAATATATAGGAAAATGATTAAAATAATATAGTAAAGAAGGGAGCTATCCAGTTTGATAATTGGTGATTTTTATGAGATTGAATCATAGCTTTTAAATTATTTAAAAAAAGGTCTGAGAGGTAATTTCACAGGAAAATAAAATCTAGAATTTCTTGATGAAAACTAAATTTGCTAAAATTTAAAATGTATGTAAAAAATTGAACGTTGAGTCATTTGCCAATTAAAAATTAAGTTTTGCTTAAAAGAAATGAATTTTGAAGATAGAACCACATTGTCAAAAATGAAAGCCGTTTTGGAATTAAAAAAATTCAATGTATAATATCGATCCAGAAATTAAATTAATATAGATTAGGACTTCGATTCATTTTAATCACTATCCCAATTAAAAAAGAATGTGTTAATTAATACATAAAGAGTTTGACCCATTAGCAGGTACCCTTCTTAATAAAGTCAAAGTTCCATCGTCGGCACTAATTAACCACAATTTTAATCTTTATTAATTTAATTAAAAATTATCAATAAGTTAAGCATAATTTAAATATAGTAGCGAAGAGATTGGATTAATACAAATCAAAATTTCCATTCCTTAACCAGTTCCCCGATTGAAATGAATGTGTTAATTTAATGCCTAAAGAGTTTGATCAATTAGCAGGTATTCCCACCAGACCGAATCAAAGTATCATCATCGGTATTAACTTAATCATAATCTTAATTCTTATCAATTCAAATAAATTTATTATTTACCATGTTTTGTTAAAAAAAAAAAAAAACTTTTATTAGTTCAATTATTTTGCAATTGTACACTTTGTAATCCATGAATTGAACATCTTTAACAATTACAGAAATAAAATTAAATTAATATAGGTCAAGCCTTTCATTCTTTTAGTTTGACCCACTCGTGGGTATCCCACTAAATAGATCAAAGTCTCATCATCATTGGCACTAATTAATTATAATCTTAATCTTTACTAATTTAATCAAACTAAAAAAAAAATACCATACACATTTCATCATTCATGAGTTAAACATAATTCAATAACAAAAGAGATTTAATACGCATTAAATCAAATATTAGTTACTTACAATTTTGTCGAAAATTCAACAGAGTTTTCGCTTAAAAATTGGATATTTTCTAATTTTTAACAAAATACAACCAGTACAAAATTGCCATCATGGCTTGCATATTTATTTATGGATCTTCCATCTCAACAAGAAAATTATATAAAATAAAATAAAGAAATTCAACTAGAGGTGGATTTTGGTTTTAGGTAAGACCTTGACTGAAACTAGACTAAATTTAAAATACTCTTATTTGCTATTCCTTTCAACTAGCCATTTATTTACTTCGCAATTTATAACACTAAAAGCACAATGAATAGAAGAACCTCAGAAAAAAACAACTGGTTGATAATTAAAATAATAATAATAATGATGATTTAAGGGGTATCCCCTTATTTAAGTAATTAAAAGGTACCCTCTTTAACTACTAAAAAAAGAGACATTTTATGCAGAAAGGACTGATTAATTTTATTAATTTATATGATTCAAGGTGTCTTCTCCATTTGAATGGCTCAAGGGAAATCCCTTAAAAAAATATTTGGCCTAAATTAATTAATAATAATTTGATGGCACCCCAATTAAGTAACTTAAGGGGTACCCCTTTAACTACTGAAAGGACATTTTTATAGAAATATTTTATTTGACTCAATAAATTAGAAACTATTTAAGGGGCATCCTCCTATTTAAGTAGTTAAGGGGTACCCCTTTCTACTAATAAAAATATATATATATATATATATATATATATATATATATATATATATATATATTTTAAAAAAAATTATTTGATTTAAATAATTTTAATAATTAATAAAAATTAAAGGGACATCCCCCATTTAAATAGTTTAAGGGTATCCCTTTAACTACTGAAAAATTTGTATAAAAATATTATTTGATTTAAATAAATTTTAATGATTAATAACAATTTAAGGGGTATCCCCCATTTCAGTAGTTTGAGGGGTAGCCCCTTTTAACTACTAGAAAAAAAAATGTATTTCTAAAAAAAAATTAATAAACTAGTAACAATTTAAGGGGTATCCTCCATTTAAGTAGTTTAAGGGGCACCCCTTTAACTATTAAAAATTCTATAGAAAAAACATCTTTTGTTTTGAAAATAAATTGGTTTTTCTCTATTTGTAGGTTATATAATGTCACATCAATATAGTTCACACAGTGGAATATTCATTACTTCAATATTAAATCTCAGAGTATAGCTCAAGTATTCACTTTGGCACATGCACTATGGCCGAATCCATCACAATGAGGCAGTATTCACTTTGACTGATGCACTGTGGCCGAATCCATCACAATGAGGCATCCCAAAGTTACGGACAAAGACATTTCAAAAACTCTAATACATGTTTAACTCATGGAAACAATTTCCTATTAACATGCTATTTGTACTGAATAAGACATGTTCTAACATTACTGGCTTCTCACTAGTTAATAGTAACATAGTTACAATTTTAAAACCGCCATGAATTTGTAAAAAAAAGTACTTCAAAATGAAATTAATGATAATGCTAACAGCAAACTATGAAGTGCAAAACCTTCCCATTACCAAAATATAAAGTCCACAGAGTGTCTCCTGACATTTAGATCTTAATATGTCCATTTAATGATAAAACAACACTTCCTAGAAAGTACTAGTAGTGAAAAGTCAGCATCTACACATATGAATGGTTAGGCATATTTGACAGTTCAGGTTCTCTCTCAATCCAAAAGTGTGTGCAGATTAAACATAACTTGCAAGCACAGAGAATAATATAAATCGTTTGATTATCCTTGTAATATATATATATATATATATATATATATATATATATATATATATATATATATATATATATATATGTATATATATATAGATAAACTCAATCATTCATCTTCTATGGAGAACTCACAAAGACCAATCAAGACAAAATCAACAAAATTTCACCTGAACATAGATGGAATGATACTTTGCTTTTGTACGAAAACGGACACTTTGGAGAAATAAGGGAACAAACAAATCTGGTCCTGAATATGGATCTGAGGTTCGTCTATGTCACGGAAGGAGGGGGAAGTTGCAATGGGTCTCAATTATGTACTATTATCAATAAGAAAGAAACGGCCCATCAGGCGGCGTTAGCAAGAGGCGCTGAAAGTTGTGTCTCCACTTAGATCTAATAGAGGTAAAGGGTGAATAGGGGAAGGAGAGAGCAGCGTCGTATAGAATGAAATGCTGATGGGTGGTGTTTCTTATAAAACGGCAAGGGGATGAGTGTTTTGTCCTGTGATATTGTAAAGGATGGTATTTATAAGGAGTAAAAATTCTAAAATCAAGGGCCATGATCTAAGATACCAAAAGAAAGGTTGAGATTAAAAGAATGAATTGTATTTTTGATTTATTATTATTATTATTTAACTTTAAATCTAATGGTAAAAAAAAAATCAAAGATTTAGATTAAAATAGGACTATTTTGTTTTATTTCCTTTTGATCTAAGGGTCAAGATTTGCTCTTACAAATTAAATCAATGGTTGAAATTAAAGTGTACAAAATTTGTCTTCTTTACTTTAACTAATTCTTGATCTAATAGTGGAGAATTAAATCTTTAAAAAAAATAAGGGCTAGGATTTAATAGTACTAACATTTGTCTTTATTTCTTTAACAAACCCCTAATCTAATGGTCCAAAATTAATTCCTAAAATATTTAATGGCTAATATTAATTTGGGACTATTTTGTCCTATTACTCTTTGGTCTAAGGGTCTAGATTTGCTTTTACAAATTTAAAGGCCTAGATTAAAATGTACAAAAATTTCTTAACAAACTCCTAATCCAAAGGTGAAAAATTAAATCCTAAGAAAATAGATGGTTAAAATCACGTTGTACCATTTTGTCATTTTCACTTTTAATCTTAAGGTCTAAATTAAATCATACAAAAATTAAGGGTCAAGATTAAAAGGTGTAAAACGCTTTAACTAATTTTTAATCTAGAGGTGGGAATCAGATCCTAAGAAAATTAAGGTTAAGATTAAAACATTAAATTTGTTTTCATTCTCTTAAATCCAATGGCTAAGAAATAAAATTAAAAAAAGAAAATAAAGGGTGAAGATTAATTAAAAAAATTTTACTCTTTTTCTTTAATTTTTAAAATTAAATTTTAAATCTAAAGAATGAAATTAAATTATTATAAAATTGATGGTCAAAATTAAAATCAAATTACAAATTAGAAATAAAATAAAAGTCGAATTTAATTAAAAAAACATTAATGAGCTAGGGAATTAAAAGTGGAATCAAAATAAAACTAAAAATTGGATTAGAGTTAAAGTAATAGTGTGTTGTGTGTTCCAGCATGTTGTGTGTTGCAGCATGAAACTACAAGGAGTTTCAGAGGATCAAATAAGCTTTGAGATTTCCCTTTCTCACTGGAGGGCACATCTAAGGATTGGTTGTATTACCTTCCTTCTGGATCTGTCAACTCATGGAATGGGATGAAGCAGATATTTTTGGAGAAGTATTTTCCTGCTTCTCGTGCTGCCAACATTAGAAAAGAAATTTGTGGCATCCGACAGTACAATGGAGAGAGCTTATATGAGTACTGGGAGAGATTTAAGAAGCTGTGTGTAAGCTGTCCCCATCATCAAATAAGTGAGCAGCTTTTGATTCAGTATTTCTATAAGAGACTTCTACCAATGGACCGCAGTATGATAGATGCTGCTAGTGGAGGAGCTTTGGTTAACAAGACACCAGAAGAGGCAAGGAGGCTGATTGCTAACATGGCAGCAAATTCTCAGCAGTTTGGAATGAGAATGGATCACGCACCTAAGAAGGCTAATGAGGTAAGTACATCTAACCTTGAGAAACAGATTTCTAATTTAACTTCTTTGGTGAGGCAATTGGCTGTAGGAAAAATGCAAACTGTTAAGGTATGTGAGATTTGTTCGGGTTTGGCTCATGCTACTGACATGTGTCCTGCATTACAAGAGGATGAATCAATGCAACATATTAATGCAGTAGGAAATTATGGACAGCCACAACACAGGTATGATCCCTTTTCTAATACTTATAATCCAGGATGGCGAGATCATCCCAACTTGAGTTATGGGAATCATCCCAAAAGGGTTATGACTAGTTTTAGTATTTATTTTGTATTTGGAGTTTCAGACGTCCAAATGAAGCAAGGTCAAGCCCAATTGAACCTTAAGAGCCACCTCTACAGCTTCTATGAAGGGTTGGATGAGAGATGAGGCCATTTTAATTGTCAAAAATGGCAATGAAGTCATCACAATGGGTTGTATTGTCTTACTGAACTAGTCCCAGTTTTTAGGCCATAAGTTAGGCTGTAGAGCTCAGATTTGGGTCCATGAGTACCCATTGGAAAGCTAAGAAATAGGGCTACAACTTTCCTGAAGAGGGCAGAGGTAGATTCAAAAAGAAAGTCATTGAAAATCTGCCTTGATTCCAGAAACATGAATGCAAGCTGAAAATCTGCATCTTGAATTTCAAAACCTTTCCTAGTTTGGTTTGGTTCCTATCTTTGGGATTAGTTTTTTTTTAGTATAAATACATCTTTGGGAAGCAACTAAGAGCATCTCAATTCAGACTTTCATTCTCCATTTACATTCTAGATTTCTTCTTTATTTCTTCTTTAATTTTCTGTAAGCCATGAAAATGAGTGGCTATGTTTTTAATTCATTTCAAGGGATTCAAGTTCTTATGTGTGATTTATGAGACCAGGTTCTTAATTTAATTTATGCCTTTTTGAATATCTTTTGTTTTCTGATTTAATTGTTTTTGATCTGTTGAATGATTTGCTAAAAAGGCTTATTAGTTAATTGTTTGATTTGATCAATTGCTAGTTCATCTTCATAATCCGTAATTGTTGTGTAAGATTAAACATGAGTAGCAATTAGGTTTTATTGATTATGATCCCAGTTTTTGATAATAACCTAAGGAAACAATAGGGTGGATTAAATAATTTATGCTTCATAAATTGTTGTTCAGCTTAACTATTTCCTTTTCTTAAAGCAGTTATTAATTTGATGAGGACTGCTTAATACTAACTCAGTTAATAATTAGAGTCAATAAGAGTGCTGGGCTCGAATTTAATGATATAGGGAAGTCAGGGGTTTACCTTACTGTTTGGAAAATCTACGTTAAGTATTCAATAAGAGATAATTGTATTTCTTTTGTCTATGATCAAATCAATGCATTGGAATGCGAATTACCTTGGACTGAAGTTTGTTTAAATTGAGATTTTCATATTTAGTTATTGAATTTCTGATTTCTTCTAATTTTGTGTTACAAAACCCCCCACCCCCCCCCCCCCACCAATATTTGTTTCTCTTGTTTTCAATTACACACAAGTGCACGAAATTTAATAATTCAGTCTCTAGGGTTCAACCTGGATTTATCACTTGCTGCAGAAAATATTTCATTACTGGTAATTTCAGTTAATTTTATTTCTGGTGGATTCGACACCCATCAAAAATTGTATTAGAGTTAAAGTAAAAGTGAAAACAATAACCCAATTAATTAAATTTTATTTATTATTGTTATTATTTTTTTTAAGTTTTTATAGGGCCAAACAAAATATGGTGTCTAAAAATGATTTTATTAGCCCGAACAAATTATAGTGTTAACAAAATTGATCACATCAAAATGAGATTTATTGTTTAAGACATCACAAGAAACAAACAAAGCATGCAAACATGTAAATTGACTGAATGAAATCAAGATCATGATTCATCTGTATTGTCTTTCTTGCCCAATATTCCTCCAATGTTGTCTAATGCATCCTTGGCTGCTCTATTATGAGCAATTTCTTTCTTGAGGCCATGGGTTCCTCTTCCCACAAGCTGATCATCTATGAACACATCGAAAGCCATGCTTTCTCTCCACAAATCCACGAATTTCACTTTCAAATGTTTCTTTTGACCTACTTCATACAACTCCATTACTGGATGTATCTTGAGCATTTCTCGACTAATTATGGGTTCCAACAAATCCTTGAATACCTAATGCCAAGATAAATATTATTGCATTTTTATTATTTCACTGTTCATATTCATACAGTTGATGAAGATCTTTATTATTGTTTTTCAATAGTTTATTCCCAACATGAAAAGTTGAGCAATGTAATTATAGAAGGACAGTACCTTCCAAACTGTATCAATTAAAGAATTGCAATCAATGAAAACAGCCACAATGAGTGATTCAACAATGTCTACAAGGAGCATTGGCACATCCACTAGTCCATTGGAGTGCAGTGGATAATCCAAGTTTGCTTGTGAGAATTCTTAAATTTTTTTTTATTTTTTACACATAAACACAAGTGAAAACAGGTATCCTTTAACAACCAAGCTATCATATGACTTGACCAACGAGGTGGGGAAAAAGAATTACATGGATGATATCGATATTATTTTAATTACCGGATTTTGCCTGAATCTTTCCTATTATTTTAAAAGTGGAATCAAAATAAAATTGAAAATTGGATTAAAGTAATAGTGAAAACAACAACCCAATCAATTAAATTTTATTTATTATTGTTATTATTATTTTTTTAAGTTTTTATAGGGCCAAACAAAATATGGTGTCTAAAAATGATTTTATTAGCCCGAACAAAATATAGTGTCTGCAAAATTGATCACATCAAAATGAGATTTATTGTTTAAGAACATCACAAGAAACAAACAAAGCCTGCAAACATGTAAATTGATTGAATGAAATCAAGATCATGATTCATCTGTACTGTCTTTATTGCCCAATATTCTTCCAATATTGTCTAATGCATGCTTGGCTGCTCTATTATGAGCGATTTCTTTCTTGAGGCCATGGGTTCCTCTTCCCATAAGCCGATCATCTATGAACACATCGAAAGCCATGCTTTCTCTCCACAAATCCATGAATTTCACTTTCAAATGTTTCTTTTAACATACTTCATACAACTCCGTTACTGGATGTATCTTGAGCATTTCTCGACTAATTATGGGTTCCAACAAATCCTTGAACACCTAATGCCAAGATAAATATTATTGCATTTTTATTATTTCACTGTTCATATTCATACAGTTGATGAAGATCTTTATTATTGTTTTTCAACAGTTTTATTCCAAACATGAAAAGTTGAGCAATGTAATTATAGAAGGACAATACCTTCCAAACTGTATCAATTGAAGAATTGCAATAAATGAAAACAGCCCCAATGAGTGATTCAACAAGTCTGTAAGGACCTTTAGCACATCTACTAGTCCATTGGAGTGCAATGGATAATCCAAGATTGCTTGTGAGAATTCTTGAATTTGTTTTTTATTATTTACATATAAACACAAGTGAAAACAGATATCCTTTAACAATAACCAAGCCATCATATGACTTGACGGAAGAGGTGGGGAAAAAGAATTACATGGATGATATCGATATTATTTTAATTACCAGATTTTGTAACACCCCTCACCCGACTACAGTGCAGCCGAGCAAAGTGTGCTACATTCGGTGTCGGAGCACCCTAACTTATCTTACTTTATTTCTTTAAAAACTTTATTCTTGTTATATTTTAATATCATTATTTTTAGAAGGAGAAACCAGCAGAGTTTTCCCTATTTTATTATCAGTTAGCATACTTCACTATTCACCTGCTTGAAATTCTCAATAATATTTTATAGTAAAAATCTCATTAATTATTCTCATAGCCGTCTCATAATTCACATCTCATTCATATATCTCAATTTCATATTCATTTCCATGCATTTCCATTCATGCACAATTTATATATATAAATTCTCAAGTTTCATTAATTTACATGATTTACAAACTAATTACATAAATTCATAATTTACATGATCTACAAATTAATTACAGTTCCATAATCTATATTTCAACATACAATTCATAGTTTACATTACAAATAATAAATAATTATAATATACAAAATACATAATATGATATATATGAGCCTTATCTACATGCATTGCTGAGGAGGTGACAGCCTTGAACACTCTGCAAATCAGAACTCTAAAATCTCTGTTTAGTATTTGCTGGGCTTTAACTTCAGTACCTGCGCGAGGAAACAAATCCATCGCTCCAAGCACTGCTGCTTAGTGGTGCAATAATATAACAAGAAATAATGTATACAAAATAAAAATAATTGGAGCATATTTTCTATACTCAAGAATTTTACTGGATTCATATGAAATTTGCCATACAGTATATTTTTCGTCATTTATGTTGCTCTCTAGAATCTCTTTTGTCATAAGTTTACTATAATCATTTATATAATGTATAAATAAATCTAAAATTTATATTTATACTTATATTCTTATGAAAGTCACATTTGTAATGTTATTTAAGTTATAATTCTTTTACTAGTCTTTTTATCACTTCCTTGATACTTTCTAAGTTGTTTACAATCATTTCATAATATTTAAAATTTTTAGAACTAATTTAATTTACTTCAGATCATTCTAAGGAACAAATTTTTGGAGCTAATTTAATTTATTTCAGAACTTCTTCTCATTTATTTACTTTCTAGCATTTTTATTTGCTAATATTCGTAACTTATTTTAGTAAATTAGACTGCCTACGTAACCTACGACAGGCTGACTAAACTGGATAACGGGTCATTGGCACTGGACACCTCGGTGCTTCGGGCCATCATACCATGGGACGCAGAACATCAACCACGTATGCAGTCAGTATGGCTAAAAAGCCATGATATCACATAATCGGGCATAAAGCCATGAATGCGGACATAAAGCCATGAATACAGGCATAAAGCCTTTCCCAGTATTGCTAAAATAATACCCTATTGGCATGCTAATCTATCCAATCTGACACACGTGTCTAGGCAATACATGGGCATAGTACCATTATGAGTTTATATGTTTCATCATTTCATTTTATTTTTCATTTATATTTTTATAGCATTATAATTTTGTTTATAGTGGAAGCATAATTTCCAAATTCACATTTCTAAGTAATTTATGCATTCATCGTAATATTCATACTAATTACAATTCAAATTCATTTGATCTCATGTACCATTCACATTCAAAACATCTTTTCTTTCTCTCTTCATGGGAACCTAAATCCCAAATGACACTTTTATCTCATTTATACATTCAACAATCTATTCATGTAAATTACATTTCATACTTCAAGTTGTATTACTAATATATTATGAATTCCATTGGTGTTGGGAGTATACGTCTCAATTACCTATTCACAAGATTTTTGGTGTTCATTAAGTCATTCAAATTCACCAATTACAATATATATTTATACATTACTCATAATGACTTATTTAATTTCTTTTATTATTTCTTATGTCTTTAAGGTTACTATTCACACATTACTATTCACTCAAATTGTGGACTTTTCATATATAATAGGTGTGTTAATTTCAATTGCACTAAGATCCCACATTTTGGGTTCTAAATTTGTTGGCATTGATTGCCAATTGCAATTCAAAGCCTTTTAAAAGTATTTCCAAATTTTCAGTTTTTATGTCCTATGTTTACTGTTTTATTGGTCTATGCTAAAGTGAGAATTTGGCTAATCTTTCTTCATGAAAGTTGTTCCTTTATGTATCTAGTTTAATTTCCTTTTTGATTCACTCCATTTGGAGTTTTGTAGCTCAAGTTATGGCCTAAACACTATAACTAGCCGGATTGCAATTTTTCCAGAATTTCTAGGCAGAATCAATTCTGTAATTTTTGTACACTGACTTCAGGTCAGTTTTTGGATATGTTATGGTCAAAATTTGGGTTTGTTTTCTCCATGAAAGTTGTAGGTCTATGTCTCAGCTTTCTACTGGTAAAAATTCAGGTCAATTAGACCTTTCTACACTGAGTTATGAGCAAATGAATAAATACTATTCAATTAATCATTTTCCAGGGACTGCATATTGGTCGCCCGCATTAGGTCAATTTTTAGAGCCACTTAGGTTGGTTTTCTGGGCAGGGTTCCTTCATCAAAATTGTGGCATTATGTATCTAGTTTCACCTTCAATTGGCCTTGCACCAATTAGAGCTACACAAGTTCAGTTAAGGCTCTCTAAACACACTGGACTCCAAGAGTCCAGACTGTAGCACACAAGACAGCCTCCCCTTTCCAACATCCAATGACTCAATTCACTTCATAGTAAGTTTAAAACTTACCAAATGGTCACTAATTAACCAATAAAATGTTCCTACACCATTATAGGAGCAAAACCTCACTTTGCTCAAAACCCTAAGTTCTCAATTTCTCAAATCTTGCATTACACATACAACTAAAGTTTTTATTTCACTTATATATATCAAGGGACATCCCTACATCATTTTAAGTTCATAAAAAACTATCATACTCATGGAAGTTCATGGCTACCAAAATTTAAAGAAACCCTAACATGTGTAGTTTGCTTCAATTTTTTTTCATTTCATTACTTAATTTGTTGTTCTAACAAGAAATAAAGTTGTAAGAGAGAAAAATAAGGCACTAACCTCAATTGATCACTCTTCCAAGTTTCCAAATCTTCCTTTTCTTCTCTTCTTTTTGCTGCCTAGAGGTGTTCTAAGGTGTGAGGATGAGTTTTAATGAAGCAAGCTAGTGGTTTTATGGTGTGTTTGTATGAGAATTCTAGTGAGAAGGAGGAGCAACAATGGAGGTGTGTGTAGAGAAAGAAGTGTCTCGGCTGAATGAGGAATAAGAAAGTAGAATTTGTTTCTTTAATTTGACTTTTTTTTCCCATTTTAAATAAATTTAAGTGTGTTGTTAAATTGTAATTGGGTGGGGGCATTTTAATGACATCATGTGATGTCATAATTCCCAATTTCTTTCATTTTCTTTTCCTTTTATTTTCTACACATTTTCAATTCAATTTTTAACAATATTTATTCACATTTTATGTCATAATAATTATTTACTTAACTGGACAAATCGGCTAAAAATCATATCTGAAGACAGGTATCATTTAACAATAACGAAACCATCATATGATTTGACCAAAGAGGTGGGGAAAAAGAATTACATGGATGATATCGATATTATTTTAATTATCGGATTTTGCCTGAATCTTTCCTGTTATTTTAAAAGTGGAATCAAAATAAAATTGAAAATTGGATTAGAGTTAAAGTAATAGTGAAAACAACAACCCAATCAATTAAATTTTATTTATTATTGTTATTATTATTATTTTTTAAGTTTTTATAGGGGCAAACAAAATATGGTGTGTAAAAATGATTTTATTAGCCCGAACAATAGATAGTGTCTACAAAATTAATCACATCAAAAAGAGATTTATTATTTAAGAATATCACAAAAAACAAACAAAGCCTGCAAACATGTAAATTGACTGAATGGAATCAAGATCATGATTTATCTATACTGTAAATCTAAGACTGCTATGGCCATTCAGTTGGAGGAACAAGGAGTGGAAAAATTGGAGGAAGAGTATCAAGAAATGGTAGAAGGTGAGGAAATTGGGGAAGGACAACCAGAAATGACTCTATCAGTTCATGCTATGGAAGGCAGTCAAGGTGTAGACACAATTAAGGTGGTGGGGAGACATAAGGATAGACAATTAGTTATATTGGTGGATAGTGGGAGCATTAACAGTTTCTTGGATGTAAAAGTGGCCAAAGATTTAAAACTTCCAGTGGTGCAAGCACCTGTGTCAATGGTTATTGTAGCTGATGAAAGGAAATTACTAAGTTCTACAATGTGTCCTTCATTTCAATGGCACACTCAGAACCAATGTTTCTCTTTTCCTATGAGACTTTTGGAGTTGGGTGGATTTGATGTTATATTGGGAGTAGATTGGATGAGAAGTGTGAGTCCAATTTTATTTGATTTCAAGGGATTGCAAATCTCATTTCAAAAGGGGGATACTTTAGTTACTTTGCAAGGGATTAAAGAGGGGATGGAACCTGCTAGCCTTCAAGAATGTAATTCCTTGCAGCAGTTGTTGCATAGGAAGGGAAATGATTTCCAGTCTCCATTATTCTGTGTTAATTTGATAGAGCAGGCTGTTGGAATTCATTTTGTTGCTGCTACTACTCGCTTGCATACTAACAGAGGTAATATTCACCCTGATATTTAGAAAGTTATTCATAAATACCCTCAAGTTTTTGCTGAACCTACTTCCTTACCCCCTTTTAGAAGTCATAACCACAATATTCCATTACAACCTGATACTAAACCTATAAATGTGAGACCTTATAGGTATCCCCATTATCAGAAAAATGAGATTGAAAAGTTGGTGACTGAAATGTTGAATTCCAAAGTTATTTAGCCTAGCACTAGTCCATTTTCTTCCCCTGTTTTATTGGTTAAGAAGAAGGATGGCACTTGGAGATTTTGCGTTGATTACAGAAAGTTGAATGACCACACCATTAAGAATAAATTTCCTATTCCTATCATAGATGATCTATTGGATGAATTACATGGAGCAAAAATGTTTTCTAAGATTGATTTAAGGGCTGGATATCACCAAATTCGAATGGATCCTCCTGATATTCCCAAGACTGCATTTAAAACCCACCATGGACATTTTGAATTCACAGTCATGCCTTTTGGGTTGACCAATGCCCCTGCCACCTTTCAAGCCCTCATGAACCAAATTTTCCAACCATTTTTAAGGAAGTTTGTTCTGGTTTTTTTTTATGACACACTCATTTACAGCCCTGATTTAGAATCCCATTTATAGCATTTAGAATCTGTTTTTAAGGTGTTGGAAGAGCGTGACTTTTGCTAAAATGTCTAAGTGCTCTTTGGTCGAATCGTTGATTATTTAGGGCATATTATTTCAGAAAAAGGAGTATCTACAGATCCAGACAAAATTGAGGCTATGGTAGCTTGGCCTTATCCAACTTCTGTCAAGGAATTGAGGAGTTTCTTGGGATTGACAGGGTATTACACGAAGTTTGTTAGAAATTATGGGGTGATTAGTAAGCCTCTTACAGATTTATTAAAGAGGGACAACTTCCAATGGACTGAAGTTACTAGACAAGCATTTGACTCATTAAAAGTAGTTATGTCTTCTGCTCCTGCTCGCATTACCAAATTTTACTCACCCATTTATCATTGAAACCGATGCTAGCGGCTATGGTATGGGAGTCAGACATAAAAATGGACACCCTATTGCCTATATTTCTAAGGCTTTTGGGGTTAGGAATCAAAGCCTTTCAGATATCGACAAAGAGTTGCTTGGCAATCACTTTTGCTATCACTAAATGGAGGCATTACCTTGAGCAAGGTCCTTCTTCATTAAAACCGATCATGAAAGTATCAAGCACCTTTTAGAGCAAAGACTTCACACTAACCTACAACGAAAGGTATTTCTAAACTCTTGGGTTTAGATTATAAAATTTTGTATAAAAGAGGGATAGAGAATAGAGTGGTGATGCTTTATCTAGAAGGCCACATTCTGCGTGACTCAATTATCATTGCTCATTCTCAAATCATTCCTACTTGGATGGCTAATGTCCTTAATAGCTATGTTAATGATTTTAAGGTCATGGATTTAATTACTCAACTTTCTTTGGATAGCAAGGCTCATTTGAAGTTTCATTTGAAGCAAGGGCTGTTGTATTACAACAATAGATTGTATGTGGGTTGTCATGGTAATTTGAGGAAGCAATTAATAGCATTGTATCATGACAGTGCTATGGGAGGGCACTCCGGCATTCACAATTCTTATAGTAGGCTGCAGAGACATTTTTATTGGCCTGGCATGTATATCAAGTCTTGCAATGGGTGCAACAATGTGCGTAATGTGCTAAATGTAAGGGAATGACTTCCGCTACCCACGGTTATTACACCTTTACCAACACCTTCTCAAGCATGGCAAAGACATCACTATGGATTTTATTGAGCGACTTCCTAAGTCCGGAGGTAAGGATACTGTCCTAGTGGTGGTTGATAGGTATACAAAATATGGCCATTTCATTGGATTGGCTCATCCCTTTACTGCATCTTCTGTAGCAAGGGTCTTTATAGAACACATTTATAAGCTTCATGGTGCCCTTGTCACAATTGTTTCAGATCGAGATAAAGTATTTACAAGTGTGTTTTGGAAAGAATTTTTCAAGCAGCTGGGCACTACTCTTTCTTATAGTAGTGCTTACCACCCTCAAAGTGATGGCCAAACAGAGCGTTTGAATCATTGTTTGGAAACATATTTGAGATGCATGACTCATCAAAGATCCCAAAGCCTGGTTTGATGGTTGTCACTGCAGTGGTGGTACAATTCCTCATACCATTCTGCTATAAAAATGACTCCATTTGAAGCCTTATATGGCTATTACCCTCCATCATTACCTGCTATTCCTTCTTTTGCATCACCAGTTCAGGCTATTGACCAATTTTTTCAGGAGAGGCAGCAGTTGAATGATGTTCTCAAGAGTAATTTGGAGCAAGCTAGGAATAGGATGAAATAGCAAGCTGATAAGGGTAGAGTTGAGAAAGAATTTGAGGTAGGGGATATGGTATATCTAAAGCTTCAACCTTATAGACAAACATCTGTTGCCTTAAGAAGGAATTTAAAGCTAGCTGCTAGGTATTATGGACTATTTCAAATTCTGCAGAAGGTTGGCAACGTAGCATACAAGTTACAGCTTCCTCCTAGTGCTGCTATTCACCCTGTCTTTCATGTCTCGCTTCTCAAGAGAAAACTTGGAGACAATGTTGTGCCACAATTACAGTTACCCGAAATGTTGGAGAATGAAATAATAGTGGCCCCTGAGAAGATCTTGCAAACTAGAACTATTACAAGGAATGGTCAGGCTGTAATTCAAGGACTGGTCAAATGGTTTAATCTTCCATTAGAAGATGCTACTTGGGAGGATCAGTCATTCATCCAAGCCCAATTTCCCACTTTCATACATTCTTGAGGACAAGAATGTTCTCGAGATGGGGGTATTGTCACGTACAGAAGAAGGAAGTATAAGAATAAGTGAAATGATTAATTAGTTGTGATGGTAGTTGAAACTGATGTAGCTTTCTGTTGGAGGTTGTTGGAGAAATTGTAGCAAAAGTTAGGTAGTTGTTTTTGGAGGGAAAGTGGCAATAAATAGGGCTGTGAGATATTGTAAAGATTCATTCAAACTCTCAATGAAATATTATCTTCTTCCTTACAATTCTCTTCTCTCTCTCTCTCTCTATCTTCTGATTCTCTGTTCTTTTAATTTCAACTCTGAAATAACTGTTGTTAGGGTTTCTACCTAACTTTCTTGCCCAATATTCTTCCAATGTTGTCTAATGCATCCTTGGTTGCTCTATTATGAGCAATTTCTTTCTTGAGGCCATGGGTTCCTCTTCCCACAAGCTGATCATCTATGAACATATTGAAAGCCATGCTTTCTCTCCACAAATCAACGAATTTCGCTTTCAAATGTTTCTTTTGACATACTTCATACAACTCCGTTACTGGATATATCTTGAGCGTTTCTTGACTAATTATGGGTTCCAACAAATCCTTGAACACCTAATGCCAAGATAAATATTATTGACTTTTTATTATTTCACTATTCATATTTATATAGTTGATAAAGATCTTTATTATTGTTTTTCAACAGTTTTATTCCAAACATAAAAAGTTGAGCAATGTAATTATAGAAGGACAATACCTTCCAAACTGTATCAACTGAAATATTACAATCAATGAAAACAGTCTCAATGAGTGATTCAACAATGTCTGCAAGGACATTTGGCACATCCACTAATCCATTGGAGTGCAGTGGATAATCCAAGTTTGCTTGTTAGAATTCTCGAATTTGTTTTTTATTGTTTACACATAAACACAAGTGAAAACAGGTATCATTTAACAATAACCAAACCATCATATGATTTGACCAAAGAGGTGGGGAAAAAGAATTACATGGATGATATCGATATTATTTTAATTATCGGATTTTGCCTGAATCTTTCCTATTATTTTAAAAGTGGAATCAAAATAAAATTGAAAATTGGATTAGAGTTAAAGTAATAGTGAAAACAACAACCCAATCAATTAAATTTTATTTATTATTGTTATTATTATTTTTTTTAAGCTTTTATAGGGCTAAACAAAATATGGTGTCTAAAAATGATTTTATTAGCCCGAACAATAGATAGTGTCTACAAAATTGATCACATCAAAATGAGAATTATTATTTAAGAATATCACAAGAAACAAACAAAGCCTGCAAAAATGTAAATTAACTGAATGAAGTCAAGATCATGATTCATCTGTACTGCCTTTCTTGCCCAATATTCTTCCAATGTTGTCTAATGCATCCTTGGCTGCTCTATTATGAGCAATTTCTTTCTTGAGGCCATGGGTTCCTCTTCCCACAAGCTGATCATCTATGAACATATCGAAAGCCATGCTTTCTCTCCACAAATCTACGAATTTTGCTTTCAAATGTTTCTTTTGACATACTTCATACAACTCTGTTACTGGATATATCTTGAGCGTTTCTTGACTAATTATGGGTTCCAACAAATCCTTGAACACCTAATGCCAAGATAAATATTATTGACTTTTTATTATTTCACTATTCATATTTATACAGTTGATAAAGATCTTTATTATTGTTTTTCAATAGTTTTATTCCAAACATGAAAAGTTGAGCAATGTAATTATAGAAGGACAATACCTTCCAAACTGTATCAATTGAAGAATTGCAATCAATGATAACAGCCCCAATGAGTAATTCAACAATGCCTATAAAGACCTTTGGCACATCCACTAGTCCATTGGAGTGCAGTGGATAATCCAAGTTTGCTTGTGAGAATTCTCGAATTTGTTTTTTATTTTTTACGCATAAACACAAGTGAAAACTGGTATCATTTAACAATAACCAAACCATCATATGATTTGACCAAAGAGGTGGGGAAAAAGAATTACATGGATGATATCGATATTATTTTAATTACCGAATTTTGCCTGAATCTTTCCTATTATTTTAAAAGTGGAATCAAAATAAAATTGAAAATTGGATTAGAGTTAAAGTAATAGTGAAAACAACAACCCAATCAATTAAATTTTATTTATTATTGTTATTATTATTTTTTTTAAGTTTTTATAGGGCCAAACAAAATATAGTGTCTAAAAATGATTTTATTAGCCCGAACAATAGATAGTGTCTATAAAATTGATCACATCAAAATGAGATTTATTATTTAAGAATATCACAAGAAACAACCAAAGCCTGCAAACATTTAAATTGACTGAATGAAATCAAGATCATGATTCATCTGTACTGTCTTTCTTGCCCAATATTCTTCCAATGTTTTCTAATGCATCCTTGGTTGCTCTATTATAAGCAATTTCTTTCTTGAGGTCATGGGTTACTCTTCCCACAAGCTGATCATCTATGAACATATCGAAAGCTATGCTTTCTCTCCACATGTCCATGAATTTCGCTTTCAAATGTTTCTTTTGACATACTTCATACAACTCCATTACTGGATATATCTTGAGCGTTTCTTGACTAATTATGGGTTTCAACAAATCCTTGAACACCTAATGCCAAGATAAATATTATTGCATTTTTATTATTTCACTGTTCATATTCATATAGTTGATGAAGATCTATATTATTGTTTTTCAACAGTTTTATTCCAAACATGAAAAGTTGAGCAATGCAATTGTAGAAGGACAATACCTTCCAAACTATATCAATTGAAGAGTTGCAATAAATGAAAACATCACCAATGAGTGATTCAACAATGTCTACAAGGACCTTTGGCACATCCGCTAGTGCATTGGAGTGCAGTGGATAATCCAAGTTTGCTTGTGAGAATTCTTGAATTTGTTTTTTATTTTTTACACATAAACAGAAGTGAAAACAGGTATCTTTTAACAATAACCAATCTATCATATGACTTGACCAAAGAGGTGGGGAAAATGATTACATGGATGATATCGATATTATTTTAATTAACGGATTTTGCCTGAATCTTTCCAATTATTTTAAAAGTGGAATCAAAATAAAATTGAAAATTGGATTAGAGTTAAAGTAATAGTGAAAAAAACAACCCAATCAATTAAATTTTATTTATTATTGTTATTATTTTTTTTTTAAGTTTTTATATGGCCAAACAAAATATGGTGTCTAAAAATGATTTTTTTAGCCAGAATAAAATATAGTGTCTACAAAATTGATCACATCAAAATGAGATTTATTGTTTAAGAACATCACAAAAAAACAAACAAAGCCTGCAAACATGTAAATTAACTGAATGAAATCAAGATCATGATTCATCTGTACTGTCTTTCTTGCCCAATATTCTTCCAATATTGTCTAATGCATCCTTGGCTGCTCTATTATGAGCATTTCTTTCTTGAGGCCATGGGTTCCTCTTCCCACAAGCTGATCATCTATGAACACATCGAAAGCCATGCTTTCTCTCCACAAATCCACGAATTTCACTTTCAAATGTTTCTTTTGACATACTTCATACATCTCCGTTACTAGATGTACCTTGAGCGTTTTTAGACTAATTATGGGTTCCAACAAATCATTGAACACCTAATGCCAAGAAAAATATTATTGCATTTTTATTATTTCACTGTTCATATTCATACAGTTGATGAAGATCTTTATTATTGTTTTTCAACAGTTTTATTCCAAATATGAAAAGTTGGGCAATGTAATTATAGAAGGACAATACCTTCCAAACTGTATCAATTGAAGAATTGCAATCCATGAAAACAGCCCCAAGGAGTGATTCAAGAATGTCTGCAAGGACCTTTGGCACATCCACTAGTCCATTGGAGTGCAGTGATAATCCAAGATTGCTTGTGAGAATTCTCGAATCTGTTTTTTATTTTTTACACATAAACACAAGTGAAAACAGGTATCCTTTAACAATAACCAAGCCATCATATGACTTGACTAAAGAGGTGGGGAAAAAGAATTACATGGATGATATCGATATTATTTTAATTATCGAATTTTGCCTGAATCTTTCTATCCATATTATATTCAAATTCAACTAGGCTTTGGTCGGTGATTTTGGACTATCTTATATGGGACCATGTTGAAAAGTCCAAAGTAATACTTAGGGTTGTCTAACATTGCTGGGGAGACTCCTAATTCATGAGAAATTATTAGGTGTGTCCAATGCATATGCATAACTAAGACTGAAAGGCTCATTGGGATCCACATCTCTATCCAAAGAGATTTTATCCCCCGAATCAGGGTGGTCTTTTTTTTTGAAAGAAAAAATCCTAAAAATTATGGTATCTTCATGTATTTTTATTATATATTGATGAGAATAGAATGTTGCATAATTATTTTTTATACAAAATATTTACAAAATTGTACAAAAAACTCAATATTTATATAAACTCATAAAATCTTATACAATTATATGTGACACCCCTTACCCGTCTATAGTGTAGCCGAGCAAGTTATGCCACTCAGTGTGTCGGAACACCAATTCATGTTTCAATTTCAATTAATCCCTTTTTATTCATTTATTTATAATTTTTGATAAATCTAAATTTTTTCGCAAATTTTATAGAAAATCCGGCAGAGTGCCGGCTATAAATTGGAAAACAGTTCTTCTGAACCTGTTTAAAAACACTTCCAATATAATTATAATCTCAATCTTAGTCAACCACCAACATTTTTCAACAATTTCTCAAATCAATTCAGTATCTCAAAATTCACTTTCATCTCATATCACACCCAATTCAATGAGAAATACTCATATTTATTGGTATCAGAGCCGCTCGCGTGTCCTCTTGGGCGATGGTGGGGCAAACCTCAGCGAGGATGCTGAGTCCTGAAAGGGGGGGAGAAAGGTCCCTTAGGCAAATCCCACATCGGCAAAGCACGGAGATGGTCTTGGATTTAAAAAGTAATGATATATAAAATGGGGGAACATATTGGTATCAGAGCCGCTCGCGTGTCCTCTTGGGCGATGGTGGGGCAAACCTCAGCGAGGACGCTGAGTCCTGAAAGGGGGGGAGAAAGGTCCCTTAGGCAAATCCCACATCGGCAAAGCACGGAGATGGTCTTGGGTTCAAAAATTAGTGATATATGAAATGGGGGAAAATCTAAATGTGACACCCCTTACCCGTCTACAGTGTAGCCGAGCAAGTTATGCCACTCAGTGTGTCGGAACACCAATTCATGTTTCAATTTCAATTAATCCCTTTTTATTCATTTATTTATAATTTTTGATAAATCTAAATTTTTCTGCAAATTTTATAGAAAATCCGGCAGAGTGCCAACTATAAATTGAAAAACAGTTCTTCTAAACCTGTTTAAAAACACTTCCAATATAATTATAATCTCAATCTCAGTCAACCACCAACATTTTTCAACAATTTCTCAAATCAATTCAGTATCTCAAAATTCACATTCATCTCATATCACACCCAATTCAATGAGAAATACTCATATTTATTGGTATCAGAGCCGCTCGCGTGTCCTCTTGAGCGATGGTGGGGCAAACCTCAGCGACGACGCTGAGTCCTGAAAGGGGGGGAGAAAGGTCCCTTAGGCAAATCCCACATCGGCAAAGCATGGAGATGGTCTTGGGTTCAAAAAGTAATGATATATAAAATGGGGGAAATAATCACAGGAGGCGCCTTTTGGTGGAATGGCCTGGAGAGTTGGAAGAACTTTAGGGTTAAGCGTGCTCGCTTGAGAGAAATCCTAGGATGGGTGACCTCCTAGGAAGTTCTCCATTCCACCTACGGGACAAAACCGTGAGGCTTATGGCCAAAGTAGACAATTCCTCTAGTGGTTAGAGCCCGATCGTTACAATTGGTATCAGAGCTGCTCGCGTGTCCTCTTGGGCGATGATGGGGCAAATCTCAGCGAGGACGCTGAGTCCTAAAAGGGGGGGAGAAAGGTCCCTTAGGCAAATCCCACATCGGCAAAGCACGGAGATGGTCTTGGGTTCAAAAAGTAATGATATATGAAATGGGGGAAATAATCACTAGAGGCGCCTTTTGGTGGAATGGCCTGGAGAGTTGGAAGAACTCCAGGGTTAAGCGTGCTCGCTTGAGAGAAATCTTAGGATGGGTGACCTCCTGGGAAGTTCTCCATTCTACCTACGGGATAAAACCGTGAGGCTTATGGCCAAAGTGGACAATTCCTCTAGTGGTTGGAGCCCGATCATTACAATTATTTCACCTACGGGACAAAACCGTGAGGCTTATGGCCAAAGCGGACAATTCCTCTAGTGGTTGAAGCCCGATCATTACAATTGTCCCATAAGTGGAATGGAGAACTTCCCAGGAGGTCACCCATCTTAGGATTTCTCTCAAGCGAGCACGCTTAACCCTGGAGTTCTTCCATTCCACCTATGGGACAAAACCGTGAGGCTTATGGCCAAAGCGGACAATTCCTCTAGTGGTTGGAGCCCGATCATTACAATTATATGTCTAAGGACGGATTGAGTGATCACCAATGACACCATCGATCTTATGACAAACCTAACAGGCTAGCTGTCATGGTCATTCGATATTCATACAGATTTGGGTCTTCAATTTTCAATTATTGTTTGATAATAAAAAAAAATATTATCAAAATATATTTAATAAATATATTAAAAAACATAAATCGTATTTTATTTCTCGTTTAAACAAACAACTAATAAAAACAAAAATTAATATGGATATTCACTTTATAGTTATTCATAGACAATCTTAATGATTTCTGTTTTTCTTCTGGTAGATTGTGCAATCAGGCTTTGTTTGAGTAAAAGGTGATTTTTATTTTTATTTTTTTCTTGTTTAGACGTCCAAACCTAACAAATCACAACAGTATCAAGAAAAAAATAGAAGAAAAATTCAAACAATTTTCGTTGACTTATTTGTTCCTCAAGAAGGGTTTTCTTGTGAAGCAAAAAGCGATGCAACCCGTGTTTGATGGTCACACGTGCGAGCTTTTCAGTATTAACATTGGCAGCACATAGACGGGTCAAGGCACCAGGTGGCAAATCCGAATACTTGAAGTAGTGTTCCTTGGTGAAGAGAAGGTTAAGCACAGAATCTCCGACATGTTCTAACCGCTCATAAAAAACACGCTTATCTGGAAAAGATGAATCCGTAGAAGCCTCCTCCAATAATCTCCGATTCTTGAACTTGTAACCAAGAATCTCCTCTACTCCATCGAAACTAGGCAGCGATTCCACCTGATTCGGCTCCAAGTTTAGGTGGAGTGCACTGACTTTTGGTTCTGGTTCTGGTTCTTGATGGTATGCCATAGCAGTCAATGCAAAAGGATATATATATATATATATAAAGAAAGTGGACTTTTTTGCTTTTTTTTTAATGAAATTGCTATTTAGTCCTTGTATTGTATTTTAATGAAATCAATTACTTAATCTTGTATTTCAAAAAATATGCTATTTAGTCCCTTTATTTTGCTTCCATTAAACTATTTAATCCCTCCATCAAATTTTCTGTTATTCATACTATTCACATTACTATTAAATCTCTTTATTTTAAGGAAACTAATTAATTGATTTATATATTTTGAAAAACACTTATATTTAGTCCTTCTATTTTAGTAAAACTAATTAGTTGGTTCATATATTTTGAAAAATATATTCTTAGATAAAAATAGAAATTTTGGCATATGAAAACTAAATTGATATTTTTTCTTAAATTTTCAATTTTTGGACATTATTGTTGTTTTTTCTTTATTGGGAAAATTTTTTTTTCTTGATTACTTAGAAATTTAGGAAATAATTTCCTTTATTACTTAGAAATTTAAGGAAACTAATTAACTTTTTTGTGCAGATAGTTTGTACCATTTTTTGTGTAAAGGAGAAGAAACACGGAAAGAGAGAGAAATAAAGGAGTATAAGGGAAATAAGAGTATAACTAATTAATTGATTCATATATTTTGAAAAATACTTATATTTAGTCCTTTTATTTTAGTAAAACTAATTAGTTGGTTTATATATTTTAAAAAAATATATTCTTAGATAAAAATAGAAATTTTGCTATATGAAAACTAAATTGATATTTTTTCTTAAATTTTCAATTTTTGGACATTATTTTTGTTTTTTCTTTATTGGGAAAAAAAAATTTTCTTGATTACTTAGAAATATGGGGAATAATTTCCTTTATTACTTAGAAATTTAAGAAAACTAATTAACTTTTTTGTGCAAATAGTTTGTATCATTTTTTGTGTAAAGGAGAAGAAACACGGAAAGTGAGAAATAAAGGAGTATAAGGGAAATAAGAGAAAGAGAATTAGGATAGTTTGGATATAAAAAATAATTATAGGACTAATTAATTAATGAAGTCAAATTATATGGACTAACTAATATTTTTTTTAAATATAAGGATTAACTAATCAGTTTCACTAAAATAAAGAGACTAAATAGTAGTTGGACCATTATTGACTAATAAAAAGTTGACAAAAAAACTAAATAATTTAACGAAAATAAAATATAAAAATTAAATAGTATATATTTTAAAATGTAAAGACTCAATAATTAATTTCTTAAAATACAAAAATTAAATAATAATTTATCTTTTTTTAAATGTTGTGTGAGCTGAGTAATTTGGGGTTGAGATTTTCCCGGAAAAAGGATTGTGCTTTTTACGGTCAAGTGAAAGTGGGACTACGGTTTGATGCAGGCAAATAGCAAGTGGAAGTTCACTTTTTATGAACAGACAAAAATATTTTTATAAATATTAATTAATTTTAATAATATAAATTAAAATTTTAACTATATCTTAAAATTAATTATATTTTTAATTTTGTAACTATATATCTTGTCACTTCATTTTAATCAATATAAATGAGCTACATTTTAATATAATGAGATAATTCACTAAGTTTGTAAATGATTTATCATGAATGTATTATATGAGCTCACAAATAAATCTATTTAATAAGTTGATTTGCGAGTTTTAACAAACTTAATATAAATGAGACTGAGATTGAACTTGATTCATTTATTAAACAAATTTAAAAATTAGACTCAAGCTCAACTTGTTAAGAAAATAAGCTCAATGGAGCCTTGAGCTCAAGTAATTCAGCTCATTTACATCAAGTAAACAATGTTGAGAGAAAAATATAGAGAGAAAGTCTTGGGAGAGAACATGAGGAACAAAAAATTGATCAATAGACACTCAGAAAAAGTTTTAGTAATTAGAAAATGTACACACAGTTTCATTTACAAGCACCCATACAACATAGCATGATTTTTTGAATTTGATAACATCAAAATGAGATTTACTGTTTAAGAACATCAAAAGGAAACAAACAAAGTCTACAAACATATAAATTGACAAAATGAAATCAAGATCATGATTCATCTGCACTATCTTTCTCGCTCGGTATTCTTCCAATGTTGTCTAATGCATCCTTGGTTGCTCTATTATAAGCAATTTCTTTCTTGAGGCCACAGGACCCTCTTCCCACAAACTGATCATCTATGAACACATCAAAAGCCATGCTTTCTCTCTACAAATTCACGAATTTCACTTTCAAATGTTTCTTGGGACATACTTCATACAACTCCATTACTGGATGTATCTTGAGCGTTTCTCAACTAATTATGGGTTCGAACAAATCCTTGAACACCTAAAGCCAAGATAAGTATTATTGCATTTTTATTATTTCACAGTTCATATTCGCACAGTTGTGAATATCTTTATTATTGTTTTTCAACAGTTTTATTCCAAAGATGAAAAGTTGAGCAATGTAATTATACAAGGACAATACCTTCCACACCGTATCAATTGAAGAATTGCAATAAATGAAAACAGCCCCAATGAGTGATTCAACAATGTCTGCAAGGACCTTTGGCACATCCACTGGTCCATTAGAGTGCAGTGGATAATCCAAGATTGCTTGTGACAATTCTTGAATTTTTTTTTTATTTTTACATGTAAAAACAAGTGAAAAAAGGTATCCTTTACAATAATCAAGCCATCATATGATTTGACCAAAGAGGTGGGGAAAAAGAATTACATGGATGATATCGATTTGGATAGACATATAATCCAACTTCAAGAAGTTATTATAAGTTCTAAACCCCACCACCCCCCCTCCTCCCCCAACCAAAAAAAAAAAAAAATCCATATTATTTTATTTTTCTATTTTGCCTGAATCTTTCTTATCCATATTATATTCAAATTCAACTAAGCTTTGGTCGATGATGTTGGACCAGCTTATATGGGACCACAAAGAAAAATCCAAAGTAATACTTAGGGTGGGCTAACATTCCAGAGCAGCCCCTAATTCAAGTATTCAACTAAGACTTAAAGGCTCATAAGGATCTACATCTGTATCTAATGAGATTCTATCCCCAATCAGGAGATTGTTGGTTCAATTAGGCCTTATTGGAGTAACTGTTAATATTCTATCAATTGAAATTTTTTATTATATATTAATGAAAATAAAATGTTGTATGATTATTTTTTATACAAAAATATTTTAAAAATAATAGAAAAAAACTCAGGATTTATATAAACTTATGAATTCTTATACAATTGTAAAACTAAGGACGCAGTGGGTGATCACCAATGACACCATGATCTTATGACAAACCTAACAGGCTAGCTGTCATGATCATTTGATATTCATACAGATTTTGGTCTTCAATTTTCAATTACTGTTTGATAATAAAAAAAATATTATCAAAATATATTTAATAAATATATTTCTAAATATAAATAATATTTTATTACTCATTTAATTAATATAAATAATATTTTATTACTCATTTAATTAATATAAATAATATTTTATTACTCATTTAATTAAAATTTTTTCTCAAATATTTGTTATACTATTAAACAAACAACTAATAAAAACAAAAATCAATATGAGTATTAACTGTATAGTTATTCATAGACAATCTTAATTGTCTGCTGTGTTCTTCTCAGCTGATTGTGCAATCAGGCTATTATTTGGGTAAAACGTGATTTTTATTTTTATTTTTTGCTTGCGTAGACATTCAAACTTAACAAATCACAATAGTATCGAAGAAAAAAAAGAAAAATTCAAACAATTTTCGGCGACTTAGCGATGCAACTCGTGTTTGATGGCCACACATGCGAGCTTTTCAGTATCAACGTTGGTAGCATGGAGCCGGGTCAACGCACTGGGTGGCAAATCTAGATACTTGAAGTAGTGTTTCTTGGTGAAGAGAAGGTTAAGCACAAAATGTCCGACGTGTTCTAACCACTCATAAGAAATGCGCTTATCTGGAAATGATGAATCCGTAAAAGCCTCCTCCAATAATCTCCAGTTCTTGAACTTGTAACTGAGAATCTCCTCTACTCCGTCGAGACTAGGCAGCGATTCCATTTGATTTGACTCCGAATTTAGGCGGAATGCACCAACTTCTGGTTCTAGTTCTTGATGGTATGCCATGGTAGTCAATGCAGACAGCTAAAGGCAAAAGGATATATATATATATATATATATATATATATATATATATATATATATATATATATATATATATATATAAAAGAAAGTGGACTTTCTTTTTTTTTTTAATGAAATTGCTATTTAGTCCTTTTATTATATTTTAATGAAATCAATTACTTGATCTTATATTTTGAAAAATATATTATTTAGTCCTTTTATTTTGCTTTCGTTAAACTATTTAATCACTCCATTAAATTTTTCGTTACTCATACTATTCATATTACTATTAAATCTCTCTGGGCCTGTTTGGCATTACTGTTAAAATTGCTGTTGAAAAATCACTTTTTTAAATATACTAGTTAGAGAGTGTTAAAAAATAATTAATAGTTAAATTTGATCAGTTTTAGTCATAAGAACACTAAAATAACAAAACAACTTTTTCCTAAACTATTTTTTTTAACAGCATCTAAAATAGTGCTTTTATTCAGAAAAAACACTTTAGGCTCTGAAACTCAATGCCAAATAGGGCTTCTATTTAAATGAAACTAATTAATTAATTCTTATATTTTGAAAAACACTTCTATTATTCTCTCTATTTTAGTAAAACTAATTAGTTAGATCATGTATTTTAAAAAATATATTCTTAGATAAATATAGAAATTTTGCTATGTAAAAACTAAATTGATATATTTTTTAAAATTTTCAATTTTTGTAAGGAAACTAATTAATTGATTCTTATATTTTGAAAGATACTTCTGTTTAGTCTGTCAATTTTATTAAAACTAATTAGTTGGTTCATGTATTTTGAAAAATATATTCTTAGATAAAAATAGAAATTTTGCTATGTAAAAACTAAATTGATATATTTTTTAAAAAATTTTCAATTTTTGGACATTATTTTTGTTTTTGCTTTACTGAGAAATAGTTTTCCTTAATTACTTAGAAATTTAAGAAATAATTAAATCAATTTCAAAAATCAGTTATTGTTAGCAACCAATTCGTAAATCGGTTGCAAATAAAAAAAATAAAAACAAAAACAAAAAATTGGGAGGTAATTTTTAGAGGAAAAAAATCAGTTGCAAAATCGATTGCTATTAGCAACCGATTTTAATTGATTGCAAAAATTGATTGCTGTTAGCAACCAATTTGCAAATCGGTTGCAAATAAAAAAAATTGTGTAGAAATTTTTTGGGGGAAAAATCGATTGCAAAAATCGGTTGCTGTTAGTGTCATAACCCAATTTCTGGGCCAGACCGGTACTAGGACTTGAGTCAGTATAAGGCTTCCGAAGCTCGTAATAAGCTTAACTATTTCTAGCCCAATCATAAAACCCATAAATATAGTCCAATTTCAAGAAATCAAACGAACATTGTCTTGTTATAAATTGGACTATGCAATGGGGAGTCTCAACTCACACGACTTGCAAACCAATAAAACAATAATATGGGGAGCTCAGCTCACCCTTATAATCCTCAAAGTAGATAAATAATCAAATGAGAGCTCAGCTTCCTCATCCAAAGGAATGAATATCTCATGCATCCAAACATTTCCACATAAATAAATTTACAACCCCAAAAGTTTAGTTATTACAACCTCATATAAGGATAATATACTACTAGTACATGCAGAGTTCTAAAATTTAACAAAAGATAACAACAGTAAACTAAACTTTTTTTATTTAACTTGTGAGAAAAGAAAGAAGATTATTTTCAATAAGTCCACCTATTACCTGAGAAATAATAGTTGAACAGGGGTAAGTGTTCAACTCATAGAGTAAGATAATAATTTTAAATACAATTTTTATAACTATCTAAACCTAATGCATTCTATGTATGAAATGCAACACACACATATAATTTCAAACAATTTAAATAATATTCACACAAAAGATAATTTGGAGCACTCACACACCTATATGTCATATTAACATATATATACATATGGGAGCTGATCCCCTATACAGCTCTCTTAATTCCAATACCTGCCAGCGAGGTCAACTCAAGCTGGACTTTCTCTTTATAATCCAAGTACGGGGCTAAACGGGATCAACTCAAAGCTCTACTCACCTCGACTTATCCACATATAAGGATCGGGTTCCAGCGAGTCAAGCTCCAGCCTCGACTACCCATCCTACCCATATCCATATCCACACCGCACACACCCCAACACACACACACAGTTTTAAATTACCTTAAGGCTGTATCCACAATAATTTCATCAATAAAATATGCAACACAAGAGCATGCCCAACATTATATATATATATATATGTGTGTGTGTGTGTGTGTGTGTGTGTGTGTGTGTATTTATTTATTTATAAGTGAATACACGAGGATGCCTTGAATAAATAATAATACTGAAATTATAAATAAAATCAATATCTACTCATAGATCAATCAGAGATCACTGAGGCGGCTGGGCGAAGGAGGAGGGTGACTCCTTTCACCTAAATAATTATATTAATGAACTTATCAATATTAAAACAAAACAAAAAGTTAAAAGAGTCAAAGATATCCTAAGTTTATGCTAGAAATCTCATAGATTTTTCCCTGTACCTAGAACCTATCCAATCTGCTATGCAACTCAAACAACACTTTCAAATCCAATGACCTTAGGCCCACATCACAACAATATCATACTGTCCCTCTTAGGCCCGCCAAACCAGTCAAAACTCATATAACTACACAATTCAGCTATTAAGCTTAAAATTAAAATTTTGCCAAAACTATCCAAACTAACCTCAAAAATTCTATAATCATGCCCCGCAGTCCTTAGCGATGCTATTATATTATTGCAAAAGGAATTATAATTTTTTGGCTACCCACAAAAAATTTATGAATTTTTATTTTAAACCTAACATTAGGCAAAAAGGGTATTCTACAGTTCGGGTTTATTTACACCAATTTTGGCATCTAAAACGCATCCGTGGCATCTGAAAATGGTGAGAAACACTGTAATATTAACCCACTTTTGAAGTGGGTCCGGCAGCCCGCCTATCCGGCCTGAAAATACAGTCCCATCGCCGGTGGAATTTTATCGAAATGAGAATACTACACGAAGCCCACAATATCAGGAGTTAGAATATAATTTTTATTTAATTAAATAGACTCATTTAAGACACAAACAATTACTGGCAAGATTATGGGACTCACTAAATTTTTGGTGTTAGAAAATTTTCAAATTGGCGTCGTTGCGAGGCTCTGGACGAGTGGAGCGTGCTGGTTGTCTCAGAATCTTAGTGGGGTTCACGATTTGAGAGAAATCTAGCTCAAAAGTCGAAATGGGTTAAAACTTTCTGGGCTTGATTCGCACGAACTGCCCGATAAAAATTGATAAAATTAGCGTATATGGAAAACTCTCAAGAAGTAGAACATAAAGGGAACTAAACCTAGTCTGATTTGTGGCCTGATTGACCGAAATTGGCCAAGGAAGATGGAATGGTGCATGAGGAAGGGAGAGACTTTGGGTGTAACACCCTAATTTTTTAAATAATTATTTTATATGTAACTATATGATTTTTTACTGTTTTGGAGGGCCCAGGAGGGGCCATATGATATTGATGAGATGTTGTGGGAATTTGAGATTTAGAAGTGTTATTTGGATCTTTTTGCAGGTTGGGTAGGTCGTAGGTATAGTAGAAATTCTATTGAATTTTCGACAAAACTTAGGATTATCCCTTGATTCTTTAAAATTTTGTTTGAAGTAAATATTGATAAAATTTTTTATATAATGTTTAGGTGAGCCAAGTCAGCCTTCCTCCTCCGTTCAGCTGCCGCAGTGACTTTCTGTTAATTTGTGAGTAGATATTGATTTTATTTATAATTTTAATATTATTATATTTAAAGCATGTTCATTCATCACTTATACATATATGTATGCAGTAAATATTAGGCATGTTTAATATTGCATTTGTTCTTGATGATATTGCTGTGATTATTGTCTTATGGCAATCTAGAGCTGTGTGTGTGAGTGGCTGTCTATCTGGTGTATATATGGATATGGGTAGGACGGGTAGATGCGACCGGAGCTTGACTTGCTGGGACCCAATCCTTATTATCGATAAGTCGGGGTAGGCATGGCTTTGAGTTGATCTCGCTAACCCTCACTTTTGGATATTAAGAGAAAGTCCGGCTTTGAATTGATCTCACTGGCAGAGGTTGGAGCTAAGAGAGTTGTATAGGGGATCAGCTACTATATATATATATGTATGACTGTGGATGTGACACACAGGTGTGTGAGTGCTCCAGATTGCCTTTGATATGATTATAACTTGCTTTGTTTAAAATATGTGAAGATGATACATTTAACTCTTATGATGCACTAGACATAGATAGTTATAGAAATTGTAAGTAAAATCAATATCTTACTCTATGATTTGAATGCTCGCTCCTGTTCACCCTATATTTTCAGGTTACAGGAGAGCTTATTCTTGTATTTAACCTACTTCCTACCTCGCAGGTCTACTAGCTGTTATTTCCATATCTTGTATTGTTAAATTTGAAATCTAGATCTCCACATATGTAGAATCATTTTATTTAGCTTGGGATTGTAAGATTAATTATTTTAGGGTTGTAAACTTATTAATCTATATATGTGTAAATGTGTGCATGGATGACCTATTGGATGAGAGAGTTAGACTCCTATTTGATTTTATATTGATTTATGGATGATTGTAAGGGTGAGCTGAGCTCCCCAAATGGTTTTATTTTGAGATTACAGGTCGAGTGAGTTAAGAACTCCCCGTTGAATGGTCCATATTATGGTCGGACTCTGTTCAGTTGAATTCTTGAAATTGGGCTCAAAATATGGGCTTCATGAATGGGTTAGAGATTAATTAGGCTTACTACGGGCTTTGAGGGCCTTATGCTGACCTCCGTCCTAGTGTCGGTCTGGCCTGTGAGATCGAGTTGTGACAATATTGGTATCAGAGCTTAGGCTCCAGATTCATGGGAAGTGCATGTCTAGGGATTTAAAAATGGGTCTTGTTAGGAGGCCACATGCGGAGTATAGGTTCTTGTTTCGTCTTCTTCTGTAATTCTTCTTCTGTAATTCCTTATTTCTAGATTCTGTGTTATTTTTTAGGTAATATAAGAGTGGTTTAGTTAGTGTCTTGGGTTTTATGAAGTATGTAGAGATATGAAATAGAGTTAGCAGACGTGTTGAGGTCTACCATCGGGTTGCATGCTCTAAGAGATGTTGTGTTTCTCCTAGTATAGGGCTAAGTGGCGTACCTATCTAGTATAAGGAACGAGAACATAAAGTTGAGTTGTGGTCATATAGTTGCCCTAGATAGGGGTGAGGGTACTGCTGCTAGCAATCATCAGTGGATAACCCTGTCAGAGTAACTTTATGGTGCTAGTGGGTTCAAGAGAAATAAGAGATTAGGAAACCTAGTCTGTTGGGATGTACTATAATAACTGTGTAATGTTCTCGATATTTGTGCTGTAAGCTGTAGATTACAGTTCTTACATGAGATTATTATGTAAAGCTGCGTGCTTCCCCGCGATGTTCCATGATGAGAGTATTTGCAGGTAACCTTTGGTTTGGTATAGATATGCCATAACATAGTTTTATATCTGTAGAGGAGTTGGAAACTCCAAGTTAGGGGTTTAAAACCATTGAATTAGAATATTAAAGGTCACAGTTAAGTGATAACTAAAGTCAGTGACTCAGTTATCCTAACTTGAGTGCATAATTATAGCATAAGTGGCACGAGACTAGAGGTTTTTAGCATGGTTGTAGTGTAATGATGGCACCTACTTAGTGGGATCATCTAGTCTCCAATATGGGGTCTTGGACATTTTGGCATTACAAGAGACGTTTGCCCTAAAGCTTAGTGAGAATAATATATCCCTCGTGTGTCAGCAAGATACAAAGTACAACCTTACTCCCTAGAGAAGACCAGAGGCTAGGAATAAATTTCATAGCCTGTGGAATGATAATTTAAAGAGTTATGGTTTGATGAGAGGGTAAATGATCTAACATGATTTTGGCAAGGTAGCAGATGCAGTACCCCTGTTGTAGTCAGTTATGATGTAGGGTTTGATCATATGTCTTCTTAAGAAAAATAGAAGAGTACCATTGATATAATGATCTGTGGAATAATTTCCTAAATAGGACTGTAGTGTAATAGAAAATAGTTAACTCAAGTACCCCCCCTTAGGGAGAGTACAATTTTCATTATACGGATTATAAGGGATCAAATCAAAATGGATGCAGAGCTTTGGAGTAGTAAGGGAAAAAAGAGATTCTATAGATTCCCTCCTTGAAGTATTATAGGGTAGTTTGTAGTTAAGCAGAGGAAAGGACAATGACTACAAGTCAGCGAAAATAAGTCATAAAATATCAGTAAATAAAAAGAAATATAGAAATAAAAATTTGAATAGTTAGTTTCAGATGTAACAGGAGAGAAATTCGAATGGCAGTGGAAGTGCTAATCAAAGTGGTTGAAAGACCAATTCTAAATAGTACAAAGGTGAAGATGACCTAGTAGAGATACTAAAAAGTATAGTTATCTAGCATAGCTGTCAGGTCAAGAAGAAGCATGGAGCTAAGGAACAAAGTAATCAAGGTTGTATTTTAGGTAAGATTAAAGAGATGAATTAAAGAGCAAATCAAGAATATGACAAGATTAGGAAGATCAAAGTGAGATATAAAGTACATAAAGTGCCATCTTAGGCAAGGTAAATAGGATGAACAGAAAAGCAATATTAGAAATCCCAGGACGAAATTACATGAGTGAGAATAGTTGTCAAGATATAGGATCTAGAAGTGTAGGACTTAGAACAGGTCATAGTTCTGGCAGTGTCAAGAGCCAAAACATGGAGTTCAGAGTTGTAGGATACGGATTGCAGAATATGGATCAAACTCTCTCTATTCTTGTTCCCAAGATGAAGTAGGTAGCACTGGGATAAGATCCAATTAAACTTCTAACAGTCTGAGGAAAGTTAGATGAGGAATGTAACCAGAGCAAGCAAAGGTTATAGGATGTGCAATGGTGTCTTGAACTGTCCTATTAGGCAAAGGAGTGAATTAATAAGTGGTAAGTTAAATAAAAGTAAACCTAATGGTTCAAATAGGCATGACGAACAAAAAGGATGGTGGAAAATGGCACATAGGCTTAGGTCCTAAGTAGAAGTGGTGAGATAGCAGTTATGGGGTCTGCGATCAAGGGTTAGGTGAGCATTTTCAATATGACCAATAGGATCACTTTATAAGGAAACATGAATAGAAAAAAGTGACAGAACGACAATAGGAGATAGAGCAGAAAGAGATATGCATGAGTGGTAGTCACAAGTCTCTGAGAAGTACAAGGATAAGAGTTATGGCAGTAAGTATGATTAGGATCAATTCTGGAAGAGTCTATTAGTGAGAGGTATCTTCTAGAATATGATAAGATGTAGGGATGTAAAAGAACAAGGGTAGGCATAAAAGGTAAAAGTAAAGATAGTAAATCTTAAGATGATATGTCAGACAAATTAGTGGTACAACAGAAGGATTGTTGCAACTGATATCTTATAGAAAGAGATGATGAAATTTCAAGAAGAAGACTAAGAGACATGGGTTGAACATTATCTACAGATAACAGTGTGCTGATGACTGTAGGAGGAGATTTCTCTTTCTCTTCAAGTTTAGCTCGTGCTTTTGGCTCTAGAAGACTACATAAGCAAAGGAAATTATGTTGAGGTGACCTAGTATTTAAGAATTTGATAGGCACTAGTTTATACACTATTTCTCGAGAAGAAAATGATGGTAAGTGCATACCTAAGGTCAAGGATGAAAGGACAAGTACGGTAGTGACCGAAGATAAATCGAGTTAGTTACTAGGGCTTGCAACCCTTCTAAACTACAAGTTAGAGGAACTACTATTAGTAGATGAGTTTCAATGGATGAAATTATTGCTAATGGGTAGATTTAAGGCTAAAGTCTAAAAAGCTATAGGCAATAAATGTGGCTAGATCAAGAAGAATGAATATATACAGTATCTTATCTAGGATTGTGGTCTCACTGCTATGATAGTTTAGTTGAAACTTATAGGTTCAAAGATACCTATCTAACTATGAAGGGCAATTCCTTACAATGGATAGTAGGGGATGATAATGTTTTGATGATAATGTTAGGAAGGAGGAACAGGAAGAATCATCCATGGTGAATGGCCAGTGTTTCATAAAATAAGTAGTAGGTTAGTACTATAGTATGATACTATATGGTGGATGTGCTGGTGAAAACCAATCATAGAGTTAAGATTAAGAAATAATAAAAAGGTGTATTTCTATATTCCTCGAGTGAAAGAGTTTAGCTTTGATGGTGACAGAGTGTAACTCCATACAACTTAGTGTCAACCATTAGTGCTAGAAAGATGTTAAAGTGTGGATGTTAGGGATATTTAGCACTAGTGAGGGACACATTTGTTAAAGGTACTGATGTGGAGAATGTACCTGTTGTCAAAGAATTTGTAAATGTGTTTCCTGAGGAGTTTCCAGGATTGCCACCAGATAGGGAAATTGAGTTCTGCATAGATATTGTGCCAAGTAAAAATCCCATTTCTATGCCATCTTACAAGATGACACCACCAAAGCTAAAGGAACTGAAGGAGCAACTACAAGAGTTATTGGATATGGGTTTCATCAGGCTAAGCACTTCACTTTAGGGTGCTTCTGTTCTGTTTGTGAGGAAGAAGGATGGAACTTTGAGGTTGTGTATTGATTATAGATATTTGAACAAAGTGATTGTTAAGAACAAATATCCACTTCCTCGGATTGATGGCCGATTTGATCAGCTACAATGTGCAAGGTACTTTTCAAAAATAGACTTACGGTCAGGTTATCACCTACTGAGGATCAAAAGTGAGGATGTGCCAAAGATAGCATTCAGGACTAGGTATGGTCATTATGAGTTTCTAGTGATGTCTTTTGGACTCACTAATGCACCAGCGGCCTTTATGGACTTAATAAACAGACCATTTAGGTCGTTCCTGGATTGCTTTGTCATTGTATTCATAGATGACATTTTGGTGTATTCTCGAATTGAGGAAGAGCAAGTATAGCATCTGAGGATTATGTTACAGACATTGAAGGAGCATTAGCTATATGCAAAATTTTCAAAATGTGAGTTATGGCTAGAGAGCTTCTCATTCTTGGAACATGTGGTCTTTAGTAAAGGCATTCAAGTGGAACCTAAGAAAATTAAAGCAGTAACTAATTGGCTTAGGCTTACTATAGTCACTAAGGTGTGAAGTTTTCTAGGCCTAGCAGGTTACTACAGGCATTTTGTGCAAAATTTCTCTAGAATAATAGCTCCTCTAATACGATTGACTCGAAAGAATGTCCCGTTCTTTTGGTCAGATGAATGTGAGGAAAACTTCTAGAAGCTTAAAGACTGTTTAACTACAGCTCCTGTGTTGACTTTGCTGGTGAGTGGAGAAGGGTATAAGTGTACTGTGATGCTTTTAGAGTTGGGTTGGGGTGTGTCTTGATGTAGCATAGTAAAGTAGTGGCCTATGCTTCAAGGAAGTTAAAGAAGCACGAGCAGAACTACCCCACTCATGGTATGGAAATGGAGGCTGTAGTCTTTGTACTAAAAATCTAGAGGCATTACCTGTGAAATGTGAGAAATATACTCTGACTATAAAAGGTTAATGTCTATTTTTTAATAGAGGGATTTAAATTTGAGGCAGAGGAAATAGATAGAGTTCTACACAACTGGTTACATAAGACAGGCAGGAGTTGGTACAATGACCTCATGGTAAAAAGTAGACTAAAAGCTCATAATATCAAGGAACTAAGAAGTACAGGTGCTTTTATCACAGAGAAAAGTCTTACTAACTTTAATGGCTAAATAGGATCAGCAATGATTTTCGATAAGGTGTATGCAAAGGTAGTTATTTCAGAAGGATGCTTCATGAAACATTATATGATAGGAAGTGTAGATCTCCTCTGTGTTGGACAGAAGTTGAAAAGATAAGAGTACATGATTTAGATCTGGTGCAGTACACTTTAGAGATGATTCCTTTGAGCAGGGAATGTTTAAAGATAGCTTTCAGTATGCAGAAAAATTATGCAAATCCCTATGGTTAAAGTCATGTGGAGGAGTCAATTTGTGGAGGATTCACTTGGGAGTCAGAGTGGGATATGCACAGCAAGTACCCATATTTATTTGATATGTAACTCTATGTCATTGTTCTACCTTGTGTAAAATTTGAGGACGAATTTTTTTATAAGGGGGGAAGAATGTAATACGTCAAATTTTTAAATAATTATTTTATGTATAACTATATAATTTTTTACTGTTTTGGAAGGCCTAGGAGGGGCCATATGATGTTGATGGGATGTGGTTGTAGGAATTTGAGATTTAGAAGTGTTATTTGGATCTTTTTGCAGGTTGGGTAGGTCCTAGGTATAGGGGAAATTCTGCTGAATTTTCTGTAAAACTTAAGATTGGCCCTTGATTCTTTAACATTTTGTCTTAAGTAAATATTAATAAAATTTTTAATATAATGTTTAGGTGAGCCGGGTCAGCCTTCGTCCTCCGCCCAGCTATCGCAGTGACTTTTGGTTAATTAATGAGTAGATATTGATTTTATTTATAATTTCAATATTATTATATTTAAAGCATATTCATGCATCACTTATACATATATGTATGTAGTAAATATTGGGCACACTTTATATTATATTTGTTCTTGATGATATTGCTGTGATTATTGTCTTATGGCGATCTGGAGCTGTGTGTGTGAGTGGGTGTGTATGTGGTGTGTATATGGATATGGGTAGGACAGGTAGACGCAGCTGGAGCTTGACTCGCTGGGACCCGATCCTTATTATGGATAAGTCGAGATAGGCACTGCTTTGAGTTGATCTCACTGGTCCCCGCATTTGGATATTAAGAAAAAGTCTGACTTTGAGTTAATCTCACTAGTAGAGGTTGGAACTAAGAGAGATGTATAGGGGATCAACTCCCATATATATATATGTGTGTGTGTGTGAGTGTGGATGTGACACACGGGTGTGTGAGTACTCCAGATTGCTTTGATGTGATTATGACTTGCTTTGTTTGAAATATGTGAAGATCATGCACTTCACTCTTAGGATGCACTCAACATAGATAGTTATAGAAATTATAAGTAAAATTAATATCTCACTTTATTAGTCGAACGCTCACTCCTATTCACCCTATTTTTCCATGTTACTGGAGAGCTTATTCTTGTATTTAACTTGCTTCTTACCTTGCAGGTCTACTAGTTGTTATTTTCGTATCTAGTATTGTTAAATTTGAAATCTAGATCTCTGCATGTGTAGAACTATTTTATTTAGCTTGGGACTATAAGATTAATTATTTTGGGGTTGTAAACTTATTAATCTATGTATGTGCAAATGTGTGGATGGATGACCTGTTGGATGAGGGAGTTGGACTCCCATTTGATTTTATATTGATTTATGGATGATTGTAAGCTTGAGCTAAGCTCCGCAAATGGTTTTATTTTGAGATTATAAGTCTGGTGAGTTAAGAACTCTCCGTTGAATAGTCCATGTTATGGCCGGACTTTGTCCGATTGAATTCTTGAAATTGGGCTCAAAATATGAGCTTCATAAGTGGGTCAGAGATTAATTAGGCTTACTATGGGCTTCAGGAGTCCTATGCTGACCCAAGTCCTAGTGCCAGTCTGGTCCGTGGGATCGGGTATGAACATTAGGTGAGTTTTTTGTTCGGCTACAAGGGTGATGACGGCAGGGGAGATCGGCCGAAGGGGTGCCAGTGAGTGGAGGAGCAGTGGGGTGGGTTGGCCTGCGGTAGGAAAGGGAGGAGAGAGAGAAAAAGAGGAGAGAAGGTGGAAGGGCCAATGCGTGCAGGGAGGGGGAAAAAAAAAAAGGGAAAGGGTCAATTTGTTCCGGTTTGATTCGGTCGATCTGATTTAGGACATCCAAAATTTTATTTTTGCTCCGTTTTAAGACCCAAAATGGGGCCTAAAAATTCCAAAAAAAATTACAGAAAACTCAAAAAAATTTATAAAATTTAAATATATTTTTAAACATCCCACGTATTCTTTAAATTAATTTTTAAAAATTATTAAAAATAATTGTCTCGAAAAATAAAACCCGATTTTGAAAACCCCAAAAATTTAAATTAAATACCATAATATTTAATATATTAAAATATCATAATTTGTATATAGAATAATTATTTAAAAATTTGGAATGTTATAGTTTGCAATCAATTTGCAAATCGATTGCGAATCAAAAAAAAAAAAAAGGTGAGAATTTTTGAGGAAAAAATTTAGCAATCAATTTATAATAGATTGCTATTAGCAACCAACAAGGAATCAATTGCAAATAACAATCGATTTTAGCAACCGATTCCCTATCAGTTGTAATTAGCATCAAGCCTTGAGATCTCTAAGCAGCTTCAATGGCCTCTCTTTGCATCTTGGCTTTGTTTTTGCTTTTCTCTCTCTTTCGAGTTTCAATTTGGCTTTCTCCTTCCTCTCTCTTTGCTCTTTCTGGAGCTTCTCTGTAGCCCTTCTCAATTCAAAATCCATCTTCTCTGCAAAAGAAAAATCTGTAAGGAGGGTATGATGAATCAACGTGTATATATAAGTTAAGGTTTGTTGTTGGATACGTCGGTAGTTGGTGACTGAGGTAATGAATGAGGTTGCGGAGAGAGGGAGAGAGAAGGAATTGGGAATCTTCCTTAATAAATAAAGAGGTTTGCACAATCGCACACGATTCATGATACTAGGCCTATGATTGGGAATGTGTTAAAGAGGAAAAAAAGCAAAGGAAGGGAAATAAGAAAGGAAAATGAAAAAAATATAAAAGTTATTTTTCTCCCTTTATTTAGATATTTGGAAGAAAAATAAGGAGAAAAAATAATTTTTTAAATAATAAAATATTTATTTTATTATTTTTATTTAAAATTAAAATAAATAATTATAAGAATAAAAAATAATTTTATTTTTTTTTCTATTTAAAATGAAAAAAAAAATAGTAATATTCATTTGTTGTTTTTCACCATTATTTTTCATTCTTTTCAATTTTTTCTCATTCTCAAACAAAAAAAAAGAAAAAACATTTTTTTTTCTCCATAATTTTTCTCCTTTCCCTTATTTTCCTCCAATTTAAACATAGCCTAATTGGATTTCCATTCCGGAAAGATCTGGGTCTTTCTTTCTATTTTTACTTAAGTTATCACATTTTGGCCCAACTTGGTCCACGCCACAGCCTGAGATATAGTTCCAATTTAAAATCAATTTCCCACTCTAAAAACATTAAGAAGTTTGAAACATTAGAAGGCTTAATGTTTGATACATCAAGTTGGCAGTTGATTTTCAAAAATCTCTCACTCTAAGTTTAAGAGAGAGAATTTTTCTCTCCTTGGCTCTCTTATGTATCTGAGAAACTTACCTCTTTTTTGGTCAGTTCCATGGTTTTTCTGTCCCTCTGAGTTGACTACGCTATCTATGGCCAACCCTTTAGCTTATAGGCTTTTGAGATCTATTGCATCGCCTCTTTGAACTGATCCGTGTGTTTCCTTCAAGCTTTATCTAAATCTCCTTTACCTTGGTTTGGTTCGCTTTTGGGTCCATGTATCTTCTTGAGGTTGTTGCAGCTAGGGAATGGCCACCCTTGTGTTTCATCTAGCAGTTTTGTCTTCCTCAAGTGGCTGGTTTAGATAACGGTGATGCTTCTCTTCCTCCCGAGTCCCTTGGTTGTGGGTCGAAGCCCATAACATTAGGCTTTTGCTTGGGTATCCGGTTATCATGGGTTTATTAGGGTTAGGTTCTTCGACTAACCAGGCCTCTTTTGAGCTTTTGCAGCCTGGTCTATTTTTGCTAGGTTTAGAATTTATATTATTGTTTTTTGGAGTTATACTTGTACTGGGCCAAGACTTTTTATCTTTAATGAACATTAAAACCCCAATTCATCTTCTATTTTGTCCAATAGATTATCTTTTGCTTTTAGCAACACATTCATTTGATTATGCGGGTCTGTTTCACATTGATGTTAAAGCATGTCTTTAAATATATTAATTAGAAGTATTTAAAATTAAATTTAATAAATTTTAATTACAAAAATATCAAAATAATAAAAGATTTTTTTCAAATTTTTTTCTTATAATATTTAAAATAATACTTTTTCTGAAAGTGCTTTTTAATCTCTAAATCACAATGTCAAATAGGAATTTAGCTTAATTTATTATTTTTTTATTTACTTTATATTTTTTAAAAAAGAAAAATGAGATCTATTAAGCCTTATTTGAATTACCTTTCTTTTGCAGAGAATTTAAATAAAATTAATCACCAATGAGTGATAATAATAATAATAATAATAATAATAATAATAATAATAATAATAATAATAATAATAATAAACCTGAATGGTGTCTTGACCAGCAATTAATCAAATCCACTCGTGACTGGTTATGTATATATATATTAGAAAGAATTTAACATGCGGCATTTTATTTTATAGTATTGTCACGTAACTAATACGTAACATTCTCCTTCTTTTTGGGTTTGGATTATTTAGATTAGGGATAAGATCTATCTCTTATATATAGGCCTCGGACTTTATATTCATTTTGCTCTTTAATGAATTTACATTTTTGACAAAGATCTATCTCTTACATACGGGCCATAGACCTTATACTCAATTCAATTTTTAATAAAATTGAATCTTGTGTATGGTGGTAAACTGAAAAATGAAGTTGAAAGTTCAATCGATGAAAATTAAATAAAATTAAAATAACCTTTTTAAATTATATATATATATATGAGAGCAGGAGAATATTCTCTAAGAGAATTTTATGTGATATTTTCTTTTATAGTATTGTCACGTGGCTAACACGTGACATTTCGTATTAACACATAACATTCTTTATTATATATAAATTATAAATTATTTAATATTCCTATTAATACTATAATAATTACCCATTATCCTAAGGTAATTTGTAATATATTAATATATATTAATATCATATATTTATATCTATATTATATATAGATAGATTTTAATTATTTTTATGATGAAATTTTTATTAAAAAGTTTGAGTGACAAAAGTAATAAAAATAAAATTTAAAATAATCAATAAAAAATTTCCAATATATATATAAAGTTGGAAGATATTCCCGAATTGTCACTCAGCATTCTTTATTATCTGTAGATTATAAATTATTTAATAATTACCTGATTAATATTATAATAAGTAGTAATTATTATAAGGTAACTTACAATATTGAATGAATGATTATCGAATGAATGATTATAACCCGTCACTATCAAATCAGCAAACAAACTTAGTGGAGTATCTAATTTTTTTTTTTTTTTAACTTAATGGAGCATCTAATTATTATAAAATTCATTTGAAATTTTAATAATCAATTCTATGAAATTTATTATAACTAAACTAAATTTCATCAAAATTAATAGAATTTATAAATGAATTCCAAATTTAAAATCATATATATTTCAAATGATACAATTATCTTTTTATTATATATTATTTTATTTTATTCCAAATATAAAATTAATTTAATTTGAAATGAATTCCATACTTAATATAAAATATACCAAATAAAGAATTTCATTTTTGAATGAATTTTATCATAAAATTCATTTACAAATGAAATAAATTTTACCATAAATTAAACCAAGCAGAGTCTTAATAAAACTTACAGTTTTTTTTAATCAACTTAATTATATTTTTAATTTTGTAACTATATGTCTTGTAACTTCATTATATCATAATTTTAAAATTAATATATTTATAACATTATGAAATACAATAATCAATATCAATAAGTTACATTTTAATATACTGAGATAATTTACCGAGTTTGTAAATGATTTATCATGAATCTATTATATGAGCTTACAAATAAATCTATTTAATAAGTCGATTGGCAAGTTTTAATAAACTGAATATTAATGAGTTTGAACTTGGTTTATTTATTAAACGAATCTAAAAATTAGACTCAAACTCAACTCGTTAAGAAAATAAGCTCATTTAGATCAAGGAAACAATGTTGAGAGAAAAATAGAAAGAGAAAGTCTTGGGAGAGAAGATGGGGATCAAAAAATTGATCAATAGACACTTAAAAAAAGTTCTAGGAATTAGAAAATGAAAACAGAGTTTCATTTACAAGCACCCATACGGCATAGCATGATTTTTTGAAATTGATCACATCAAAATGAGATTTAGTATTTAAGAACATAAAAGGAAACAAACAAAGCCTACAAACATATAAACTGACAGAATGAAATCAAGATCATGATTCATCTGTACTGTCTTTCTCGCCCAGTATTCTTCCAAGGTTGTCTAATGCATCCTTGGCTGCTCTATTATGAGCAATTTCTTTCTTGAGGCCGTAGGTTCCTCTTCCCACAAGCTGATTGTCTATGAACACATCGAAAGCCATGCTTTCTCTCCACAAATCCACGAATTTCACTTTCAAATGTTTCTTTTGACATAATTCATACAACTCCGTTACTGGATGTATCTTGAGCATTTCTGGACTAATTATGGGTTCCAACAAATTCTTGAACACCTAAAGCAATGATAAATATTATTGCATTTTTATTATTTCACAGTTCATATTCATACAGTTGGTGAAGATCTTTATTATTGTTTTTCAACAGTTTTATTCCAAAGATGAAAAGTTGAGCTACGTAATAGGAGGATTATACCTTCCAAACAGTGTCAATCGAAGAATTGCAATCAATGAAAACAGCCCCAATGAGTGATTTAACAATGTCTGCAAGGACTTTTGGCACATCTATTAGTCCATTGGAGTGCAGTGAATAATCCAAGATTGCTTGTGAGAATTCTCGAATCTGTTTTTTATTTTTTACACAAAAACACAAGTGAAAACAGTATCCTTTACAAGACAATAATCAAGCCATCATAGGATCTGACCAATGAGGTGGGGAAAAAAAAAAGAATTACATGGATGATATTGATTTGGATAGACAGATATATAACCCAACATCAACACGTTATTATAAGTTCTAACAAAAAAAAAATCCATATTATTTTAATTATCGGATTTTGCCTGAATCTTTCCTACCCATATTATATTCAAATTCAACTAAGCTTTGGTCGGTGATGTTAGACTAGCTTATATGGGACCACGTAGAAAAATCCAAAGGAATAATCCAAAGGAATACTTGGGGTGGGCTAACATTACTAGGGAGACCCCAAATTCAGCTATTGAACTAAGACTAAAAGGCTCACTGGATACACATCTCTATCCAGTGAGATTCTATCACCCGGATCAGGGTGGTTTCCTTTTTTTTTTAAAAGTTCTGGTATCTTCATGGATTTTTCTTTTATATATATATATATATATATATATATATATTTTTTTTTTTTTTATAAGCCAAAAATTTTATTAGATTGGAGATGCAGGAAAAATTTAGCATAGACCTCTCAATTAAACCAGACCAATAGGCCTCCCCAAACACAACCAACCTAGGGATATCAATGCTAAGTGAAAAAACCTGCCATGAGAACAAGAACACCAAGATCAGAACTGAAAAAAACACAACCAAGTAAACTAAAACAGACCCAAGCATAGCAAAACCAAATTGCTACAATCTATGGCAAAACAATCCCAATAGTTATGAAACAGAACAAAAGATGCAGCAGAAAACACCCCATCCAATCATGAACTAGTGCACCTCATGACAGCAATCCAAATTCTTCAAGAACGACGGGACAGAAAAGGCTTGATGCAAGAGAAGAAAAAAGTTGAAATGACAGCCCAAAGCTAGCAACGCCACAAGAAAAGCTGAATTACTTAACATCCTTAGTTGAGGAAGCCGCACTTAAAAGCTACCACCCCCAAAGAGTACAAAATTTTTCTTATATATTGATGAGAATAGAATGTTGCATAATTATTTTTTACACAAAAATATTTAAAAAATAATTAAAAAAACTCAAGATTTATATAAAATCATGAAATCTTATACAATTACATGACTAAGGACGGAGTGAGTGATCACCAATGACACCGTCGATCTTATGACAAATCTAACAAGCTAGCTGTCATGGTCATTTGATATTCATACAGATTTTCGTCCTCAATTTTCAATTACTGTTTGATAATAAAAAAAATATTATCAAAATATATTTAATAAATACATTAAAAAACATATAAATAATATTTTATTACTCATTTAATTAAATTTTTTCTCAAATATAACTTGTACTATCAAAGAAACAACTAATAAAAGAAAAAATTAATATGGGTATTCACCGTTTAGTTATTCATAGACAATCTTAATGATCTGCTGTTCTTCTTCTGGTAGATTGTGCAATCAGGCTGTTGTTTGAGTAAAAGGTGATTTTTATTTTTATTTTTTGTTTTTGTAGACATTCAAACCCAACAAATCACAGCAGTATCATGAAAAAAAAGAGAATTTATACAATTTTTGGCTACTTACTTGTTCGTCAAGAAGGGGTTTCTTGTCACGCAAAAAGCGATGCAACCCGTGTTCGATGGCCACACGTGCGAGCTTTTCAGTATCAACATTGGCGGCACGGAGACGGGTCAAGGTGCCGGGTGGCAAATCTGGATACTTGAAGTAATGTTCTTTGGTGAAAAGGAGGTTAAGCACAGAATCTCCGACGTGTTCTAACCGCTCATAAGAAACGCGTTTATCTGGAAACGATGAATCTGTAAAAGCCTCCTCTAATAATCTCCAGTTCTCGAACTTGTAACCGAGAATCTCCTCTACTTCGTCGAGACTAGGCAGCGATTCCATTTGATTCGACTCCGAATTCAGGTGGAATGCATCGACTTCTAGTTCTGATTCTGGTTCTTGATGGTATGCCATAGCAGCCAATGTAGAGAGCTAAAGGCAAAAGGATATATATATATATATATATATATATATAGAGAGAGAGAGAGAGAGAGAGAGAGAGAGAGAGAGAGAGAGAGAGAGAGAGAGAGAGAGAGAGAAGAATGCTTTTTTTTTTTAATGAAATTGCTATTTAGTCCATGTATTGTATTTTAATGAAACCAATAACTTGATTTTGTATTTTGAAAAATATATTATTTAGTCCCTTTATTTTACTTCTGTTAAACTATTTAATTTCTCCATTAAATTTTTCATTATTTATACCATTCATATTACTATTAACGCTTTCTATTTTAAGGAAATTAATTAATTGATTCCTATATTTTAAAAAATATTTCTATTTAGTCCTTCTATTTTAGCAAAACTTATTAGTTGGTTCATATATTTTGAAAAATATATTCTTAGATAATATGTAAAAACTAAATTGATATTTTTTTTAATTTTCAATTTTGGTAAGGAAACTAATTAATTGATTCCTATATTTTGAAAAATACTTTTATTTAGTTCTTTTATTTTAATAAAACTAATTAGTTGGTTCATGTATTTTGAAAAATATATTCTTAGATAAAAATAGAAATTTTGCTATGTAAAAACTAAATTGATATATATATATTTTTTAAATTTTAAATTTTTAGACTTTTTTTTTATTGTTAAATAATTTTCCTTTATTACTTAGAAATTTAAGGAAACTAATAAGCTTTTTTGTACAGATAATTTGTACTATTTTTTGTGTAAAGGAGAATAAACATGAAAAGAGAGAGAAATAAGAGAGCATGAGAGAAATAAGGGAAAGAGAATTGGGTGGTTTGGGTATAAAAAATAATTATAAGGCTAATTAATTAATAAAGTTAAATTATATGGACTAATTAATATATTTTTCTTTAAATATAGGGATTAACTAATTAATTTTACTAAAATAAGAGACTAAATTATGGTTTGGCCATTATTGACTAACAGAAAATTGACAAAAAAAATTAAATAGTTTACTGAAAATAAAATATAAAGATTAAATAATATATATTTTAAAATATATAATTAAATAATTAACTTTTTTTAAATATAAAAAATAAATAATAATTTATTTTTTTTTAAATATGGTGTGAGCCGAGTAATTTGGGCTTTGGATTTTTAGCGTTTGGAAAAGGAATTTTGCTTTTTACGGTCAGATGAAAGTGGGACCACGGTTTGCTGTCAGCAAATAGCAAGTGAATGTTGACCTTTTATGAATACATAAAAATATTTTTATAAATATTAATGAATTTTAATAATATAAATTAAAATTTTAATTTTATCTTAAAATTAATTTCATTTGCATCAGAAATCCTATTCCTATTCTTAATTTACATTATTATATGTATGATCGTGGTGATTAATATCATAATTTACTTAGGATGTCTTTTTTTGTTCTAACATCATTTATGAGTTTGTATTATCTAAAATTATTTTGATATAATTAAATTATAACTCACTGTTATTTTTACTAATTTTAATATTATCTTATTACTAAAAATAATATCTTATTGAGAGAATAGTATGTCACGTTTTTGTAACAAATTTCATTATAATAATAATTTATAAAAATTAAATTGAGGATGTGAGGATTGAGATAACAGAATATTAACTTTATCCCAAGTAAAATATTTTAACATAAAAATGGAAATCAAGCTCTATCTTTTTTAATTAATTAATTAATTTATATTTTTATTATTAATTTCTTATTTATATTTATTTTTGTATATTTAATTTTATAAAAATAAATTATATTGATACTATATTATAATTGATATTTTTAGTAAATTAGTAATTTAAATTTAAAATGTTGATTGTTAAGTAAAATATTTACTAAATTATAATCACTTTTGAGATTTTGATTTTAGATTATTTTCAAATTTATGATAAATTTATATTGAAAAATATTTTGTTGTATAAATAATAGTAAAAAAAATTGATTTACATATTAATAAAGCAAGATAGAAAAATAAAAGAAATTTTCATTTCATTTAAATTAAGTAATTAATAAATTAAAAGTTAATGATATCTTATTTTAATCTTTTCATAAACTACCATTAGCTATAACTATAAACTAATTTTAATTTGCCCTACAAAATTTTAATTATTAACCTGAATGATGTCTTGACCAGCAATTAATAAAAAACACTCGTGACCGGTCAGCAACAAAATCAGTTTTATCACTAAAAAAATAAAAAAATAGCAACCAATCAAATCAGTTACTAATCCACTAAAATAAGTTACTAATCGATTTAGTAATTGATTTAGTCAATTATAATAAGCCTATTTACAAATAGCAATCAACAACTAAATCGGTTACAAATAGCAACCAACAATAAATATCGGTTGCTAAATTAAACTTAAAAAATTAAAACTTTTAGTAAAAAACTAACGGTTGCTAGTAGCGACCAATTTAGCAACCAAAACATAATCAGTTACAAAAAAATTTGGTGTCTTTAATTTTGTAATTTTGTGACTATTTTATAAATCGGTTGCTATTTGCAACTAATTTAGCAACCAAAAAGTTGGTAGTCAATTTAAAAAAAAATTATAAAAAAATTAAATTTTCAAATAAGAAATAAAAAATTCAAATAAATAAATTTTTCAAAATTATTAAAACAATAAAATTTTAATGAAAATTAGTACTAAAAATTAATATAAAAATAGTATAAGAAATTACTAATAATAACTATTATAAAAAAATATTAACAAAAAATTAAATATAAAAACATATTTATAAGACAAATCACTAAAAAAATTTACCACATATATATTATAACAAAAAAATTACTAAAAATTAATGCTACAAATTATTTACTAACAAAAAAATATATTTGTACATAAATTTTTGTTTTATGCAAAAGAAAAATAAATTAAATAAAAAAGATGAGAAAGAAAAGAAGACGAAGAAGGAAAATGATGAGAAAGAAAAAGATAATAAAGAAAATAGATGAGAAAAAAAAAAGATAATAAAGAAAATAGATGATAAAGAAAAAGATAATGAGGAAAATAGATGATAAAGAAAAAGATGATGGATAAGAAAATAAATTATATAAAAAAAGATGATGAAAAAGAAAATAAATGAGAAAGAAAAAGATGATGAAGAAGAAAATATATGATAAAGAAAAAGATGAAGAAAAAAATAGATGAAAAAAAATGATGAGGAAAATACATGAAAAAGAAAAAATGATGAAGAAAATATGTTAGAAAAGAATGTATGATGAATAAAATAGATGGCCATGAAAAAGATGATGAAGAGAATGAGAGAAAAGAGAGAAAATGAATAGTGAGAAAAAAAAATTATTAGTAGTTTATATAAATAAATTAGCAATCAATTTTAATAGCTGATTATCGGTTCCTAATTTCTTTTAAAAATTGAGTGGGAATTTTTGGGAGAAAAAATTTTGTAACCGATTCTCAATTGGTTGCAAAATTAATTACTAATAGCAACTAATTTCAATCGGTTGCAGAAATTGGTAGCTATTAATAACTGATTTACAAATCAGTTACAAATTAAAATAAAAAAAAATGAAGGGAATTTTTGGGGGGAATAAATTGGTTGTAAAATTTATTGTTAATAGTAACCGATTTAAATCAGTTTTAAAAATTGATTGCTGTTAGCAACTGATTCGCAAATCGGTAGCAAATAAAAAAAGAGACAAAAAATTGGGCGGTAATTTTTGGAGGAAAAAAATTAGTTTAATTGGTTGCAGAAATCGGTTGCTGTTAGCGATCGATTCGCAAATCAGTTGCAAATAAAAAAAAATTGGGCAAAAATTTTAAGGGAAAAAACTTAGCAACAAATTTACAATTAGTTGTAAAAATTGTTTGCTATTAGCAATAATATAGGAATCAGTTATAAATGACGATCGATTTTAATAACTGATTGTAGATTGATTTGCAAATTTTTGCAATCGATTACAGATGGGTTGCTAACGCTAGAGCCAATTAAAGTAATTCTTTAATTTAGCAATCGATTCCCTAAATCGGTTATAGTCAACAATCAATTTTAAAATTGATTGCTAGTAGCAACAGATTTTAGCAACCAATTTCTTAATCAATTACTAATAACAACCGATTTTAAAATTGGTTGTTAATTGTATATTTAAGGTTTTTTTAATATTAATTAACAACCAATTATAAATTGGTTACTATTAACAATCGCTTTTAGCAATCAATTAACAACCGGTTTTAGCAATTGATTCTTGAATCAGTTGCTAAATTTTTTTAAAATTAACTATTTGACTAAAAAAAATCGATTGTAAAATTGATTATTAATAGCAACCGATTTCAGTGAGTTGCAATTTACAAAATTGATTATTTTTTATAATGTACAGCAAACAATTTGAATCCAACCCACTTTAATGATACATATCTCGTTCCCAATGGCTCATAAAAGGAAGAAAAGGTTAATAGAGAATTTGAGGAGACTAACAGAGAAATTTTTTAGAAAACATATGGTAATATTAGCTGTTCTAATATTTCGAACAAACTCTATATCACTAAACAGTATAAATAAGAAAAATAATATTTTAACTAGGATGAAAACACTAAACATTATCTTAAAAACTGTTACCAAACAAAGCTATAGAATAAAGATTTTGAGAAAAAAAAGTATCTTAAAAATTATTATTGAGAAGAATATAGAATATTTCTAGAAGATGGGAAAATAGGGATTTTCCTTGCCTATACTTGGTTCATCATGAACTCAAGGCACAAAATGTATAGTGAGATTTACCTATTAAATATATGGATCATGTATATTTATATTTTTGGTCTATAATAGACTGAGTATAAATAAAAATTTATAATGCTTTATTTTTTTATAAAAAAAAGTGATTCATGTTTATAATATAAAGAGTAAACTCAATGTAATTATGAAAGCAGATACATGTGAATCAAAATCACCTAATAATCACTCCTATTGAATGAATGATTATAACTCGTCACTACCAATTCAGCAAACAAACTTAGTGGAGTATCTAATTACTTGCCGACCAGGGAATTTTTTTTTTTTAATCAAAAGCCGGCCTGGAAAATTGCTTGCCTACAATTAGGTGCATGGCTTAATTTAAGTACCCATGCATGCTTGAAGATGTTCATTCCTCAAAATTGTTGGATTAAACGCATACCAACACCAACTTTTCAGTATATATATAACTCAAACCCAAATTGAATTTAAAAAAAAAATACTTATCATTTTAACTTTATTTTTATGTAAAAGAAAACTTACTTTTCAAAAAAAAAAATTAAATTTAAATTATAAATATGATTTTATCAATAAATCCATTTAATAAGTCAATTTACGAGTTTTAATAAACTGAATATTAATGAGTTTAAACTTGATTCATTTATTAAATGAATCTAAAAATTAGGGATAAATTTTGACAACTGACCCTGAACTTACCTAGTTACAACATTGTAGTCCCTCAACTTAAAAATATAACATAAAACCCTATCAACTTTCAAATTTTGCACAATGAAATTCCTCTAACCTCTAATTACCAGTTTTTCAGTTAGACGCTGACCTGGACGGTTCCAGCATGGAGCTTAGTCAGTATTTTTCTTTTCTCTCTCAAAACATGTATAAATTGAATCATTTTTCTCTCTATAGACAGAATAATTTTTTATGCATAAAAAGAATAATTTATACTTTGCATAAGAGGAGAGAGAGAAATATTGACTAAGCACCATGCGAAAGCTATTCACATTAATTTCTAACTGAAAAATCATTAATTGAAAGTCAAAGAGATTTTGCTTTACAAAATTTAAAAGTTTAGGGGGTTTTATGTTATATTTTAAAGTTAAAGGACTGTAGTGTTATAACTATATAAGTTCAGGGACAGTTGTTGAAATTTATCCAAAAATTAGACTCAAGCTCAACTCGTTAAGAAAATAAGCTCAATGGAGCCTTGAGCTCATGAGTGATTCAGCTCATTTACATCAAGGAAACAATGTTGAGAGAAAAATATAGAGAGAAAGTCTTGGGAGAGAAGACGACGAAGAAAAAATTGATCAATAGACACTTAAAAAAAGTTTTAGGAATTAGAAAATGTAAGCAGAGTTTCATTTGTTGGATTATTTATTTGTATCTAGATGTGGATTAGCAATAATTAATTGTTAGGCTCATTGACAGATTAAATAATGATATAAAATAATAAGTTTAGTAATTGGCAATATCTAAATGGATTGGGCAAGCATGTAATGGATCAGGCTGTCCATAAGCCCACTAAGGAAGAGGCCCCAACTCTCAGTCATATATATATATATATATATATATATATATATATATATATATATATATATATTCTAATAACCTCATTTAATATTAGATAGAATTCAGATAGAATTCGAATACTGTGGGTATTGAGAGTTGTGAACCTACCATTTCGCTTCATTTTCTCTGTTCTTGATTATTCATAGAAAATCATGGATACAAGCGTATTTCTAAGTACACATATTCTCTAATCATGTAATCTATAACGATTTAATTTATATGTATAACAATTGGTATCAGAGCCTGGTTAGGGATTACATTTTTTTTTGTTAATTTTGTTGTTGCATGTTTGAATATTTGTCTCGGCAAACAAATATTGAATTTGATTTCATGGTTTGATAAAAAGTTTTTCTTTTTTTTCTTTTTTTTTTACGTTAAATACTTATATATATAGTTCAATTTTAGTGATTTTTATTTCTTTCTGGAGGCTTTGGACTGAAATCATTGATTGTTTTGGAAGTTTCTCTTTTTCTGGTGTGAATTTTTTCACAGAAGGTAAAAAGAGAAGGATTTTGTAATTCTTTTTGGTTTTCTTCATGTTTTAGAACATTTAAAAGCATGTTGTCATTTTTTGTATTTTCTTCAGATTTTTCTGAATCGGATGAATTAGTAACTAATTCATCTGTTTTGTAGTTTAAAGAGTTAGTACTCAGATTTCTAGTAACTAATTCTTCTTTTTGTAATTCTGCAGTTTCTTGAGGATTTTGCTCCTCAAGATTTTGTTGTTCTATGGTGTTGTTATCATGAGGAGTATCAAGCTTTTTATCTGGAACTAGAGTAGAAGTCAAAGTCTTTATTATAAGATCTTATTTAGTAATAGCTTTTAAGATAACGTTTAATATTTTTATTTTAATTAAATTATTATATTTTTTTTATTTATGTTATTCAAAGAATAAGTAATATTGAACATACCCTAAATAATTCTCTATTAGTCTCCTCAAATTCTCTATTACACTTTTCTTCCCTTCCCTGTATTTTCTGAATAACCAATCACGCTTTATGAGCCGATGGGGAGGAGATATGTATCATTAAAATGGGTTGAAATTGTTTGCTATAAAACCAAAATTTAGAGCAGTCTTATCTAATTGACATATTCTCTGGTTATTATAGGGAATTACTCATATTAATATACGTGATTATTAATAATTTTATATTTTTTAATTTTAATATATAAAAAATATAATATTTAAAATTTTTTATTAATTATTGCCAATTTTATTTTTATTAATTTTATCTTTTAAACTTTTTAATAAAGATTTCATAATAGAAATAATTAAAATAATTTTATATTTTTTAATTTTAATATATAAAAAAATATAATATTTAAAATTTTTTTATTAATTATTGCCAATTTTATTTTTATTAATTTAATCTTTTAAACTTTTTAATAAAGATTTCATAATAGAAATAATTAAAATCTCTCTATATAGATAATTAATATATATTAATATATTATAAATTATCTTATCATAATGGCTACTTATTATAATATTAATTGAGTAATTATTAAATAATTTATAATTTATAATTTATCTATAATAGAGAATACTAAATAGCAATAGAGGAATACCGTTTTAATAAAAGTTTCATCATAGAAATAATTAAAATCTATCTATATAATATATATATATATATATATATATATATATATATATATATATATATATATATATATGTAATTAATATATTATAAGTTACCTTATAATAATAGCTACTTATTATAGTATTAATAGGATAATTATTAAATAATTTATAATTTATATATAATAAAAAAATATCATGTGTTAATACGGAATGCCACGTGACAATACTATAAAAGAAAATATCATATGACATTCTCTTAGAAAATACCTTCCTACTCTTTTATATATATATATATATATATATATATAATGCCCATAATTATTGAACAATAATTTTTTTTTGTTAAAGATGTAAATTTATTAAAAAATAAGATGAGTATAAGGTCCATGGCCTATATATAAGAGATATTTTGTCAAAAATGTAAATTCATTAAAGAGTAAATTGAGTATAATTCCATGGCCCGTATATAAGAGATATATATATATATAACCAGTCATGAGTTTTCATAGCAAATAATTCATGTTTCCTCTGTTGTTTTATTCTAGGTACTATTTCCATGCAATTATTTACTGTGAAAACTCTGAATGGCTCCAATTTTGATGATTGGAAAGAGTCTCTGAGCATGCACCTAACAATAGCCCAACTAGATTTAGCCTTAAGAGTTGATGCACCTGCTGAACTTACTAATGAATCCACTGTTGTTGAAAAGACTTATCATGAGAAGTGGCAAAATTCTAATAGGGTTCGCTTATTATGAGGCCACTTGTCAAGCTATTTGGTTAAAGAAATTAATTTTTGGTATGCTTGTTGTTGAGAGCATCTCAAGGCCATTGACCATTTATTTCGATAATGCTTCTGCTATTTGCTTCTCTCAAAATCATAGGAATTATAGTCGAACTAAACATTTTGATGTCAAATTCCTATTTGTTCTAGAGAAGATCACAGACTCGAATTGAACATATTACTATGGACCGAATAATTGCGGATCCGTTAACCAAAGCTTTGCCTATTAGTGTCTTTCAAAAGCATGTTGCACATATAGGTGGAGTGAAAACTTTTTATGATGCTTTGGTTTAGTGGGAGTCAATTTTATGTTACATTTGGGTTAGCATTTATATGGAATGCTTAGACTTTTTTTTTTGGACATATCTTGTCGCATATTCCATTTAAATTCATTTTTTTTTTTGAGATTTTATTGGCACATATATATAATATTGTTTTCCTTATCGGATTCAATGCTATTTTGTTTGCCGTTTCATTAAATGGATTTTATAGATTTAATTGCCTACTTGTTATTGGATATTGTTTTGTATTTTATTAATCTATTCTTTTAGTTTAATAAATTGATTATATATATATATATATATATATAGTCGACTTTCCTGCTTTTTTTTTAATGAAATTGCTTTTAGTCCCTTTTTTTGTATTTTAATGAAATCAATTACTTAATCTTGTATTTTGAAAAATATGTTATTTAGTCCCTTTATTTTGCTTCCATTAAACTATTTAATCCTCCCATCAAATTTTCTGTTATTCATGCTATTCACATTACTATTAAATCTCTCTATTTTAAGGAAACTAATTAATTGATTTCTAAATTTTGAAAAAGACTTCTATTTAGTCCCTTAATTTTAGTAAAACTAATTAGCTAGTTCATGTATTTTGAAAAATATATTCTTAGATAAAAATAGAAATTTTGCTATATGAAAACTAAATTGATATTTTTAAAAAAATTTTCAATTTTTGTAAGGAAACTAATTAATTGATTCCTATATTTTGAAAAATACTTCTATTTAGTCCCTTAATTTTAGTAAAACTAATTAGTTAGTTCATGTATTTTGAAAATATATTCTTAGATAAAAATAGAAATTTTGCCATGTAAAAACTAAATTGATATTTTTTAAAATTTTCAAATTTTGGACATTATTATTTTTTTTTTTGCTTTGCTGAGAAATAATTTTCCTTGATTACTTAGAAATTTAAGAAATAATTTTCCTTTATTACTTAAAAATTTAAGGAAACTAATTAACTTTTTTGTGTAAATAGTTTGTATCTTTTTTGTGTAAAGGAGAAGAAACATGTAAAGAGAGATAAATAAGGGAGTATAAGAGAAATAAGGGAAAGAGAATTGCGACAGTTTGGGTATAAAAAATAATTATATGACTAATTAATTAATAAAGTTAAATTATATGAAATTACTAATGTATTTTTCTTTAAATATGGGGATTAATTTCACTAAAATAAGAGACTAAATAGTAATTTGATCATTATTGATTAATAGAAAATTGATAGAAAAACTAAACAGTTTAACGAAAATAAAATATAAAAATTAAATAGTATATTTTTTAAAATATAATAATTAAATAATTAATTTTTAAAAATATAGAGAATAAATAATAATCCATCATCTTTTAAATGTGGTGTAAGCCGAGTAATTTGGGATTAGGATTTTCAGCGTTTGGAAAAGGGATTATGCTTTTTACGGTGAGATGAAAGTGGGACCACAGTTCGGCGCTTGTAAATAGCAAGTAGAAGTAGGGGTGGCCACGGTTCAGGAACCGCCGGTTACGATTCCTAAACTGTCGGTTCAGGTTCAATGAAATCATGAACCTGAACCAAACCGTCATGGGATGATTTGGAAGACAGTTCTTGAACCGCCGGTTTCGGTTCAAGCCCCGGTTTAAAACGGTTTAAAGGACGGTTCGAAAAATGACAGTTCAAGACGGTTTGAAGGCGGTTTAAGAGCAACTTAAAGGAAAAAATTAGAGGAAAATTTTATTGATTTAGAATTTAAGTTATATTTGTAAAAATATTTTAATTTTTCTTAGAAATCTTTCAATCAAAATAAAATAAGAAAAATAAGAATAAAAATAACTTATTTTTAAAAAAAATTTAATAAATAAAGACTTGAACTTATTAAAAAACTAGAGATAAAATTAATTTAAAAAAAAATTAGAAAAAGGTGCATGAACTTAATATTGCCTATGTATCCCTTTAGGATTTAGAGGAATCAAAATTTTCAATTATAAGTTGAGAGAAGGGAGATTGAGGTGGTTTGGTCATGTGAAGCATAAACATAGAAAAGTTCTAATTAGACAAATAGAGCATATTGAGTTGAGGATAGAAAGAAAATAATAGGTAGACCTAAATTGACTTGGAGGAGAATAGTACAACATGGCCTAGAAGTATTACACATTTCCGAGTATTTAACCCAAAATCGTTTAGAGTGGAGAAAGAGAATCCATGTAGCCGACCTCAATAAATTTTTGTATTTAACCCAAAATCGTTTAAAGTGGAGAAAGAGAATCCATGTAGCCGACCTCAATAAATTTTTGGGATAAAAGCTTAGTTGAATTGAGTGTTACTTACCCCTTTTAAAAAAATTATATGATAATTGATAATTAAAAAAATATAAAAGAAAAAAAATCAAAATAGAGGATATTGAAAATTTTATTGAAGATGTAAAATAATAACAGAGTAATTGAGATAGTATTAAAAATTTCAGTGAGCATACAAATAATAAAGTAGGTATATTGTGAAAGTACTGAGAATTAAAAGGAGTGTAGAAAATAATTATTTAGAAAATTTGAGAGAAATTAAAAGAGTATTAAGAATTAAAGAGAGTATAGAGAATAATTGTGTAGAGAATCAATGATATATATATATATATATATATATATATATATAGGAATTAGGAGTAGAGTGAAGTATTTATTGAATTTTATATATGAATTAGTAGTAGAGTGAAGTATTTATTAAATTTTTTTGTATTTAAATCGCCGGTTTGGTCCGGTTCGGAATTGTCGGTTCAATACGGTTTGAAACCGCCGGTTCATGGTTTCTAAAAATTATGAACCTGAACCAAACCGTAGAAAGACAGTTTCGGTCCGATTTGAAGCCGGTTCTGGTTTTGATCCGGTTTTGACCGAACCGGTTTCGGTTGAATTCCGGTTGAAACCGAACCGTGGCCACCCCTAAGTAGAAGTTTACCTTTCATATAAAAAAGTACTAGAAGCAAAAACTTGGAACAAATAAAAATATTTTTATAAATATTAATTAATTTTAATAATATAAATTAAAATTTTAATTATATCTTAAAATTAATTTCATTTGCATTAAAAATCCTATTCCTATTCTTAATTTACATTATATGCATGATCGTGGTGATTAATATCATAATTTACTTAGGATGTCTTTTTTTTTTATTCCAACATCATTTATGAGTTTGTATTATTTAAAATTATTTTGATATAATTAAATTATAACTTACTATTATGTTTATTATCTTATTACTAAAAATAATATAAATAATTTAAAGCTATTTTATTGAGAGAATAATAAATAATGTATTTGTAACAAATTTAATTATAATAGTACAAATTAAATTGAGGATGGGAGGATTGAGATAACAGAATATTAACTTTATCCCAAGTAAAATATTTTAACTAAAAAATGGAAAATCATGGTCTATCCTTTTTAATTAATTAATTAATTAATTTATATTTTTATTATTAATATTTATTTATATTTATTTTAGTAGATTTAATTTTATAAAAATAAATTATATTGATACTATATTATAATTGTTATTTTTAGTAAATTAGTAATTTATATTTAAAATGTTGATCGTCAACTAAATATTTACTAAATTATAATCACTTTTGAGATTTTGATTTTAGATTATTTTCAAATTTATGATAAATTTACAATGAAAAATATTTTGTTGTATAAATAATTAAAAAAAATTAATTTGCATACTAATAAAGCAAGAGAGGAAAGAGTTAATGAGAACTAAATTAAGTAATTAATGAATTAAAAGTTAATGAATTTATCTTATTTTAATCTTTTCATAAACTACCATTAGTTATAACCTAAATTGCTCTGTCTTGGGATCCAAATGAGACCTAAAAATTTCGAAAAAAATTACAGTAAACTCAAAAAAATTTGCGGAGTCTAAATATATTTTTAAACTTTCCACATAATCTTTAAATTAATTTTTAAAAATCATTAAAATTAATTGTCTCAAAAAATAAAAACCGATTTTGAAAATTTCAAAAATTTAAATTAAATACCATAATATTTAATACATTAAAATATCATAATTTATATACAAAATAATTATTTAAAAATTCAGAATATTACAGTTAGCAATCAATTGTGAATAAAAAAAGAAAAAAAATTTGGTGAGAATTTTTGGGAAAAAAATTTTAGCAACTGATTTATAATTAATTGCAAAAATCGATTGCTATTAGCAACCAATAAAGAATCAGCTGCAAATAACAACCGATTTTAGCAATCGATTCTCTAAATCAGTTGTAGTTAGCATCAAGCCTTCGAGATCTCTGAGCAGCTTCAATGGCCTCCCTTTGCATCTTGGCTTCTACTTTTGCTTTTCTCTCTCTTTTGAGTTTCAATTTGGCTTTCTCCTTCCTCTCTCTTTGCTCTTTCTGGAGCTTCTTTGCAGCCCTTCTCAGTTCAAAATCCATATTTACTGTAAAAGAAAAAATCTGTAAGAAGGGTTTGATGAATCAACGTGTATATATAAGTTAAGGTTTGTTGTTGGATGCGTCGGTAGTTGGTGACTGAGGTAATGAATGAGGTTGCGGAGAGAGGGAGAGAGAAGGAATTGGGAATTTTGCTCAATAAACAAAGAGGTTTGCGCAATCGCACACAATTCATGGGCCTATGATTGGGAATGTGTAAGAGAGGAAAGAAAACAAAGGAAGGGAAATAATTAAGGAAATTAAAAATAATATAAAAGTTAATTTTCTCCCTTTATTTAGATATTTGGAGGAAAAATAAGGAAAAAAATAATTTTTTAAATAATAAAATATTTATTTTATTATTTTATTTAAAATTAAAATTAATAATTATAAGAATAAAAAAATAATTTTTTTTATTTATTTTCTCTTTAAAATAGAAAAAAAATAGTGACATTTATTTGTTGTTTTTCACCATTATTTTTCATTCTTTTCAATTTTTCCTCATTCTCAAACAAGAAAAAAGAAAAAATATTTTTATTTTACTTCATAATTTTTCTTCCTCCCTTATTTTCTTCCAATCCAAACATAGCCTAATTGGATTTCCATTCTGAAAGGATTTGGGTCTTTCTTTCTCTTTTTACTTAAGATATCACTTTTTGGCCCAACTTGGTCCATGCCACAGCCTGAAATATAGTTCCAATTTAAAATCATTTTCCCACTCCAAAAACATTAAGAAGTTTGAAACATTAGAAGGCTTTAATGTTTGATACATCAAGTTGGCAGTTGCTTTCCAAAAATCTCTCACTCTAATTTTAAGAGAGAATTTCTCTCCTTGGCTCTCTTATGTATCTGAGACACTTACCTCTTTTTTGGTCAGTTCCGTGGTTTTTCTGTCCCTCTGGGTGGACTATGCTATCTATGGCCAACCCTTTAGCTTATAGGCTTTTGAGATTTATTGTATCGCCTCTTTGAACTGTTCTGTGTGTTTCCTTCAAGCTTTATCCAACTCTCCTTTACTTTGGTTTGGTTCGCTTTTGGGTCCGTTTATCTCCTTGAGGTTGTTGCAGCTAGGGAATGGCCACCCTTGTGTTTCATCTAGCAGTTTTGTCTTCCTCAAGTGGCTGGTTTAGGTGATGGTGATGCTTCTCTTCGTGGCGAGTCCCTTGGTTGTGGGTCGAAGCCCATAGCATTAGGGTTTTGCTTGGTTATCCGATTATCATGGGTTGATTAGGGTTAGGTTGTTGGAATAACTAGGCCTCCTTTGAGCTTTTGCAGGCCTAGTCTATTTTTGCAAGGTTTAGAATTTATATTATTGTTTTTTCTTTTAGTTGGAGTTATACTCGTATTGGGCCAAGGCCTTTTATCTTTAATGAACATTAAAACCCTAATTCATCTTCTATTTCGTCCAATGGATTATCTTTTGCTTTTTGCAACACATTCATCTGGGTATGCGGCTCTGTTTCATATTGATGTTAAAGCATGTCTTTAAATATATTAATTAGAAGTATTTAAAATTAAATTTAATAAATTTTAATTCTAAAAATATCAAAATAATAAAAGAATTTATTTTCAAATTTTTTTCTTATAATATTTAAAATAATACTTTTTCTAAAAGTACTTTTTAATCCCTAAATCACAATGTCAAATAGGAATTTAGCTTCATTCATTTATTTTTTTTATTTACTTCATATTTTTAAAAAAAAGAAAAATGAGATCTATTAAGCCTTATTTGAATTACCTTTCTTTTGCAGAGAAATTTTATTCAAAATAAAATTAATCACAAATGAGTGATAATAATAATAATAATAATAATAATAATAATAATAATAATAATAATAATAATAATAAACCTGAATGATATCTGAAAAGCAATTAATCAAATATATCTCTTGTATACGGGCCATGGAATTATACTCAATTTACTCTTTAATGAATATACATTTTTGACAAAATATCTCTTATATATAGGCCATGGACCTTATACTCATCTTATTTTTTAATAAATTTACATCTTTAACAAAAAAAAATTATTGTTCAATAATTATGGGCATTATATATATATATATATATATATATATATATATATATATATATATATATAAGAGTAGGAAGGTGTTTTCTAAAAGAATGTAATGTGATATTTTTTTATAGTATTGTCACGTGACATTCCGTATTAACACATGATATTTTTTATTATATATAAATTATAAATTATTTAATAATTATCCTATTAATACTATAATGAGTAGTTATTATTATAAGGTAACTTATAATATATTAATTACATATGTTTATATCTATATTATATATAGATATATTTTAATTATTTCTATGATGAAATTTTTATTAAAAGGGTATTCCTGTATTGCTATTTAGTATTCTCTATTATAGGTAAATTATAAATTATTTAATAATTACTCAATTAATATTATAATAAGTAGCAATTATGATAAGATAATTTATAATTTATTAATATATATTAATTATATATATAGAGAGATTTTAATTATTTCTATTATGAAATCTTTATTAAAATGTTTAAAAGATAAAATTAACAAAAATAAAATTGGCAATAATTAATAAAAAATTTTAAATATTATATTTTTTTATATATTAAAATTAAAAAATATAAAATTATTAATAATCACGTATATTAATATGAGTAATTCCCTAATAACCAGAGAATATGTCAATTAGATAAGACTGCTCTAAATTTTGGTTTTATAGCAAACAATTTCAACCCATTTTAATGATACATATCTCCTCCCCATCGGCTCATAAAGCATAATTGGTTATCCAGAAAATACAGGGAAGGGAAGAAAAGTGTAATAGAGAATTTGGGGAGACTAATAGAGAATTATTTAGGGTATGTTCAATATTACTTATTCTTTGAATAACATAAATAAAAAAATAATAATTTAATTAAAATAAAAATATTAAACGTTATCTTAAAAGCTATTACTAAATAAGATCTTATAATAAAGACTTTGAGAGAAAAAGTATACCAAAAACTATTGTTAGGAAGATTATAGAATATTTTTGGAAGATATGAAAATAGAGATTTTTCTTGTGTAAATTTGGTCAATCACAATTTACAAACTCAAGATACAATATGTATGATGGGATTACCTATTAAATATATGAATCTCACATATTTGTGTATTTGATTTATAATAGATCGAATTTAAGTAAGAATTTATAGTAATTTATTTTTTATAAAAAAAAGTAAATCATGTTTATAGATTTAATATGATTATGAGGAAAGATAAATGTGGATTGAAATCACCTAATAATCACTCCAATTGAATGAATGATTATAACTCGTCACTACCAAATCAGCAAACAAACTTAGTGGAGTATCTAATTACTTGCCGACCGGGGATTTTTTTTTTTTTTTTTCGAAAGCAGACCTGAGAAATTGCTTGCCTAAAATTAGGTGCATGGCTTAATTTAAGTACCCATGCATGCTTGAAGATATACATTCCTCAAAATTGTTGGATTAAACGCATGCCAACACCAACTTTCAAAACTCTCAATGCATATATAACTCAAACGCAAATTTATTTTTTTTTCTTAAGAAAAAAACCTTATCATTTTAACTTTATTTTTATGTAAAAGAAAACTTTCTTTTCATAAAAAATATATTAAATTTAAATTATAAATATGATTCTATTAGGAAATATTTGATATAAATGAATTTCATAAAATTTTATAAAATTTATTTGTAAATCTAAAATTTTAGCGTATAGTTCAAATGAAAATTCATTTGAAATTTTTATGAATTCCATAAAATTTTATAAAATTCATTTGTAAATCTAAAATTTTAGTGTTTGGTTTAAATGAAAATTCATTTGAAATTTTTAATAGTCAATTTTATGAAATTTATTATAACTAAACTAAATTCCATCAAAATTGATAGAATTTACAAATGAATTCCAAACTTAAATCCACATATATTTCAAGTGATAATATTATCCTCTTATTATATATCATTTTATTTTATTTTATTTTATTTATTCCAAATATGAAAATCATACAAAATTCATTTAATTTGAAATGAATTTCATATTTAATATAAAATATATTAAACAAAAAAATTCATTTGTGAATGAATTTTATCATAAAACTCATTTGCAAATGAAATGGATTTTACCATAAAATTGAACCAAATAGATTCTTAATAAAACTTGGAGTTTTTTTTTTTAAATCAACTTAAGTTAATTATATTTTTAATTTTGTAACTATATTTCTTGTAACTTCATTATATCATAATTTTAAAATTAATATATTGTAACATTATGAAATACATTAATCAATATAAATAAGTTACATTTTAATATAATAAGATAATTTACCGAGTTTATAAATGATTTATCATGAATCTATTATCTATTTAAAAAGTCAGATTTGCTAGTTTTAACAAACTGTGTATTAATGAGTTTGAACTTGATTTATTTATTAAGTAAATCAAAAAATTAGACTGAAACTTAACTCATTAAGAAAATAAACTCAACAGAGCCTTGAACTCACGAGTGGTTCAGCTCATTCACAACAAGGAAACAATATTGAGAGAAAAATATAGAGAGAGGGTTTTGGGAGAGAAGATGAGGAACAAAAGATTGATCAATAGACACTTAAAAAAAGTTTTAGGAATTAGAAAATGTAAACAGAGTTTCATTTGCAAGCACCCAAACAACATAGCATGATTTTTTGAAATTTGTCGCAAAGGGTTTTCCAAGGCAATTCTCACCGAAGTGGAAAGTGAGGAGTTGTCACTTTAATTTCGAGGGAAAATTAAAGAAAATCATTTGTTATTTAAAAAAAAAAATATTTATCACTTTTAATCTTAGAGATCCAGGGTTCGAAGTCTATATACATGTGGGGAATGTGTTAAGCACTCCACAATTGTCCCTAAACAGGTTAGGTAGATTTAATAATGAGCTAACAATAATTTAATGTCAGTAATTCTAATGAAGTTTAAATTATAATATTGGTTCCTTGTATTTGTTCAAAAATAAAGGGGCATAAATGTAAAAACACAAAAACATCTCATTATTAGGGTAAGTCAGATATAAGAGTAGGTGAAAAGATCTAAAAAGTGAATCTCGACTCTATTTATTTTTATTGTTTTTATATATTCCAAAAAAAAATCAATTTTTTGGATTTTGATATTCTAAAATATATAGGAAAATGATTAAAATAATATGGTAAAGAAGGGAGCTGTCCAGTTTGATAATTGGTGATTTTTCTGAGATTAAATCATAGCTTTTAAATTATTTAAAAGAGAGCCTGAGAGGTAAGTTTACAGGAAAATAAAATCTAGAATTTCTTGATGAAAACTAAATTTGCTAAAATTTAAAATGTATGTCAAAAATTGAACGTTGAGTCATTTGCCAATTTAAAATGTATGTCAAAAATTGAACATTGAGTCATTTTCCAACTAAAAATTAAGTTTTGCTTAAAAGAAATGAATTTTGAAGATAGAACCACATTATCAAAAATGAAAGCCATTTTAGAATTAAAAAAATTCAATGTATAATATCGATCCAGAAATTAAATTAATATAGATTAGGACTTCAATTCATTTTAATCAGTATCCCAATTAAAAAAGAATGTGTTAATTAATACATAAAGAGTTTGATCCATTAGCAGGTACCCTTCTTAATAAAGTCAAAGTTCCATCGTCGGCACTAATTAACCACAAATTTAATATTTATTAATTTAATTAAAAATTATCAATAAGTTAAGCGTAATTTAAATATCATAGCAGAGAGATTGGATTAATACAAATCAAAATTTCCATTCTTTTAACCAGTACCCCGATTGAAATGAATATGTTAATTTAATGCCTAAAGAGTTTGATCAATTAGCAGGTATTCCCACCAGACCGAATCAAAGTCTCATTATCTGTATTAACTTAACCATAATCTTAATTCTTATCAATTCAAATAAATTTATTATTTACCATGTTTTGTTAAAAAAAAACTTTTATTAGTTCAATTATTTTGCAATCGTACACTTTGTAATCCATGAATTGAACATCTTTAACAATTACAGAAATAAAATAAAATTAATATAGGTCAAGGCTTTCATTTTTTTAATCAGTACCTCAATTAAAAGAATGTATCAAATAATACCTAAAGAGTTTGACCCACTTGTGGGTATCCCACTAAACAGATCAAAGTCTCATCATTGGCACTAATTAATTATAATCTTAACATTTACTAATTTAATCAAACTAAAAAGAAAATACTACACATTTCATCATTCATGAGTTAAACATAATTCAATAACAAAAGAGATTTAATACACACTAAATCAAATATTAGTTACTTACAATTTTGTCGAAAATTCAGAAGAATTTTCGCTTAAAAATTGGACATTTTCTAATTTTTAACAAAATACAAACTATACAAAATTGCCATCATCACTTGCATATTTATTCATGGATCTTCCGTCTCAACAAGAAAATTATATAAAATAAAATAAAGAAATTCAACTAGAGCTGGATTTTGGTTTTAGGTAAGACCTTGACTAAAACTAGACTAAACTTAAAATACTCTTATTTGTTACTCCTTTCAACTAGCCATTTATTTACTTCACAATTTTTAACACTAAAAGCACAATGAATAGAAGAACCTCAGAAAAAAACAACTGTTTGATAATTAAAATAATAATAATAATGATAATTTAAGGGGTATCCCCTTATTTAAGTAATTAAAAGGTACCCTCTTTAACTACTAAAAAAAGAGACATTTTATGCAGAAAAGACTTATTAATTTTATTAATTTAAATGATTCAAGGCGTCTTCTCCATTTGAATGGCTCAAGGGAAATCCCTTAAAAAATATTATTTGATTTAAATAAGATTGATAACAATTTAAGGGATATCCCCCTTTTTAGTAGTTTGAGGGGTAGCCCCTTTTAACTACTAGAAAAAAATGCATTTCTAAAAAAAACTTAATAAACTAGTAACAATTCAAGGGGTATCCTCTATTTAAGTAGTTTAAGGGGCACCCCTTTAACTATTAAAAATTCTATAGAAAAAACATCTTTTGTTTTGAAAATAAATTGGTTTTTCTCTATTTGTAGGTTCTATAATTTGACATGATCAATATAGTTCACACAGTGGAATATTCACTACTTTAATATTAAATCTCAAAGTATAGCTCAAGTATTCACTTTGGCATATGCACTATGGCCGAATCCATCACAATGAGGCAGTATTCACTTTGGCTGATGCACTATGGCCAAATCCATCACAATGAGGCATCCCAAAGTTATGGACAAAGACATTTCAAAAACTATAATACACGCTTAACTCATGGAAACAATTTCCTATTAACATGCTATTTGTACTGAATCAGACATGTTCTAACGTTCCTGGCTTCTCACTAGTTAATAGTAACATAGTTACAATTTTAAAACCACCATGAATTTGTAAAAAAAAAGTCCTTCAAAATGAAATTAATGATAATGCTAACAGCAAACTACGAAGTGCAAAACCTTCGCATTACCAAAATATAAAGTTCAAGGAGTGTCTCTGGACATTCAGATCTTAATATGCCCATTTATCGATAAAACAACACTTCCTAGACTTTTACTAGTAGTGAAAAGTTAGCATCTACACATATGAACGGTTAGGCATATTTGACATTTCAGGTTCTCTCTCAATCCAAAAGTGTGTGCTTGCCTTGAAACACCACACAATCAAAATTTCACATAACCCAAATAGAAACCCATTGAAGTTGATCAATAGCAGATTAAACATAACTTGCAAGCGCAGAGAACAATATAAATCTTTTGATTATCCTTGTAAAGTATATATATAAACTCAATCATTCATCATCTATGGAGAACTCACAAAGACCAATCAAGACAAAAGCAACAAAATTTCACCTAAACATAGATGGAATGATACTTTGCTTTTGTACAAAAATGGACACTTTGGAGAAATAAGGGAACAAACAAATCTGGTCCTGAATATGGATCTAAGGTTCTGTCCGTGGTAAAACCATAAAAAGGAAAAATGAGTCTTGATGTCAATGAAGGACAAGGAAGGAAACAACGTCTATGTCACAGAAGGAGGGGAAGTTAGTGCAATGGGTCTCAATTATGTACTATCATCATGAAGAAAGGAACGGCCCATCAGGCGGCGTTAGCAAGAGGCGCTGAAAGTTGTGTCTCCACTTGGATCTAATAGAGGTAAAGTGTGAATAGGCGAAGGAGAGAGAAGCGTTGTATAGAATGAAACGCTAATGGGTGGTGCTTCTCATAAAATAGCAAGGGGATGAGTGTTTTGTCTAGAGCCCCTGTGATAATGTAGTGGATGGTATTTATAGGTAGTAAAAATTCTAAAATCAAGGGCCATGATTTAAGATACCAAAAGAAAGGTCGAGATTAAAAGAATGAATTTTATTTTTGATTTATTATTATTATTATTATTTAACCTTAAATCTAATGGTCAAAAAAAAAATCAAAGATTTAGATTAAAATAGGACTATTTTGTTTTATTTCCTTTTAATCTAAGGGTCAAGATTTGCTCTTACAAATTAAATCAATGGTTGAAATTAAAGTGTACAAAATTTATCTTCTTTACTTTAACTAATTCTTGATATAATGGTGGGGAAATTAAATCTTTTAAAAAAATAAGGGTTAGGATTTAATGATACTAACATTTGTCTTTATTTCTTTAACAAACCCCTAACCTAATGGTTCAAAATTAATTCCTAAAATATTTAATGGCTAAGATTAATTTGGGACTATTTTGTCTTATTATTTTTTGATCTAAGGGTCTAGATTTGCTTTTACAAATTTAAAGGCCTATATTAAAAACGTACAAAAATTACTTTAACCGGCTCCTAATCCAAAGGTGGAAAATTAAATTCTAAGAAAATAGATAGTTAAAATAACTTTGTACCATTTTATCATTTTCACTTTAATCTTAAGGTCTAAATTAATTCTTACAAAAATTAAGGGTCAAGATTAAAAGGTATAAAATGCTTTAACTAATTTTTAATCTAGAGGTGGGAATCATATCATAAGAAAATTAAAGTTTAAGATTTAAACATCAAATTTGTTTTTATTCTCTTAAAACTAAGAAATAAAATTTAAAAAAAAAAAGAAAATAAAGGGTGAGGATTAATTAAAACAATTTTACTCTTTTTCTTTAAGTTTTAAAATTAAATTTTAAATCTAAAGAATGAAATTAAATTTTTTTAAAATTAATGGTCAAATTTAAAATCAAATTACAAATTAGAATTAAAATAAAAGTCGAATTTAATTAAAAAAACTTTAATGAGCTAGGGAATTAAAAGTGGAATCAAAATAAAATTGAAAATTGGATTAGAGTTAAAGTAATAGCGAAAACAACAACCCAATCAAATAAATTTTATTTATTATTGTTATTAATTTTTTTTAAGTTTTTATAGGGCCAAACGAAATGTAGTGTCTAAAAATGATTTTATTAGCTCGAACAAAATATAGTGTCTACAAAATTGATCACATCAAAATGAGACTTATTGTTCAAGAACATCACAAGAAACAAACAAAGGCTGCAAACGTGTAAATTGACTGAATGAAATCAAGATTATGATTCGTCTGTACTGCCTTTCTTGCCCAATATTCTTCCAATGTTGTCTAATGCATCCTTGGCTGCTCTATTATGAGCAATTTCTTTCTTCAGGCCATGGGTTCCTCTTCCCACAAGCTGATCATCTATGAACACATCAAAAGCCATGTTTTCTTTCCACAAATCCACGAATTTAACTTTCAAATGTTTCTTTTGACATACTTCATACAACTCCGTCACTGGATGTATCTTGAGCATTTCTTGACTAATTATGGGTTCCAACAAATCCTTGAACACCTAATGCCAAGATAAATATTATTGCATTTTTATTATTTCACTTTTCATATTCAAACAGTTGATGAAGATCTTTATTATTGTTTTATTCCAAACATGAAAAGTTGAGCAATGTAATTATAGAAGGACAATACCTTCCAAACTATTTCGATTGAAGAATTGCAATCAATGAAAACAGCCCCAATGAGTGATTCAACAATGTCTGCAAGGACCTTTGGCACATCCACTAGTCCATTGGAGTGCAGTGGATAATCCAGGATTGCTTCTGAGAATTCTCGAATCTGTTTTTTATATTTTATATATAAATACAAGTGAAAACATGTATCATTTAACAATAACCAAGCCATCATATGACTTGACCAAAGAGGTGGGAATCATATCCTAAGAAAATTAAAGGTTAAGATTAAAATATTAAATTTGTTTTTATTCTCTTGAATCTAATGGCTAAGAAATAAAATTAAAAAAAGAAAATAAAGGGTGAGGATTAATTAAAACAATTTTGCTCTTTTTCTTTAATTTTTAAAATTAAATTTTAAATCTAAAGAATGAAATTAAATTTGATAAAATTGATTGTCAAAATTAAAATCAAATTACAATTTAGAATTAAAATAAAAGTCGAATTTAATTAAAAAACTTTAATGAGCTAGGGAATTAAGAGTGGAATCAAAATAAAATTGAAAATTGGATTAGAGTTAAAGTAATAGTGAAAACAACAACCCAATCAATTAAATTTTATTTATTATTGCTATTATTATTTTTTTAAAAGTTTTTATAGGGCCAAACAAAATATAGTGTCTAAAAATGATTTTATTAGCCCGAACAAAATATAGTCTCTACAAAATTGATCACATCAAAATGAGATTTATTGTTTAAGAACATCACAAGAAACAAACAAAGCCTGCAAACATGCAAGTTAACTGAATGAAATCAAGATCATGACTCATCTGTACTATCTTTCTTGCTCAATATTCTTCCAATGTTGTCTAACATTGCTGGGAGACCCCTAATTCATGAGAAATTATTAGGTGTATCTGATGCATATGCATAACTAAGACTAAAAGGCTCATTGGGATCCACATCTCTATCCAATGAGATTTTATCCCTCGGATCAGGGTGGTTTTTTTTTTTAAAGAAAAAGTCCTAAAAATTCTGGTACCTTCATGGATTTTTATTATATATTGATGAGAATAGAATGTTGCATAATTATTTTTTATACAAAAATATTTATAAAATAGTCCAAAAAACTCAATATTTATATAAACTCATAAAATCTTATACAATTATATGTCCAAGCACGTATTGAGTGATCACCAATGACACCATCGATCTTATGACAAACCTAACAGGCTAGCCTTCATGGTCATTTGATATTCATACAGATTTGGGTCTTCAATTTTCAATTATTGTTTGATAATAAAAAAAATATTATCAAAATACATTTAATAAATATATTAAAAAGCATAAATCATATTTTATTACTCGTTTAAATTTTTCCTCAAATATTTCTTATACTATTAAACAAACAACTACTAAAAACAAAAATTAATATGGATATTCGCTTTATAGTTATTCACAGACAATATTAATGATCTTCTATTTTTCTTCTAGTAGATTGTGCTTTATTTGAGTAAAAGGTGATTTTTATTTTTATTTTTTTCTTGTTTAGACGTTCAAACCTAACAAATCACAATGGTATTAAGAAAAAAAAATTTTCAATCAATTTTCATCGACTTACTTGTTCCTCAAGAAGGGGTTTCTTGTGACGCAAAAAGCGATGCAACCTATGTTTTATGGCCACACGTGCGAGCTTTTCAGTATTAACATTGGCGGCACGTAGACGGGTCAAGGCACCGGGTGGCAAATCTGGATACTTGAAGTAGTGTTCCTTGGTGAAGAGAAGGTTAAGCACAGAATCTCCGACGTGTTCTAACCGCTCATAAGAAACACGCTTATCTGGAAACGATGAATCTGTAAAAGCCTCCTCCAATAATCTCCGATTCTCGAACTTGTAACCAAGAATCTCCTCTACTCCATCGAGACTAGGCAGCGATTCTACCTGATTTGACTCCGAGTTCAGGCGGAGTGCACCAACTTCTGGTTCTGGTTCTAGTTCTTGATGGTATGCCATAATAGTCAATGCAGAGAGCTAAAGGCAAAAGGATATATATATATATATATATATATATATAAAGTGGACTTTCTTGCTTTTTTTTTTTAATAAAATTGCTATTTAGTCCTTGTATTGTATTTTAATGAAATCAATTACTTAATCTTGTTTTTCAAAAAATATGTTATTTAGTCCCTTTATTTTGCTTATATTAAACTATTTAATCCCTCCATCAAATTTTCTGTTATTCATATTATTTACATTACTATTAAATCTCTTTATTTTAAGGAAACTAATTAATTGATTCATATATTTTGAAAAACACTTATATTTAGTCCTTCTATTTTAGTAAAACTAATTAGTTGGTTCATATATTTTGAAAATATATATTCTTAGATAAAAATAGAAATTTTGCTATATGAAAACTAAATTGATATTTTTTCTTAAATTTTCAAATTTTGGACATTATTTTTGTTTTTCCTTTATTGGGAAAATTTTTTTCTTGATTACTTAGAAATTTAGGGAATAATTTCCTTTATTACTCAGAAATTTAAGAAAACTAATTAACTTTTTTGTGCTCCATCAAATTTTCTGTTATTCATACTATTCACATTACTATTAAATCTCTTTATTTTAAGGAAACTAATTAATTGATTCATATATTTTGAAAAATACTTATATTTAGTCCTTCTATTTTAGTAAAACTAATTAGTTGGTTCATATATTTTGAAAAATATATTCTTAGATAAAAATAGAAATTTTGCTATATGAAAACTAAATTGATATTTTTTTCTTAAATTTTCAATTTTTGGACTTTATTTTTGTTTTTTCTTTATTGGGAAAAAAATTTTTCTTGATTACTTAGAAATTTAGGGAATAATTTCCTTTATTACTTAGAAATTTAAGGAAACTAATTAACTTTTTTGTGAAGATAGTTTGTACCCTTTTTTTGTGCAAAGGAGAAGAAACACGGAAAGAGAGAGAAATAAAGGAGTATAAGGGAAATAAGAGTATAACTAATTAATTGATTTATATATTTTAAAAAACACTTATATTTAGTCCTTCTATTTTAGTAAAACTAATTAGTTGGTTCATATATTTTGAAAAATATATTCTTAGATAAAAATAGAAATTTTGCCATATGAAAACTAAATTGATATTTTTTCTTAAATTTTCAATTTTTGGATATTATTTTTGTTTTTTCTTTATTGGGAAAATTTTTTTTCTTGATTACTTAGAAATTTAGGGAATAATTTTCTTTATTACTTAGAAATTTAAGAAAACTAATTAACTTTTTTGTGCAGATAGTTTGTACCAATTTTTGTGCAAAGGAGAAGAAACACTGAAAGAGAGAGAAATAAAGGAGTATCAGGGAAATAAGAGTTTAACTAATTAATTGATTCATATATTTTGAAAAACACTTATATTTAGTCCTTTTATTTTAGTAAAACTAATTAGTTGGTTCATATATTTTGAAAAATATATTCTTAGATAAAAATAGAAATTTTGCTATATGAAAACTAAATTGATATTTTTTCTTAAATTTTCAATTTTTGGACATTATTTTTGTTTTTTCTTTATTTCAAAAAAATTTTTTTCTTGATTATTTAGAAATTTAGAGAATAATTTCCTTTATTACTTAGAAATTTAAGGAAACTAATCAACTTTTTTGTGCAAATAGTTTGTACCATTTTTTGTGTAAAGGAGAAGAAACGCGGAAGGAGAGAGAAATAAAGGAGTATAAGGGAAATAAGAGAGAGAATTAGCGTAGTTTGGATATAAAAAATAATTATAGGACTAATTAATTAATGAAGTCAAATTATAAGGACTAACTAATATATTTTTTTTAAATATAGGGATTAACTAATCAGTTTCACTAAAATAAAGAGACTAAATAGTAGTTTGACCATTATTGACTAATAAAAAGTTGACAAAAAAACTAAATAATTTAACGAAAATAAATATAAGAATTAAATAGTATATATTTTAAAATGTAAAGACTCAATAATTAATTTCTTAAAATATAAAAATTAAATAATAATTTATCTTTTTTTAAATGTCGTGTGAGTTGAGTAATTTGGGGTTGAGATTTTCCCGAAAAAAGGATTGTGCTTTTTACAATCAAATGAAAAGTGGGACTACGGTTTGATGCCGGAAAATAGCAAGTGGAAGTTTACCTTTTATGAACAGACAAAAATATTTTTATAAATATTAATTAATTTTAATAATATAAATTAAAATTTTAACTATATCTTAAAATTAATTATATTTTTAATTTTGTAACTATATATCTTGTCACTTCATTTTAATATAATTTTAAAATTAATATATTTACAACATTATGAAATACATTAATCAATATAAATGAGCTACATTTTAATATAATGAGATAATTCACTGAGTTTGTAAATGATTTATCATGAATGTATTATATAAGCTCACAAATAAATCTATTTAACAAGTTGATTTGCGAGTTTTAACAAACTGAATACCAATGAGACTGAACTTGATTCATTTATTAAACGAATTTAAAAATTAGACTCAAACTCAACTTGTTAAGAAAATAAGCTCAATGCAGCCTTGAGCTCATGTGACGCCCCTTACCCGCCCATTGTATAGCCGAGCAAGAAGTGCCACATTCGGTGCCGGAGCACCCTATCTTACCTTGTCATGTCTATTGTAAATTTTAATGTCATTTAAATCAGGAAATTTATGTGTAGAAATTCTTTTTTTTTATATCTTATTTCTCTGGAGACCCGGACAGATCCTCCTCTGTTTTATTAGCATCTGGCGGGTTCCACTATCACCTGTTAACATATTCATAGTCATCTCATATATTTCATATCATATTCTCTTTTATCATATCATTCACAACTATTTATGAGATCTCAAAATGAAGTGTCATCTATTGCATTCATATGGAAATTCATAGATAATAAATTATAAGTTTTCATTTCAAGTCCAAAATGAAATACATCATAAACTATTAATTACACCATGACTAAACATAATGAACCAAAATACTAGTCTATACATGGGCCCTACCAAAATACAAAAGACCGGTGAGGTGACTCTGGACAATAGCAGATCTGATCAGAACTCGCATTGCACTCATCGGTGTCGCTATCTGCGTGCTTGGGACTGATCTCCAGTACCTACGCGATGGAAAACCAACGCGCTAAGCATAACGCTTAGTGGTGCATAATTTATACTAACAATAATTTAACATTTGAAATAATATCTGCAACTCATAATTTCTGGGTCTTTTATATTTTTGTTACTCTTTGGAAATAATTAACATTATCGGGATCTTTTATGATTACTTATTGTATTTTAAGTCTTAATTAATTTTTATCAGCGCCTAAGAAACCTATAACAAATTATAAAAGCTGGATGCACGGGTGTATACTAGTTAGACAGCCATATGTCTATCCAAAGATATCGTCATAGGCATGAGGCCACCGGGTATGAGACCATTGTCGGCTTGTAAAGCCAGAAATAAAGTAGGCACAATGGCCAGTAAGTAGGCATAATGGCCAGTAAGTAGGCATATAGCCTATAGAACAATCATACCAGACATATATTGTCAGTTCATGATTTTCTCGGTAGGCAGTACTGCTATCTGTAGTCCCTAATAGGTATATCAATTTATCCAAACTAAATAAATAAGTCTAGGTATACTATGGGCAATTAAACATTTTTAATTAATTTAGCACTATTCACTATTACTATTTTCTAGTACTGTTCATTGATACCATTAATTTCATATTAATAGGACATTAGTCCTAATTTACATATTCATATCATTTTTAATATTAAATTTTCTTTATGAGTATTTTACTTATCCTATATAGCATTTTTCCCATGAACCTTTTTTTAGGTTCATGTTGATATGTTATCTTTATCTAGGAATTTGACTAGGTTAGGATGTCTATTTAGTCACATTTCGTTCATAACAATTGCTCCTCTATGTTTAAACTTGAATTTCAGTTTTTGAATCACTGAATTTGGCATTATAGAACTCAAGTTATGGTCAAAATACCAAAGGAATAGTATTTTGGGACAATTTCTGGTTGGCAGTTTTAGTGACTAAACTTGTGCTAACAATTTGAATTGGTTAAAGGCAAAACTGTGTCAAGTGGTCTTCATGAAAAGTGTATCCCTATGTCTAAGCTTTCTATTGATGAAATTTTAGGTTATTTGGACTAGTATAGAGAGAGTTATGACCAAATGAACACGTACTGTTCATTTACTGTTCATTTGGTTATTTTCTGGGTTAGCAGTTTCAGTGACTCAACTTGTGCTAACAATTTGAATTAGTTAAAGGCAAAACTGGGTTAAGTGGTCTTCATGAAAAGTGTAAACCTATGTCTAAACTTTCCATTGGTGAAATTTTAGGTCATTTGGACCAGTATAGAGAGAGTTATGACCAAATGAACATGTACTGTTCATTTGGTCATTTTCTGGGTTGGCAGTTTTAGTGACCCAAATTTTGCTAACAATTTGAATTGGTTAAAGGCAAAACTGGGTTAAGTGGTCTTCATGAAAAGTGTAGCCCTATGTCTAAACTTTTCATTGGTGAAAGTTTAGGTCATTTGGACCAGTATAGAGAGAGTTATGACCAAATGAACACGTACTGTTCATTTGGTCATTTTCTGGGTTTGGTGGGGTAATCCGAATTTGGGTAGTATTTAGGTCAAGTTTTCGACAGAATTTGAGCATGATTTCTTCATGGAAAATGGGCTATGTTGAGTCTAATTTCACCTCCAATTGGCCTCATACCAATTGGAGTCACACATTTTCAGTTATGGGTCAATAAACCCACTGGACTCAGTGAGTCCAAACCTGCAGAAAATTGAACACTCCCAATATCTCAATTCCTCCAACTTCCTTACTTCAATTTGCATGCAATACACTTCTATAAGCAACAATCTTAACTCAATAGGTCAATTTCAACATTTTACACAAAGTCCTCAACATTTACACAAACCCTAGTTTTCAAAGTTTCAAATTTACACAAACATTGCACAATCAAACTCCCAATCATTTCAACTCATCACACATTCTCATGGAACCATTTTTCATCACTTAAAAGCAACAAACCTCAAGTTCCATGGCCGCCAAAAATTCAAGGGTTCTTTGCTCAAGATTTTCTTTTTATTTCCATGGTATTTATACTTGGCTAAACATGCTTTTCATGTTTAATAAAGAGAAGAAGAGGGATTAGTGCACTAACCTTACTTGAGCTTCCCTAACTTCAAATTTCTTGCTTCCAATGGGTGTCTATAGCTTCCTTAGGGTATGGGGAGTATTTTTTGTGAAGTGGGCTATGGGTTTTGGTGTGTAGAAGCTTGGGAAATCAAGCTTGGAAGCTTGACAACAATGGAGGAAATGAGGGAAAGAGAGAGAGAAGAAATGGAGGAAGAAGATGGAAGTGGGTGGGAGTTTGTCCTCTAGTGCCTATTTATAATTTTTTTTTTGAATTTTCCTAAGCTTTTTTTCTTTTCTTTTCTTTTCTTTTCTTTTCTCTTCTCATTTTCCTAATCTATTTCATAAATTTTAATTAATGTTAATTATTTTATTCTCTATTTTTTTTTTTATTTTGACATTGAGGTGAAAATTCACCTTTGGAGGTGAGATGACCAAAATGCCCTTAGTAGTGCATATTGGGTTATTTTTATTATTTTTGTGTCAATTTATAAATTCTCTAAACTTTAATTTATTTTTTTCTCTACATTTTTCCTATATTTTCTTAACATTTATTTATTCAATTTATGCCTCCTCACTATAGTCTAGGTGTAGTTCCAGACATTTTAACTGTCCGAACAGACATTAGTCGTCAAAACAGTAAAATGTACGGACTACCTTTGGTGAGGGAGTTACAATTCTTTCCCTCTAAATAAAATTTTGTCCTCGAAATTTACATAGTGTAAATAATCGAGGGACCGCTTTCTCCTTGTTTTTCGTCTTTTTGTGTTATAATACTTTACTTTTTCTTTAGTCTGTCTTATTAATCCTAGTTCTACAATCTTATCCTTATCTCGATTTACTATTGGAAATATGTAGCTCTACACAATAGTTCCAAGTCGGTACTGTAATCTGCAGCTTACAGCACAAATATCAAGAGCATTGCATAGTCACCACGATATAATCCCAATAGACTAACTCTTTTTTTTTTTTCCTCAACCAGTTCTGTGCTTATCTTCTTTCATCTCATATACAGCCTCCTTCTCATTTCCATTTACTATTTTTGATACGATCCTTTTCGATTGATAATCTACCATAACCTTATGGTTCAAAGGGTTGGTGACAAGCATGCCATCTTCTAACCCATCTCTCGGTATCCTCTTTTTAATAGGAGATACAATGTATATATAGGGGTGAATATAATTAGGGCCTATCAATACATACTTAAAGGTATTATAATTAGGAAATGTACCTCTGATAACGTCTACCAGATTTGGTTCCTTTCTAGCCATAGCGTACACACGGGGTGCTACTCCAGCCTCGGGCCGTTCTATAGTCTCAGAAGCCCTCTGTGATATACCAGCTGTCTCAAGCCTCATAGGTCTTCTACCCCTTTGCACTGTCGGGGCAGACCACTTAGTCGGTGGTAGTGCAGTGGGAGCACTCCCCTGCGGACAACTTCGTATGAAATGATCTGTAGACCCACATCTGAAACATCCACCAGTCAACAGTCGACACTCCCCTCTGTGTATCCTACCACAGTGGGTACATTCTAGCACTGAAATTGATTCTCTTGTTACTGTACCCGGGGAACTAGCTATAGATACTCCAGACTGGCCCCTTTGGCCTTGTGTTGGGCTTTGTGAACCCTTATGCCTCTTACTACTAGTAGCTGGTGCACTAAACTGGCCCTGTCCAAGACCTCTCTTACGCTGTCTGTCCCTCCTAGACTGCTCCTCATTTCTGACTCTCTCCACATCCAGAGCTGACGCTACTAATAGGGAGAAATCTGTGAAGTGGTGAGATGTAACTATCAATCGGATGTTGTCATTCAGTCCATCCTCAAACCTTCTGCACTTATCAACCTCTGTAGGCATTAGCTCTAATGCATATTCATTAAGTCTCACGAATTCCTGCTCATATTCGGAGACTGTCAGCTGCCTCTATCTCAGTGCTAAGAATTCTCTCCTTCTGGCCTCCAAGTACACATGACTGATGTATTTCTTTCTGAATTCAGCTAGAAAGAACTCCCAGGTGATCTGTGCAGGCTGTACCACTCTGGATACTGTTACCCACCATCTTTATGCATCCTCCTATATCCTCCTATAGCAGTGACAGAGCACATTCTAACTGCTGCTCTGAGGTGCAATACAACTGCTGCAATACCCTCTCTGTCCTCTCCAGCCAATACTCTGTTGCGGCTGGATCATCATCCCTCTTACCTCTGAAGTCAACTGCCCCATACTTTCGCAGTCTCTCTAGTGGAGATCTGTGTACAGGTTACGGCTGTGGAGGTGGAGGTGGTTGTACAGGTGGTGGTGGCGGCGGCTGTGGCTGTGGCTGTGGAGGTGGAGGTGGCTGTGGCTGGGGAATGGCTCCAGTGATTTGACGGAATAGCTGTGTCATCTGTTCATAGAAGGCCTGCTGTGCCCTATTCACAGTACCTCGAGATGACTCTGCTCTACTACTACTTCTCCCTCGACTAGGAGTAGGTGTGTGACTCTCTACTTCCTCCTCTATCGGTCCTGGAGGTCCGTGCTCTGAAGGATCAGATGCCATCGATCCTATAAAACAGACAAAGAACAGATCTGTAATAGTGTCACCTCGACTTTATTCAAAGGCCCATGCATGTGATGCACTCTATCTATTTCTAACTATTTAGGTCTAGGATTGCCTAACCCTCTGCTCTGATACCACTAAAAGTGATGCCCCTTACCCATCTATTGTATAGCTGAGCAAGAAGTGCCACATTCGGTGCCGAAGCATCCTATCTTGTCTTATCATGTCTATTATAAATTTTAATGTCATTTAAATCAGGAAATTTATGTATAGATTTTTTTTTTTTATCTTATTTCTGTGGAAACCCGGATAGATCCTCTTCTGTTTTATTAGCATCTGGCGGGTTCCACTATCACCTGTTAACATATTCATAGTCACTTCACATATTTCCATATCATATTCTCTTTTATCATATCATTCACAACTATTTATGAGATCTCAAAATGAAGTGTCATCTATTGCATTCATATGGAAATTCATAGATAATAAATTATAAGTTTTCATTTTAAGTCCAAAATGAAATACATCATAAACTAGTAATTATCTCATGACTAAACATAATGAACCAAAATACTAGTCTATACATGGGCCCTACCAAAATACAAAAGACCGGTGAGGTGACTCTGGACAATAGCAGATCTGATCAGAACTCTGTCAGTGCACTACTGGAGCTGCTGCGGCTGCTGGGACTGATCTCCAGTACCTACGCAATGGAAAACCAACGTGCTAAGCATAACGCTTAGTGGTGCATAATTTACAATAACAATAATTTAACATTTGAAATAATATCTGCAACTCATAATTTCTGGGTCTTTTATATTTTTGTTACTCTTTGTAAACAATTAACATTATTGGGATCTTTTATGATTACTTATTGTATTTTAAGTGTTAATTAATTTTTATCAGTGCCCAAGAAACTTATAACAAATTATAAAGGCTGGATGCACGGGTGTATACTGGTTAGACAGCCATAGGTCTATCCAGTATATGTCTGTCAGGCACAAGGCCAGCTGTCAGGCACGAGACCCGCTGTCGGGCACGAGACCCGCTGTCAGGCTTGTAAAGCTAGAAATAAAGTAGGCACAATGGCTAGTAAGTAGGCATATAGCCTGTAGAACAATCATACCAGACATATATTGTCAGTTCATGATTTTCTCGGTAGGCAGTACTGCTATCTGTAGTCCCTAATTGGTATACCAATTTATCCAAACTAAATAAATAAGTCTAGGTATACTATGGGCAATTAAACATTTTTAATTAATTTAGCACTATTCACTATTACTATTTTCTAGTACTGTTCATTGGTACCATTAATTTCATATTAATTTGACATTAGTCCTAATTTACATATTCATATCATTTTTAATATTAAATTTTCCTTATGAGTATTTTAATTATCCTATATAGCATTTTTCCCATGAACCTTTCTTTAGGTTCATGTTGATGTGTTATTTTTATCTAGGAATTTGACTAGGTTAGGATGTCTATTTAGTCACATTTCCTTCATAACAATTGCTCCTCTATGTTTAAAATTGAATTTCAGTTTTTGAATCACTAAATTTGGAGTTATAGAACTCAAGTTATAGTCAAAATACCAAAGGAATAGTATTTTGGGACAATTTCTGGGTTGGCAGTTTTAGTGACTAAACTTGTGCTAACAATTTGAATTGGTTAAAGGCAAAACTGTGTCAAGTGGTCTTCATGAAAAGTGTATCCCTATGTCTAAGCTTTCCATTGATGAAATTTTAGGTCATTTGGACCAGTATAGAGAGAGTTATGACCAAATGAACACGTACTGTTCATTTGGTTATTTTCTGGGTTGGCAGTTTCAGTGACCCAACTTGTGCTAACAATTTGAATTGGTTAAATGCAAAACTGGGTTAAGTGGTCTTCATGAAAAGTGTATCCATATGTCTAAACTTTCCATTGGTGAAATTTTAGGTCATTTGGACCAGTATAGAGAGAGTTATGACTAAATGAACACGTACTATTCATATGGTCATTTTCTGGGCTGGCAGTTTCAGTGACCCAAATTGTGCTAACAATTTGAATTGGTTAAAGGCAAAACTGGGTTAAGTGGTCTTCATGAAAAGTGTAGCCCTATGTCTAAACTTTCCATTGGTTAAATTTTAGGTTATTTAGACCAGTATAGAGAGAGTTATGACCAAATGAACACGTACTGTTCATTTGGTCATTTTCTGGGTTTGGTGCAGGGTAATCCGAATTTGGGCAGTATTTAGGTTAAGTTTTGGACAGAATTTGGGCATGATTTCTTCATGGAAAATGGGCTATGTTGAGTCTAATTTCACCTCCAATTCGCCTTATACCAATTGGAGTCACACATTTTCAGTTATGGATCAATAAACCCACTGGACTCAGTGAGTCCAAACCTGCAGAAAATTGAACACTCCCAATATCTCAATTCCTCTAACTTCCTTACTTCAATTTGCTTGCAATACACTTCTATAAGCAACAATCTTAACTCAATAGGTCAATTTCAATATTTTACACAAAGTCCTCAACATTTACACAAACCTTAGTTTTTAAAGTTTCAAATTTACATAAACGCTACACAATCAAACTCCCAATCATTTCAACTCATCACACATTCTCATGGAACCATTTTTCATCACTTAAAAGCAACAAACCTCAAGTTCCATGGCTGCCAAAAATTCAAGGGTTCTTTGCTCAAGATTTTCTTTTTATTTCCATGGTATTTATACTTGGCTAAACATGCTTTTCATGTTTAATAAAGAGAAGAAGAGGGATTAGTGCACTAACCTTACTTGAGCTTCCCTAACTTCAAATTTCTTGCTTCCAATGGGTGTCTATAACTTCCTTAGGGTGTGGGGAGTATTTTTTGTGAAGTGGGCTATGGATTTTGGTGTGTAGAAGCTTGGGAAATCAAGCTTGGAAGCTTGACAACAATGGAGGAAATGAGGGAAAGAGAGAGAGAAGAAATGGAGGAAGAAGATGGAAGTGGGTGGGAGTTTGTCCTCTAGTGCCTATTTATAATTTTTTTTTTTGAATTTTCCTAAGCTTTTTTTCTTTTCTTTTCTTTTCTTTTCTCTTCTCATTTTCCTAATCTATTTCATAAATTTTAATTAATGTTAATTATTTTATTCTCTAATTTTTTTTTTATTTTGACATTTAGGTCAAAATTCACCTTTGGGGGTGAAATGACCAAAATGCCCTTAGTAGTACATATTGGGTTATTTTTATTATTTTTGTATCAATTTATAAATTCTCTAAACTTTAATTTATTTTTTTCTCTACATTTTTCCTATATTTTCTTAATATTTATTTCTTTAATTTATGCCTCCTCACTATAGTCTGGGTGTAGTTTCAGACATTTTAACTGTCCGTACAGACATTAATCGTCAGAACAGTAAAATGTACGGACTACCTTTGGTGAGGGCGTTACAATTAAAGGTCCCTTAGGCAAATCCCACATCGGCAAAGCACGGAGATGGTCTTGGGTTCAAAAAGTAATCATATATAAAATGGGGAAACTAATCACTAGAGGCGCCTTTTGGTGGAATGGCCTGGAGAGTTGGAAGAAATCCAGGGTTAAGCGTGCTCGCTTGAGAGAAATCCTAGGATGGGTGACCTTCTGGGAAGTTCTCCATTCCACCTATGGGACAAAACCGTGAGGCTTATGGCCAAAGCGGACAATTCCTCTAGTGGTTGGAGCCCGATCGTTACAATTGGTATCAGAGCCGCTCGCGTGTCCTCTTGGGCGATGGTGGGGCAAACCTCAGCGAGGACGCTGAGTCTCGAAAGGGGGGGAGAAAGGTCCTTTAGGCAAATCCCACATCGGCAAAGCACGAAGATGGTCTTGGGTTCTGATGCATACATTTTGCATAATCATTTAGGTTTAATTTCATAGCTATTTTATTTGATTATTAGTCACTTTTAGCTAATTTCATTAGTTATTTAGTTAGTTTTCCATAATTGTCAATTTTGGATTAATTTGTAATTTTTACTTTGTTTTGTAGGAAAAATGATGTTTTTGAAGGACTGAAGAGAATTTTGCCATTGAGGAGTGTCTTCTACAGCCAAAGATGCCAAAAACAAGTTTTCAAGCTGAAATATGCATTGACCAAATTGTGCATAACTTGCAGCATAAGCTATGCAGATCTGCATAAGGAGAAAGATCCCAAAACCGAAATGTGCATAAGAGCTTATGCACATTCTCGCCTCCCTTATGCACCTTCACGGAATTGTGCATAACCTATGCACCAAGTCATGCGCATAAGTGACTCATAACTTATGCATCCACTTATCCCCATAAAGAGTTCATTAATGAAGATTCCCTCAATCAATTCCTCCTAGAACATACTATTTTAGGGCTCCATGTCGAAAAATGCTATAAATAGTCCCATTTTCTCATTTTAGAGGAGAGACAAGGAGCAGAAAAGGAAAGGAGAAGAGAGGAATGTGAGGAGTCACTATCAACTTCCACACAATTCTCAACCACGATTAGCAGATTTCTTTCTTCCCTTACATTTTTCTACATTTCTAGTGTTTAATTTCTTACTTCTTAGCTTAGATTAAAGCTTTATTTCCATTTAAACTCATCATATCTTGTAAGCATTATGGATAGTGAGTAGTTTACTTTTGATTCTGGAGTAAGGGATGTAATATTTTAGTTATTTTTGTGGATTTGAACTGGTTAGTCCCAATTTAATGAATTTATGAGGTTTAATCCATTTCTTGTGTGCTTATTCACATGCTTAATGAAGGGCCCCATTAAGTTATGTTCTTAATCCTTGGTTGAAGCAGAAAGGAGAAAACCAAGTGATAGTTAATCAAGAAATTGGACTTAATTAACTTAGATCTAGAAATAGACTAAGGGTTAAGAGGGTTTTAATAGATTGATTAAAGAACCTAATGGGTCTTGATTAATTTTAACTCCACGAAAGTAGGATTAAGTTAATTAAGGCACTCTTTGTCTCACTCGAAAGAGTTTTCAAAGGATTTTAGAATTAATCTCCTTTAAACCCATAAATTTCATGGATTGGGCTAGCTAGGGAAAATCCCAAAATAGCTTGAATATGAAATTCCGAACTAATCGCTTTTTATCATTGTTAATTTCTAATCGAATTTAGTTACTTGCCATTTTGAATATTGCCATATTTGAATTTGCTTTATTTTAATTTGATGCAAATTTAGTTAAATCATTACATAGTTGAATAGATTATTAATTTTGCATATATAGATTTCATACTCCAATACCCATCAATTTATTACTTTAATTTCAAAAATAGTCCAAATTAGTTAGCATTTTTTATATCAAAAATTCAATCATTAACACAACTCCTCGTGGGAACGATATCTTTTCTATATTACTTGTACGACCCGTGCACTTGCGGTAGGGACACATCAGGTTCAAAAAGTAATGATATATAAAATGGGGGAACTAATCACTAGAGGCGCCTTTTGGTGGAATGGCCTGGAGAGTTGGAAGAACTCCAGGGTTAAGCGTGTTCGCTTGAGAGAAATCCTAGGATGGGTGACCTCCTGGGAAGTTCTCCATTCCACCTATGGGACAAAATCGTGAGGCTTATGGCCAAAGCGGACAATTCCTCTGGTGGTTGGAGCCCGATCGTTATAGCTCACGAGTGATTCAGCTCATTTACATCAAGGAAATAATGTTGAGAGAAAAATATAGAGAGAGTCTTGGGAGAGAACATGAGGAACAAAAAATTGATCAATAGACACTTAAAAAAAATTTTAGGAATTCGAAAATTTACACAGTTTCATTTACAAGCACCCATACAACATAGCATGATTTTTTGAATTTGATAATATCAAAATGAGATTTACTGTTTAAGAACATCAAAAGAAACAAACAAAGTCTACAAACATATAAATTGATAGAATGAAATCAAGAGCATGATTCATCTGCACTGTCTTTCTCGCTCGGTATTCTTCCAATGTTGTCTAATGCATCTTTGGTTGCTCTATTATGAGCAATTTCTTTCTTGAGGCCACAGGTTCCTCTTCCCACAAGCTGATCATCTATGAACACATCGAAAACTATGCTTTCTCTCCACAAATCCACGAATTTCACTTTCAAATGTTTCTTGGGACATACTTCATACAACTCCGTTACTGGATGTATCTTGAGCATTTCTCGACTAATTATGGGTTCGAACAAATCCTTGAACACTTAAAGCCAAGATAAGTATTATTGCATTTTTATTATTTCACGGTTCATATTCATAAAGTTGGTGAAGATCTTTATTATTGTTTTTCAACAGTTTTATTCTAAAGATGAAAAGTTGAGCAGTGTAATTATACCTTACACACTGTATCAATTGAAGAATTGCAATCAATGAAAACAGTCCCAATGAGTGATTCAACAATGTCTACAAGGACCTTTGGCACATCCACTAGTCCAATGAAGTGCAGTGGATAATCCAAGATTGCTTGTGAGAATTTTCGAATTTGTTTTTTATTTTTTACACGTAAGCACAAGTGAAAAAAGGTATCCTTTACAATAATTAAGCCATCATATGATTTGACCAAAGAGGTGGGGAAAAAGAATTGCATGGATGATATCGATTTGGATAGACAGATAATCCAACATCAAGAAGTTATTATAAGTTCTAACAACCCCCCCCCCCCCCCTCCTCCTCCCCTAGCCCAAAAAAAAAAAAATCCATATTATTTTATTTGTCGTATTTTTCCTGAATCTTTCTTATCCATATTATATTCAAATTCAACTAACCTTTGGTCGATGATGTTGGACCAGCTTGTATGGGACCACATAGAAAAATCCAAAGTAATACTTAGGGTGGGCTAACATTGCCAGGGCGGCCCCTAATTCAAGTATTCAACTAAGACTAAAAGGCTAATAAGGATCTACATCTGTATCTAATGAGATTATATCCCCAATCAGGAGATTATTGGTTCAATTAGGCCTTATTGGAGTAACTATTAATATTCTATCAATCGAAATTTTTTATTATATATTAATGAAAATAAAATGTTGCATGATTATTTTTTATACAAAAATATTTTAAAAATAATAGAAAAAAAAATCAGGATTTATATAGACTCATGAATTCTTATACAATTGTAAAACTAAGGACGCAATGGGTGATCACCAATGACACCATGATCTTATGACAAACCTAACAGGCTAGCTGTCATGATCATTTGATACTCATATAGATTTTGGTCTTCAATTTTCAATTATTGTTTGATAATAAAAAAAAATTATCAAAATATATTTAATAAATATATTAAAATATATAAATAATATTTTATTACTCATTTAATTAATACAAATAATATTTTATTACTCATTAATTAAAATTTTTTCTCAAATATTTATTATACCATTAAACAAATAACTAATAAAAACAAAAATCAATATGAGTATTAATTGTATAGTTATTCATAGACAATCTTAATGGTCTGATGTGTTCTTCTCAACTGATTGTGCAATCAGGCTATTATTTGTGTAAAACATAATTTTTATTTTTATTTTTTGCTTGCGTAGACATTCAAACTTAACAAATCACAACAATATCGAAGAAAAAAAAGAAAAATTCAAACAATTTTCAGCGACTTACTTGTTCCTCAAGAAGGGTTTCTTGTGACGCAAAAAGCAATGCAACTCGTGTTTGATGGCCACACAGGCGAGCTTTTCAGTATCAACGTTGGTAGCTTGGAGCCGGGTCAACGCACTGGGTGGCAAATCTAGATACTTGAAGTAGTGTTTCTTGGTGAAGAGAAGGTTAAGCGCAAAATCTTCGACGTGTTCTAACCGCTCAAAAGAAACGCGTTTATCTGGAAATGATGAATCCGTAAAAGCCTCCTCCAATAATCTCCAGTTCTTGAACTTGTAACCAAGAATCTCCTCTACTCCGTCAAGACTAGGCAGCAATTCCATTTGATTTGACTCCAAATTTAGGCAGAATGCACCGACTTCTGGTTCTAGTTCTTGATGGTATGCCATTGTAGTCAATGCAGAGAGCTAAAGGCAAAAGGATATATATATATAAGAAAGTGGACTTTCTTTTTTTTTTTTAATGAAATTGCTATTTAGTCCTTGTATTATATTTTAATGAAATCAATTACTTGATCTTATATTTTAAAAAATATATTATTTAGTCCTTTTATTTTTCTTTCGTTAAACTATTTAATCACTCCATCAAATTTTTCGTTACTCATACTATTCATATCACTATTAAATCTCTCTGGGCCTGTTTGGCATTACTGTTAAAACTGCTATTGAGAAAATCACTTTTTTAAATATACTAGTTAGAGAGTGTTAAAAAATAATTAAAAGTTAAATTTGATCAGTTTTAGTCATAAGAACACTAAAATAACAAAATAGCTTTTTCTAAACTGCTTTTTTCAACAGCATCTAAAATGATGCTTTTATTCAGAAAAGCAATTCAGGCTCTGAAACTCAATGCCAAACAGGTCTTCTATTTAAAGGAAATTAATTAATTAATTCTTATATTTTGAAAAACACTTCTATTTATTCCCTCTGTTTTAGTAAAACTAATTAGTTTGATCATGTATTTTAAAAAATATATTCTTAGAAAAAAAATAGAAATTTTGCTACGTAAAAGCTAAATTGATATATTTTTTAAAATTTTCAATTTTTGTAAGGAAAATAATTAATTGATTCTTATATTTTGAAAGATACTTCTATTTAGTCCATCAATTTTATTAAAACTAATTAGTTGGTTCATGTATTTTGAAAAATATATTCTTAGATAAAAATAGAAATTTTGCTATGTAAAAACTAAATTGATATATTTTTTAAAGAATTTTCAATTTTTGGACATTATTTTTGTTTTTGCTTTACTGAGAAATAATTTTCCTTAATTACTTAGAAATTTAAGAAATAAATTTTCTTTATTACTTAGAAATTTAAGGAAACTAATTAACTTTTTTGTGTAGATAGTTTGTATCATTTTTTGTGTAAAGGAGAAGAAACATGGAAAAAGAAAGAAATAAGGGAGCATAAGAAAAATAAGGGGAAGAGAATTAGGGCAATTTGATGAGTATAAAAAAATAATTATAGGACTAATTAATTAATAAAGATAAATTATATGAATCGACTAATACATTTTTCTTTAAATATAGGGATTAGTTTTACTAAAATAAGAGACTAAATAATAGTTTGACCATTGTTGACTAACAAAAAATTGATAGAAAACTAAATAGTTTAACGAAAATCAAATATAAAAATTAAATAGCATATATTTTAAAATATAATAATTAAATAATTAATTTTCTTAAAATATAGAAAATAAATAATAATCTATCATTTTTAAAATGTGGTGTGAGCCTAGTAATTTGGGCTTGGGATTTTCAGTGTTTGGAAAAGGGATTTTGCTTTTTACGGCGAGATGAAAGTGGGACTACGGTTTGGTAGGGGAAATAGCAAGTAGAAGTTGACCTCTCATATAGAAAAGTACCAGAAGTTAAAAACTTGTCAACAAATAAAAATAATTTTATAAATATTAATTAATTTGAATAATATAAATAAAAATTTTAATTATATCTTAAAATTAATTTCATTTGCATTAAAAATTCTATTCCTATTCTTAATTTACATTATATGCATGATCGTGGTGATTAATATCATAATTTACTTAGGATGCTTTTTTTTTTTGTTCTAACATCATTTATGAGTTTGCATTATTTAAAATTATTTTTTTATAATTAAATTATAACTTATTATTATGTTTAGTAAATTTAATAATTAAATTATAACTTACTATTATGTTTAGTAAGTTTAATATTATCTTATTACTAAAAATAATATAAATAATCTAAAGCTATTTTATTGAGAGAATAATATATAATGATTTTGTAACAAATTACATTATAATAGTGTAAATTAAATTGAGGATGTGAGGATTGAGATAACAGAATATTAACTTTATTCCAAGTAAAATATTTTAACTTAAAAATGGAAAATCATGGTCTATCTTTTTTAATTAATTTATTTATTTATTTATATTTTTATTATTAATTTTTATTTATATTTATTTTAGTATATTTAATTTTATAAAAATAAATTATATTGATACTATATTATAATTTTTATTTTTAGTAAATTAGTAATTTAAATTTAAAATGTTGATTATCAAGTAAATATTTACTAAATTACAATCACTTTTGAGATTTTGATTTTAGATTGTTTTCAAATTTATGATAAATTTACATTGAAAAATATTTTGTTGTATAAATAATAATAAAAAATTACTTTACATATTAATAAAGCAAGATAGAAAATTAAAAGAAATTTTCATTTCATTTAAATTAAGTAATTAATAAATTAAAAGTTAATGAATTTATCTTATTTTAATATTTTCATAAACTACCATTAGTTATAACTATATACTAATTTTAATTTGCCCTATAAAATTTTAATTATTAACCTGAATGATGACCAGTCAGCAACAAAATCAAATAGGGAATATGTCAATTAGCTAAGACAGCTCCAGAAATTGGTTTTATAGCAAACAATTTCATTTCAACCCTTTTTAATGATGCATATCTCCTTCCAAGTGGCTCATAAAGGGAAGAAAAAGATAATAGAGAATTTGAGGAGATTAATAGAGAAATTATTTAGGATATATTTGGTAATATTAGCTGTTCTAATATAGAGCTCACGAGTGATTCAGCCCATTTATATCAAAGAAACAATGTTGAAAGAAAAATATAGAGAGAAAGCCTTGGGAGTGAAGACGAGAAAAAAAATTGATCAATAGACACTTAAAAAATGTTTTAGGAATTAGAAAATGTAAACACAGTTTCATTTACAAGCACCCATACAACGTAGCATCATTTTTTGAAATTGATCGCATCAAAATGATATTTACTGTTTGAGAACATCAGTGGAAACAAACAATGCCTACAAACATATAACTTGACAGAATGAAATCAAAATCATGATTCATCTGTACTGTCTTTCTCGCCCAATATTCTTCCAATGTTGTCTAATGCATCTTTGGCTGCTCTATTATGAGCAATTTCTTTCTTGAGGACATAGGTTCCTCTTCCCACAAGCTGATCATTTATGAACACATCGAAAGCCATGCTTTCTCTCCACAAATCCACAAATTTCACTTTCAAATGCTTCTTTTGACATTCGTCATACAACTCCGTTACTGGATGCATCTTGAGCATTTCTCTACTAATTATGGGTTCTAACAAATTCTTGAACACTTAAGGCCAAGATAAGTATTATTGCATTTTTATTATTTCACAATTCATATTCATACAGTTGGTGAATATATTTATTATTGTTTCTCTCAACAATTTTATTACAAACATGAAAAGTTGAGCAATGTAATTATAGAAGGACAATACCTTCCAAACTGTATCAATTGAAGAATTGCAATCAATGAAAACAGCCCCAATGAGTGATTCAACAATGTCTGCAAGGACCTTTGGCACATCCACTAGTCCATTGGAGTGCAGTTGATAATCCAAGATTGCTTGTGAGAATTCTCAAATCTGTCCATCATATGACTTGACCAAAAAGGTGGAGAAAAAGAATTACATGAATGATATCGATATTATTTTAATTACCAGATTTTGCCTGAATCTTTCTTATCCATATTATATTCAAATTCAACTAGGATTTGGTCAGTGATGTTGGACTATCTTATACGGGACCACGTTTAAAAAACCAAAGTAATACCTAGGGTGGGTTAACATTAGTAGGGAGACCCCTAATTCAGGTATTCAACTAAGACTAAGAAGATTCATTGGGATCATGTCAATATCCAATGAGATTCTGTCAATATCAGGGAGGTTGTTGGTTCAACTAGGCCTTATTAGAGTAACTGTTAGCATTTTGTCAGTGCAGGGGTAAAAAAAAAAAAAATTCAGGATTTATATAAACTCATGAAGTCTTGTATACAATTATATGACTAAGGATGGAGTGAGTAATCAGCAATGACATCTTCGATCTTATGACAAACTTAACAGGCTAGCTGTCATGGTTATTTGATATTTGTACGGATTTTGGTCCTCAATTTTCAATTATTGTTTCATAATAAAAAAATAATATCAAAATATATTTAATAAATATATTAAAAAATATAAATAACATTTGATTACTCATTTAATTAAAATTTTTTCTCAAATATTTCTTATACTATTAAACAAACAATTAATAAAAACAAAAATTAATGCTAGTATTAATTATATAGTTATTCATAGACAATCTTAATGGTCTGCTGTTCTTCTTCTGCTGATTGTACAATCAGGCTGTTGTTTGGGTAAAAGGTGATTTTTATTTTTATTTTTTTCTTGTGGAGACATTCAAACTTAACAAATCACAATAGTATCGAAGCAAAGAAAAAAGAAAAATTCAAACAATTTTTGGTAACTTACTTGTTCCTCACGAAGGGGTTTCTTGTGACGCAAAAAGTGATGCAATCCGTGTTTGATGGCCACATGTGCGAGCTTTTCTGTATTAACGTTGGCGGCACGGAGCCAGGTCAAGGCACCAGGTGGCAAATCCGGATACTTGAAGTAGTATTCCTTGGTGAAGAGAAGGTTAAGCACAGAATCTCCAACATGTTCTAACCACTCATAAGAAATGCGCTTATCTGGAAACGATGAATCTGTAAAAGCCTCCTCCAATAATCTCTGGTTCACAAACTTGTAGCTGAGAATTTTGTAACACCCCTATGTTCGGTAGTGCGTACTACTGTTCCGTTGACCAGTGTTGTCCGGACAGCTAGGATGCCTAGAACTACACTTCGAGATGAGTGAGGAGACATAAAATAATGAAATACAAGAAAAGAAAATACAAGAAAAATAAAGGAAAAACAATAGTAAAGAAATGCAACCAAGTTAAGCGAGCCGAGAACCCTAGCGATGGGTGACCGAACCGGGAAGTCACGGCGTGGACCGTTGACTAGCCCTGGACGGCGGGGAACCCTGGAAAATATTTTAGGACTCAAATAAATATTTATTGAAGTATAAATATCATTAGAAATATCAAAGAAAAATTAAATAATTAGTACAAAGAAAAGTGAGAAATCGAAAAATGGACAAAACTCGGTGTTACCGAAAAATCGGGAATGCAACCCGAACAGGGGCATTGTGGTCATTTGACATCCAGAATTGTCTTTTGACCTAAATGTCCATTAAAAATACATGGCATTACACTTGGAAAATATAATGAAAGATTAAATTTGGGGTACCTAATATAAATAGCCAAAAGTGGAGTGTAAATGGAGTAATTAACACATTTAACATATAATATTAATTAAATAAAGTTAGTGGAGAGTTAGTGGGAATTATCTACACCTAAGTGGACCACTAATTCACCCTTTGGACAGCAGATTGAAGTTCATCTCCAAGCTCCCAATTTCAGCCGAAAATGGTGAAAAGAAGATCCACCATTGTTATCCACTTGAAAGCTTCATGCATGCTTGATTTAAGCTTCATTCTTGGCACCTTTCTTCACCAAAAGTAACCACCACACCTTGGGCAGCATTTAGGGAGTGAGAAAGGTAAGTTTTGATGAGTTTTTAAGAAGCTTCAAAATAGCTAAGTTTGTGTTTTTTAATGTTGCTTTGTTAAAGTTTGTAAGCATGTTATGGGTGTTTGATTTATGAAGAAATTTTTGAGTTTTGATGTTGAATGGAAATGTGTACTTTTGGCAGCCATGGAAGCACCTTGAAGGCAGTTTAATTGTGCTTGTAAATGGTGAATTAAATGATTGATTAAATGTATATTGTGTAGGAAATTGTTTGGGTAATGTATACTTAGTATATGTAACTGTAAAATGAGATTTAAAGCTTGGAAAGTAATGGAATGTAAGTGTACCATTGTGGCAGTTTGCTAACCCTTGAGGAATGCTAGAATTCATGCTTGGTTTATGGAGTAATGATGTTAAAATGTGTTGGTTGTTATGGCAGTTTGAGTGTATGTATGGTGGTGTGAAGTGGGACATGTAAATGAGCATGAATTGGTGATTGAATTGTTGTAAATTGAATTGGACAAATTCTGCACTTGTTGGTGCACATTGAATGTAATTGTAAGCTGCCAAAATGACCTATAATATGTTGTAAATTATGTTTAGGTTGTGGTACAACCAGAATTAGTTTGAATGTTAAGTTTGGTGAGTGTTAAAAGTGATGCTTGATGTGTATGCAAGAAATGCAATAAGGCAGTTTGAGTTTTAGGCCTATAACTTTAAGTGTGTGGCTCCAATTGGTATGAGACCAATTGGAGGTGAAACTAGGCACAAAATGTGCCAACTTTCATGAAGAAAGCTTACCAAAATTCTGCTTTCAAGGTAGGTTGAAAAATGACCAAATCCGGATTAAGTGCAAGTAAGGCCTGAAAATTGACCATTTGGGCAGCAGTTAGTGTTTAGGCCATAACTCACTCAAAACAGGTCTAATTGACCTGAAATTTTAACCATGTATAGTTAAGACCCATATCTACAAGTCTTATGAAGACACCAAAGCCCAGAAATGACCATAAGCAAGTCAAACAGCTTGCACAAGTTCGGGTCCAAAAACTGGCCGAACCTAAAATGACCTAAAGTGACCTAAAATGACCAATTTTGGTGCAATTTGACCAGCAATAGGAAAATGACCATAACTTGGTCTACATAACTCAGAATGACCTGAAATTTTGCCCCGCATTCCATAAGACATAGATCTACAAGTTTGTAGTTTTGGCCGAAACCCGAAAACCGAGGGAACTAGGTCATCCGGCTAGGTCAAACTAGTATCCCGGAATCCAGCAAATTGCAAGAAAATGCAGTATACATGGAAATGAATTGGTAACATGTACCAACCCTAAAAGACTATTGAATGTAACCTATTAGTAACATTAAAACCTAGTTTACTAGTAGGCACTGATAGTCGATATATTAGGTTGACTAAGCAAATAATAGAATTCAGTAAATTAATTATCAAGCATTATCGTTAGAGACAGTTTAATTAAGTACTGAAACACTTCAAATTGTGTTTCTCAGTTAGCAAAGACTCAGAAAAAGGGAAGGAAATACTGAGTCAAGACCAGGAGACAGTTATCAAAGGTTTGTGCACAATAACTATTTCTTTTGAATTTTTCAATTAAAATGAATTATGACTATTTGTACATTATTGTTTTAAATTGTGGAAATGTGTTTGAATGGATATTTATCGCTTGAAAAGCACCGTAAATGGTTTGAAATTGTGAGAAATTGTTTGAATGATATTGATGGATACTTATTGATTGAAAAGCATTGGAAATGATTTGAAACCACAGCTATCATGTATATTGATTGTATTCCTCGCTAGCTTGTCTAGTGGGACGAATTGAATTCCCTCTCTGGCTGAAGTGTTGAGGTGTGTGCCTGTTGAGGACGAATTGGATGAGTACTCATATTTTTGCTAGCTAGCTATGTTATTCCTCATTAGTCATTGACTTTTGGGACGAATTGAACTTTGGAACATGATTAAGCTGTGTGTGATTTATTGTTATGTATTGTGAGATTGTGAAATGAATTTAAACTCTTATTGACATACACTATCTTTTGAATTTAACCATGATCTGACTTATTGAAATTTATTGTGATATTGAGAAATGGAGTTTAAATTCTTGTTGACAATTACTGTCTTGAAATTAACTATGGTTTTAAGTATCCACTATTTATATGATTTATGAATTGTGATTTAAAGTTGTATTTGGTTAATGTTGTGCACAACTGAGGCATTGTCTCAGCGATAGCTTTTTATTGCTGTCGCAGGTAGACAGACGGACAGGGCAGCAGATTAGGCTGCTAGTACCTCCAACAAGAGATTTTCGGATATAATGAGTATACCACATTTTGCATTTTGTACTGTAATGTATGTTCACTGTATGTACATATTATTTTTGGTTTTGAGCAGTTGTAAATTCAAATTGTACATTGAAGTTGTAAAATAATTATGAGTTATTTTGGCTTGTAAAAATTGTATTATATTTCTTGTATCTCAGTATTTGAAAAATCACTGTGGATTTAAGTTGAGAAATATGTTGTGTTGAGAAATATGTTGGAGTTGAGATTTGGAAATATATTGAAGTGCTTTTTTACAGGTTTTCTAAAGAAATGTTTTATCCAAAATACAGATGGCACTCTGCCAAAATTTTTACAGAAATTTCAAATAATTCAAATGTGTTAGTTCTATCACTTCAGTTCAAAAAGGTTTTTAACACCTGTAAATAGTGCTCACCACTGTAAAAGAAGTAAGAAAAGTTTTTAAAATCCCTTGTAGTGTATTTAATGGGTTATCAGTAGACGGAGTTGGTAATTCATTAGGTATACTACGGGATCATGTTATGCCTTACAGAGGGGTAGGGTGTGATAAATTTCTTCTACTCTGTCGAGACTGGGCAACGATTCCACCTGATTTGACTCCGAGTTCAGGCTAAGTACAATGATTTCTGGTTCTAGTTCTTGATGGTATGCCATAGCAGTCAATGCAGAGAGCTAAAACCGAAAGGAGATAGAGATGTTGGCTCTTGATGAAACTGGACAAAGAGGTGTGAAAAAAGAATTACATGGATAGATATCAATTTGGACAGACAGATATATAATCCAACACCAACAGGTTATTATAACTTCTAACAAAAAAAAAAAAATACACATTATTTTAATTAAAGGATTTTTCCTGAATCTTTCCTACCCATATTGTATTCAAATTCAACTAAGCTTTGGTGGGTGATGTTGGACTATCTTATATGGGGCCACGTAGAAAAATCCAAAGTAATACTTAGGGTGGGCTAACATTACTAGGGAGACTCCTAATTCAAGAGAAATTATTAGTAATACCTTGTGCATATTCATTATCTCTTATAATATTTAAGATCCACATCTCTATCAATAAGATTCTATCCCTGGATCAGAATGTGGTTTTTTATTTATTTTCTAAGAAAATCCTAAAAATTCTGGTATCTTCATGGATTTTTCTTATATAATGATGAGAATAGAATGTTGCATAATTATTTTTTATACAAAAATATTTAAAAAATAATAAAAAAAACTCAAGATTTATATAAACTTATTAAATCTTATACAATTATATGACTAAGGACGGAGTAAGTGATCACCAATGACACCATCGATCTTATGACAAACCTAACAGGCTAGCTGTCATGGTCATTTGATATTCATAAAGATTTTGGTCTTCAATTTTCAATTACTGTTTGAAAATTAAAAATATATATATTATCAAAATATATTTAATAAATATATTAAAAAACATGAAAATAATATTTTATTACTCGTTTAATTAAAATTTTTTCTCAAATATAACTTACACTATTAAACAAACAACTAATAAAAACAAAAATTAATATGAGTATTCACTGTATAGTTATTCTTAGACGGTTTTAATGGTCTATTGTTCTTCTTCTGCTGGATTGTGCAATTAAGTTGTTGTTAGGGTAAAAGGTGATTTTTATTTTTATTTTTTTTCATGTGTAGACATTAAAACCTAACAAATCACAACAATATCAAAGCACAAAAAAAAAAAAATAAACAGTTTTTAGCAACTTGTTCCTCAAGAAGGGGTTTTTTGTGACAGCAACCCATGTTTGATGACCAAGCGTGCGAGCTTTTCAATATCAAAGTTGACGGCACAGAGACGGGTCGAGGCACTTAGTGACAAATTTGGATACTTGAAGTAGTGTTCCTTCGTGAAGAGAAGGCTAAGCATAGAATCTCTTACGCGTTCTAATCGCTCATAAAAAATACGTTTATCTGGAAATGATGATTTCGTAAAGCCTCCTCCAATAGTCTCCAGTTCTCGAACTTGTAACTGAAAATCTCCTTTACTCCATGAAGACTGCACAGCGATTCCATCAGATTCTACTCTTAGTTCAAGCTGAGTGCATCAACTTTTGATTCTGGCTCTTGATTTATGCCATAGCAGTCTTATAGCTGGAAATAAATAAATAAATAAATATATATATATATATATATATATATATATATATATATATATATATATATATATTAAGAAGAAAGTGGACTTTCTTTTTTTTTTTTAAGGAAATTACTATTTAATTTTTCTATTATATTTTAATAAAATCAATTACTTGATCTTATATTTTGAAAAATATATTTGTATTCTCGTTATTTTATTTTTGTTAAACTATTTAATTACTTCATTATATTTTCCGTTATTCATACTATTCATACTAATATTTAATCTCTCTATTTTAAGGAAACTAATTACTTGATTCTTATATTTTGAAAAACACTAATATTTAGGTCCTTCATTTTAGGAAAACTAATTAGTTGACTTATATATTTTAAAAAATTAATTATTTTTTAACATGCATTGCATGTTTTCTGAACTCATGGTTTGTATTCATAATTTAATATTTTTATATATAATTTTTATATATAATATTATTATATGTATATTGATTATTATTTGATAATGTATAATTTTTTGTTTTTCATGACATATATTTTTATATATACCTTTATCAGTTTCAGATTAAGCATATCAATGAAAGTATAATACAATTTTATAATTGTAAATGTTTTCTAAATATATAAATTTAACTATTTGTATTTTGTTGGTTCAAATATTTTCTTGTTAAATTTCTTCAATAATAAAGTCTTTAATTAATCAAAACTAATTAGCTTTTACATTTTATAATTTTTATAAAACATATATAATTAGAGTGAAAAATTGAAACTTTTTCTAATACTATTTAGGAGTTTTTACATATAATAGTAAAATAAATTCAATTTGATATAGTTTTATATAATTTTTTTTATTTGTAGTTGTTTTTTATTCGATATTTTAATTTTATTTGATAAAATTAATTATGTGCACTCATATTAATAAGTATCAATATTATTAATTTTTATTTAATATGTAATATTTTACATAATTTTATATTTTCTTAAATATGGAGAAAAATTTTAAAAATAAAATTGAAAATTAATAATAAAAAATCGATGCTAATAAAATAAAAACTACTGACATTAGTATATTATTATATTTAATTGAAATAATTATAGTAAAAAACATATAAATAATTATTTGATTTACTGTAAAATATTTTGTCATCTGACTTATAACGTATTTTTAAATTAAAGCTTTTATAATTATTTTTTTAAAAGTAAATGTCAAATTTTAATAAAAAAAGTTATTAAATCTAAATAAATAAAAATTCTATTAAATGATATAATTCTTTAATTTATAAGAAAATTGGACTCTTTTTTAATCAAAATATTAATTTGTGTTTATATTTAAATATAAATTTATTAAATTGAAATAACAATTCTTTATTCAAAGCATGATTCCTAATTTTTTTTATGCATATTTATTTTTTACCAAGTTAGAATAAAATTATAAAATTAAAAAAATTAAAAAATTATTATTTTTTAAATGTACACAAAATAAATATTTTAAATTTTAATAGTGTACTATTTTAAAATAAAAAATTAATATTATAAATTTTAAATTTCTTATTTATTATATTAATTTTATAATTAATTTAAGCCTAACATATTATGTTAATTATTAATTTTTAAATAATATATATTTATCTATTTAAATTTTTTTCTCATATATATAATTTATTTTATATGTTTTTTTCGTAATTATATATTATTCAAAAAATTTAAATTCATATAACTTTATTATATATTACATACTAATTAAATATTTTTTTATAAATCAACAGACATAATTTTTTTTTATAATATTTTTCAATGTTGCATGTGTGTATATATTAATGCAATAATTAAGAATTTTAGAAATGTATTATAATTAAAAAAATAAAAATTTATTTTATATGAAATATTTTTTTATTAATTTATAAGAAATTAAATAGAAAGAAAACTTTAATAAAATAATTATATGTCTTGCTGACAAAAATTAGTTTCTTTTCTTTTTCTTTTACGTCAATTCAAATACATTGTACAAAAATATTTTTATGTAAATAGTTATAAGATAGAGATAAAAAAAAATCTTTTAGAATTTATTAAAAAAGTGATCACATAAATAAAATACCTTCCTATATTTTTGTAAATAATGTAAATCATAATGGTATTTTTATAAAACTGTATTTTAATTTTATTAAAATAAATTAATAATTAAAAAAAATCATAATGCTTATAGGATTGTAATTATAGAATTACTATATTAATAATTATAATATGTTTTTTTAGTCTAAGTAGAATTATTATTAAAATAATATTCAAATTTTAATTTATATTCATTATTATGATATTAAAAAGTGAAATTATTAGATATTTAGTAACAAATATTTCATCACTAATAATTATTAGTGATAATACAGTATATTGTAGAATTGACATTATAAAGGATTTAACGACAGAGTTTCTATCACTAAAGATTAACGACGATAATATATAAAAGACACTAATTGCTAAAATTATTAGTGATATATATTTTTGTTGCTAAATAATATTAACGACGAATTTTTATAGATGTTCTATTATCTTTACTATGTATTATTGGCAATAAACTATTTATCTACCATTATAAATATGTTTTTTTATATATATATTTTTAGGTTATTATCATTAATATGCATTATTTGCAACAAATTATTTATCTATCGTTATAAATATTTTTTTTATATTTTTATAAATAATGGATAGATTAATATTATTTTTTATTTATTTAATTTCTTATTTTAGAAAATTACTTCTTATAAAATTTTATATTTAATTGAAATTAAGTATAAATAAGATTAAGAATTTTAAACTTACATAAACTCTAAAATTTTAAATTTTAAATTTATATAAACTTTGAAATTGTTTTAAATAATAAAAATATAATTGTAATTAATTTGAATGATGAAGGACAATTTGGATAAAACTAATATTCCCTCTTCACTTTATACATTTATATATAATATAGATAATATAGATATATTTTTGGATAAAAATAGAAATTTTGTTAAATTGAGTTTTTTATTTTAATTTTTAATTTTTTGGACATTATTTTTGCTTTTTCTTTACTAAGAAATAATTTTCTTTGATTATTTATAAATTTAAGAAAATTGATTAACTTTTTTATATAAATAGTTTGTATCATTTTTATCGATCAATAAAAACAAAAAAAGAATGACGAGGAAAAGGCGGGGTACAAAAGAAAAAAAAAAAAAAAAAAACATTAAGAGGTCTATAAGAGAGTATTAGTAAAATAAGGAGAGAATTGAGGTAGTTTATCAAATTATGTAGAATGACTAATATATTTTTTTTTTAAATATAAAGATTAATTAATTAGTTTCATTAAAATAATAAAACTAAATAATAATTTGATCATTATTGACTAATAAAAATTAATAGAAAAATTAAATAATTTAATGAAAATAAAATATAAAAATTAAATAATATATATTTTAAAATATAAATATTAAATAATTAATTTTTTAAAAAATATAATTATTAAATAATAATTTGTCTTTTTTTAATATGGTGTGCGCTGAGTAATTTGGACTTGGGATTTTTAGCGCCTAGAAAAGGGATTTTGCTTTTACGGCCAGATGAAAGTGGAACCACAGTTTGGTGTCGGCAAAAAGCAAGTGAAATTTTAACTTTTATATATAAAAGTACAACAAGTAAAAACTTGTGAACAAATAAAAATATTTTAATAAATATTAATTAATTTTAATTATATAAATTACAATTTTAACTATATCTTAAAAATAATTTCATTTGTATTAGAAATTCTATTATAATCTTATTTCTATTCTTAACGCTCATTAATATCATATTTACTACATTCTTTTTTATTCCAACATTATTTACGAGTTTGCATTATCTAAAATTATTGTGATATAATTAAATTATAATTTATTATTATATTTAGTAATTTTGACATTATCTTATTACTAAAAATAATAGAAGTAATTTAAAGCTATTTTGTTGAGAGAATAATATATAAAATACAATAAAATCAATAAATTTAAATTTCTAAGAGAGATTTTTATTTTTTTACACAATCTCAAGATTGAGTAAAGGTGTCATCCCCCCAAATTTTTTTATTTTTCAGATTTTTTAAGGAGCATTGTTAACTTTCCAATAATTTAGTTTTATTTTATTGCCAAGTTAAAAATTTGTACAGATTTATTCAAAAACATAAGAAAATAGAATAATAACTTTCATATATAATTGAAATATCCTTTTAATGCTTTCGTAACAAATTTCATTATAATAATAATTTATAAAAATTAAATTGAGGATGTGAGGATTTAGATAACAGAATATTAACTTTATCCCAAGTATAATCTTTTAACTTAAAAGTGGAAAATCTTGCTCTATCTTTTTTTTAATTAATTAATATTTTTGTTATTAATTTCTTATTTATATTTATTTTAGTGTATTTAATTTTATAAAAATAAATTATTGATATTATATTATAATTGATTTTTTAGTAAATTATTAACTTAAATTAAAAATGTTGATTGTCAAGTAAATATTTACTAAGTTATCATCACTTTTGAGATTTTGATTTTAGATTATTTTCAATTTTATGATAAATTTACACTGAAAATATTTTGTTTATAAATAACAGTAAAAAAATTAATTTACATTTTAATAAAGCAAGATAGAAAATTAAAAGAAAATTTCATTTCATTTAAATTAAGTAATTAATAAATTAAAAGCTAATGAATTCATCTTATTTTAATCTTTTCATAAACTACCATTAGTTATAACTATAAACTTATTTTAATTTGCTCTATAAAATTAGAGGTTTAGTTGTAGATAATTAATTTTAAGAATGAAGAAAATTTATATTAAAAAATTATATTAACTAATTAAATTTATTACTTTCAATATTATAGTGATCCTACCAGAAGTTTTAGGGGTCTTGTCCTAATGCCACGTAAACCCGCAGTGTAAAAAAAGGATAAGGTAAATGGCCTTCTGGCCGGCTACTCTGACTCTCAAGTCGAAGGATTGTCTTTGAGAATGTTTGGAGAGCTAGTAATGAGAATTGTAAAATGAGAATACGCAAACCTATTTCTAGTTACTTGGTTGGTATTTATAGGCTTTTTAGGAAAATAACCGTTGTTTTATTTATGGAGGTGATCTTGGCTAAATTGTCAAGATTGTCACCATGAAATCTGCTCTTTACTTGATTGTTGATGTGATTATTGCTCAATCAGTGGGATCCGGGCTCTGCTTGATTATTGGCATGGTTACTACTCGGTATAACTTTCGTTCGCTTTTTTGGGTGAATGAAGGTTTTGTTCGGTCTTATTTTTGTTCTACTCGTTAGACCTCTTTGACCATCTAAACATTGTTCGACTTTTTGACTGTCATGCTTGACTTAGATTTTGACCAGGTAGTATCATTAGTCCCCCCCCTTCCCCCCATCCCCCCCCCCCCCCCCTCCTCGATCTTTCCGAACATTTATGTTCATGTTGTTTGTTCGTCCGATTGGGGTATGACATGACTGTTTGTGTGTGATTCTTTTTGGCTATCGTGTTTTACCTTTTGGGGACAACTATCAGGCACTCCTTGGGCGATCTTTTTGATGTGAGTATCATTAGTCCCCTCCTCCACTTCTCCCCCCCCCCCCCCCCCCTCTCCTCCTCGATCTTTCCGTACATTTATGTTCATGTTGTTTGTTCGTCTGACTGGGGTATGACATGACTATTTGTATGTGATTCTTTTTGGCTATCGTGTTTTACCTTTTGGGGACAACTGTCAGGCACTCCTTGAGCGATCTTTTTGATGTGAGCTATCATCATTTAAATTTTTTCTTGGTAAGAGATAGGGCAGCAGGTGTGAGGATTTGTACTTTGAAGTCATCATTTAAATTTTTTCTTGATAAGTGATAGGGCGGCAAGTGTGACGATTCATACTTCGAAGCCATTTATTGCCCTCTTCTCCTTCTTTAAAAGCCCATTTTCCACTTTCTTCCTTCTTTTATCTTTCCTGCATTGTTGTTTTTATCTTCCTTGCCTTCTCTTTGCGATTTCTAGTGATATTTCCTTTCTGACCTTGGTGCTTAGCTACTCCAGTGAAGGTATTGTTTTGACCTTTTTCTTAACTCATTCCTTTTTCTTCCTATTTTATGTCAAAGAAAATGAGCGATTTGAGTGATAACAGTGATTCAAGTGCCACTCCTCAGTCACCTATCGTCGTCTACTGCTAAGACTCAAGTACTCACAAATTGTTCTCCGATCAAAATCTGGCAGAAGTTGCGGAGTCTTCGGAGGTTATATTTTGGAGATATATTTTCTATTTCATATAACAATATTAAAAATATAAATTAGGACTTTTTAAAAAATTTTATAATTATTTGGTAATGAAGGGAAAGACGAATAAATTGATAAAAAAAACTATGTGATTGTTAGTTTATATATTAATATTATATAATTTTTAATATTTCATAATTATTAATGCAAATATTTTCTACTAAAATTTTATTCTAAATTGAAAAATAATTGTAGATTAAATAAAATAATGAATTTAATATATTTTGTCATTTAAATTTTTGAGTTTTAATTTATAATTATTTTTTAATTTTTTTTAAATTATCAATTAACTTAATGTTCATTCGATAATATATTAAAATTATTTTGATAGGAACTAAAATGCACATATTGTAAAGATAATATATTATAAATCTTTTTTATACTTTTATTAATTTCTTTTTTCCTTGAACACTACTTTTAAAAAATAGTAAAGGATTTTATTGACATTGTTAATTTATTTTAGTAATTTTTCTTAAACATTTTTTGTAATTTTTGTATTATAAATACTATTAATTAGAACAATAAATAATTTTAATTGATATATTATTATTATCATCAAAATATGTACTGCGAGTATAATTAATGTGTAATGAACGTTAAAAAAAATTAATAATAAAGAAAAATCTATGAGGATTTTGAAAATCAATTCCAATCGAATCTAGTTTAAAAAATAATAATAAAGAAAAATAATTATTTTAATTTAATATTAATTTATTTCACAAGGCTTTTCATACATTGTTTTTTTCTGTTAGGACCTTTGTGGAAGACACCAGGCGCCTTCGGTTTCACTTTGTTGGTTTCCTCCAGAGTGTCTGTCTTGTTGGTATTTTAAAATTATTCATAAATAAGAATCGAAATTGCTAGGAAATGGTCATGGCTACAGCTCCAATGCCGTGATTCTTTTTGGGATGTTTTGTTCTTTGTTATAATTAAAATAATTGTGGGTACGAAGTTCTTAAAATTGGACAATTAAATATTCAATTTTTTTTCTAATATTATTAGAAAAAAAAATAATTTTATGCATTTTTATAATTATAGTAAAAAATTTTCTTTTTAAGTTAATTTAAAAGTTTATTATTTATTATGACTCAAATAAAATTAAAAATTTGAGAGTGCTGATGTAATAAAAATATTACTTTTTAATATATTATTGTTTACATAGCATACATTAATATGTTTTTACTAATGTGGCAAAAATTTATTATTTTATATATTGTTATTAACGTGACATAATTTTAATAATTAAAAAAATTCAAAATTTTTTTTATTTTTGTTAATTATAACTAATTTTATAAGTTTATTTCATCTATAACCAATTGACTAATTTTGATCTAACTTGATAAAAAATTCCGGCTTTATTACCTATTACAATTGCAAAAATAAATATTTATATTACTTAGTATAATAAGAAAAATGATTTTGGATGACAGTGGGTGGAAGAGGAGAGAGAGGGAGAGAGAGAGAGAGTATATATATATATATATATTGCTGGATGACAATGGTTAGGAGGAGAGAGGGAGAGAAAGAGAGAAAGAGGGATGGGTGTGGAGATATTTTTTAGAGAGAGATAAAGATAGAGAGGTGTATATATATTATTGGATGAAGTGGGTGGAAGAAGAGGGTGAGGGAGAGAGAGTGATGGGTGGAGGGATATAAGTAATAAAATATTAATTTTTGATAAAAATCAAAGTTAGCCAACTAGCTATAAATAAAATAAACTTATAGAATTAACTATAATTGATAAAAGTCTAAAAGTTTTAAATTTTTTAATTATTAAAGTTATGCCACATTAGCAATAACATATAAAATAATAATATTTTTATCTCGTCAACTATTATGTCAATAAGAATATAAAAATTCATACCATATCACTTATCACGTCAGCAATAATATATTAAAAAAATAATATTTTTATTACATCAAGTGCTATGTTAGCGTCCCAAATTTCTAATTTTGATCGAGTCATAATAAATATTAAATTTTAAAATTAGGCCAAAATTAAAAAAAAAAAATTTGACTAATTACAAAAAAAACCTAAAGTTTTGAATTTTTACTTCATAATCATAATAAAAATAATAAAAATATAGCAATACAATAAAAATATTTATTAAAAATATGAAATAATTTTAGGTTGGTTAAATTATATAATTATTTTCTATCACTTTTAAATGTTACAATTTTTTATATCTTTAAATATATTAAAAAAATATAATATATTAATATTATCTTCATTTAGTAATTTTAATTATATTCTAAAAATAATATTAATAATAAGGAAATCATAAAGACAGTGAAAAAAATTATATGTATGTAATATATATAATTATACATATATAACATAAATATATTTTAATATATTGTAATTTACCCAAGAATAATAACAATTACTTATTATAACATTAAGAGATTAATTATAAAATACTCTTATGTGACAATCTATTTAAAATAAAAGAGATAAAAAAATTTCTTTATAAAGAGTATCATAGTATCACTAAAGAAAAATATGTCTATTATATACATATATATAGACAGATAGATTTGTGAAACCTGAATAATACATCATTAAAATTAAATAATAACTAAAGCTCTCATTAAATTTAATTAATTAGGCATAGAAACATAATTGCAAAATATCTAAAATGGAGTTTTTGTTCTTTTAATAAAAACTCAAAATAAAGATCTTCATAAAATGGTTATATATATGTATATGGAGTAAATTTAAAAATTAAGTGGGCAAACCCAAAATTTTAGTGGAATAAAATATTATTAAATTGAAATATCTAAAAAATTGAATGAATTAAAAATTCAATGAGATAAACCTAAAATTTTAATAGGATAAAATACTATTAAAAATATAGCATCCCATGTTTTACTTTGATGGTTTTCCAAAATAATTCAGCAACTGCACCAGTTGGCCGTTGAGATGATTGTGTTGGCTTTTAATTTTCCAGGTCTTTCTCTAAACTTTAAAAATTCACCAAATGTTTCGCAGAGCTCATAAAAATTTGAGATGGAAGCAAAAAATTCCAAATAGTCATCCCATATAAAATTTGAATATGTTATGCGATGTTTTTAGTATCAAAAACAAAACATTTTCATAGTCTTGTGATAGATTTCATGTAACGCCCTCATTTTAGATAGTCTGTACATTCTACTATTTCGATGATTAACATCTGTTCAAACAGTCAGGATGTCTAGAACTACACTTAAACTAGAGTGAGGAGGCATAAATTGATTGAATAAAGACCAAGTAAAACTAAAGAAAAATAAAAAGAAGTGAAGTGCAGCTCGGTTAAATGAGCCGGAGGTCACAGCGATGGGTAACCCTAATGGAAAGCGATTGTGAAAATAGTTGCCAACCCTAGACTCATGGAAAAACCCTGTAAGATAAATATTGGGACTTAATTGAAAGATTTATGAGGTTTAGGTGACAATAAAAATGCCAAGAAAATACAAAAAAATTTATGCTGATCGGTAAAGACAGTTATAACTTGATGAACACAACGAAGGGAATTTTGGTCATTTTATCATCAGTGTTGAATTTTGACCTAAATGTCAATCAAATGAGTGAGAATAAAATAATTAAAATGAATTAAAATCATGAATTTGTGTAATGAAAATGAGTAGAGAAAATAGGAAAAGAAAATAAAAGAAATGAAATTTAAATAAATTTTTATGACATAAGCATGATGCAAAGATGACCTAATTAAAAAAAATTTGCTCTAATTAAAATTTAACAAATAAACTAAAATGGATAAATATTGAATATGAGACAAATTTGACTAAGAAAATCTCATCTTCTTCCTCACTTCCCTCCTGGTCGAACCCCATGGAAGAGAGCTTCCACCATTTTTTTTCACAAGAAGCTTGATTTTCCCATGTTCTACACCCTAAAACCTATACTTGCCTTCACTAAAATTTGCTCCTACACATTGAGAAAGCTATTGGTAGCCAAGAAAGTGAGACAATTTAAAGTTTAGGCAAGGTCAATTTGGCTCAAGTCGAGGTTAGTGCCTATCCTTACTTTCCTCCTTCCTAAATCTTTGAAATTGAGTTGAAATAAGTTGATATTACATGAAAATTTGAGAAAATAATGAGTATATGAAGGGGTGAATTTTTGGTAGCTATGGGGAAATGTTGGAATATGATGATTTTGGTTGAATTAAATTGGTTTAGTAATGGCGATTAATAATTATACATGTATTATAAGTTGCATGGTATGAGTTTGCTTGAGTGAGAATTTGGAAGTTAGGTTTTGACCCAAAATTTAGGGTTTTGTGAATTGATGCCTAATTGAGTTTGTTGAGACCATTTATTAACTATTAGAAGTGCAATGAATGTCATTGAAGTTTGGTAGTTGGGTGGAATGTATTTTGGAAATATTGAATTTCTGTGCAGGATTCTGGACATATGAGTCCAGCAGGGTTATGTGGCCATACGTAGAGCCACATTGCTCCAATTGGTGTGAGGCTAATTGAAGATGAAATTTAGAACAATTTGCCACATTTTTCATGTAGAGACCCTGCCCAGAAACTGAACCTAACATGACCTAAAATTGGCTTGAATCCGGGTAACCACTTGCTGGACCTGGAAAAATGACTATATGAATAGTAAATGTTCAAATGGCCATAACTCACTCTAGGAAGGTCAGAATAACCTGATTCTTGAACTATTGGAAATGTTAGACATAGAAGCACATTTTTCATGAGGAACATAGAGCTCAATTCTGACTCAAAACCAACCAAATTGCTAGAACAAGTTAGGTCAATAATTCTGACCAAAACCAAAATTGACCTGAAATTCTGGACTTTGACCTACCTGACCAGTTTTGAAAAAAATGTCATAACTTGATCCACAAAACTGCAAATGCAGTTAAATCAAAGCTAAAATTTTTATAAGACCTAGAACTACAACTTTGGTATTTTGACCAAAACCCAGAACCTAATGGGACTTGGCCAAATTGTTAAGACAATTCAGTATGCCAAATCCTGAAATTGAATTAAATAACCACTTGACCCCAGAACAGTATTTAAATCATATCTCACACTAGGAAACTCCAATTAGAATGAGCCAAACTGTTCTGAAAACCTAAGAAATAGGACTCCAACTTTGATTTAGGAATTTTCTTCAAATTTGGAGTGTCAGAACCCTAAAATGGGAATAAAAAACACTAACCTGAATCTGAAATCCTGAAGGCATAGGGTTCATGAGTCCAGGTCAATTAATTAGCTATAACTCGCTCTACATAATCTGAAAAATTGTAAGTCTTAAACTTGAGTGACCCTAAGACACAGTATAACAACTCATTTGAAGGATATTAGGCCTAAAAATGGCTGTAGCATGCCCAAATGACTAAATAAATTTTGACTTTAGAATCTGCCTGATTCTAGAACCATAAAGGGTCAATGAACCAGTTTTGGTAATTTGACCATAACTTGAGTTCTAAAACTCTAAATGACATGATTCAAAAAAGAAAAAAAAGATAAGACATAGAAGAACAACTTCCATCAAGGAAGTGTAGCCAAACAATGGCTACATATTAACCAATTTGCTAGGTAAAATTAAGACACCAAATCTAAACCTTGAGAATGGTTCATAAAATGACTTGTCATATGATATAGAATTAACCAAAATGATTTGCTAAACATAAAAGTGACATGAATATGTATGTGGGACTTATGTTTCCCATCACAAGTAACATGAAAATGCTATGAAACACAAATAGTACATACTATGAAATAATGAAACTATAAGTACTTAATAATACTACTTTGCCCAAAGTATACCTAGACTTATGTATATAGCATGGATCGATTGATATATCAATTATGGACAACATATTGCAGTATTGCCCACAAGAATGATCATTGATAGACAACATCTGTCTGATATGGTTATTCTACAGGCTTTATGCCTGCCTGTTGGTCATTGTACCTGATATGATTTCTAGCTTTATGTCTGCCTGCTGGCCTTGTGCCTGACATGACTGATGTATACATGATAGATATACGAATGTCTAACTAGTATACTCTCGTATATCCAGTCTTTATAGTCTGTAGGTTACTTGGGCATAGATATGAGTAATAAGCTTTAAAATTAAATAATTACATGAAGAGATCACATATATGAATTTAATAAGACTGAATATGAGATAAATGAGCAGAAAAGATCCTGATAAATTTATTTGCTCCCAAAGTTCAATAAACATGTAAATGACTCAAAATTCATGAAATTATACACGAAATAAATATTCTTAATTATCTAGTTATTTTTACTTTAATTTATACACCGCTAAGTATTATATTTAGCGCATTGATTTTTCCATCGCGTAGGTACTAGCGAGCAGGACCAGTCCAGATAGTGAGTTAGAGCAGACTTTGCTATAGTGTGATGTGTCACCTCAACAGTCTATTTTAGTAGGGCCCATGTGTATTTAGTTCTTGTACTTTTGCTCATTATACATAAATGTGATGTAATTAAATTTTGAGACTGTATAATAAATTATAATTATTGTACATCATTTTATAAGAATGAAATGAAAAATATTTACTTGAAATTTATATGAGCCATGATGATATGATATGATATGATATGCAAAAAAATAAAATGAGATGGATAGTATGACATATGATATAAGATTTTTAACAAGTAAATAATGGAACTCGCCAAACGCTAATAAGACAGAGGGGACTTTGTCCGGGTCTCCACAAAAATAAATTGTGATAAAAAAAAAATTTCACACATGGACAAATACGAATAAATGGAATTTAAATTAATACGGTATAAGACAAGATAAGATATAGTGCTCCGGCACTGAACGTGGTATGTATTACTCGGCTACACTATAAACGGGTAATGGGTGTCACATTTTATTCGAGTCATATTGTTGTACTTAATCACACACATTAAAGTGCCTATTTTTTATTTTTCATTAATGATTTTACAATCTCTGAAAATAGTATTTATGGGCAGGTATTTGAGTAAGCGGCTAGCAAGTAAATACTCAGACAAAGTTTAGGACACTCACCCTCCTTATTTCAAATTACTCAGATCAGTTAACAACGACAAGGATTATGAGATATGCCATAATTACAACACTAGTATCCATAGGACTCCCATATCAATTTCTTTCTTTTTATTTCTTTTTTTTTTTTGTGAATCTCTAATTTTTTTCACCTTCTTTCATTTTTTTCCAAATCTTTTTTTTTCTTTTTCCTTTTATTTTCCATCATTAATTTCTTTCTGTTTCTTTCATTTTCTTTCCAATTCTCTCATCATTTTCTTCACTTTTTTTCCATTCTCTCTTTTTCTTCTACCATTTCTCTCATTTCTCATTTTTCCTTTCATTTCTTTACTTTAATTATTTACATTTTATTTTTTATTTTCATTAATATAATTTTCACTCGATTCATTTTTTCATCATAATTTTCTTTAAATAATACTTTTTATTGTCATCATAAGGTATTTATAATAATTATTAGTGAAAAATTATGTATCAATTACAATTTATTACATATAATGTATTTATATTAACATTAAATAACAAGTAAATTAGCAATATTTTATTATAATTAGCAACGGAAGTCCATTGCTTAATCGGTCGTAAATAGCAACGGAAAAAGAAAATCGTTACTAAAATGCTTAGTTAAAGACTCAAAATTAGCAACAAATTATAGTATTCATTGCCATTAGCAATCAATTTTCATTGGTAAATTAATTGCTAGTAACAACAGAATTTTTTTTACTAATTTTTTATTTTTTAAAAAATTAATTAAATTAGCAATATAAACCGTCATTAGTTACCATTAGCAACGAAAATAACAATATATTGTAAAGTAAATTAGCAACGAGGCCCGTTGCAACAAATTTGAAATGATTTTTTTTTCATTGTTAATCTATCAAAATCAATTTTTTACACCCATTGGCTTTCTATTTTATATAAAAAATAAATTCTCACTATATTATGAGACGTGTAATGTAAATTTACTTTATATATATATATATACAAAGTTTTTTTATAAAGTAGAGAATTATAATTTTTTAGAATTATAATTTTTTAGTTATCCTCTTGGGAGTAGCCTAAGAAATTAAAGCAAATAAATTTTAATTATGAAATTATATTAAATTATATGAAATTCAATTCAATTCAATTCAATTCAATTTTGTATTTTAATTTATATAATATCAAACAGGAAAATCTATTTTAAATGAATTCTAAGTACAATTGGAATTCAACCAAACAGTATGTACATTAATCAATTAGTCTTTCATTGCCCTTTAATGGCACACTAAATGAATTGAAAAACAATTTAATTTAACGCTTCATTTTTCAAGGGTAAAAGAAAAGTAAAAACCTTTCTATGAACTTATCAAAATGATTAATACAATTCTATGTTGCTTCCACAATTTTCAACTAAACATTTACAAACAACATATTTATGTGGGAGTGAAATATCACAAGTGTTGCAAGTGAGAATTTATTCAGTGCAATCGTTATATATATAACAAATATATTTTGATCATTGATTATGATTTAGGGATCCAAATGAGATCCACCATAATCAATTGTCATAATAAAATCGTTATACATACAACGATTGTATTCTAAAATTTCTCAAAAAAGAAAAAAAAAAAGAAAAAAGGGAAAAAAAAAAAGAAAGGAGAACCTCTGTAGTGCTTGATGAGCATAGCTTCTATCTTCCTGACATCAAATTGACAAGAGCTTGATTTTCATAGAAGGAGCCAACATCCCAATCCTCTGTTGAGGATGAAAGAGTCATTAAGGCAACCACAATAGATCTCATACTTGGACGCAAATGAGGATTCTCTTGTGTGCATGCCTTGGCAAGCTGGGCCATCTACAACCAAAATAAACACAGTACTTCAGTATATCTCAAACCTTATAAAAGGTATCTAACACCTCCCTCTCCAGGATATTCTTCTTACCTTTCGGACTGAATCAGCTGGATAGTTATCCCCAAGCCTTGGGTCAATTAATTTGCAAAGCTCTTCTTTAGGATCAGGTTCATTAAGAGCATCTTCAAACTGTACACATTAAAACAGTGAGATCAACTAGTGGGCATTTTCTGGAAGTTAATTAGGGCAAGACAAGTTAAGGTAAACTTTTTAGTACAAAAAAATTGTACAGTTTGGCTCTAATTCTGATTTTAACAGAGTGAGACCTCTAGTAAGTTATGTTTATCTATTTATACACTAAATTAACTGATAAAGAAAGAGGGAAGAAGATTAACCAAAGCAACAAGGCCCCTTGTTTCAGTACTAGAACCATTTATCTTGACAATAGCATCCTTCGCAGAAATAAGTTCATAAAGGACAACTCCAAAGGCATAAACATCCACTTTTGGAGAAACATCGCCATATTGTGCATATCTGCAGACAAACAGAAAATTTTAATCCATATTAATAGAATAAATCAATGAAGCTTTTGTTTTCCCAATTATATCAGATACATAAAATGCCTTTATTCTCATAAACCAAACATGCCATAAAGGTTTCCCTGGCTGACTACAGTGACTCCATTAAGTATACTGAGTATACCATTTAACTTGCAATAGATTTTAGTTTCCCATAACCATCACTTTCCCATAATGCTAAATAATTTTATCTTCCATTCCATTAAATAAATCCCTTGTATTACTTTCAGTATCATCCCTAACATATCCCACTCATTCACTTTCCTCTACAGTCATTTCCTGCCTGAAATTCTTCCTTTTTCTTTGCTCATTGAGCTACCAGTCTAAAAGGTAGCCTGCTCCACCCATTGATGCATGGGCTTAAATCCAGGATTGGAAACACAGTGGCTCCATCCTGAAATTCTGAACATAAGACTCCATGAGAACAATTTCACTGGAATTCATCCACATACAAAATTACCAATCAGAACCTATCTTGAATCCTGGCCATTAGCTGCCTCAAACAATTCCCTAAAAGATATAATGACAGGAATAAAATCACAAAACCACACTGTTCAGAAACTGCAAAATAACAGATCTCCAGGATCTTTGTTCAGACCATTACAGATGGGGGACAGTTGCTAAAAACATCTAGACTGGCAAATTGACAGGTTAAAATTGGACTCTTCATGAGTCTTAATGCTGATATTCTACTTTCATGTCAATTAGATAAGTTTCTTACTCTGGTGGCATGTATCCAAATGTACCCACAAGACGTGTCGGGAGCGATCCACTTCCAACCTCTGTTAGTTTTGTTAACCCAAAATCTGCAACCTGCATTGCAAACAATTTAGTATAGCAATTTCAAAGGCTTTCAAATGGATCACTATCACATAATAGATGTCAATACAACCTTTCCACGGAAGTTCTGGTCAATCAATATATTTGCTGACTTAATATCACGATGAATATAAACAGGAACAGTATGCTCATGTATATATTCAAGGCCTCTAGCTGAATCAAGGGCAATTTGCACCCTAGCAGACCATGGCAATGGATCCCTCCCTGGAAACAAGCAATAATGTTATCAGTACCATTATATATCAGCTCCCATCAGAAATGATCTACAGAATGCATGTACTCTCACCAGAGCCACGCAAATGTTGGCTTAAGTTTCCATTCTCAATGTACTCATAAACAAGGAAAAGAGAACCCTCAACACAATATCCAATTAATCGGACCTGCAATATATGTAGACGATATCATGTAGTGAATACAAGGTAAAGGAAAATCCAAAATTTTGATTGGTGTGTGCATAATTGTACGCAGACAGAACTATTGTGTAAACTGTGAACCATTAACTTGCAAAATCCTTCTGGCAGGACACTTTGATATTTATGTAACTAATTAAGACCTTGGCTATGTTTGGGAGAGAGGAGAAAGAAAATGCTGAGGAAAAAGGGAATTAGGACCCACATGACAAGAAACAAATTTGTGGGTCTAGTAATCCATTTTCCCTTCCTCATTTTCTTCCCTCTTGCAAACAGGCCCTTAACCTTGAAAGTGCAGCTAATGAAAATATCCATACTTAGGGGTGTGCAAACGGTCGGTTCGGTTCCGAGCCGAACCGATAAAACCGAAAACCGAAAATCAAAAATTTTAAAAATCGAACCGAACCGATTGATAAGAGAAAACCGAACCAAATCGAACCGATAAATATTGGTTCCGTTCGGTTTTAAACCGATCAAACCGAAATTTATAAAATTTTATATTTTTAACATTAAATCTAAATAATAAAAACATAAAAACAAAAAAAAATTAGAAATCGAAACTCAAAAATATTAAGGTTCGATTCGGTTTTCTTTGATTTCGGTTCGGTTCGATTCGGTTCAATTCAATTCGGTTCGATTTTTTTTATTTCCTATATATATTAATAATTTCGGTTCGGTTCGGTTTTTTAAATTTTTTTATGAAAATAATCGAACCGAACCGATTAACCAAAATTATTAAAATTATAAACCGAACCAAACTGATTAAATTTTAAAACCAAACCGATTGAACCGAATTCAATCGGTTCGGTTCGGTTTTTCGGTTTAAACCGAAAACTGCTCTCCCCTATCCATATGTCACAGCTTTGCACTTCTAAAAGTTAATAATATTTTCAATGTATAACATAAAGTGCCTTTTTTTTTTTTTTATCTATATCTCCGAAATTCGGAGCCACAAATCTAAATCTTTCCATGTTTGTTTGACATAAAAATTTGAACTGTTTCTTACATTGCCATTGTAGACAGAAAAACTGCCTTTTATGATTTTGTTCCCCAAAGCAAAGGAGTTAGCGCATTAAACTAAACATGCCAAAACTTATATAAAGAGGCTATAAGGCATTGTCATTTATAAAATCACCAAGCAGGGAATGTAGACCGATCTGGTCATGCAAACAAACAATATAGTTTTGCCTATGTTCATTAAGTCTCAATCCAGAACCAGGTCTCATTATTTTAATTGGATAAATGAAATGATATGTGTATATTCTATTCAGTTCGTAAGATGGACAAACAGTAACTATGAAGTTTTTTACGTAATATGATCACTTGCTCTGAAAACTGTTCTAAAATAAAATTTTGATAATTTACTCAAATGAAGTAAAGAAGACAAGTCGACAACACTAATTCTTCTTTATAAGCATAGCTATTATTTCTTGTAACTGAGATAGAAAGTGTACCAGGTTCAAGTGATGAACATGTGTTAAAACCTTTAGTTCAGCAAAAAATTCTTTCGAAGCTTGCATGTCCATTTTCTTGATTGCAGCTTTCTGCATGATAATTTCAATTTATGGGTGTTAGGAGCAGAAATATATATTACTAAAAATAAAGGAATCAACACATGCTTCTGTCCTTTAAAAGAAATAAAAAAAAAAAAGAAGTAAATTCATCCCTGTAAGTATTAGTAAATGCACCATGGAACAAAACAACATTTGGCAGATAGCTAAAGGCAGTCCTGAAACATATTCCCCTGTGTTTGGAATTCGTACGAAACTTGTTCAAAGAAAATTTTACTTGTATTAAATCCAGACTTAAAAAAATTCATGAAAAGGGGTATAGCTATTAACAGAAATCATCACTTATTGCTCCTCTTTTTTAAAAATTTGCTCTTATACTCAGGTAAACATCAAGTGAGAAAAAATTTTCTCATAGATCATAACATTTTCCATGGTTGTCACAATTTAATTTGTTGAATCATAATTGAAGTTTTTCTAATATGCTCAAAATGCTAAAAGAAAAAAAAAATGATCCTCCTTATTCTTATTCTTCAAATTCAAAAAAAATGATCCTCCATATTCTTATTCTTCAAATTCTTCTTCTTCTCTTCAAATTATTCTTCTTCAATTTCTTCTTATTCAAATTATTATTCTCTTCAAATTCTTCTTCTTCTTCAAATTTGCTCATATACTCAAGTAGGTAAACATCAAGTGGGAAAAAATATTAAATTCTCATGGATCAAAACATTTTTCAAGTTCATCACAATTTAATTTGTTGAAACATAATTAAAGTTTTTCTAATCTGCTTCAAACACTAAAAGAAAAGAAAAAAAAAATTTTCAGTTTTATAGCCAATTAGCCATATAATGGAAAATAATTCAGTTTCTCAAAGAACGCGTTCTATTAAAAAAAAATTCCATGGACCATTTATTTATTTTGGAAACAAATTGACTCCTTAAAAAATATTCAACAACTACCTAACTAATAATATAGAGGATGTTAAAACCAAAAAGTTAATAAAGATGCTGTGATTTCCAGTTCAGCTTTAACGCATGTAGATGCCAGAAGTTAACCAAGATATTCTACTTCTTTCATTCCTTCCAGGGTAATTTTCCATTTGCTTCCTCATACCCAACTTTGGTGCTTAACTCCACTAAACTAAGTCACTAACCATTCGTAATTTTATTAAGCTGCCTCTAAAAGTTCTGATTTCCCCCAACCCAAAATGTCTATAAAGCAAACAAAGTTATTCGACAAAAACTTCATGAAAGCTCATAATCAACAATAAAATCTTTTAAGTCACATTAAAACTTAAGGTATATCCTTCAATTGGCTTGTTTTCTAACTGTTATTATAAATGACACATACATATAACCTCCAATTTAAAAGGATCTCATGACAGGTATATTTTATATCAATCCCCTGGTGGTTTTATATAATGTGGTAGAATACCATTTAGACAGACATTATAACCATTTTTGCAATCTAAAAACAGAAAAGAAAAAATGTACTCGTCTTGTAAAACTTGGCCAGTATGCTGATTTAGCTCACGTTCATTATCATGAAGGAAAAATGCACAATGTTGAAACATTTATTCAACAATGATTTATGATAAATCCTAGTGACTACAAACCTCGTTTCTCAGTTCTGCATAGTACACAGACCCAAAGCCACCTTCGCCAATCTTATTAGCCATACTGAAGTTATCAGTAGCCTGGGCAAGTTCTTCATATGAGAACTCCACTGATTTATCCACAGTTATGCCAGTAAGGACTGGAGACGGCGCCAGACCGGTTGATTCCACAGGTTTATCTGAGTTACTTCCAGGAGCTGAACCAAGAGGGCTGGAAAGGTCAATTATTGAATAAACCTAATCATTCATATCATTTCATTCTCACGTGTACAAGAGAAATAATAACCAGCAAATGAGATGATTATGTTTCTATGTATTTACACAAAGAAATAAATTGGTGGGGGGGAGGGTGGGGGTGTGGGTTGTGGTGGAGATAATTGGATCAAGAAGATAGTATTTTGTAACAAGAATACATTGAAGGAGGCACCTTGCAGAAAGCAAGTAATTCAAAACACACGGCACATGTTTATTTCGGAGAGAGTGCTAAGCATATTGCACTTCATTTCATTTTTAATATGGACTTATAAAAGTTATTGAGCTGCTTACAAATTAAAATGAGTAGTCAATTCAATGTTACGACTTAGCCGTTTATATTGTGCCATTTCATTATGTATATTTTCAATGTGGATCTGTCAACACTCCCCCTTAATAGCAACTGCATAGTTGTCACTTGACAATTAGTTAGTATTAACCTAACATAGGCTCAATTACACAGCCATATGGGCGATTGAAATCCACAACTCAATCCATATTGTGATACTGTTATAGAAAGTCAATCCTATAATTATGTATTGTAGAAAGAGATAATTCTCCTCAATTTCAATTAATCTGTACATGGGTATATATATAAAATTGATTCCTATAATTATGTTCTACTAATTAGGAAGAAATCCTAAATAAGAAATCCTAAATAGGAATACAGAATACAGAATATACAGAGAAAAAATATAGTGATTGACTTTCCATAACACTCCCCCTTAAGTTGGAGCATAGATGTTAATCATGCCCAACTTGTTACAAATGTAGTCAATCCTAGCTCCATTCAGAGCTTTTGTAAAAATATCTCCTAACTGCTCTCTAGCTTTGATGTGTCCTGTTGAAATGATCTGTTGTTGAATCTTTTCACGAATAAGTGACAATCAATCTCAATATGTTTGGTCCGCTCATGAAACACCGGATTAGAAGCAATATGGAGAGCAGCTTGATTATCACACCACAATTTCGCAGGCAGGGAGGTTTTAAAACCTGCCTCATCTAGTAATTGAAGTATTCACATTACCTCACATACTGATTGTGCCATGGCTTTGTATTCGGATTCAGCACTAGATCGAGAAACTACACTCTGCTTCTTGCTTCTCCAAGACACCAAATTTCCTCCAACAAAAACGTAATATCCAGTAGTTGACCTCCTGTCAACCTTAGATTCAGCCCAGTCGGCATCTGAAAAATATTCAATATTCAAATGCCCATGATTACCATATAGCAAACCTCTTCCTGGAGCGCTCTTTAGATAACACAAGATTTGTTCCAAGGCTTCCCAATGAGTAACAGTTGGGGAAGACATAAAATGACTTACCACACTAACGGCATAAGCAATGTCAGGACGAGTGATTGTAAGGTAGTTCAATTTTCCTACCAATCTCCTGTATCTTTCTGGATCTTCAAACAACTCACTATCCCCTGCTAACAGTTGTAAAGTTGGAGTCATTGGTGCACTATAAGGCTTAGCACCTAATTTTCCTGTCTCTGCCAATAGATCGAGGACATATTTTCTTTGAGACAAGAAAATACCCTTCTTACTTCTCATAACTTTGATACCCAAGAAATACTTTAACAATCCCAAGTCTTTGGTCTGAAACTGGGTTTGGAGGAAGGTTTTAAGAGATGAAATACCTGCAGAGTCACTCCCAGTGATGACAATGTCATCCACATAGATTACTAGGAGAATTAAACCAGCCTCAGATTGCCTATAAAATACTGAGTGATTACACTTACTCTTTTGCATACCAAATTCCTGTACTACTTCACTGAATCTCCCAAACCATGCCCTAAGACTTTGTTTCAAGCCATAAAGAGACTTCCGAAGCCTACAAACTTTACCCAACTCCCCCTGAGCAACAAACCCAAGTGGTTGCTCCATATACACCTCCTCCTGAAGATCACCATGAAGGAAAGCATTCTTGATATCCAATTGATGCAAGGGCCAATCATATATAGCTGCTAAAGAGATAAACAAGCAAATAGAAGTAAGTTTAGCTATAGGAGAAAAAGTGTCAAGAGTAATCAACCCCATATGTCTGAGCATATCCTTTTGCTACAAGGCGTGCTTTTAACCTAGCCACAAAACCATCAGGATTTACCTTTACTGAAAATACTCATTTGCAACCAATAGCTTTCTTATCAGTGGGCAAAGACAACAGTTCCCATGTACCATTAGCATCTAAAGTCTACATTTCCTCTTTCATAGCATCACACCAGCCAGGATGAGACGGTGCCTCACCAACAGTATTAGGGATAGGAACAGAGTCTAAAGAAATAACAAAACACCGAGAACAAGAAGACAATTAATTATAAGAAACAAGTAGTTTGCGCTTAGCCGGTCCCAAGCCCGGATAAAGGAGGAGGGTTGCGGTAGGTGACAACCAGCGTAAAAATTTCGTCACACCCTATGATATGGATTCAAATGATATAAACGTTGGGGCATCCTCTACTAACGACGCGCTACATCGGAGCCCGGGTGTGGTGATAAATATGCAAGGGTGTAGGGCGTTCACCGAAAGCGACGCGCCATGCCGGCGCCCGGGTGTGGTGTTAAGTGAGCAAGGGTTCCCACATCATGGACGGGTGTGGGTAAAGAAGTTAGTCCATAAGACAGATAATAGAACAAATAGTGGAACAGAACACAAGATAGATATAGAAAATAATAGAAGATATCATAGAAGGAGACCAATTAGGAAGGAGCAGAATAGGAGGAGGATCAGGGTTGGTACTTGGAATGTTGGATCACTTACAGGAAAATTAATGGAGCTTGTGGATACCTTGGAAAGGAGAAGGGTGAATTTTGCTTGCATTCAGGAGACTAAATGGGTAGGAGAGAAAAGTAAGGAAGTGGGTAATTCAGGGTACAAATTGTGGTTTACCGGAAAGGAGAGAAACAAGAACGGAGTGGGTATAATCATAGACAGGACATTGAAAGACACAGTAGTAGCTGTGAAAAGAGTAGGAGATAGAATTATACTAGTAAAGCTAGTACTAGACGGAGAAACAATAAATATAGTTAGTGCTTATGCCCCACAAATAGGACTAGACAAAGGAGAGTAAACAAAGGTTTTGGGAAGATATGGATGATTTAATGCAAAGCATACCGAATGAAGAGAATGTTTTCATTGGTGGAGATTTGAATGGACATGTAGGAAGTGATAGGCAAAGTTATGAGAATGTTCATGGAGGTTTTGGTTTTGGCAGTCGAAATGAGGAGGGAAAAAGCATCCTGGATTTTGCTATGGCATACGACCTAATACTAGCAAATACCTACTTTATAAAAAGAGAGTCACATTTAGTGACTTTCAAAAGTGGGCAACATAGAAGCCAAATCGACTTCCTCTTAACCACGAAGACAAATAGAGCTCTATGCAAGGATTGCAAGGTCATTCCAGAGAGGCTTTAACAAGTCAACATAGGTTGGTGGTCTTGGATGTCAAGTTTAGGAACAATTCAAGTAAGGTCATAAGAAATAGTGTAGCTCGAACAAAGTGGTGGGAGTTCAAAGGAGTAAAGCAAGGGAAGTTAAAAAATGAGCTTCTTGAGTCCGAAGTATGGAAGCTAGATATGGAGACCAATGATATGTGGATACAGATGGCATCAAAGATTAGAGAAGTAGCTAGAAAAGTACTTGGAGAGTCTAAAGGACATGGACCACCCTCAAAAGAGAGATGGTGATGGAATGAGGAAGTACAAAAGGCAGTGAAGAGAAAAAGGGAATGGTATAAGAAATTACTTAAATGTGATAATAATGAGGCATATGAACAGTACAAAATAGCAAAGAAAGAGGCAAAAGGCGATTAGCCAAGCAAGAGCACGTGCCTTTGAAAAGTTATATGAGAAACTTGGAACTAAAGAAGGGGAGAAAGATATTTATAGATTAGCAAGGAGTAGAGAAAGGAAATGTCAAGATCTCAATCAAGTCAGGTGCATTAAGGATAAAGAAGGAAAAGTGTTGGTGAAAGATGAGGACATTAAAGAAAGATGGAGAAATTATTTTAATGATCTCTTTAATAATAGTCAAAATGGAAATAGCGTGAATATAGATTATAGAACAATAGAAAAGAATGTAAATTATACTAGAAGGATTAGATCTTTAGAAGTAAAGGAAGCACTTAAGAGAATGAAAGTAGGTAAAGCCTGTGGACCCGATGAAATACCAATTGAAGTGTGGAAGTATTTGGGAGATATGGGAGTGGTATGGTTAACTAAATTATTTAATAAGATTCTAAACTCAAAGAAAATGCCTGATGAATGGAGGAAGAGTATTTTAGTACCTATTTTTAAAAATAAGGGAGACATACAGAGTTGCTCAAACTATAGGGAATTAAACTCATGAGCCATACTATGAAGTTGTGGGAGAGAGTTGTGGAGCATCGACTACGTCATGATACTTCTATCTCTCTCAATCAATTTGGTTTCATGCCTGGTCGTTCAACTATGGAAGCGATCTTTCTCATTAGAAGCTTGATGGAGAAATATAGAGATGGGAAGAAAGATCTACACATGGTTTTTATTAATTTGGAGAAGGCTTATGATAGTGTTCCAAGAGAGGTCTTATGGAATGCGTTAGAACAAAAGAGGGTATCTATTAGGTATATACAAGTATTAAAAGATATGTATGAAGGAGCAACTACTATTGTGCGCACAGTGGGAGGGGACACAAGAGATTTTCCGATCTCAATTGGATTACACCAAGGATCAGCCATAAGCCCTTACCTTTTTACATTAGTTTTAGATGAACTGACGAAACATATACAAGAGAGTATTCCTTGGTGCATGATGTTTGCGGATGATATTGTTCTGATAGATGAGACACGAGAAGGAGTCAATAGGAAGCTAGAACTTTGGAGAAGTACTCTAGAGTCAAAGGGTTTTAAGTTAAGTAGAACGAAGACAGAATACATGCATTGCAATTTCATAGAAGCCCAAACAGGTTATATGGAAGGAGTTAGTTTGAATGGAGTGGCACTGTCCCAAAGTAATCACTTTAAATATCTAGGCTCAGTCCTTCAAGTAGATGGGGGATGTGAGGAGGATGTTAGTCATAGGATTAAAGCCGGATGGTTGAAGTGAAGACGTGCCACGGGAGTTTTATGTGATCGTAAGATTCCCAATAAATTAAAAGGAAAATTTTACCGTACAGCCATACGACCGGCTATGCTATATGGTAGTTAGTGTTGGGCATTGAAATTTTCGTATTCATCTAAGATAAGAGTTGCAGAGATGAGAATGTTAAGGTGGATGAGTGGCCATACTAGACTAGATAAAGTCCGTAATGAAAGTATTAGAGAAAAGGTAGGAGTGGTGCCAATTGAAGATAAGTTGAGAGAAGGGAGATTGAAGTGGTTTGGTCATGTGAAGCGTAGACATACGGAGGCTCCAGTTAGACAAGTAGAGCACATTAGGCTAGAGGATAGAAAGAAAAAAAGGGGTAGACCTAAATTGACTTGGAGGAGAGTAGTACAGCATGACTTAGAAGCATTACACATTTCTGAGGATTTAACCCAAAATCGTTCAGAGTGGAAAAAGCGAATCCATATAGCCGACCCCAAATTTTTGGGATAAAGGCTTAGTTGAGTTGAGTTGAGTTGAAAAGAAGAGATAGGGTAAGTACATGAATGTTTACCTTTACGAAGAGCAATAGGTAAGTCTAGATCAGAATCATGATCAGTATGAGGTACAGGATCTCCCAACGAAGTAGCTGGTGGAGGATCTGAGTCAGGAATCTCCAATCTCCTGGAATAAACATGAACAACGGGAGGTCGAGTAGATCTAGAGACAGAAGGTACAGGCTATGGGAGAAGACTAGACATTAGTTGGACAGTATATATTAAGAGATCATCCTCCTCCCCCTGACTCTCATACACAGATGATTGAGGAAAAAATGGTTGGCAAACTTAATTATCTCACAGTAACTCGTCCAGATATTGCATATTCAGTTAGTATTGTAAGTCAATTTATGTCATCTCCTACTGTTAACCATTGAAAAGCTTTGGGGCAAATTTTATGTTACTTGAAAGGTGCTCCAGGCAGTGGTCTCTTATATAACAATCATGAGCACTTAAATATTGAGTGCTTTTTAGATGCAGATTGGACAGGTTCAAAGATTGATAGAAGATCCATTACAGGATATTGTATCTTTGTTGGAGGAAACTTAGTATCTTGGAGAAGTAAGAAACAAACTGTAGTTTCTCTTTCAAGTGCTGAATCAGAATATCGAGCTATAGCCCAAGCTATGTGTGAAGTTATGTGGACACGTCAGTTATTGGAAGAAGTAGGTCTTGAGACCTCATCTCCTACCAAACTATGGCGTGACAATCAAGCCGCTCTTCATATTGTCTCAAATCCAGTGTTTCATGAGCGTACTAAGCATATTGAAATTGATTGTCATTTCCTTCGAGAAAAGATACAACAGAAGATCATCTCAACAAGGCATGTCAAAACCGGAGAGCAATTAGGAGATATCTTCACAAAAGCTTTGAATAGGGCTCGGGTTGACTACATTTGTAACAAGTTGGGCATGATTAATATCTATGCTCCAACTTGAGGGAGAGTGTTATAAAAAGTCAATCCTATAATTATGTACAAAATATTCTTCTTAATTAGTTAGCATAATTATTGGGATATCTTCCCAATTAGAATACTTAATTATATGATTCTTTATATATAAATACCTTGTATCTTATTCAAGAAAATAAACAGAAAATATTCTCTTCAGATACCATATTAAATTGAAAGAGAGTACTAGGCATATTACACTTTAATTTATTTTTAATATGGGCTTATACAAGTGATTGAGGTGCTTACATATCAAAATGATTGGTCATTTCAATGTTACAACCTCAACCATTAATATTGTGCCCTTTTATCATGCATATTTTCAATGTGTAATTTCGCAACAACACACACTTAAATTCTAATAATGGATGAAATATTAATAATTGGAGAACTTTTGTTTTCTCGCACATAAAAATGAAAATTTTGTAAATTAGAACGAAGTAGATGCTGAGTCATGCAATAGCTGGCTCATACACATTATAAGGAATCTAAAAAAGAAATTCTACCTCACAAAGGGAAAAGGGAAGGTGGAAAGAAGGGAGATGGTTTTGCAGAGGGGGGGGAGGGGGGAGGGGGAGGGAGGGTGGTGTCTAGAAAACTGAAAGAGTGGAAAGGTTGCACTTGCACCTCACCTATATCTAACAATGGCAAGCAGCCCTGCTCCCTTTCAAAGGCTCTCCCTTTTTTTTTCATTTATTTTTTTCATTTATTCGTCTCCACAAATTATTTTATGATTAACAGTTCAACAAAAAAAATTTTCATGTTATCGAATTATAGGAGGAATATTTAAGGAAAGAGATTATGATAACAGGCATGAGATATTTAGCCATGCAGCACAGGCATGCATAGTACATAACTGAGTAAAATTTAAAGAGCTCATGCAAAATAAAACCCTGGCATTTCTGCTAAGGCAATACTACAATTAGAGAAATTTCCAGTGAATTCATTAAGTACTTCCATCAAAACTTAAGAAAGATATAAATGAAAACAAAGATACCTTGCAAAGCTTGAGCAGAGAGATCATTAGATCCAGAAAGCAATATTGCTTTCTTCAACTTCTTTTTCTGATAAAATCTAAAGTACACAATAACTGCTACTAACAGCACCACAGCTACTGCCCCTATGGATATGCCAGCAATAACTCCACCTGCTATCCCTGCTTATGTTGAAGGTATATGTAAGTTAAAGAAGCATGAAGTTTGCATTATAGCATTATTGCCCAAATATAAAAATGAAGATATCATCACAAAAATGGCGTGCAGAGAAGTTCAAACCACCTGTGCTGCAAAAGGAAAAATTCAAAGAAAAAACACAAGCTTTTAGTAATTTGCATTTGCAAGAGATCCAAAGTAGCCAAGGGGAATAAATAAAAGATTAAGTTAATGTAAGGAATAAAGAAACTCATATTACCTTGACGTCAGAGGCCGATAGCTATTATTGTCATCTGTGATACAGAGAGTTTCAGTGAGTCTCATTTATAGCATTTCACAGTAGACAGCTAAATATCGTTTTCAGGAACTTAATATTTCTTATATGGTATTATAGCATCCAAAAGCAAATGTATAATAGCAAATATATTATAGTTTAAACATTATCACTAAATTAAAATAAGAAACAAGAATTAGTGAAACATGGGCTTACACAATATAGCCATTTAGGGCAAAATGACACAATAAATTGCAAGTGCAGTAAGCCTATGGAACTAATAATTATCCCATCTGTGCAGGTTTATCATTTTATGATGCAGTTGAATGCTTCAAAACAGTATGGTTGAAATGCCCAAAAAGGCTTCATCATACAAGAAACTACATTACAACTTCAAGCACCTTAAGAAACAACTAGATTATAACCTTGGACTTTAGCATGCAAATATATGTGAGCATTAACAATAAAAGGATCTCATTTTAATTTTAATAAGCCTAACATCACTTTTTATCAATGTCATGATCAGAAAGGTGGGGTGTCCCAATTAACTTATAGCAAAATCGAATGCCTAAGTTCAATATACACCAACATCTTCAAATTAAATATTCACTTAGCCAATTAAGAATTCCTCTTATATCCAACAAAAAATCACTAAATGGCAAACTAAGTTCAAAAGCATATAAATTCTATCCGAAAAAGAAAATTCAACAAAATTTTCAACAGCAAAAGCATCAATAAAACTATGTTCAACCTACGCCAAAAATTAGACATGCTAGGAGAATATCCACTGTTAAAGAGGAGGAATTCAATATAAGCTTATGTTAGATTATTGATTAGGAGGTTAATAAAACCTGGATTATAATTAAGAACCTAACCAAACAAATACGTTAATATAAACTAAATTCCCTAATGAGTTCCACCCCAATCAATTACTGTCCTACGTCAATCACTAATCATAAATAACAAACCCAAAACACAGACATTCTTAAATTCTTCAAATCACCTTTGCCTGGAATATAAACCAAACCACTTCCTTGACTAAAATTGGCACCAACATTATATCTCTGCAGCAAGTTAGCACTGATATTGGATGCATTTGCAATAGAATCAAGAGTATCTTCAGGCCGAAGTGGGTACGTAATAAACAAACCATAATCCTTTGAAATCGAACTATCCCCACATGAGCAATTCACGGTGACATTAAGCGCACCGGTGTCGGGTATATTGTTCTCCGGATAGCTATTGAACTGCTTCAACCAGTTAACCGTGGTCAAGTTAGAATAGTACCGGTTGGCGACGACGTCGTAGGTATCACCAGTTACCACGTTGTACTGAAACACGTGGCCGAGGAATTCACCGTTGATACAGTCGCACGGGAAAGGGATGTTGATTCTGATCCCTGCTTGGACACTGTCCATGTTTGGGACTCGATCTCTGTTGTAGCTGACAATTGTGTTGGGCGATTCTAGAATGGATGATTTCATAACATCGGCGATGAAGGAGAGGTTTGTCCCTCGCCAGACATAGTAAGAACCCAAAGCCAAATCGCAGCCTTTGGAGCATCTGGACTCGGTAAAGCAGCAGAAACATAGTAGCAGCAAAAACCCAAAGGCGAATTTTGATAATGAATTCATTGAGTAAATTTGGGGGAGAGATTTTTCTGGTATGGGAAAGAACAGAAATTTAAATTGAAGAAGAATTTGATGTATTCTGTGAAGGGTTGACTGGGTTTTTCATTAGTTTAAAAACAATGAGGTTGATTAGTTGATAGTGATGATGATTAAGACTTGTTGAAAAGGACATTCTTGTAGGACTAAAAATGGATTAACTATTAAGAGATGAATGATTGACGCCGTCCTGAGTTCTTCAATGGAGAATGCTACAGTGAATTCACGCGGCTTTCTGGTGTTAGGGGTTGGCGGTATTATAATTGTTGCATTGTTAATACGCTTAAGATTTTGAAGACTTGATTTTGACCGGTCTGTTTTGATTAAAAAAAAAAAAAATGTGACCGGTCTGGACTCGGTTTCAAAATAGCCTATGGCGGGTCTAGTGGACATGGCTTTCTTAAGAAGGAGAATAATATTTTCTATTTTAAAAATTATATAGTTTTATCATTGAAGATTAATCTTTATATATTAATTTTAAAAATTTATTGAATTTAAATTTTATTAAATTAATTATTTAAATAAATTACAGTTACTCGTGAAAAAATTTTGGGGAAACGACCACTAGTTTTCAGCTAACACCTACTGAACACAAAAGCACATTCAAATAGAAATACACATGGCAGAAAAAATTGCAGACCTATCGCAGCAAGCGAGACACAATCTCAACACCATGCACATATTCCTTCCAGACTAGCATTCTTCGTTAACATATTACGGTCAAATATTAAAATGGAAAAATTATTATTTATTTTTTATTTTAATAAAATTAATTATTTAATATTTATATTTTAAAAAATATATTAATTAATTTTTATATTTTTATTTTATTTACTCTTCAATTTCACTTATTATTTTAGGCTGTCATTTTAAATTTCATTCAATCATATAATTTAAAAAGCATAACTATATAATCATTTTATTTTTTAAGTTTTGAGCTATTTAAATTCATGACTGTAATTTCTCATACTTTGAATATATTGATTAGTAGAAAAGTTAGATCATATTTAGTAATAATTTTAAGGTAATATTTAATATTTTGACTCTAATTAAAATAGAGAATGAGGAAGGAGGAGGAGGACAGGACGACTTACCTGGTCGACGCCGGTGGTGTTCTACCATTTTTTTCTCTATCGCGATTCCATGCTTTGCAAGCTCGTGTTCCATAGATCATTCCATTCCTAGTGTGGCGTATGCAAAATAACTTCCCACCATGTAAACAGATCTTCAAGGAATTAGAAAATTTATGCCTTTGTTATTCTTGCTTCGAGCCTTTGCTGTCCTGCTGTTAAATTTTATGTGCCTTGATTCTATAGTTGTGGCTGTATCTTGAAATAGAGCCATAAGGGTATCCACGAATTTTATTGTAGTTTGTTCAATTTTGGTGTTTTATCATTTTTCAGATCCTATACACAGTATATGCGAAAAATGGTGGCAGGAAATGGGCTACTTTACCCAATTCTTGGTTATGCTTCTTGTGTGGCATTCATTTACTTGTCTTTTGGTGATTTGGGGCTTACTTATCAATAGGCAATAGCTCATAAACACTTGGATTTTTTTTTTCAATTAAAGAAAATTTTGCATTATTTCTCACCAATTCACTTGCAATTTCTTTAAATATATACCTTTATATTTTTTTATATTTACACAGTTTCTTACATTTCTGTTTCCTATGTTTTTGAAAATATCATTTTCGTTTCCATGCTACATAGATTACCAGTGTTAGTTGAAGGAATGGTTTAGGAAAAGTTATACTTATAACTTTTAGATATTGAGAGAGTATTTTGACCAGGATTAAAAATATAATACCACTATTTTTATATTTAACAACTAATTTAATAATTATTTTTACTGAATACTTACTTTAAATCATTGTATAAACAGCTAATAACTAGTAAAACAGCTCACACTTATTAGAATAACAAACAATTATTAGAATAGTTAATATCGTCAAACAAATCTTTAAATTAAATGGAGAGAAAAGAGTAGACAAAACAAAAATACAGAGACTAACTAGTATATTTTTTAAAATATAGGACTAAATAGTTAATTTCATTAAATAAAATGATTAATAATAATTTTTCCTATTAAAAGTCATTTCCATCGGCTTCAAACATGAAGGAAGTGTTCAAATTTTGGGAGAAATCAATATTAGAAAAGTATGGATCAACCCCAAGAATAGCACTAGCAAATTGTCAGGTTCTTGATGAAGAACCTGTGAATGAGCAGAAAATGCAGCAAGGAGAGCTAAGGAAAACAGCACTAGAAAATCAATCATCATCAGACAGCAAAAACTCAGGTTTTGCTGCTAAAATTGAGCAATAAAAATCAGCTTTCCTATCCACGGCCTGCTTTGGTAATTATCAGAACCATCATTCTTATTTAATCTGTTGGAAAGGAAAGAAAAATCCCAGATTTTTTGGACAGATTTTTTGGAGTCAAATTTTCATTGATTATGTTCAGAATCTGCTCCTAAAATCAAGTCTGTACAAATCAAACTCCTAAAATTACGTTGTATATTTTTAGTAGTTTTAATCCTATATATTGTAAATGCATTGTAAATATTTTATACAGTGAGAGAGAATAAAAGAACAGAATTTCTTAAAGCTCTTTTACTTTCATGGTATCAGAACTAGGCTATCTGGCTAGCATTATTTATCATTTTTCATTATTTTTCTGCTTCTCCCAAGGAGATGGCTAAGCTTACCCCTGAGGTTGAAAACTCTACAGAATCTACCACAATACAGACCACCACCCTTCCACAAACCCATCAAACTTCAGAAATCACCCCTTCTCTACAAATCACCCAACATAAATTGAATGGATCCAATTTTCGTGAATGGTTCCAATTAGTCTTACTTGTGATTAAAGGGAAAGGGATGACTGGATATCTCAATGGTGAGATTGCACAACAGCAAGCACTGATACTCATTACAAGAAGTGGGAGCAGAAAATTCTATTGTAATGGCATGGTTGATTAATTCTATGGAACCAAAAATTAGAAGAACTTATTTGTTCTACAAAACTGCTCATGAAATCTGGAAGGTGGTTCAAGAGATGTACTCTGATTTTGAAAACACATCTCAATGCTTTGAGATACGATCCACTATTCGCAACACTCGACAAGGGACAACGTTAGTAACCGAGTATTACAATATTCTCAAAGAGTTATGCTAGGAAATGGATCTTTTTTATGAAACTACTTGGAGCTGCCCTGATGATGGAGTGCTCTACAGCAAGATTCTTGAAAAGGATTGAGTGTTTGATTTTCTTCAAGGACTGAACCAAGATTTGGATGAAGTTAGGGGAAGAATACTTGGCACCAAACCTCTTCCATCTATTCGAGAAGTATTTGCTAAAGTTAGACATGAAGAAAGTCGAAAGAGAGTTATGCTTCACAGTTCCCCTAATTCCAACACTCAAGATAGTTCTGCTTTCCTAACAAATCGAGTCACCTCAATCAACAACAACAACAATAAAAAAATCCAAAGACAATAAATTGTGGTGTGATCATTCCAATAAGCCATATCATACAAAAGAGACGTGCTGGGAGATCCATGGAAAGCCAGCAAATTGGAAACCATGAAATCAGCAAAAGTCAGCATATGCAGCACAGTCTTCCACAGAAATCCAAAGAACCAACTCTTCCTTGCCATTCTCAACTGCACAATTAGAAGTATTGAGGAACCTATTGTAGCCATCTCAACCATCCAAAGACTCTGAAGTCGGTCAATCCACTTCTGTGGCCACTATTACTCAACGAGGTAATATCCAAGCATTTCTTATCTCTAAAAATGATAATTGTGAGGCATGGATTATTGACACTGGTGCCTCAGACCATATGATTGGTTCTTCAGAAATTTTGATGGAATATAAAAAATGTAATGGTAACATTAATGTTATAGTGGCTGATGGAAAAACATCTCCCGTTGCTGGTATGGGAAGGGTATCATACAGTGACTTAAAGTTACATTCAATCCTTTTTTTATGTACCTAGTTTACAATATAATCTCAAATCTGTTAGTAGGATCACTAAAGATCTAAATTGTTTAGAAACCTTCTTTCCTACCTGTTGCAAGGTATTTTGCGGTCGCCTGGACAAAGGCTCTTCACTGAAGTGGAAAAAGTGAGGAGTCGGCACTTTAATTTTGAGGAAAATTAAAGAAAACCATTTGTGAAGATAAATTAAAAGAAACCACTTTGAAAACAAAAATTCTAGGTTCGGGGTCCATATACGGGCGGGAAAGGTGTTAGGCACCCCGCCTCGTCCCTCAATGAGGGTAAACAGATTTAATGTTATGTTCTTCTATAAATTAAAAGGCTAATTAGGGGATTGGGATAGTGATGATGTTAATCCTTTGTGCAAAAATAAGGAATATTTGATTTTTCACTTATCTTGGGTTGCCCAGAAACACAAGTTCATGAGATGGCCCTTTAGTGAATAAGTGTTTGAGTGAAATTGTATTGTGTATTGGGGTCATGTCATTTAGTTTGAATTTTGTTAAGAGAGCTCGGGTAAGGAACTTCTCCCGATCTCTAGATATATTTTATTAATAGTTTTGAGTGGGAGATTTTGGATAAGAACTCTCCTTTGATCTCCCTGTTTTAATTTAGGTGAGAATCAGATAAGAACTCTCCCTAGATCTCTTAGGGTGATTGGTTTAAAATTTGATGAAGGATCTCAGATAAGAACTCTCCTCCGATCTTCGCGTTTTTATTTGAATGAGGATCAGGTAAGAACTCTCCCCCGACCTCTTTGGTTCGAAAATTTAAATGGAGGATCTCGGATAAGAACTCTCCTCCGATCTCCGTGTTTTTTATTCGAATGAGGATCAGGTAAGAACTCTCTCCCGATCTCTTAGGGTGATTGGTTTAAAATTTGATGAAGGATCTCAGATAAGAACTCTCCTCCAATCTCTGCATTTTTATTTGAATAAGGATCAAGTAAGAACTCTCCCCCGACCTCTTTGGTTCGAAAATTTAAATGGAGGATCTCGGATAAGAACTCTCCTTCGATCTCCGTGTTTTGTTTGAATGAGGATCAGGTAAGAACTCTCCCCCGACCTCTTAAAGTGTTCGTGACATAAGATCAAACTTTTTACTGATCTCGTATATGACTACCTTGTCTGAATTCTTTGGCTGGCTACATCTGATCTCTCTCGGTTACTAATCTGGGTTCCAATCTTATTTCGGTTCCTGCTCTATTATGCTATTTCCTAGACTTGTTTAGTAGCCCGACCTCATAACTTTTCCTCAGATTCCCTTTTCATTCTTTGGTTATTTTATTTATTCAAAAAGACTTTCACGTTAAGATACTGCTACCAACATTTTACTAAATTGCCTACAAGTTACCCGTAACTAGAACGCCTATGTTCGAATGAAGTAAAAACTAAGAACAAATAAATAACGTGAACAGATGAATAGAAAAAGTAAACTCAAGAGAATAACTATTGGCCTGAAGGATCTACGTGGGGATTTTTAGTATAACTGAGCTTAATGAAAATTTTGAGAATAAAAACAGAGAGAGTAAAATGCGAGCGTTCGGCAAGGTGACAGTCTAGATACTTACCTGTGTGAGGTCGAGGCTATCAAACTGACTCTGAAGATCACAAATATTGTTGTGTTGAAAGCTGGTGATACAAGGATCAATGCTTACTTCGAGCTTGCAAAAACCAGGTTAAAATACAGTTGAACCGAAGGGACGGAAACCGGGTCAGAATGAGATCAAGCTAAAAGAATAATGTGTTAATGTTAGGGTGATGAAGACGTGACTGAACAGAAATGGTGTAGTAGAGTGATGAACAAACTGAAAATGAATGATTTCAAGGTTTGAAAACTCTCTATCAATGGAGATACTCGAGAAAACTAGTTTCTGAAGTTTCTCAATTTTCATGCAAGCTTAGAATGGCAAAGTAGCAAGACTGAATTAAAATTTAGAGCCTTTCCACTATAATCACCACCACCCTTTTTTTGTCCATCCTTTCTACAGTATTGCATGCAAGTATTTATAGGGAATGGGTGCTCCTAATGAAAGGTCAGAATCTCTCCTATGGAGATGGAAGGTCTGGATTTCAAAGGACATGATCTAATGTCTGAGAATTAAAGAGAATCAAAATGGATGGCTGGGATCCTATCCAAAATATCCGTCCTTTCTCTTCCTAATCCAACGGCTCAAGATCCTGCCTTACAAGATGGATCCGAGGGCTGGGAATAAAAGACGCCGGACCTGTCGTATAGTTCTGATCCAAGGGCTCCGAGTTCATCCTTGCAAGTATTATCAACGGTGGGGATTGTGATGTACAGAATTGTCATAACTATTTTTAGCGTCTATCAGCAATGTGGGCGATTCTACAAATGAGGCGTGTGGTGAAGATTTGATCACGCCTGCCATGCTTTAACTACCTCAACTCAGATTATGTAGAGAGTTATTAGAAGTCCTTTCATCCTCTTCGTGCTTTTCGATCTCTTATTCCTTTCGATCTCTCTATTATGACCCTTTTTCGAACTCTCATATCGGGCCTCTCTCCCCGAACTCTTCCTTTCTAGAACTTTCTTCTTTACCCGACCTACCTTAGTCAAAGCATTTAATTCTTTAGTTACTGATGCATCCGCTTCGGTTTTCATATGCAATAAATGCTCAGGCCCTATATATATATGCCTCAGTGGGAAAACTCTTCCACATTTCATTTCTCCTCCTTCCATTTTCCATTTCTCATGTTCTAGTTTCTCCGGTAACAATTCCGGCCATGGTGATCGCTTTTGAACTTTTTCTGACTGTTATCTTTGCTCCTCGACTAAAAATTTATGATTCTGGTGATTGGAGAATCATGAGAACCACATCTGATGACAGTGAGAGAACCGGACTAATTTACTAATCAAGATTGAAAATGTCGATCTTGTCGATCTCGAATCGGTCTACCGATATAATCAGTGAACAGATTTCGGGCGAGTGGACTGCTAATTTCCATCTTAATATCGGTGACCGCCTCTTGAAGTTTATTTGGCTCCTCACCACATCGGGCATCCCGACTGCAGCTCGGTTCTGGTCAATGACATCGACGATGACCACTCACCATCATGAGAGTCATAGTCATTCCATCTGAGCTGCACATCTATCCAATGCCTATGGCTGGCTTTCTGATCAAACATATCTTTTGATTCAGCCACAAGACTAGGCTTTGACATAGGTCCTTACTAGATAGGATGTAGTGCCAATCTTTAGAGATCGCCCAAATGATGTAATCTGACCTTTAAAGGTTTTCTTAATGATGTAATCCGATCTCTTGAGATCGTCCAAATGATGTAATCTGACCTTTTGAAAATGAAATGAAATTTTATTTGAAGGTCTTTATTTAATTATTGCATTGGTTAATTTTCTGATCTCTAATGCGCCTACCCGATCTGGTTCCTAACTAAATCATCCTTTGCCGATCTGTGACTCTGAACATTCACCCTAATCCGACGACCTTAGCTAGCCGACCTCCTTTTATTTTATTTATGGTGTTTCTGGAACCTTCCCGCGACGTGTCAGGAAAGCGGACGGATTCCGCTAACCGATGCATCGCTCGGGACACTGTGAGCATTGAATGCTCAAACGGGTATGAATAGGGGGAGGGTCCATCAGTTGCTCCTCTATGTCATTTTCAGCACTCTGTTAGCAACTTCAGCCTTCTCTCATTTCTTCAAGTTTTTTCGACACTGATCACACTCCGGTAAGGGTTTTAATCCTTTTCTTAGTTAAAACTTCTTTTATTTCACTGAAAATGAGCAGCGCAGAGGGTCAGGGAGCTGCGAACTCGTCTTCTGTCCACGTTTCGTGGACCTCAGAAGAGGGCGACATAATCAGATCTGGTGGTCAAACCAGCATGGCCCTTATTCAGGTAACCAGTCCGGCTGCCAGACCGAGGCAAGGGGGATCTTTAAGGAGAGACAACTTGCCCATTGATGAGTTACCTTTGGTTCTGAGGGAAACCGATCTCCAATCTATAAGCCAGAAGTACAATCTGCAGATCGACTCCTTTGAACTGATCAAATGCTATGGCGATCATCGGGCCGACCATTTCTTTGATGAGGGCGATCTCATCATGGTGTATGAAGAGCAACTGAAGGCTGGGCTCCGTTTTCCCTTGGACGAATTTTATAAGGCCGTCCTAAAATTTCACCATGTCTTAGTAGCCCAAGTACATCTGAACTCCTAGCAGACTCTAATAGCCTTTCGGGGCCTCTGCCGAGCTGAGGGACTGGAACCCATGGCCAAAGTCTTTGCTGAGCTACATAGGCTCGCCCGTAGGAAGGATGATAAGTTCTGGTTCTTCCAAGCTAAGCCCCATTATTCTCTCTTTACCAATCTCCCCTCTTCATTGAAGAATTGGAAGAATCAATTCTTCATTTTGAGAAGCAAAATTCAGAACGGCTTTGAGGGCATTCCACGGAGTTGGCAACATTTGGTTGGTCTGATCCCAAAAAAGATCGTTCTAAATAAAGACGAAGATGCCATGGTGAAAGAGTTGAAGTCTCAAGTGTCCACCCAAAAGTTCTCTTGCTTTGACGCGGTGATGGCTGAACTGAAGTATTGGATGATGCGGCTAATCACCAATGAAGAATACGAGCTTCAGCTCTCTGACCTCGGCCCTGGTACCTTCTATATCTCTGATCTCTGAACCTTAGCGAACTCACTGACTTTTCTTTTTGCAGGTATGGTGGGTGGCGATGCTTCAAAAGAAAGCCGAAAGCGAAAGAGGGAGGTTTCCAGGAAGGTACAAGAAATGAAGATCGCCACGGCATCACAGACGCCAAGGTGAGATTCAGGAGAAGGGCTGGGAGACTCGTCCAGACCTTCGGGACAACCGGTTCTAGAAGTAGAAGTAGCTCCCTCTCCCCTTCGACAAGAAGAGCCGCCACCTCTACCTGTTCCTTCTAGTGCGAAAGGTGGGCCTTCCCAACCTACTGTGAGGACCCTGTCTCGAGGTGCCCAGGTCCTTATTCATTCCTTAGAGAAGAACCGATCAATTTGGGAGAATTCGAGCTTGGCCAAGGTTCTGGGAGCTTCCATCTGCCTCCAGGAGGATCAGAACAGGCTGACCCCGAGTAGCATCGATGATCTCCTGGCCCAGACGATGAGTTTGAGTGTAGAGAGCCTGGTGAACCAGCATATAATCAGGGAAAAGGCTCATCTTCTGAGGTAAGAAATTCTAAAAGCGGTCCAGGAGTCAACTTTTGCCCAAGCCCAACTTTCATCTGCCCATGACTACATTGCTGAAATCGAAGGTCGGATGAAATCCTATGAGGATAAATTGGCCGATCAGGCTCGTGAACTTGGGGAAGCTCGGGCGCTTCGAACTGCTGAAATTGCTCGCCTTACCGAAGAGATCAGAGCGAAAGAAGAAGAGGCTGTGACGAGGGAAGTTGGTGCCTATGTGAATGCCCACAGCGATCTTCTGGTTGAGCTTAAGAAGTGTTACCCTAGGAAAGACTTCTCGTGGATGGTGGATCTGGCTCCTCAAGACGAAGAGGAGAGCGAGGAGGAAACCAAGAGAGAGAGAGAGAGAGAGACTGAGCGAAATGTCAATGTACCTGGAGAACAGGCTGGGGGTGACCCTCCAGCCGAATGACTTGTAACCTTTATTTTGATATGAAATAAAATCCTTTTGTTCAATTTCTTGATGAGATCAGAAAGTATCCAAATTGTATGAGCGCTTGATTATTTGAACATATTAGGACATCAAACTTAAAAGCGATTATTAATCTAAGTATAAGATGTCAGAAAAACATTGTAACCATGAGATCGGCCTAAGCCGAGACCAAACATCGGATAAAACTTTAGATCATTAAAATTGGAAACTTGATTTGAACACTTAAGATCGGAGAACACCATTAAGTCGGACTGAAACCTTAACTTTATTAAACGATTTTCCAGAATATTTCTAAAGGAGAGATCGGAAATAAGACTGGATGGCACGGAGACCTGATATTGGTTTGATCTCCTTTGACGAGAGATCGGAAATGAGATTGGATGGCATGGAGATCTGATATTGGTGTGATCTCCTTTGTTGAGAGATCGGAAATGAGATTGAATGGCATGGGGACCTGATATTGGTGTGATCTCCTTTGTTGAGAGATCAAAAAGCATTCGATTAGATGCGGGATCGGTTTATTTCCTAATCAAGTTACTTGTAACCGAAGAATGTCAGTTAGAGGTCGATTTTCGAATTTCATTGACTTCGGTGATTGGCCAAAATATGGTGTCAACAGCTGCCCCTCTTTACATAATTTCTATTGAAGGGAATAAAATTTTCCTGTATAGGAATTATGTAAAGATTCAGACTCATATTTTGGGCGATTGGGTATCAAGAATTAAAAACGTTGAGACTCAAAATTTGACTTGGAAGTTAAAGTTGGAAACTAAGATCAACTTAGATCAAGGAACCAGAGGTTGATGACAGGAATTTAAATGCAAGAAATAAAAATCAACTTGGAGATTTAAATGCACGAAATCAAAATCAACTTGGATCAAGGAACCAGAGGTTGATAGCAGGAATTTAAAATGCTAAAATTAAAATCAACTTGGATTAAGGAACCAGAGTTGATAACAAGAAATTTAAATGCTGAAAATTAGAGTCAACTTGGATCAAGGAACCAGAGGTTGATAGCAGGAATTTAAAATGCTAAAATTAAAATCAACTTAGATCAAGGAACCAGAGGTTGATAACAAGAAATTAAAATGTTGAAAATTAAAATCAACTTGGGTCAAGGAACCAGAGGTTGATAGCGAGAAATTTAAATGTTGAAAATTAAAATCAACTTGGATCAAGAAACTAGAGGTTGATAACAGGAATTTAAATGTAAGAAATAAAAATTAACTTGGAGATTTAAATGCACGAAATTAAAATCAACTTGGATCAAGGAACCAGAGGTTGATAACAAGAAATTTAAATGTTGAAAATTAAAATCAACTTGGATCAAGGAACCAGAGGTTGATAGCGAGAAATTTAAATGTTGAAAATTAAAATCAACTTGGATCAAGGAACCAGAAGTTGATAGCGATAAATTTAAATGCTGAAAATTAAAATCAACTTGGATCAAGGAACCAGAGGTTGATAGCGAGAAATTTAAATGCTGAATATTAAAATCAACTTGGATCAAGGAACCAGAAGTTGATAGCAAGAAATTTAAATGCTAAAAATTAAAATCAACTTGGATCAAGGAACCAGAAGTTGATAGCAAGAAATTTAAATGCTGAAAATTAAAATCAACTTGGATCAAGGAACCAGAGGTTGATGACAGGAATTTAAATGCAGAAACTTAAAATGCTGATAAAGCAAGCCTAACCTGACACGAGAAATTCTTCCGCGACGAAGTGTACTTAATAGGATCCCGAAGATAAACGATTAATGGAGGATAAGTCTCAAGACTTAACCTACGACTTCCCCTTTCTTATTCACTTCCCCGGATGCCCTTCCTATTCTTGGCTTTCTTCTTATTTTGCGAAAAGCGCCCTTGCGGGTTTTCACTTTCCCCTCTGCATATTTGACTAGAAATGCCCTTCCGGGTTTTCATCCCTAGTTTTTTTTTTTTTAGGTCGATCATTTCCTGCAAATCTCATAGCCAAGTACATGAGGTTATCAATGTCCAAATCCCAATTTTAACAAATTAATAGCACATAAAATAAAGATGTAGAAGAAAAATAATATCAGAATGTGGGAATATATAAGAAAGATGAATCTGAATGTAAGTATGCAAGAAATTAAAGTGTAAATATATAGAGAAGACGAATTAAAGAGAAAGAATGACTTTATTATGGCTTGAGAGGAAAAAGGTACAGTTTCAAAGAAGAAGGGTACAAGAATGGATCTCACAGATTCTTTGTAGTTAACTTTGAAGTGCCTTAACTGCCATTATTTCAAGTATTCTGTTAACGAACATTCGTGCCGTGGTGGCTTATTTTCTTTCCTGGTCCAGTGTCTTCTTCTTTATTTCTCCATTTTCTGGTTCTAAAGGCGCCCTTTCGGGTTTTCGCCTCTAGATTTTTATTTTTTATTTTTTTATTTTTTATTTTTTATTTTTTTATCGCTTTTTCATGGTGCCTTTTCGGGTTTTCACCCTTCATTCATTTTATAGAAAGCGCCCTTCCGGGTTTTCGCCTTCTTTCTCACATTTTGCTTGGAGCGCCCTTTCGGGTTTTCACCCTTACCCTTTTTTTTTTTTTTTCAGGGATAATACCTTTGGACAGTGTCGGCATTCACAGGTCTTGGAAATTCTTCACCGTCCATATGGGTTAAGATCAGGGCCCCACCAGAAAATGCCTTTTTAACCACGTAGGGTCCCTCATAAGTTGGTGACCATTTACCCCGGGCATCATTTTGATTCGGGAGCACCTTTTTCAGGACCAGATCTGTTGGTTGGAATTCGCGTGGGTGAACGTCTTTGTTAAATGCCCTAGCCATTCTTCTTTGGTATAATTGCCCATGACACGCCGCTGCTAGCCTTTTCTCATCCAACAAATTCAATTGGCCTAACCTTGACTGGATCCATTCCGACTCATCGATTCCTGATTCTTTGAGAATTTTCAGGGAAGGAATTTCTACTTTAATAGGCAAAGCAGCTTCCATTCCATAAACCAGTGAGTATGGAGTTGCCTCCGTTGATGTCCTTATGAAGGTCCGATATGCATGTAGGGTGTAGGGAAGTATATCATGCCAATCTCTATAGGTGAGTGTCATTTTCCGGATGATTCTCTTGAGATTTTTGTTAGCAATTTCTACCGCTCCATTTATTTGGGTACGGTATGGTGAGGAATTGAGATGTCAGATCCTGTATTGGTCACATAAACTTTGGACCTTCGGACCATTCAAATTCTTGGCGTTGTCAGTGACGATTTCGCTGGGGAGGCCGTGTCGGCAGATGACATTATTTTGGAGAAATTTGAGGAATGTGTTCTGCGTGATGTGGGCATATGACGTTGCTTCAACCCATTTAGAAAAATAGTCAATAGCTACCAAGATGAACCTATGTCCATTGGATGCCTTGGGATTAGTGGGACCAATTATGTCGATGCCCCACATTGCAAAAGGCCATGGCGAGACGAGATTGAATAGTTGATGAGGCGGAACATTTATCGGATCCGCATAGATTTGACATTTATGACATTTTCTAAACTGTAACACCCCCATTTGTATAATCTGGTATATTTCACTATTCCGGTGACCGGAGTTGGACCGGACAATTAAGAGGATTAGAACCACACTTAAGACAACTAGATAAGCTATAAACACAAATAATTAGTAATTGCCAATTAGTTAAGTATAAACAAGAAAAATGAAACATAAGAAGTTAAACGAGCCAAGAGTCACAGCGATCGGTGACCTTCTCGGGAACGACTGCGAAGTCGATTTAAACTCAAATTTCAAACCATAAAATGTGACGTCGTGGTCCTTAGGACCATTATGAACACAGTGGAAAAGAGAAAATCACGAAAAAGAATTGTTAAGCCAGTCAAATAATTAGGTCAGGGAGCCGGAGGAAATATTGAATTATTTGCAAACCGGGTTGAATCGGCGAGGGGCAATTTGGTCAATTGACCCTGAGAGCTGACTCCTGACCCAACTGTCAAATAAAATCGGAGAAAAGAAAATTTCAAAATCGAGAATTAAATTAAAGAACTAATAGAAAAATAAAAAAAAAGAAGAGAAAATAAAAAAAGGTGTAGGGAGATGACATCATGCATGACATCATGCATGATGTCATAAAGAATATAATTAATATATTTAATTATTTAGATATTTTGGTCTTCCATAAGACAAATAATTAAAAGAAAAGAAAAGAAAAAAAAATAATATCATTTGGTCTTCTCATCCAAAGTGCCGTCTCCTATCTCCCTCATTTCTCCATGGTTACACCTCCATTAAAGCTTACACTTAAGCTTGAAACTCTTCACTCAACCTTAATAACTTCCATAAAAACCTCATTAGAGCTTGTTTTAGTCACTTGAGAAGAAGATTGAAAGAGGAAAGAAATACAAAAGATAGAGATTTGAAGGAATTGGAGTTCTAAGAAAGGTTAGTAAGCAAATTGGATAATTTTAGTTTGATTCTTACATTTCTAATTTGTTGAGCTTGTAAATAAACCTTAAATGAAATGAAATAAATTGTTGAGGGACTATGAGTGAGTTTCGGCCAGCATGTGTATGGGAGTGTTATTGTATGGTTTGATGGATTTGAATGAATTTATGGACCTCCATTAGTTGAATGATTATAGTTAAAAGCTTTGAAAGTATCTAAATGCAAGAATTTGTAAACTAGGGTTTTGGACTTAGGGTTTAGTGACAAAAATGTGAAGAAATGGTAAATGATGTCTTTGACATAGTTTAAAAAGAGAAATGGTCAATTGTGACCTAATGAGGTGTGTTAGGAATATTTGAATCAAAACCAAATTCGGATGGCAGCATGACCAAGTTACCTTTGAGGGATCAAAAATAAAATTTTGCAAGTCCAATCGGTATGAGACCAATTGGGAATGAAAATAGACACTAAATGACACAATTTTCATTTAGGAAGTGTGCCCAAAACATGACCAAAACCTAGTGAACAAATTGACCAAACTTGAAAAATCACAGTCTGCCCTATGCAAACTGACTAAATGAACAGTATTTGTTCATTTTGTCATAACTTGAGCTAGGCAGGTCTAAATGACTTGAAATTTTACCAGTGGTTAGATGAGATATAGACCTAAAACTTTCATGAAGAATACAAACCCAAATTCTGCCATTAACTAAGTCATTTGGCTACCCCAAGTTGGTGACCCAAAACTGCCAGCACCAAAAATTGCCCAGAGTTCTGGGTTGAATCTAATCTGGCAGCCATGGTTCAAATGGCTATAACTTGAGCTACAAAACTCCAATTGGAGTGATTCAAAAGGAGAATAAACTTAAGACATTAGGGAACATTTTTTATGAAGAAAGTTTTGCCAAATTCTAACAGTAAAGTGACCAATGGAACAGTACAACCTAAGGCACCAAAACTGAAAATTTGCAATTTTGCCTAAAGGACTTAAGTTTTGAGAAAATGACCAAAACCAATAAATTTAATGACCAAAATGTGGTATATGGGTAAAATTGGAATTTTCATACCTATTAAGCCTTAGAAAATCAACAATTTGACTTGAATAGTATAGTGAATAGTAACCCCAAAACACAAAATTTTAAGAATGTCAAGTTTAGCAGATATAAGCTAGATAAAAGTGAAATTGAATTTGTTTTTGGATTTATGCTAAGTTATGGTACTGAAACATTATGAAACTATGTGTTTCAGCTGAAAAGGACTTGGAAGGTCTGAGAGACTGAGTCAAGGCCTAGAAGCGACTCATGTCAGGTCTGTGCACAATAATTCTTGTTTAAATATTTTATTCTTGAAAATTTGACTTCTGTGACTAATTATGTATTGTGTTGCCATTTTATGATCGCAAATATGACTTTGAAAATTGATCAGATTTCTCACAAATTATTTGATTAAATTGTTTTTAATTGATTTTGTGTTTACACTTAGCATGAGAGTGCCTTATTGTTCCTCCTCCATTTATGGGGTGAGATCGATTATTTTTCCTCCCTCTCTGGTTTACCAGTTGAGGTTATAGATCGGATGAGTACTCATTAGCTAGCTAGCCACCTCCCTTATTGATTTCGATTAGTGGGGTTGTAGATTGCTTTGTCGTGGTGTACAATACGGTATTGATCGGAAATTTTGTGTCATGGCCTAAGTTGTGTTATTGTTTGGCAACACTATGTTTATTAAATTGTTTGATCAAGTTGTACTATATTAAGCTTTGAAAATTATGATTTGTTATAAATGTCATTTGAGGAAAAAAAATTATGAAATGCTATTATGAGATTTTTGAATGATGGTTTGTTCATAAATGTTTTATATTATGCATTTATGCTTTATTGTGCACCACTGAGTATTTATATACTCAGCGATAGCTTTAACTTGTTGTCGTAGATAGGGAAAATGACATACCAGCAGAGCGAGCTGCTACAGTTAGAGAAGAGCACAATTGAAGAATTTTTGTACGGGTATTTGTCTATACTTTGGTAGTTTAGGTTGATGTAAATATGATAGTATGCATATGTATCTCTGTAATTTGAGCAGTTGTACAGATAAAATTGTAATAATATTATTTTTGAGATTTTGCATCTGTAAATTAATTTATGATTGTAAATTAATGATTTAAAATGTAATGTGCATGAGTTATGAAATGTTTTGAGATATTAATTCTTCATTTGAAATTTGGATTTTAAATTGAAGTGTTCCTATTGCTGTTGATTTGAAGTTTGGTGGTTGCAAATGGAGTTGTGATTGAGAAATATATTGGGAGTGTTTCTATTTTCAAGTTTTGAAGAACTGTTTTCTCAAAATACAGACGGCACTCTGCTGAAATTTTTGTAAAAATTGCGGAGATTTTTATATATCTAAAAATTTGATTTATGTTTGGACTTTAAATGAAGGTTTTTAATAATTGAAAAAAAAATTTACCCACCAATTCTAAAATGTAAGAAAATGGTTTTAAAATCTCTTGTAGTATATTTAATGGGTTACCGATAGGTGAAGTACGGTAATTTATTAAGTGTACTACAGGAACATGTTACATCTTACGAGGAATAGGGTGTGACACGAACATACTCGATGCAATCTTTCTCCATAGTAGTCCAGAAGTATCCTCGTCTCATGATTTGCTTGGCCATCATATGTCCATTAGCATGGGTTGCACAATTCCCCTCATGAGTCTCAAAAAGGATCTTCCTTGCTTCTTTCGCATCCACGCATCTCAATAGTTCACCATTGGAGCTCCTTTTGCATAGAATTTTACCACTGGAGAAGTATCCCAAAGCTAATCTCCTGATCATTCCATTTTCGCTTCTGGTTGCCCCTGGAGGGTATTCCCTAGTTTTGATGTAGACTTGGATATCATGGTACCAAGGTTTGCCATCAATTTCTTCCTCGACCATGAAACAGTAAGCTGGCTCAGCCTTTGCTTTGATTTGCAATACCTGAGTTGTTTGCCCATCTTCCATTTGAGCCATGACAGCTAGAGTAGCTAAGGCATCTGCGAATTGATTCTTGTCCCGACTAAGGAGGTGAAAGAAATTTCTTCAAATTTCTTAATGAATTCCAGTAGGTACTTTTGATATGGGATCAGCTTCGGGTCCTTGGTTTGCCACTCCCCCTTGACTTGATAAATAATCAAGGTTGAATCTCCATATACCTCCAACTTCCTGACTTTCATTTCGATGGCAGCCTGTAAACCCATGACACAGGCTTCGTATTCCGCGATATTGTTGGTGCAGTCAAATCTTAACTTGATAGCTATTGGGAAATGTTTTCCATCAGGGGATACCAATACAGCTCCGATCTCATTACCAAACAAATTGACAGCTCCGTCAAAATACATTTCCCATACATCAACTGGTTCCTTTTCCTCGCCGTCGACTTCGTTAACATGCTCATCAGGGAACTCGAAATCCAGGGCTTCATAATCTTGGATAGGGTTTTCTGCTGGGAGATCAGCGATTACGCTACCCTTTACTGCTTTCTGGGTCATATAGACAATGTCATATTGAGAGAGTAAGACCTGCCATTTGGCTATCCTTCCTGGCACAAATGGGCTTTCAAATACATACTTGATAGGATCCATCCGGGAGATGAGCCATGACTTATGATTTAACATGTAATGTTTAAGTCGATTCGCTGTCCAGGCCAACGCGCAACAAGTTTTCTCTAGGAAAAAGTACCTTGACTCACGATCATTGAATTTCTTGCTCAAGTAATAAATGGCCCTCTCCTTTCGTCCTGTATCATCATGCTGCCCCAAAACACATCCCATAGAATTCTGTTGGACTGTCATGTATAGAATCAACGGCCTTTCTGCCACCGAAGGGACCAATATCGGCGGGTTTGACAGGTACTGCTTAATTTCCTCGAAAGCCTCTTAACAAACTGAATCCCATTGAGAGGTGTTGTTCTTTCTGAGTAGTCTAAAGATGGGCTCAGCTTTAGCAGTGAGGTTGGAAATAAATCTCGAAATGTAGTTCAGCTTCCCTAGGAAACTGCGCACCTTCCTCTCTGTTTTTGGGGATGAGATTTCTTGAATGGCTCGAACTTTGTCTGGATCCTCTTCTATTCCCTTCTCACTCACTATGAATCCCAACAGCTTTCCAGATCTAGCTCCAAACACACATTTGGCTGGGTTCAACTTCAGCTGATACTTTCTGAGCCTTTTGAATACTTTTCTCAGCACTTGTACATGACTTTCTCCCTCCCTAGATTTGATGATCATATCATCCACGTACACCTCCACTTCTTTGTGTATCATATCATGGAATAATGTGACCATAGTGCATTGGTAGGTAGCTCCAGCATTCTTTAACCCAAATGGCATGACTCGATAACAAAATACCCCCCACTGAGTGATGAAAGCGGTTTTCTCTTTGTCTTCTTCATCCATGGGGATTTGGTTGTATCCGGATGCCCCATCAATACACGAACATCTACCCAATCCTGCAGCATTGTCTATTAGTACGTCTATGTGTGGAAGAGGGAAATCATCCTTCAAGCTTGCTTTATTGAGATCCCTGTAATCAACACACACCCTGACTCTCCCGTCCTTCTTCATTACCGGGATAATATTAGCTATCCACTGAGGGTATTAAACTACTTCCAAAAATCTGGTATCATACTGCTTTTTGACTTCATCCCTAACCTTGAGCAGGGTGTCGGGATTCATTCTTCTTAACTTCTACTTTACCAGAATTGTCCCAGGAATTAAGGGAATTTTGTGCGTCACTATGTGAGGGTCTAAGCCGGTCATATCGTCATAGCTCCATGAAAATACATCCAAGAATTCTTTGAGCAAACTGATCATATCTTCTAATTCTCCACTTCCCATAACCTTAAGTTCCCTCTTTATTTCTTTTGTGCTTAGATTTATGGTGTGCGTTTCATCTCCACAAGGCACCAGGGAGGGTTCGTCTCTTTCACCCCTTTCTTTTGCAAGTTCTTCTTCAGAATCACTTGGAGTAATGGCAGTTATGAGAGTTTCAAAATTAACAAGAGGAATTTCTAAGTCTATTGAATTATTAGGCGTTAATTGATGAATGGTCCTGAAGAAACGAAAGTGGAATATATTATAAGAATGGATTTCAAGAGAAAAAGGAAAAGAGAATTGGATGCAAAATGCGCTATTAATTCATTAATATTTGAATCATAAGAAAAGGGTCCATTTACAGCATTGCACTTGTCATTATGGACAAAATGATCAAGTGTAGATAACAAAATGTACTTTACTCGACATTAAGCACAGGAAGGTCCTCTGCTTCCTAATTATCCAGTTCTTGCCCCTCAGCAATTGGCGAGATTAGGGCTTCATATAGGGAGTCCAGTTGTATGACATCAACAGATGGTTCTTCGGGTGATTCTTCACCCTTCTCGGGATTCTCAAGGATTGGTTTGGTGAAGACATCTATGATTTTCAGGACAACCTTCATTTTCCCGACTCTCTGGTCAAATCTCTGATCCCGAAGCATGTTCCTCCTCCAAAATTGCCCATCCATAAGAGCATCTTCCTCAAATCTCAAGCCGAAATGGCCAATCTTCTGGATAGCTGGTATGGGTTCAACAATCCCCTGTAATGTGGCTCCTAGCCCCTTGCCTATCTCATATCCGCTCTTGAGCATTACCTTTGCAACCATAGCTGTAGCCCCTTCATCCCTCAGGGTAATTTCTTGCAACTCTAGAGCCTGGAAAGAATTTTCCAAGGACTTTTCAGCTGTTTCCACATAAGGAAGCGATTGTGGCTTGGTGACCAGCATGGCTTTCTCCTCCTTCACAGTGATGATTCTGCCATCCATGAACTATTTAATTTTCTGATGCAAGGTCGAAGGTACGGCATTTGCTGAATGGATCCAAGGTCTCCCTAGCAGCATGGTGTATGCAGGTTCAATGTCCATCACTTGGAATGTGACGTTGAAAGTGCATGCCCCGATTTGAAGTGGCAAGTCAATGTCTCTCAGTACCTCCCTCCTTGTGCCATCAAAGGCTCTTACCACCATGGTACTTTGGCGTATGTTTGATCAGTCGATAGGTAACCTTGCCAAGGTGGCATTGGGCAAAACATTAAGGGTAGATCCATTGTCGATCAGAACCTTGGCGACTATGCACTCCTTGCATTTGACTATCAGGTGTAAAGCCTTGGTGTGCTTCAAGCCAGCCGGGTCTATCTCCTCTTCCGAGAAAGTGACGAAATTAGATGCCTAAATTTGTCCCACTATTTTCTCGAATTGCCCCGGTGTGATATCGGGGTTTACAAAGGCCTGATCCAGAATCTTCTATAGGGCTTGGCGATGGACTTCCGAGCTCAAGATCAATGACAGCAACGAAATCCGGGCAGGCATCTTCCACAGTTGCTCGACAACATCATATTCACTTTGCTTCATTATTTGAAGCAACAATTCCTCTTCTCCACTCGATCCAGCAGGTTCTCCTTTCTCAACTTTCTTAACCTCCTCTTCCGTGCTCTCTTGTAGCTCTCCCATTTTTACTTTCCCTTTTTTCTTTTCCTTTTCGTCATTCCCGTAATATCTCACACTCTGGGTTATAAATTCTACCTCCTGCTTAGGTGGGGAGGAGTTGCTGGTAGTGACAGGTTCGGGGTTTGATTGGGGAGTAGCATTGCCGGAGGGTCCGGTATAAGTCATTCTGAAGTGCTCGTGGGGGGCGAAGCACAGTTTAGGAGGTGTCAAGGGTAGAGTATGGGTAAGGTTTGGAGTTGATGTACTGCTGGATGCTTCTTGAGTGAAGATTTGGAAATTGTAGTTCCAGGGCACAGTATGAGTGTTTGTGACTGGGAGCTGAGGTGGGGTTCGGATGACTGTTACTGGTGGTGGTGGTGTTGGTGCATTGGGGGCAGAGAAGGTTAGTCTGGGATTGGAGGTGGAGGCATTCTGGCTGAATCTGGCTGTATTTATCTCGCCCTCCACTTTCGACCTAGTTTGGCATCTCAAAATTTTAAGGGACAGCAAGTTCTGGACCTCTTGCCGGAATCTCTCACAGTCGCGCAGCTTATGATCAGCTACTCCTCCATGGTAGGGACATCCCTTATTCCTTTCTGATTCTGATGTCTGAGGGAAAAGGTAGCCTTCCCTTACTGCTATAACAAAAATTTCCTCAAAGTGAGGAATCAGTCGATCTATTTCTGCAGCTGACTTTTCATCCCCGGATTCTATCATGTTCACACCATTGCCTGCACCATGATTGGGCAATGGGTTTGACGTGACATTCCCTTCAATCTTCAGCCACCCATTTCTGACCAGGGCCTGTACCCTTCCCCTAAGGGCTCCACAGTTATCAGTCGAGTGCCCAAGTGCCCCTCCATGATACTCGCATTAGGCACTGGCATCATACCACCTAGGGTATGGTGGCTGAATTGGATCAAGGGGGATTGGCACCATTTGATTTATACCGAGGAGGTATCGGTATATTTCACTAAGTGGGAGGGGAATAGGTGGGTCAATATTTCTCTGGGGTCTAGAATTATTTTGGGGTGGTTTTGATTGAGTAGGTTGAAGAGGTGGTCGGGGTTGGTAAGCTGTTTGTAGCGGATATTATAGGCGTGGATGAGGATAACTTGGGAAAGAGGGTGGAATGTTTGCAATTTTCAAGCCATGAGAAGGAGAATATGGCTGAAAATTATTCTGAGGGAATAAAGGTTGGGTTTGTCGGGTGATGGAATGCACATCACCTTCTTTCTTTTTGCCAAAACTGGCAGTCTTCTTTGCAGGATTCTCAGTCAACTCCTACAATCGTCCTAACCTGAGGTTAACTTCAATTCTCTCACTAGCTTGAATGATGTCTGAGAAGCTATTGGAGGTGTTTCCAATTATCAGATTGAAATACGGAGCCTTTAATGTCTCAATGAACAAGGAGCAGAGTTCATTGTCAGTAACTGGAGGATACACCTCCACTGCTTTCTCTCTCCACCTCTAGGCATATTCCTTGAAGCCTTCCCTTTCTCTCTGCACTAGATTTTGGAGGTCTCTCCTTGTGGGGGCAACATCACAGTTGAATTTGTACTGCTTCAGAAAGGCGTCGGCCAAATCTTTCCAGGAGCGCAGTTTGCTCCTGTCTAATTGAATACACCATCTCAGGGCTGCCCCAGAGAGACTTTCGTGGAAGAAATGGACTAGGAGTTTATCATCATCCGTCAAGGCAGACATCTTGGCAATGTAAGTAGCCAAGTGAATGCGAGGGTCTGAGTTTCCGGTATACTTGTCGAAGTCTGGGACTTTGAATTTGGGTGGTACCACTACATCTGATACTAGTCTCAGTGACGATACATCTACTGAACCGTACATATTCAATCCTTCTATTGCTCTTAATCTCTCTTCTAGAGTAGATAACTGCTCATTCTCTCTTATTTTACTTTTTCCTCCTACTGCATGAGCTATTCCCCCAGTTGGGAAATGAGGGGCAAGGTGAACCGGAGGGATCGGGATTGAAGGGTGTGGTTTGGAATTTGGGACAGTCGAGTAGTAGGGAAAGGGTAAGTCATTATTCAAGGAAGTCGGAATCGACAGTGATTGTCGAATCCAGAATAGGTGGTTGAAAAGTAAAAGAGGTTGAAGCTTGGTGAGAATCAACCGTCGTGGGAGGTGGTGGAGGTAGTGACAAGTTTGGCTCTGATGCAGGTTTATTTTGGGACATCTCTCTCATTAGTTTCATGAGCTCTAAGACTTGGTCTCTTAATTCAAAAACTTGTCCTTGTAGGTTCTGGACTTGTTCCTGATCTTCCATTAGTTTCTTCATTCGTGATATTGTTAAGTACACTCATCTTGGTCGAACAGCTTGTTCGGTCAGGCTTGCTTTGCTTGAAGCAATGTTGATTTCCTGTGTGAGGGAAGAAAAAAAAGAAAAAAGGTCTTTAAATGAATTTCAAATTTCATTAAAATTTAAAGGTCCTTGTCGACACTATATTTTGGTCGATTCCCGAAATCAATAAACTGTGAAATCGATCCCCATCACCAAGTCTCCATTCATTTTCGGTCTCTCTTCATGGGGATCTAAACCGACACCAAGTCTCCTTGCCAAACGATCACATTTCCAATCTCTCTCCAAAGAAATCGAACCAATACCAAGTTTCCGTATTGCTCAAATCTTTACCGATCTCTTGAATCAATTATTAAGCCTCTTGGCCAGTTAGTCACATTTCCGATCTCTCGTCAAATGAAATCAAACCAACATTAGGTCTTCGTGCCATCCAGTTTTATTTCCGATCTCCCTTTTAAAATTTTATGGATAATCATTTAATAAAGTTAAGGCTTTAATCTGGTTTAATGATGCTTCCGATCCTAAGTGTTCAAATCAGGTTTCCAATTTTAATAATCTTAAGTCCCGTTCGGTGTTTGTTCTTAGCCGATCTCATGCTTACAATGTTTTTCCGACCTCTTACACTTGGATTAATAATCACTTTTAAGTTTGATGTTCTAATTGGTTTAGACAGTCAGGCACTTGTATAACTTAGATTCTTTCTGATCTCATCAAGTCATTGAATAAAAGAAAGAACTTCATTTCATTTCAAAATAAAAAAATACAAGTCATTCGACTGGAGGATCACCCCCAGCCTGTTCTACATTGTGTTCACCCTCTCTATCACCCTCAGCCTCCTCCTCGCTATCCTCTTCGTCTTGGGGAGCCAAATCCACCATCCAAGAGAAGTCCTCCTCGGGATAACGCTTCTTGAGCTCGGCCAAAAGATCACCATGGGCGTTCACATAAGCCCCGACCTCCCTCATCACTGCCTCTTCTTCTTTTGCTCTGAGCTCTTCAGTGAGGCGTGCGACATCAGCGGCTCGGAGCGCCCGAGCTTCCTCAAGAACATGAGCCTGTTCGGCCAATTTATCCTCGTAGAACTTCATCCGCCCTTCAATTTCAGCTATGTAGTTTTGGACGGATGAAAGTTGGGCTCGGGCTGAAGCCGCTTCCTGACCCACCTTCTGGATCTCCTGCTTTAAATGATGAACCTTTTCTCGGATGATATGTTGGTTCACCAAACTCTCCACGCTCAGGCTCATAGTCTGGGTCAGGATATCATCGAGACTGTTCGGGGTCAGCCTATTCCGATCTTCCTGAAGGCAGACGGGGGGCCCCAAAACCTTAGCAAAACCCGAATTCTCCTGAACAGTCCGGTTCTTCTCCAGGGATTGGATTAGGACCTGAGCGCTGCGGGAAAGGGTCCTCGAAGTGGGTTGAGAAGGACCCCCTTTCGCACTCGAAGCAACTGGTGGAGGTGGTGGCGGCTCTTCATGTCGAGGAGGAGACCGAACCACTTCTATTTCAGGAACCTGCGGTCCTGAGGGTCGGGACGAACCTCCCTGCATTTCCCTTGGATCGTGCCTTGGCGTCTGAGAGGCCTCGGCGTACTTCATCTCCCGCACTTTCCTGGAGACCTCTCTCTTCCGCTTTCGGCTCTCCCGCACTTTCCTGGAGACCTCTCTCTTCGCCGCTTGCCATACCTGCACAAAGAAAAGTCAGTGAGTTCGCTAAGGCTCAAAGATGAGAGTTATAGAAAGTACCGAGGCCGAGTCAGAGAGCTGAAGCCTGCGTTCTTCGCTGGTAATCAGCTGCATTGTCCATTGATGCTGTTCAGCCATCACCGCATCTAAACAAGAGAACTTCTGAGTGGCCGCCTGGTCTTTCAGCTCCATCACCATTATGCCCTCTTCCCTATTCAAGGTGATGCGCTTCGGAAGTGAGGGGCCCAGATGCAGCCAGCTACGTGGGAAACCCTCAAAACCGTTCGGAATCTTGCTCCTCAGAATAAAGAAGCGATTCTTCCAATTCTTCAGTGAGGAAGGCAGATCGGTAAAAAGCCCGCAATGTGGCTTCGCCTGAAAGAACCAATACTCGTCGTCCTTTCGACGAGTTAGCCTATGTAGCTCGGCGAACACCTTCACTATTGGACTGAGTCCCTTAGCTCGGCAGAGGCCTCTGAAGGCTACTAGGATCCGCCATGAGTTCGGATGTACTTGAGCTACACATACTTGGTAGAATTTCAGAACTTCCTTGAAGAAGTCATCGAGAGGAAACCGCAGCCCAGCTTTTAATTGTTCTTCGTATATCATGATCATATCATTTTCTTCGAAGAAATGATCGGCTCGGAGATCGCCATGGCATCTGATGAGTTCGTATGAGTCAGCCCGAAGGTTATATTCTTGGCTAATCGTCTGCAGATCGGTTTCTTGAAGGATTGACGGTAGCTTATCTACGGGATGGCTTTCCCTCCCTGAGGTCTGCGTGCGTCTTAAGGGTGCCGCTTGACCACGGGCTGGAATGGAGGATGTAGGAGGTTCAGACCGCTCACTTGGTCCGACCACCTCGACTTCGTCTGACGACCACGAGACGTGAACGGAAGGGGGGCTCGCTGCTCTCTGACCCTTGGCACCGCTCATTTTCAAAGAAAAGAGAAGATTTAGCTAAAATGAAAGATCGAAACCCTTACCGGAGTGTGATCGGTGTCGGAAGAACTTGAAAAACGAGAGAATTTTGGAATCGTTCGCGAGACGCTGAAAATGACATAAGGGAGCAAATGGCTGACCCATCCCTTATTTATACCCGTCTGAGCATTTAATGCTCACAGTGCCCCAAGTGTCGCATCGGTTAGTGGGATTTGCCAGCTTTTTCTGACACGTCTCACGAATATTCTGGAAACTCCATAATTAAATAAGAAGAGATCGGCTGGTTAAAGACTGACAAATTAAGGAAGATGTTTAGAATTACAGATCGGCTAAGGGCTAGTCAGTTAGGAATCGGATCGGATAAACACATCAGAGATCGGAAAATAACCAATGCAATAATAATAAAACGATAATTGTCAAAATAAGATTTCATTTCCAAAAGGTCGGATTACATCATTTGGGCGATCTCAAGAGATTGGATTACATTAAAGGTCAGATCACATAATTTGGGCGATCTCTAGAGATCGAGTTACATTAAAGGTCAGATTATATCATTTGGGCGATCTCTAGAGATCAGCAGTACATCCTACCTAGCAAAGACCTATGTCAAAGCCTAGTCTCGTGGCTGAATCAAATGATGTATTTGAGCAGGAAACCAACCATCGACACCAGATAGATGTATAGCTCAGATGGGGTGACTATGACTCTCATGAGGATAAGAGAGGTCATCGTCAATGTTATCGCTCAGAACCGAGCCGCGGTCGGAACTCCCGATGTGGTGAGGAGCCAAATGAACTTTGAAGGGCAGTCACCAATGATAAGAGGGAAATTAGCGGTCTTCTAGCCCGAAATCGGTTCACCGATTAGATTGGTCGCCCAACTCGAGACCAACACGATCGACATTCTTGATCTGGATCGGTAAATTAGTCCAGTTCTCTCATTGTCATCAAAGGCGGTTATTGTGATTTTCTAATCACCGGGATCGTAAATCTTCAGTCGAAAAGAAGAGAAAATAGCCGGAAAAAGATCAAAAGCAGTCGCTGTGGTCATAATGTTACCAGAAAATTAGAACAGCAGGAGAGAGGGATGGAAATAGGAAGAAATGGAATGTGGGAGAAATTTTTGATCGAAGGCATATATATAGGAAGGGTTTGAGCATTTATTACTAGCGGAAATCGAAGCGGGTGCCTCGGTAATCGAAGTAATAAATGCTTTGACCGAATCAGCCCGGATGGAGGAGAAGGAGCTGAAATGGGAGAGATCGGGAGAGGGGCCTGACATGAGAGATCGGAAAAAGGCCATAATGGAAAGATCGGAAGGGATGAGAGATCGGAAAGCAAAAAGAGGATGAGACAACTTTCAATAACTGCCGTCATAATCAGAGCCGAGGTAGTTAAAGCATTGCAGAATAGATCAAATCTCCACCGCACGCTTCATCTGCAGAATCGCCCACATTATTGACAGGTGCCAGGACATGTCATGACAGTCTTGTACATCTCGATCTCCACCATTGATCTAACTTGTAAGGACGAGTCCGGAGCCCTTAGATCAAAGAGAAGGCAACAAGACCAGTGCCTTTTATTCCCAGCCCTTAGATCTCCCTTGACAAGAAAGTTTTGGAACCGTTGGATTAGAAAGGAGAAAGGACAAATATTTTGAAAAGGATCTCAGCCGTTCATCTTGATTCTCCTTAATTCCCAAGCATCAGATCATGTCCTTTAAAATCCTAACCTTCCATCTCCCTCAAAGAAAATCCTGACCCTTCATTGGGAGCACCCGTTTCCTATAAATACCTGCATGAAAACTATTGAAGGGGATGAAAAAAAAAGGGTGGTGATTATAGTGGAAAGGTTCTGAAAATTGATTCAGTTTTGCTACTCTGCTATTTTTAAGCTAGAAAAACTTCAGAAACTAGTTTTCTAAAGTATTTTCTTTGAAGAAGTGTTGGACACTGGAACTCTTGATTTTCAGTTTGTTCATTGCTCTGCGATACCCTTTCTTAGTTTCAGTTATATTTTCATCACTTTTATATCCACTTTAATTTTCTGAGCTTAATCTCATTCATTGTCATTCCGGTTCGATTGCATTCTAACTTGGTATTCTTCATTTCAAGGCAAACATTAGTCCCTAGACTATTAGCACGCAAATCTGCAACATTCGTGACTCCATAGTTAGTTCAATAGGTTCAACTTCCTACAGGTGAGTGTCTGAACCATTGCCCTATCCAGTGTTTGTCTTTATTTTCTTTTTTTATGCTTGTAATTTTTGTTAAAGTTTGTCTTATGTTAGATGGTCCCACATAGGTGGTCATTCTCTTGAGTTTATCTTTTGATACATCAGTTCATGTTATTTATTTGTTCTTGGTCTTTTATTATCTCCTAATGTAGGTGTTTTGGTTACAGGTAACATATAGGTAGTTTGATAAAATGTTGGTAGCTGTATCTTAACACAAGAGTTTCTTTAAATAAAAGTTTGGATAATAAATCAGAGAAAATTATAAAGACGAGCCACTAGACTAGCTCAAGAAGATGACTGGGTAAGGTAGGGAGTCGGAGTAAAATCGGATTTCAGACTAGCAAATGAAATAGAGCAAATATTGCTTGCCGAAAGGTACTGGTAAGGTGATCACATAGGAGATCGGTAAAAATTCAGTCTGGTTTCCCCTATCTAGTCATAAGGTACCAATGAGTTAAAAGAAGCCTAATCTAGGTTCCCAATGTTTTCGGATGCCAGAACCCTTAGCCTAAGGTCTTTGCGCGATACGATCGTAATTAAATTTCAAGAGGTCGGTGGAGAGTTCTTACCTGATCCTCATCCAAACCAAATAGGAGATCGGAGGAGAGTTCTTATCCGAGATCCTTTATCAAAACTCTAAAATTGCATATTAAAAGAGATCGGAGGAGAGTTCTTATCCGATCTTCAATCAAAATTTTTAATAATCTTTTAAAGAGATCGGAGGAGAGTTCTTATCCGATTCTCAATTAAAAGTTTTAATAAATATTTAAAATGATCGGAGGAGAGTTCTTATCCGATCTTCAGTCAAAATTTTTAATAATCATTTAAAGAGATCGGAGGAGAGTTCTTATCCGATTCTCAATTAAAAGTTTTAATAAATATTTAAAAAGATCGGAAGAGAGTTCTTATCCGATCTTCAATCAAAATTTTTAATAATCATTTAAAGAGATCGGAGGAGAGTTCTTATTTGATTCTCAATTAAAAGTTTTAATAAATATTTAAAAGATCGAAGGAGAGTTCTTATCCGATCTTCAATCAAAATTTTTAATAATCATTTAAAGAGATCGGAGGAGAGTTCTTATCCGATTCTCAACCAAAATTTTAATAAATATGTGGAGATCGGAGGAGAGTTCTTATCCGAGATCCTTCATTCAAACTTTAAATAAAGTATCCCCAGAGATCGGAAGAGCTTTTACTCGGATTTTCTCAAATCCAAACTAAGATAGCACAATACGCAAAGTAACCCCCTAAACAAAACTGATACGCAACACCAACTCACTAAGGGTCGTCTCATTTATTTATGTATCTGGGTAACCCGAATTAGTGAAAAATCAAATATTCCCTTTTATCAAAGGGATTAACATCACCATTCTAACCCCCTTAACTATCGATTTTAATTTATAAAGAGCGTAAGGTTAAATATGCTCACTCTCATTGAGGGACGAGGTGGGGTGCCTAACACCTTCCCCACCCGTTTACAGACCCCGAACCTAGAATCTCTATTTTTGAAGTGGTTTCATTTTAATTTACTTTCACAAATGGTTTTTTTTTTAATTTCCCTCAAAATTAAAGTGGCGACTCCTCACTCTTTCCCACTTCGGTGAGTGTTCGTCCAGGCGACCGCAAAATACCTTGTGACAGTCCTGATTTGGACAAAGGATACGGTGGCATCTGAAAGCCAGGAATGAGATCTGAAGAAGGATAATTGCATCAACTTTATCATGGCATCGCTCGATAGTCTGACGGTGAATGACTGGATTGAATGCATGTCTATGATACTTGTCCATATGGCGCATTCAACTTTTCGCATAACCCTAGCGAGGATAGTTCCTACGGAAGTCATACTATTTATTCACAATTTTGCTAAACAATGGCCCAAAGTAATTTTATTAATCGAATAGTTCATACATAACATTCTTTACATTGGCCTAGGCTTAGGGAGACTCTTTATAATGTAATGACATCTTTTGAGATATTCATAAAGTCTTTCTTCTTGTCTGGCGGGGTCGAACATCTTCAGGGCATATTCAGATTCTGGCAAGAGCTCTTGTTTCCCTTGTGCTATCATTCTCTCCAGCTGGTCAACATTTTCTCTTAGCTCTTGATGGAGAGTAGCTTGTCTTTCTTTTTCCTTTCTTTCTTTAACACACTCCTTCAGAATATCATTGATAAGCTGTGCTTGCTCTTTCAGTTCAAGCTTCTTCTTTTTACCCTCTTGTTTATACTCTTCCATGAGTATCTCTTGGTACTTCATTTTCTGTTGCAATTCGTTATTCCGAACTCTTGCTTCCTTTATTGCGTCTTGGAAAAAGATCTTTTACCTTTCCCATTGCATTTCTTGCTCCTCAAACCCTACTTTTTCAGTCCTGAGCCTTTTTACCTCTCTTTTGAGGACCTGCTGTTGGTCCTCCAACTGCCTTATCCGTTTTTGTAATTACTGGTTCTCGGTATCCTCTTTTTGTAGAGAGTCGACCAAACGAGCATTAGCTTCTTCTGAAAGGATGTTCCAATGGGGGATGTTACCTTGGAGTTCCGTTGGCTCGGCAGTTGGGTGTCCTTGATCCCTGCTGGCCCTCCGTTTAAGATAATCTTTTGTGGCACCCAGACGTTTAGGCAATCTCTCCATCATAGTGATGCTCTCCCAGGATTTGCGAGCTACTTTCAATTCCTCCTCACTACTGCGCTCATGATAGAAGTGACCTTGATGGTATTCTTCAATACTGAGTGCGGACTGAGTTGAGCCGAACTGCCTCATTATCAATGCTGGGACGTAACTCATATATCCGATTACTCCGATTAAAGATACTAAATAATTACTTCCCGTGCTGAACAAAATAGGTAGACTTGGTGCCCACAATTTCCTCCAGCAGTAGTTGTGACTGTTGAAGCTTAGAATCCGCTCTTGCCACTGCAGCTCGTCCTTTGGGCTGATTACTAATCTGGTCATTTTCTCAATAAGAGGCTGGTCTGGGTACCAAGTTAACCCCTTTATCTCTATAGGGCACATGTGACTAATGATCCAGAGGTGCAACAATTGAGAACAGTACTTAATGGATCCCCTGCCTTGTTGTCTACAGTAAGTAAGAGTCAACAGAGTCTTCGCAAGGATTGCTGCTATTGGGTTGACCTTCTACTTTTCTATTGCCTAGAACATCTCCATGACACTGCAGGTTATAATTCCCAAAGGCCCAGGGAATAAGATCAGGCCATAGATCCCCAAAGCTAGTGCTAATGAAGCTTGCTCCCATTGTTCATCTCGGATGTACAGGTCCAACTGCTTCTAAAGGTAGGTCCAATACCACCCGTGTGTGTTCCCTTTGATAGTTTCTCTTGCTTTCGCTTCCTCTGGGGGAATTCCCAACATATGCGCGAGCCGTTTCCAAGTCTGCCTATGCTCGAGGTGTAGGTATATCCGATTCTGTGCCACATAAGGAATTTCTAGCAATGCCTGATATTCTTCCATAGTAGGAGTCGTATTGATGTCGTTGAAGGAGAGCACCCCGTACTTGGGGTTCCAAACTGACAGCATGACCTTTAGCGCCAGAACTTGAACTTTGACCCGTATCAAAGTCTCAATCCTTCCGTATTTTTCCTCGAACTTTGCCTTGACGTGATCGGGAAGCGACCTCCAGCTACTAGATAGATCCTCGAGACCAGTCATTCTGACCTCGACTTTGTTTAGGTCTAATGGAGGTAACAGGCTAGTATCTGCCCTGGTGACATCACTTTATGGAGGCACTAAACTATGAGGTGGTTCGGACCACGGTTTAGCATTCTATTCTTGTCTAGGAACTTCTTCTGTCGACTGACTCGAGGATGCCATGTTAAAATTGATGTTTATTCTTTTACAGACCCTAATTCTGTGATGCTTGTGGAGAAAACTTGTCAGCAGGACAAATTCAGGTAATTTTGAATTATATTGTTGGCAGGGTGACACCCACACATTTGTCAAAGTAGGAAAATGTGTAGATCCTCCTAACAGTATGATCCAAAATTACCCTCAAAAAAAAAAAAAATATAAGAAAACAAAAACAGAGTAGGGTGAGAGCAAGTATGTCCCTTTTGTCCTAAAATAGGGAAAATCCTAGTACCGGGTAAGTGCTATCTAATCGAATAGTTCTATCTTATGAGGTAGCTTTCTACGGCTTTCAGCTAGTGTGATAGTTTAGCTCAAGGTCTAATTTTCTAAAAGCCGCAGGTTCCCAAATTGCCCCTACTGTAAACAGTAGAGCCCCTTTCCATCACCATGATACTAACGAGAGAGTTCCACGGGTATCACGGTAAATGGAATGAGTTTCAATCTGAGCAAAAGCCTTCACGAATACTAATGGGGTAAAGCCCACAGGCACCGCTACATGACTCCCTCCTATTTTCCTAAAGGGTAAGAAAGCCCGGGTATAGAGCTGAAGTGTGTGAGGACATTGTGCAAGTACTCAGTGTGTGAAGGGATATATTTACCTCTTCCCTTCATGGGGAATTTTTTTGCATTTTTTTTGTTTTGACGAGAGTTGCTATGGGGAATAAGATAAGCAAAAATGGTTAGAACAATAACAAATTGATATATCAAGACTTTCGAATTTTGCAAATAAACCCCCCCCCCCCTAATTATGATTTCAATTTATAAGAGCATCAAACTAAATCTATTCTTGGACCTCTAAACGATGAGTTAAACAAGTCCCCAGTGGAGTCGCCAAGCTGTTGCAAGGTATTTTTCGGTCGCCTGGACGAAGGCTCTTCACTGAAGTGGGAAAAGTGAGGAGTTGCCACTTTAATTTTGACAGAAATTAAAGAAAACCATTTGTGAAGATAAATTAAAAGAAACCACTTCGAAAACAGAGATTCTAGGTTCGGGGTCCATATACGAGCGGGGAAGATGTTAGACACCTCGCCTCGTCCCTCAATGAGGGTAAACATATTTAATGTTATGCTCTTCTGTAAATTAAAAGGGTAATTAAGGGATTGGGATAGTGATGATGTTAATCCTTTGTGCAAAAATAAGGAATATTTGATTTTTCACTTATCCTGGGTTGCCCAGAAACACAAATTCGTGAGATGGCCCTTTAGTGAATAAGTGTTTGAGTGAAATTGTCTTGTGTATTGGGGTCATGTCATTTAGTTTGAATTTTGTTAAGAGAGATCGAGTAAGGAACTTCTCCCAATCTCTAGATATATTTTATTAAGAGTTTTGAGTGGGAGATTTTGGATAAGAACTCTCCTCCGATCTCCCTGTTTTAATTTAGGTGAGAATCAGGTAAGAACTCTCCCCCGATCTCTTAGGGTGATTGGTTTAAAATTTGATGAAGGATCTCAGATAAGAACTCTCCTCCGATCTCTACGTTTTTATTTGAATGAGGGTCAGGTAAGAACTCTCCCCCGACCTCTTTAGTTCGAAAATTTAAATGGAGGATCTCGGATAAGAACTCTCCTCCGATCTCCGCATTTTCTATTCGAATGAGGATCAGGTAAGAACTCTCCCCCGATCTCTTAGGGTGATTGGTTTAAAATTTGATCAAGGATCTAGGATAAGAACTCTCCTCTGATCTCCGTGTTTTTATTTGAATGAGGATCAGGTAAGAACTCTCCCCTAACCTCTTTGGTTCGAAAATTTAAATGGAGAATCTCAGATAAGAACTCTCCTCCGATCTCCGTGTTTTGTTTGAATGAGGATCAGGTAAGAACTCTCCCCCGACCTCTTAAAGTGTTCGTGACATAAGATCAAACATTTCACCGATCTCGTATATGACTACCTTGTCCGAATTCTTTGGCTGGCTACATCTGATCTCTCTCGGTTACTAATCTAGGGTCCAACCTTATTTCGGTTCTCGCTCTATTATGCTATTTCCAAGACTTGTTTAGTAGCCCGACCTTATAACTTTTCCTCAGATTCCCTTTTCATTCTTTGGTTATTTTATTTATTCAAAGAGACTTTCACGTTAAGATATTGCTACCAACCTTTTACTAAATTGCCTACAAGTTACCTATAACTAGAACGCCTATGTTCGAAGGAAGTAAAAACTAAGAACAAATAAATAACATGAACTGATGAATAGAAAAAGTAAACTCAAGAGAATAACTATTGGCCTGAAGGATCTACGTGGGGATTTTTAGTATAACTGAGCTTAATGAAAATTTTGAGAATAAAAATAGAGCGAGTAAAAAGTGAGCGTTCGGCAAGGTGACAGTCTAGATACTTACTTGTGTGAGGTCGAGGCTGTCAAACTGACTCTGAAGATCACAAATATTGTTGCGTTGAAAGCTGGTGATACAAGGATCAATGCTTACTTCGAGCTTGCAAAAACCAGGTTAAAATGCAGTTGAACCGAAGAGACGAAAACCAGGTCAGAATGAGATCAAACTAAAAGAATAATGTGTTGATGTTGGGGTGATGAAGACGTGACTGAACGGAAATGGTGTAGTAGAGTGATCAACGAACTGAAAATGAAGGATTTTAGGGTTCGAAAACTCTCTATCAATAGAGATACTCGAGAAAACTAGTTTTTAAAGTTTCTCAATTTTCATGCAAGCTTAGAATGGCAAAGCAGCAAGACTGAATTAAATTTCAGAGCCTTTCCACTATAATCACCACCACCCTTTTTTTGTTCATCCCTTTTACAGTATCGCATGCAGGTATTTATAGGGAATGGGTGCTCCTAATGAAAGGTCAGGATCTCTCCTATAGAGATGGAAGGTCTGGATTTTAAAGGACATGATCTTATGTATGAGAATTAAAGAGAATCAAAATGGATGGCTAGGATCCTATCCAGAATATCCATCCTTTCTCTTCCTAATCCAATGGCTCAGGATCTTGCCTTACAAGATGGATCCGAGGGCTGGGAATAAAAGGTGCCGGACCTATCATCTATTTTTGATCCAAGGGCTCCAAGTTCGTGTTTGCAAGTATTATCAATGATGGGGATTGTGATATACAGAACTGTCATAACTATTTTTGGCATCTGTCAGCAATGTGGGCGATTTTGCAAATGGGGCGTGCGGTGAAGATTTGATCACGCCTGCCACGCTTTAACTATCTCAGCTCTGATTATGTAGAGAGTTATTAGAAGTCCTTTCATCCTCTTCATGCTTTCCGATCTCTTATTCCTTCCGATCTCTCTATTATGACCCTTTTCCGATCTCTCATATCGGGCCCCTCTCCCCGAACTCTCCCCTTCTAGAACTTTCTTCTTTACCCAACCTGACTTAGTCAAAGCATTTAATTCTTCGGTTACCGATGCATCCGCTTCGGTTGCCTTATGCAATAAATGCTCAGGCCCTATATATATATGCCTCAGCGGGAAAACTCTTCCACATTTCATTTCCCCTCCTTCCATTTTCCATTTCTCTTGTTCTAGTTTCTCCGATAACAATTTCGACCATGGTGACCGCTTTTGATCTTTTTCTGACTGTTCTCTTTGCACCTCGACTGAAAATTTATGATCCCGATGATCAGAGAATTATGAGAACCACATCTGATGACAATGAGAGAACTGAACTAATTTACTGATCAAGATTGAAAATGTCGATCGTGTCGATCTCGAATCGGTCTACCGATATAATCGGTGAACCAATTTTGAGCGAGAGGACTGCTAATTTCCATCTTAATATCGGTGACTGCCTCTTGAAGTTTATTTGGCTCTTCACCACATTGGGTGTCCTGACTGCAGCTCGATTCTGGTCGATGACATCGACGATGACCACTCACCATCATGAGAGTCATAGTCATTCCATCTGAGTTGTACATCTGTCCAATGCCTATGGCTGGCTTTCTGATCAAGCAAATCTTTTGATTCAGCCACAAGACTAGGCTTTGACATAGGTCCTTACTAGATAGGATGTAGTGCTGATCTTTAGAGATCGCCCAAATGATATAATCTAACCTTTAAAGGTTTTCTTAATAATGTAATCTGATTTCTTGAGATCGTCCAAATGATGAAATCTGACCTTTTGGAAATGAAATGATATTTTATTTGAAGGTCTTTATTTAATTATTGCATTGGTTAATTTTTCGAGCTCTAATGTGCCTACCTGATCTGGTTCCTAACTAAATCATCCTTAGCCGATCTATGACTCTGAACATTTGCCCTAATCCGACGACCTTAGCTGGCCGACCTTCTTTTATTTTATTTATGGTGTTTCTGGAACCTTCCCGTGACGTGTCAAGAAAGCAGGAGGATTCCACTAACCGATGCGTCGCTTGGGACACTGTGAGCATTGAATGCTCAAACGGGTATAAATAGGGGGAGGGTCCATCAGTTGCTCCTCTATGTCATTTTCAGCACTCTGTTAGCAACTTCAACCTTCTCTCATTTCTTCAAGTTTTTCCGGCACCGATCACGCTCCGATAAGGGTTTTAATCCTTCTATTAGTTAAAACTTCTTTTATTTCATTGAAAATGAGCGTCGCAGAGGGTCAGGGAGCTGCGAGCCTGTCTTCTGTCCACGTTTCGTGGACCTCGGAAGAGGGCGACATAATCAGATTGGGTAGTCAAACCAGCACGGCCCTCATTTCGGTAACCGGTTCGGCTGCCAGACCGAGGCGAGGGGGATCTTTAAGGAGAGACAACTTACCCATTGATGAGTTGCCTTCGGTTCTGAGGGAAATCGATCTGCAATCTATAAGCCAGGAGTACAATATGCGGATCGACTCCTTTGAACTGATCAAATGCCATGGCGATTATCAGGCCGACCATTTCTTTGATGAGGGCAATCTCATCATGGCGTATGAAGAGCAACTGAAGGCTGGGTTCCGTTTTCTGTTGGACGAATTTTATAAGGCCGTCCTAAAATTTCACCATGTCTCGGTAGCCCAAGTACATCCAAACTCCTGGCGGACTTCTAATAGTCTTCTGGGGCCTCTACAGAGCTAAGGAACTGGAACCCATGGCCAAAGTCTTTGCCGAGCTAAATAGGCTCGCCCGCAGGAAGGATGATGAGTTTTGATTCTTCCAAGCTAAGCCCCATTGTTCTCTCTTTACCGATCTCCCCTCTTCATTGAAGAATTGGAGGAATCGGTTCTTCATTTTGAGAAGCAAAATTTGGAACAGCTTTTAGGGCATTCCACGGAGTTGGCAACATCTGGTTGCTCCGATCCCAAAAAAGATCATTCTAAATAAGGACGAAGACGCCATGGTGAAAGAGTTGAAGTCTCAGGCGTCCACCCAGAAGTTCTCTTGCTTTGACGCGGTGATGGCTGAACTGAAGTATTGGATGATGCGGCTAATCACCAATGAAAAATACGAGCTTCAGCTCTCTGACCTCAGCCCTGGTACCTTCTATATCTTTGATCTCTAAACCTTAGCGAACTCGCTGACTTTTCTTTGTGTAGGTATGGCAGGCGGCGATGCTTCAAAAGAGAGCCGAAAGCAAAAGAGGGAGGTCTCTAGGAAGGTACAAGAAATGAAGATCGCTGTGGCATCACAGACGCCAAGGCGAGATTCAGGAGAAGGGCTGGGAGACTCGTCCAGACCTTCGGGACAACCGGTCCCAGAAGTAGAAGTAGCTCCTTCTCCCCCTCGACAAGAAGAGCCACCACCTCCACCTGTTCCTTCTAGTGCAGAAGGTGGGCCTTCCCAGCCTACTGTGAGGACCCAGATCCTTATTCATTCCTTAGAGAAGAACTAATCAGTTTGGGAGAATCCGGGCTTGGCCAAGGTTCTGGGAGCTTCCATCTACCTCCGGGAGGATCGGAACAGGCTGACCCATAGTAGCATCAATGATCTCCTAGCCCAGACGATCAGTTTGAGCATAGAGAGCCTGGTGAACCAGCATATAATCAGAGAAAAGGCTCATCTTCTAAGGCAAAAAATTCTAAAAGCAGTCCAGGATGCAGCTTCTGCCCAAGCCCAACTTTCATCCGCCCATGACTACATTGCTGAAATCGAAGGTCGGATGAAATCCTATGAGGATAAATTTGCCGATCAGGCTCATGAACTTGGGGAAGCTCGGGCGCTCCGAACTACTGATGTTGCTCGCCTTACCGAAGAGATCAGAGTGAAAGAAGAAGAGGCTGTGACGAGGGAAGCTGGTGCCTATGTGAATGCCCACAACGATCTTCTGGCTAAGCTTAAGAGGCGTTACCCCGGGGAAGACTTCTCGTGGATGGTGGATCTGGCTCCTCAAGACGATGAGGAGAGCGAGGAGGAAATCAAGAGAGAGAGAGAGAGAGACTGAGCAAAATGTCAATGTACTTGGAGAACAGGCTGGGGGTGACCCTCTAGCTGAATGACTTGTAACCTTTATTTTGATATGAAATAAAATCCCTTTTGTTCAATTTCTTGATGAGATTGGAAAGTATCCAAATTGTATGAGTTCTTGATTGTTTGAATGTATTAGGACATCAAACTTAAAAGCGATTATTAATCTAAGTATAAGAGGTCAGAAGAACATTGTAACCATGAGATCGGCCTAAGCCGAGACCAAACACCGGATAGAACTTTAGATCATTAAAATTGGAAACTTGATTTAAACACTTAAGATTGGAAACACCATTAAGTCGGACTGAAACGTTAACTTTATTAAACGATTTTCCACAATATTTATAAAGGAGACATCGAAAATAAGATTGGATGGCACGGAGACTTGATATTGGTTTGATCTCTTTTGAGGAGAGATCGGAAATGAGATTGGATGGCATGGAGACCTGATATTGATGTGATCTCCTTTGTTGAGAGATCGGAAATGAGATTGGATGGCATGGGGACCTGATATTGGTGTGATCTCCTTTGTTGAGAGATCGGAAAGCATTCGATTAGATGCAGGATCGGTTTATTTCCTAATCAAGTTACTTGTAACCGAAGAATATTAGTTAGAGGTCGATTTTCGAAGTTCATTGACTTCGGTGATCGACCAAAATATAGTGTCGACACTACCCATTGTGAATTTTAGAATCTATCTTCGAGGAAGATGATTGGCAATGCTGAGGAACGAAATGGTCTTTATTACTTCACCGGTTCTCCTTTGAAGTCTGGTATTCGTGAAATATTTTTCATATCCACCATTTCCAATTCTGATGTCATCCTATGGCACAAATGCCTTGGTCATCCTAGTTTTCATTATCTAAAATACTTATATACAAAAATGTTGGTCAATAAAGATCTTTCTTTATTCCAGTGGAGTCTTGTATCTATGCAAAACAACCAAGGAATAATTATCCTGGTCATTCCTAAAAATCTTCAAAACCTTTTCATCTTATCCACAGTGATATTTGGGGGCCAACAAGATCCTCTAATATCACAAGATCAAGATGGTTCATTACTTTCATTGATGACCACACTCGCGTATGTTGGGTGTATCTTTTAAAAGACAAATATGAAGCTAGGTCCATTTTCAAACAATTTCACAAAATGGTCAAAAATCTATTCCAATCATTTATTCAGATTCTTAGAACAGATAATGGGAGAGAATATGTTACACATGATCTTAACGATTATTTTATTGAGCATGGTATTTTTCATCAAACTTCATGCGCTTATACTCCTCAACAAAACGGAGTAGCCGAAATAAAAAATCGTCATCTTTTAGAAGTTTCACGTGCCCTTATGTTTACTTCTAATGTCTCACATTGTTTTTGGGGAGAGACTGTATTAACTTCTGCATACCTCATTAATCGGTTTCCTTCAAAAACTCTTCACTTTAACACTCCCTCTTTGAGTTTGTTACTCTTGTAGCCAATCTTGATTGGGAGTTGTACCAGATGGACGTCAAGAATGCATTTCTTAACGGTGATTTGGAGGAAGAAGTTTTCATGAAATTACCTCATGGATTTGAAAGAGATAAAGAACCAGGTATCGTTTACAAGTTAAAAAAATCGATCTATGGGTTGAAGCAATCCCCACGAGCCTAGTTCACTGATGGGTGTCGAATCCACCAGAAATTAAATTAACTGAAATCACTAATTATGAAATATTTTCTGCAGTAAATGGTAAATTCAGGTCGAACCCTAGAGATTGAATTATTAAATTTTATGCACTTGTGTAATGAAAAACGGAAGAGACAAATATTGGGGGGGGGGGGGGGTTTGCAACACAAAATTAGAAGAAATCAGAAATTCAAGAACTAAATATGAAAATCTCAATTTAAACAAACCTCAGTCCAAGGTAATTCTCATTCCAATGCATTGATTTGATCACAGACAAAACAAATACAATTATCTCTTATTGAATACTTAACGTAGATTTACCAAACAACGAGGTAAACCCCTGACTTCCCTATACTCATCAATTCGAGCCCAGCACTCTTATTGACTCTAATTATTAATTGAGTTGGTATTAAGTAATCCTCATCAAATTAATAACTGCTTTAAGAAAAGGAAGTAGTTAAGCTGAACAACAATTTATGAAGCATAAATCATTTAATTCACCCTATTGTTTCCTTAGGTTATTATCGAAAACTGGGATCATAATCAATAAAACCTAATTGCTACTCTTGTTCAATCTTACATAACAATTACGGATTATGAAGATGTACTAGTAATTGATCTTATTAAACAATTAACTAATAGGCATTTTTAGCAAATCATTCAATAGATCAAAGACAAAGAAATCATAAAACAATAGATATTCAAAAAGACATAAATTAAATTAAGAACCTGGTCTCACAAATTAAGAAAAAGAACTTAAATCCCTTAAATTGAATTAAAAACTTAGCCACTCATGTTCATGGCTTACAGAAAAATAAAGAAAAGAAATCTAAAGCATGAATGGAGAATGAAAGTCATTCTGATGTCGAGAGAGGCTCTGAATTTCGGATCCCCTTTTGTGCGAATGCAGTCTCTTTTATTTATAATAAATGGCCTAGGGTTAGGTTTTTAGAGTCTCTGTCAAAACTGCAACTGGAGCAAAATCAGGAAACTGACTGTTAACGGATACATGGCCCGTGTAACTTACTGGAGCTGAATGGGCATGTTTCGTATTGGCACAGAAAGTTACACGGGTCTCCAGGATTTACACGGGTCAAATTACACGGCCCGTGTACTTTGTTTTTTCCTCGGTTCTCTGGATTTCTTCTGGCAGAAAGTTACACAAGTCTCCAGGATTTACACAGGTCAAATTACACGGCCCGTGTACTTCGTATCAATAATGCTTCTCAATCCTTCTGTAACACCCCTATGTTCGGTAGTGCGTTCTACTGCTCCAGTGACCAGTGTTGTCCTGACAGCTAGAATGCCTAGAACTACACTTCGATATGAGTGAGGAGACATAAAATAATGAAATACAAGAAAAGAAAATACAAGAAAAACAAAGGAAAAATAATAGCAAAGAAATGTAACCAAGTTAAGCGAGCCGAGAACCCTAGCGATGGGTGACTGCACCGGGAAGTCGCAGCGTGGACCGTTGACTAGCCCTGGACCGCGGGGAGCCCTGGAAAATATTTTTAAGAATTAAATAGACATCTATTGAAGTATAAATATTATTAGAAATATCAGAAAAAAATGAATTAATTAGTACAAAGAAAAGTGAGAAATCGAGAAAACGATAAAACTCGGTGTTACCGAAAAATCGGGAATGCAACCCGAACAGGGGCATTGTGGTTATTTGACACCCCGAGTTATCTTTTGACCTAAATTTCCATTAAAAATAAATGATGTTACACTTGGAAAATGTCATGAAAAATTAAATTGGTGGTACATAGTTTAAATAGCAAAAATTAGGAGTTAAATGTGGGAATATGAAAACTTTAGAATATTAAATGTTTAATCTAAGTTAGTGGTCCACTAACTCAATTAAGTGGCCATATAATCAGCATATTTTGGGCAGATTGCTCATCTTCTTCAACATTGCAAAAACCAGCCGTGAGCCTCCATTGAAGAACCTCCATGGCCATCCATGGCCAAGCTCCATGCAACCATGATTTAGCCATATTTTTTCACTAGCTTCCTTCACAAAAACTGTTCTACACCACTTGGGCAGTAGATAGGCAGTAAGAAGATCAAGTTTAGTCAAGGTTTTAAAGAGTTTCCAAAGTGGTAAGTTTGTGTTTTTGGTTATTGCTTCATTAAAGTTTGTGAGGAGGTTATGGGTACTTGAATTGTGGAAAGAATTTTGGAGTTTGATGTTCTAAGGGAGATTTTTATTTTTGGCAGCCATGGAAACTCCTTAAGGGCAGTTTATTCTTGCTTGTAAGTGGTAGATTAAAGGGTTGATTAAGTGTTTATGTGTGTAGGAATTTATTTGAGTGATGTATATTAAGTATATGTAAATGTGTACTTGAATTTAGAAGCTTGGAAATTAATGGAGTGTGATGTATGAATCGGCAGCTTGATTTGGTGAACCATAAAAATGTTATTTCATATTTAGTTTATGGAATATTAATATTGAATTGTTATAGTTGTTATGGCAGCTTGGGTATATGTATGATGGTGTGAGGTTGGACATGTAAATGAGCTAGGTTAGGTGATTGAATTGTTGTAATTTGAGCTTGAAAAATTCTGTACTAAATGGTGCATATTGAGTGTGATTGTAAGCTGCCAAAATGACCAACAACATGTTGTGAAATGTGTTTAGGTTATGGTACAAATCAGAATTGGCATGAGTGTGTCATTTGGTAAGTGTTAAATGTATCATTTGATGAGTGATGGACAATGAGCAATAGGGCAGTGTGTGTTTTGGCTTAGAACCTTAAGTGTGTGGCTCCAATTGTTATGAAACCAATTGGAGGTGAAACTAGGCACAAAATGTGCCAACTTTCATGAAGGAAGCTTATCAAAATTCTGCTTGTAAGGTAACTTGAAAAATGACCAAATCCGAATTAGTGTAATTAAGGCTTGAAAATTGACCATTTGGGCAGCAGTTAGTGTTTAGGCCATAACTCACTCAAAACAGGTCCAATTGACCTGAAATTTTGACCATGAATAGTTAAGACATATATATACAAGTCTTATGAAGACACCAAAGCCCAGAAATGACCATAAACAAGTCAAATAGCTTGCACAAATTTGGGTCCAAAAACTGGCCGAAGCTAAAATGACCTAAAGTGACTAATTTTGATGTATTTTGACCAGGAATAGTAAAATGACCATAACTTGGTATAGTAAACTCAGAATGACCTGAAATTTTACCCTGCGTGCAATAAGACATAGATCTACAAGTTTGTAGTTTTGACAGAAACCCGAAAACCGAGAGAACTAGGTTGTCCGGCTAGGTCAAACTAGTATCCCGGAATCCAGCAAATTGCAAGAAAACGCAATATACATGGAAATGAATTGGGTAACATATACTAACCCTAAAAGACTATTGAATGTGACATATTGGTAACATTAAAACTTAATTCACCTAGAATGCATCGAAGGTCGACATCTTAGGTTGACTAAGGAAATAATATAATTCAGTGAATTAATTATCGAGCATTATCGTTAGAGCCAGTTTAAATGAGTACTGAAACACTTCAAATTGTGTTTCTCAGTTAGCAAAGACTCAGGGAAAGGGAAGGAAACACTGAGTCAAGGCCAGGAGACAGTTATCAGAGGTTTGTGCACAACAGTTATTTCTTTTGAATTTTTCAATTGAAATAAATTATGATTATTGAAAAATAAATTATGATTATTTGTATGTTATTGTTTTAAATTGTGTTTGTGCACAATAATTATTTCTTTTGAATTTTTCAATTGAAATAAATTATGATTATTGAAAAATAAATTATGATTATTTTTATATTATTGTTTTAAATTGTGTTTGTGCACAATAATTATTTCTTTTGAATTTTTCAATTGAAATAAATTATGATTATTGAAAAATAAATTATGATTATTTGTATGTTATTGTTTTAAATTGTGTTTGTGCACAATAATTATTTCTTTTGAATTATTCAATTGAAATAAATTATAATTATTGAAAAATAAATTATGATTATTTTTATATTATTGTTTTAAATTGTGTTTGTGCACAACAGTTATTTCTTTTGAATTTTTCAATTGAAATAAATTATGACTATTTATATATTATTGTTCTCAATTATGGAAATGTGTTTGAATGGATACTTATTGCTTGAAAAGCATTATAAATGGTTTGAAACTGTGGAAAAATTTATTTAGTGTGATTTGTGAAAATTGAAGTTAATTATGAATTGTGTTGCCATTTTGTGAATAAAATCATGACTTTGGAAATTTATTGGATTCTCACGAATCATTTGAATAAAATGTTTGGAATTGATTTTGTGTTCACACTTAGTATGACAGTATCACATTATTCCTCCTCCATTTATGGGGTTGAGATCATTTATTTTCCTCCCTCTCTGGCTTGCCAGTTGAGGTTGAGATCGGAAGAGTACTCATTATATAGCTAGCTTCCTCCTTCATTGATTTTGATTAGTGGGGTTATAGATTATTTTGTCGTGGTGTACAACATGGCATTGATCGGAAACTTTGTGTCATGGCTTAAGTTGTGTATGAATTGGCAACACTGTATTTGTTAAATTATTTGACTCAAAATTTTTCTATAATGAGCTTTGATAATTTGTGAAATGTAATTGTGCAGCATTTAAATGGTATTATTGATTGGCAAAACTGTATTCTTCAGTTATTTGATTAAATGGTATTATTGACTGGCAAAACTGTATTGTTCAATTATTTGATCAAATTGTGTTATTGATTGGCAAAACTGTATTATTCAGTTATTTGATCAAATGGTGTTATATGAACTTGTAAATTGTAAAATGGAATTGTGAATTATTTGATTTGTGAATTGTCAATAAAAGATTTATATATCGCATTTCAAATTGTTATTGTGCACCACTGAGTAAATTTTACTCAGCGATAGCTTTTCATTGCTGTCGTAGGTAGACAGACTGACAGGGCAGCAGACTAGGCTGCTAGTACTACACTGAGAGATCATCGGGTATATTTAGTATACCATAGTTTGCATTTTATATTGTAATGTATGTTCACTGTATGTATATAGTGTTCTTGGTTTTGAGCAGTTGTAAATTAAAATTGTACATTGAAGTTGTAAAATAAATTGTAAATTATTTTGGGCTTATAAAATTTATACTATATTTCTTTTATCTCAGCCTTTGGAAATATTGAAAAATTATTGTGGATTTGAGTTGAGAAAAATATTGAGTTGATCAAATATTGGAGTTGAGATTGAGAAATATATTTGAAGTGCTTTTTACAGGTTTTTGAAGAACTGCTTTATTCAAAATACAAATGGCACTCTGCCAAAATTTTTATAGAAATTATTATTTCTTCAAAGGTGTCAGCTGTTTCACTTCAGTTCAAAAATTTTTTTAACACCTGTAAATAGTGCTCACCACTGTAAAAAGAAGTAAGAAAAGTTTTAAAATATCTTGTAGTATATTTAATGGGTTATCAGTAGACGAAGTTGATAATTCATTAGGTATACTACGGGATCATGTCATGCCTTACAGAGGGGTAGGGTGTGACACCTTCGACCTTTACAAGCTTCCTTCCACACTATATTGCTCCGGAACTTCACCAAAATCTTGAAAAATACAGCAAGAGTCAAATTTCTCCATTTAACACAATTATTTCAACATCTCTCTAAACATATGCCTAATAGATAACTATACTTAACTAACTGAATTAAATATAAAAATACATTAAAAACACTAAATGTGATGGGAGTAAAATTAATAAATTATGCACTTATCAAATTCTCCCACACTTATTCCATACTTGTCCTCAAGCATGACTTAAACTCTCAATCAACACTACTTAGAAATTCCTTAACTTCACCCTATCACGACATTCTCTAACAAAAGATTAAAAGTTTGAAAGAAGAGGCAAGTAAGGTAATAACCATCACAACAAATTCTATCAACACCATACCAATATATCAACAATTTTTCAACATAAAACAATAGGCTTGAAATCAATTAAGCTCACACAATTAAAGTTCCACAAAATTTTAAGTCAATACATACCAAAACACAAGGCTAATTTATTAAGGCACAACAATTATAGCTCTTTGCAAATCTTAGGGGAGATAGAAATGGGCTTCCTTTTTTTTTTTTTTTTTTCAAAATTGGAACTTCTCTCTAGTCACAGTTGCTTTTAACTGTCACATTTAGAAAAGTACATTGCTCATATCCTAGCTAGCTTTTGGCCTGAGAATTGACATGGGGTTCATGAAGACCCCTGGTTAGTTTGCTTAACTAAAATAGCGGAGCAATTTTCAAATTCAACCTTTTATTTCTCCCAATTTATGCATCTACATATTATAAAGTGCCTTGATAGATTAAACAAAGTTTTGAAATATGCATGACACTAGTTTAAAGCATACATAACTAATCATTTCACCATTAAATCAAGCCTAAATGATTTATGCAGGAAAAAAATTCTCTATGGTGTGGAGAAGAGGAAAAATCCATCATTAAAGATACTATTACCTTATCTAAAATTTCAAAAATTCAATCTAAAATAGAAAAGTCATTTCAAGGACAAAGCACTTCTCTCCAAGAGTTAATAAAGAATCATGAATCAAGCTTATGAGAACAAATTTTATTTTATTTTATTTATATTTTTATTTATATTTATTATTATTTATTTATTATTATTATTTTTTTTTAATAATTAAAAAAATTGTAGCAATAAATTTCTCTTCCCCCACATTTAAAATTTATATTGTCCCCAATGTAAAGCCCAAATGCAAAAGAAAAGAAAAAAAAATGCTAGAAAATAAAATAAAACAAGGGAAAGAAAAAAATCTAATTGTGGCTAACAAGCCATCTATGGGTTGCCTCCCAAGAAGCGCTTTTGTTTATCGTCGTTAGCTCGACATAGCAAAGCTCCTTAATCCATTGAATGCTCCTGAAACCCCTCATAAAATAGCTTGAGTTCATGACCATTGACCTTGAACACTTTGTTAGTTCCTAAACTTTGAATTTCAACTGCACCATAAGGAACCACATTAGTAACAACAAAAGGGTCTAATCCAACCAGAACGCAACTTACCAAGCGTCAGCTTCAATATGAAATTATACAATAAAACTTTTTGCCCAATCACAAACTGCTTCCTTAGTTTGTCATGGAATGCCTTTGTCTTTTCTTTACAGATCTTAGAATTTTCAATAGCCTTAAGGCGAATTTCCTCTAATTCATGCAATTGTGATTTTCTTTCTAACTCATCCTCCATGCTTAACTCAAAACAAATGTATCAACAATATTAATAGAAAAGACAGAATGATCATCAGCAGGATACTTTATGGCATCAAAGATATTAAATTTGACAGTCTCTCCATCAAACTCCATAGTTAAGGTACCCTCATCCACATCAATTTTTGTCTTGGCAGTTTTTAGGAAAGGTCTTCCAAACAAAATCAAAGTTGACTTTGATGTGGGAATACTATCATCCTCCATATCCAGAATGTAAAAATTTGCAGGAAAAATCAATCCTCCAACCTGCACCAACACATCCTCAACTACTCCCAATGGGTAAGCATTAGAATGATCAGCTAACTGAATAATGACACTGATTTCTTTCAAAGGACCCAAATTCAAAGTTTGGAAAACTGAATTTGACATAACATTAATAGATGCTCCTAAATCTGCCATTGCATGTTCAAATTTAGAATTACCTATTCTGCAGGGAATAGAAAATGAACCTGGATCCTTACACTTAGGGGGTAATTTTTGCTGAATTAATGCCGATACATTTTCCCCCATACTGATCTTCTCATTATTCCTCAACTTGCGCTTTGTAGTGCATAGCTCCTTAAGGAATTTAGCATACTTGGAAACTTTTTTGATCGCATCAAGTAAAGGTATATTGACCTTTACCTTTCTGAAAGTCTCCAAAAAATTTCTTTCTCTTGTTCTTCTTTCTTATTTTTAGCCAACCTGCATGGGAATGGAGGAAGAACAAAATTATTAAGCTTATTCAGTTTAGGTTTAGTATTTACCTCAACTTTAGGAACTTCAGACTCTTTTGCTCCTTGCTTCTTCTTTTTCATTGACTCATGTGGAGTCTGATTATCAACTTCTTTCCCACTCTGTAACAGTATCGCACTCGCATTTTCTCTGGGGTTCATAACTATTTGTGATGGAAGCTTTCTAGAACCTTGAGCTTCCAGCTTACTTACAGACGAGGCTAACTGACTAATCTGTCTCTCTATGTTTTGAATGCTATTTCTGGTCTCCTATTGAAACTATTGTGTATTGTTAGCCAAAGCCTTAATAATTTCATCAAGTGACATACCCTGATTTGAGGGAGGCGGAGGTGGAGGCGGTTGTGGTTGATTCACTTGTGGTTTTTGCTGTTGGTATCGGTTTTGCACCGGTTGATTCCAATAACTCAAATTGGGATGATCTCGCCATCCTGGATTATAAGTATTCGAATAGGGATCATACCTGTGTTGTGGCTGCCCATAATGTCCTACTGCATTAGCATATTGCATTGATTCATCCTCTTGTAATGCAGGACACATGTCAGTAGCATGACCCGAACTCGAACAAATTCTACATACCTTAACAGTTTGCATTTTTCCTACAGCCAATTGCCTCACTAAAGAAGTTAAATCAGAAATTTATTTCTCAAGGTTAGATGTACTTACCTCATTAACCTTCATGGGTGAGTGATCCATTCTCATTCCAAACTGCTGAGAATTTGCTGCCATGTTAGCAATCAGCCTCCTTGCTTCATCTGGTGTCTTGTCAACCAAAGCTCCTCCACTAGCAACATCTATCATACTACGATCCATTGGTAGAAGTCCCTCATAGAAATACTGAATCAATAGCTGCTCACTTATTTGATGATGGGGACAGCTTGCACACAGCTTCTTAAATCTCTCCCAATACTCGTACAAACTCTCTCCATTGTACTGCCGGATGCCACAAATTTCTTTTCTTATATTGGCAGCATGGGAAATACTTCTCCTGAAATACCTACTTCATCCCATTCCATGAGTTGACAGATCCAGACGGAAGGTAATACAACCAATCCTTAGCTGTGCCCTCCAATGAGAAAGGAAAAGCTCGAAGCTTAATTTGATCTTCTGAAACTCCTTGAGGTTTCATGCTGGAACACACAACATGAAATTCTTTTAAATACTTATGTGGATCCTCACCTGCAAGACCATGAAACTTAGGTAACAAATGGATTAGTCCAGATTTCAACTCAAAAGCAACATTTAAAGTAGGGTATTGAATACACAAAGGCTGTTGGTTTAGATCATGAGCAGCCAACTCTTTCAAATTTCTAGCAGCCATGGTTTCATTTTCGAAATTTAAATTCGAATTCGAATATGAACTTAACTCCTTTGGAGATTGGACTCCTTCAGATGTACTTGGAATCAGCCTACCTTGCTTAACCAAATTTCTCAACTGTTTAGCTATTTTTTCTACTTGTAGATCAAAGATCAACTCACCAGATTGAGAAGTTCTTATCATAAACAAAAAGAAATCAAAGTAAAAACAGAAAAATGCTTCAAAACCCTAGAAAACAATAGAATTTGGCCTCAAGATGGTAGGGCCAAAGAATCTTACGGATTCATTGGTCTTGATTAGTAACAAAATATCCTAACACCAAAAATACGAATTCCAATAAGTTTCAGTCCCTGGCAACGGTGCTAAAATTCTTGATGGGTGTCGAATCCACCAGAAATTAAATTAACTGAAATCACCAATTATGAAATATTTTCTACAGTAAATGGTAAATCCAGGTTGAACCCTAGAGACTGAATTATTAAATTTCGTGTACTTGTGTAATGGAAAATGGAAAAGACAAAGATTGGGGGGGGGGTTTATAACACAAAATCAGAAGAAATAAAAAATTCAAGAACTAAATATGAAAATCTCAATTTAAACAAACTTTAGTCCAAGGTAATTGTCATTCCAATGTATTGATTTTATCATAGACAAAACAAATACAATTATCTCTTATTGAATACTTAACGTAGATTTACCAAACAGCGAGGTAAATCCTGACTTCCCTAAACTCATCAATTCGAGCCCAGCACTGTTATTGACTGTAATTATTAACTGAGTTGGTATTAAGCAATCCTCATTAAATTAATAACTGCTTTAAGAAAAGGAAGTAGTTAAGCTGAACAACAATTTATGAAGCATAAATCATTTAATCCACCCTATTGTTTCCTTAGGTTATTATCGAAAACTGGGATCATAATCAATAAAACCTAATTGCTACTCTTGTTCAATCTTACACAACAATTATGGATTATGAAGATGAATTAGCTATTGATCTCATTAAACATTTAACTAATAGGCCGTTTTAGCAAATCATTCAATAGATCAAAGACAAAGAAATTAAAAAACAATAGATATTTAAAAAGACATAAATTAAATTAGGAACCTGGTCTCACAAATCAAGCAAAAGAACTTGAATTCCTTAAACTGAATTAAAAACTTAGCCACTCATGTTCATGGCTTACAGAAAAATAAAGAAAAAAAAAACCTAAAGCGTGAATGGAGAATGAAAGTCTTTCTGATGTCGAGAGAGGCTCTGAATTTCGGATCCCCTTTTGTGCAGCTGCTGTCTCTTCTATTTATAATAAATGGTATAGGGTTAGGTTTTTAGAGTCTCTGTTAAAAACTGTAACTGGAGCAAAATCAGGAAACTGAATGTCGATGGACACACGGCCAGTGTATCACTACACAGCCCAGGGCCATGTAACTTACTGGAGCTGAATGGGCATGTTTCGTATTGGCACAGAAAGTTACACGGGTCTCTAAGATTTACATGGGTCAACTTACATGGCCCGTGTACTTTGTTTCTTCCTCGATTCTCTGGATTTCTTCTAGCAGAAAGTTACACGGGTCTCTAGGATTTACACGGGTCAAATTACACGGCCTGTGTACTTCGTATCAACAATGCTTGTTAATCCTTCGACCTTTCTAAACTTCCTTCCACACTATATTGCTCCAGAACTTCACCAAAACCCTGAAAAATACAACAAGAGTCAAATTTCTCCATTTAACACAATTATTTCAACAACTCTCTAAATATATGCTTAATAGATAACTATACTTAACCAACTGAATTAAACATAGAAATACATTAAAAACACTAAATGTAATAGGAGTAAAATTAATAAATTATGCACTTATCACTGGGTTTAATAGTGCTATGATCAAGTTTGGCTACAAGCAAGGGCAAGCTAAACACACCTTGTTTGTAAAGCAAGCAGATGATGCCAGAAAATCAATTCTAATAGTTTATGTTGATGATATAGTAATAACTGGAGATGACACTCAAGGGATTAAAAAGTTCAAGAGATGCTTACAAGCTGAATTTCACATTAAAGATCTTGGGAAGCTACAATACTTCCTTGGAATGGAAATTGCGAGGAGTAAACATGGTATTTTTATTTGTCAAAGGAAATATATTCTCGATCTCCTTAAGGAATGTGGAAAACTTGGGAGCAAACCTATCGGAACTCCTCTTGAGTGAAATTGGAGACACAAGCTAACTGATAATGATCCTCCAGAGGACATGAAGATTTATCAACAATTGGTAGGGAAGCTAATATATTTGTCACTTACAAGACTGGATATAGCTTATAGTGTAAGTGTTGTGAGCCAATTTATGCACTCTCCTACAAAGAGACACCTTGAAGCAGTAAACTAAATTATGAGGTATCTAAAAGGAACACCAGGAAAAGGTTTGTTTTTTAAGAAGAATGAACGAAGAGATGTTGAAGGATTTGCAGATTCAGACTGGGCAGGTTCAATTGACACAAAGTCTACCATTGGGTATTGTACTAAAATATGGGGAAATGTAGTGACATGGAGGAGCAAAAAGTAAACTGTGGTGGCAAGAAGTAGTGCAGAAGCAGAATATAGAGCAATTGCTCAAGGGACTTGTGAATTAATTTGGATAGAAAGATTGCTAACAGAATTGGGGATTCCTATATAAGGTCCAATAAAGTTACATAGTGATAGCAAATTTGCTATAGGCATTGTTAAAATTCCTATTCAACATGATAGAATGAAACATGTGAGGATTGATAGGAATTTCATCAAATCAGAAATTGAGAAAGGTTCAATTAGCTTACAATATATTCCCACGAAACTACAAGAAGCAGACGAACTAACAAAGGCATTGCTGAAATCAAGTTTCGAGTCTAATATAGGCAAACTGGGAATGATTGATATCTATTCACCAGTTTGAGAGGGAGTGTTGGAAAGGAAAGAAAAATCCCAGATTTTTTGGAGTCAAATTTTCATTGATTATGTTCAGAATTTGCTCCTAAAATCAAGTCTGTACAAATCAAACTCCTAGAATTACGTTGTATATTTTTAGTAGTTTTATTCCCATATATTGTAAATGCATTGTAAATATTTTATACAGTGAGAGAGAATAAAAAAATAGAATTTCTTAAAGCTCTTTTACTTTCATAATCTAATATGCTTGATTATAACACTAACATCACTAATTTTTCCTTCAAATTCTCTATTGTAAAGTTAATTAACAGCTGACAATGCTTCCAGTGTCTCAATCCACTAGCAAGTTCTCTGTTAAGTCCATTCTGTTCTGTTAGTTAATACATCAGGTGCATTCAAACCAATGCCAAAACAATAGGATTTATCAACTTTCAGAAAAGAGTGCACATATGGATCTTTGGATGATGGATCAAAACTTGCAACCTAGTTCAAGAAAAAGTTGATTGGATCCATGAGAACCTCCTTGAGTAAATCGAAGAAAGTGGGGATGTTGCGTACATGGTTGATCAAAACTTTCTTTTAGATCAGTAAGGTATCAAAGAAATCTAAGAGGGCTGAATAATTGGCAGTTTTGAAAGCTTTATGAAGATTCTATGAGTAACATTTTATCTCTTGTGATTGAATATTGATATTCAACAACTCCAATATTATATTTTCATTAATTATGAATTTTTTTTTCTTTTTTTTAATTGTTTTGCCTTATTTACTGCAAAATTAGATTCATTTTTTTATCACCTTAAGAACGACTAATTATAAAATAAAATTTACTTAAAAAGTAGCCCCAATGAAAATGAAAAACATAGACAAAACATAGTATAATTACACTACCAATTAGCTTCAATTCAATGGTACTATAATTATTTTTATGATTGTGAAATTTTGAATTTGAATCATAATTAAAACTAATTAAAAAAAATTACTCGCATATAATAATACTTTTTTTATTAATAATTTTCAGACATTCCTTTAGCATGATAAATTTTCAAACATTAATTACAAATGATTAATTACTTGCTGACCTTTATTCCCCACCAAAAAATCAGTAAACAAAAACATAACATGCATATATATATATATATATATATATATATATATATATATATATATATTATGAAAGGCTAATGAAAGTATCTTTGCCTGGAACGTAAACAAAACCGGTCCCTGCATAAAAGTCCACGTCAATATTGTATCTCCGCAGCATGTCAGTAGCAATATTTGACTCCCTCGCAATCGACTCCAGAATATCTCCAGCCCGGAGAGGGTAGGTAATAAACAATCCATAATCCTTGGAAATCGAACTATCTCCACATAAGCAACTCACTGTGACATTAAGCACACCGTCGTCCGATATATTGGTCGCCGTATAGCTATTGAACTGCTCTAACCAGTTAATCGTGGTCAAGTTGGAATAGGACTTGTTGACGATGGATGCATAGGTGTCGCCACTTTCAATATTGCAGTGGAACGTGTGGCCGAGGAATTCATCTTTGATGCAGTTGCAGGGGAAGGAAATGTTGATTCTGATGAAGGCTTGGACACTGTCACTACTTCCCATTTTTTCCCTGTTGTAATTGACAATTGTATCAGCCGATTGCAAGATTTCCGATTTGAACTTCTCGGCTACGACCGATAACGTATCTCCCGGCTAAACGTAGTACGATGCCAGAGCCAAATCACAGGTTTGGCAGCATCTAGACTCGGAGGAGTAGCTATAAGAAAGTAAGAGAAAAAAATCCAAAAGCTAACCCTAATTTCTGATTCATAGAGGATCAGGAGCTGGAGAATTTTGTTTAAGCAGAGGGATTGAAGAAGAAGAAGAAGAGCTGTTTGACACTTGATTTTGATATCTGAAGCTCGTCGCGGTATTTTTAAAGATGGCAACGGTTTAGAGTAAATTACAAATTAATTCTTTTTTTTTTAACAAATTATAAATTAATTCTTAAAATTTAAAATTTATTCATTTTATTTATTGAGTAATTTTTAATATCCGATTACAAAGACTAATTTTTTTATATTAGATGTGTCAAAGACTAATTTTTTTATATTAGACGTGTCCCTTTCTGATAATTAAAGATCGAACCTGAATTCTTTCGATTAAAGGACATAAAACTTTTCACTTTATTAATTATTTTTTTATCTTTAATTTTAAATAATTAATTTATTAAATTCGTCCAAAAAAAAAACTACTTCCTTATATAATTACCTCCTATGTCCACACAGTAATTTTTTTTTAATGTGTGTTTGCTTGCTTGGGTGATTTTTTTTTTCATTTCTTGAGACATTATTTTCAGTCATTTTTAATTAATTACATGATGGGATTTTCTTTTAAGTTTTAATCCATCAAAATTATTAAGATATATATATATATATATATATCTTAAAATCAAATTTATAGAGAAACAAAACAAGAACATACTTTTAAATTATACATCAATTTCATATGACAAACTAATTGTTTTAGTCACGTACTGTATGAATTATATATTTTTTATTTTAATAATATAATTTAATAATTTTCTATAAATTATACTATTTTATTAATTATAGCAAATGTAATTTAAATTTATATTAAAATTTATAATAGTTATATATCTATTCAGATTAACTTAAATTTTATTTTTAGATGACTGTTAACTGTTTTTTTTTTTAAATATTTTTTTTGCATAAATGTATAATTTAATATTTTTATAGCAGCCGTCATATTAGATACAGTTGGCAGTTCTACTATGAATACATAGGAATGACTTCGCATTTTTAGTGTAACTGTTTAGATAATCCTTATTTTAGTGACTTACTCGCAATAAATTATATCAAAAAATTTTCAAACTTAAAAGTCAGATATATATTTTAAAAATTTAAAAATAAATATCATTTAATTAAAAATTTTAAAATAATTTAATATATATATATATATATATATATATATATATATTAAAAATGTGCCATATAATAATTTTTTAAGAACCATTATTAAGTCAAGTAACTTAATTTTTTACGTTATTTTTATGCTATTAGGTAGCTTAATTCTGCAAGTATTTGTATGCTAGGCGGCTTAATTTTACAAGAAATTTCCTTACTCTTAGCTTTCAATACATGCTAAGTTTAATGAGTTTTGATAAAATGATATTAAAATTATCTTAAAAATTATAAAATTTTAAATTTAAATTTTAATAAAAGTCTAATTAAAAAAAAAAGCCATAAAAGACTGAAAAGAACTAGGCAAACTTAAGAACGAAGGACCCATGCCGGCTTATGGATGACATGTAATCCATGAAAAGAAATAAAATGTCAATAATGGTCATATTCGAAGTGATATGAAATTACTATTATTATTTTCTTGTAGTTCTCCTTTCGTGGCTTATTCTTGCAGTTGTCCTCGTCAAGAAAACGCCTCACTAAGAAATTTCGCAAATATGCGCCAAAATTTATTGCTCGGCCTAGGACTCTGCATGCAGGGGATGTAAAGTCGAGCTGAGTTTTGTTTTAAAGAGTGAAGTTTGATTCGGCAAAATTTTTTCGAACTCAAGTCAAAGTCAAGTTTTATTTGTGTTGAGTTTGAACCGAATATTTATAAACTCAAGTTTAGCTCATTCAGAAAATAGGTTCTAAATGAGCTGAGTTAAACTGAGTTTTTTATTAAACTAAATCTCAAGTAACCACATGATTTATAATTAGTTTAAGATCTATAATTATAAAGTTCAAACTACATGATTTAAATTAGCCCTCATATAAAAAATAACTTAATTTTCTTAAAAAATTAAAATCAAATTATAAATAACTATATTTAATAAACACATTTTATATATTAATCATATCATAATTTTAAACAATAAATTATTTTTAGAACATCTCTAAATAAAATAATAAATATTTATAATATAATGGAATACAATAATTAATATAAATATTTTTACAAACTAGGTTGCTCACGAGCCTGCTCACAAACTTAAAAACGAGCCGACTTACAAGCCTTAATGAGCTAAATACTAAAAAGCTTAAGCTCAACTCATTTATTAAATGAGCCTTAAAATTAAGCTTGAGCTTGACTCATTTTCTAAATAAGTCGAATTTAATCGAGCTTTTATTGAGCAATAGCTTGGTTCATTTATAGCACTATGTGCATGGGTCGGCGGGTTGGTTGGGTCAATTTTAGACTATTTTATCAACTGAACCAAAAATCATAGTTTACAAAATTTCACAATAGACACCGACCAATAGAGAGAGAAAACTGATATTTTGGTTTTCTCTTACACTCAATTTTGGATTCAATCTAGATGCTACTGGGAGTTCCAGGGGTCTGGTCCTAATGCCATATAATCCTGCAATACAAAAAAGAGAATGCGGTGGATGGTCTCTTGCCAGGCCACTTCGACGCTCAAGTTAGAGAACTAGATATGAGAGTATTGGAAGAATGGTAATGAGAATTTTAGAATGAGAATAAGTGTATCTGTTTTTGGTTACTTGGTTGGTATTTATAGGCCTTTCTAGAAAAATAGTCATTGCTTCATTATTATCTCCGTGAAATTCGCTCTTGCTTGCTAGCGTGATTATTGCTCAGTACGTAAGATCCATGCTTTGCTTGATTATGGGCATGATTATTGCTTGGTATATCTTTTGTTCACATTATTGGGTGAACGAAGGTATTTTGTTCGGTCTTGTTTTAGTCCCTGGTGCTTTGTTTGACTCGTTTGAGCTTTTGACCATCTAAAACATTGCTTGACTTTTTTTACTGTCACGTTAGACATTTATGTAGAATTTTGACTATTTGACATGGATTTTGGGTGAGTAGCATCACTAGTCCCCCCCCCCCCCTTCGGTCTTTGCGATTCTTTAGGTTCGTGTTGTTGTTCATCCAGTTGGGATATGACATGTCTATTGTATGTGTTCTTTTTGGCTATCATATTTATCCTTGTGGATAGCTATCGTCAAATATAAAGTTTCTCTCAATAAGATAAAATGTTTTGATGGCTTAATGATGATGGTTTTTGAATTTTAAAAGACATTTAATGCTCTTTCTATAAGAGTGGACTTCTTTTCACATTATTTCATTTTCCTGCTTCTTCGATTTCTTTGATTATCTTCACAATGTCTCAGCCGAGCCTTTTAAATCTTTTCGACAAAACTCTTTTTTTTTTAAGGTAATCAACTTCTCTTTTTCCTCTTGTACTTTTTCTTTTAAATCATGAGTGAGGATAGTGAGAATCAAGGTTCAAGTGCTACTCCCTTTTCACCTGGAATCATCTATAGCTAAGATAGTAGTACTCAAGAGCTTTTTTCCAAGTTGGACCACCGTCACCATGACTTTGTGGAAGTTACTGAGGTTACTAATCCCTTTGCTCTGCCAGAAGCCACCGAGTCTCAACCTCTTGCCAAAGTTGGCCCGAGTTCTCTCGGTGTGCTTATTGCTCTTAGAGTTTCTAAACTGCAATCTTGTTTGACGGGTTGGGATCTATTGAACTTGTCCAAGTCGTATGGGATTGATAAAGATCAGTTTCACTTATCGCTCACTGGTCCCTGAGGTCGAGCGAATAGTTGCTTTCTTAACCCGATCGTGTGGCTCTGTACGAAGAGCAGTTAAAATTAGGTCTGAGACCACCATTGGATCCTTTGGATGTTGAAATTCTCAAGTATTATCGGCAGTCCATTTCCTAGTTGCATCCTAACTCATGGAAATTATTGTCTGCCTTCTGAGCTTTATGTCGAAGAAAAGGTTTCATGCTTTGACTTTTGTCTTTTACGCGTTCTTCCAGCTAAATACTAAGGATAACGAGGAATTCTAGCATTTCTATGCTCGAAAGGGGACTTTTTCACTGATCTCCCATCCTCCCTAAAGAAATGGAAAGATAGATTCTTCTTCACGAAAGATACAGTGGACAAACAGTGGGGAAACATACAAACAAGCTGGAACTATTTAGCTAAGAAGAATGCAGGAAAGGTGTGGTTGGATGCTGAGAAGAAAGCCATAGTTCGGGAGATCCAAACATTGATTCGATCAAACTAAATATCAATCAAGACTTTGCTTGATATTAATTCCCAATGGTAGTCTTCCATCTATGTGGAAGGGGACTCGATGGCTGGCGAGCATTACAATAACATCCCACTTGAGGGTAAAAAACTTAACTCCTGCTTTATGATTTTTAACACTTACTAAGATTTCTTTCTCTTTACAAAGATGTCAACCTAGCTAAGAACGTTAAGGAGCTAATCAAAAAGAAGAAAAAGGCTAGGGCTCATCCTGCTAGGGATTCTTCCACTCCTCCAGCATCTAAGAAGGCCAAGGCGACTAATCCAGTGGTTCCACCGTCAGGGGGTGATCAGCAGGTGATTCCCCTAGTTACAAAAACTAGGGTTGATGATGCTTTGCCTGTAACTTCTCCACCTACTACTCAACAGTCTACTGAGCAACTTCTATTCGGGAAGTCAGTGGTTAAGAATTTTAAGCTAGCTATTTGGTTTGCCAAGCGATATACTTTGTAACACCCCATTTGTATAGCCTGGTATATTTCATTATTCCGGTGACCGGTGTCGGTTCGGAAAATTAAGGGGATTAGAACCATACTTAAGACAACTGGAGAAGCCATAAACACAAATAATTAGTAATGTCCAATTAGTTAAGTATAAACAAGAAAAATAGAACAGAAGAAGTTAAACGAGCTGAGAGTCACAGCGATGGGTGACCTTCTCGGGAATGACTGCGAAGTTATTTTAAACTCAAATTTCGAACCATAAAATGTGACGCCGCGGTCCTTAGGACCCTTATAAACACAGTGGAAAAGAGAAAATCACGAAAAAGAACTGTTAAGCCAGTCAAATAATTAGGTCAGGGAGCCGGAAGAAATATGAAATTATTTGCAAACCGGGTTGAATCGGCGAAGGGCAATTTGGTCAATTGACCCCGAGAGCTGACTTCTGACCTAACTGTTAAATAAAATCAGAGAAAAGAAAATTTTGGAATCGAGAATTAAATTAAAGAACTAATAGAAAAAAATTAAAAAAAAAAGAGAAAATGGACAAGTCAAAAGGTGATGACATCATGCATGACCTCATGCATGATGCCATAAAGAATAAAATTAATTTATTTACTTATTTGGATTTTTGATCTTCCTAAAGAGATAAAAGACAAAATAAAAGAAAAGAAAAAAAAATCATTCTTCTTCAAATAAAAAACGTGCATCTCACCTCTCTCTCTTTTTTCTCCTTAGTTTACTCCATAGCCATGAAATTCAAGCTTTCAAAGCTTGAATCAACCCCATAAATTCCCCAAAAATTCCACTAAATTATGATTAAGCTTTGTTTGGGCTACTAGAAGAGGAGATTGAAGAAGCAAGAAAGAAGAAAAAAGGGAAGAAAATTAGTGATTGGAAAATCAAACAAAGGTTAGTATGTAAATTTCTATGTTCTTAGTTTAATTAACTTAGAAAGTAACTTAAAATGAAACAAAAATAATTATGAGGGACCAAAGCTGAATTTAGGCCAGCTAGGGTTTGATGTGTGTATGCATGAATTTGATTGAATTCAATATGTATGGAAGTTTAATTGAGTGATGTAGTGATGTTAGTATGATTTGAATTGGTTAAATGCAACAAAATTAGTGAGTTAGGGTTTTGAATATTAGGGTTTAGAAACCAAAAATGTGAGAAACTTGTAAATGGTGTCTTTGACCTAATGTAAAGTGAGAAATGGTCATTTGTGACCTAATTAAGTGTGTTAGAAGTGTTGGAATTAAAAGCCAATTCGGATTGGATAAGGTCATGTTGCTGCAGCATGACCAAAACCTCCTTTGAGGGACCAAAAATGAAATTTTACAAGTCCAATGGATATGAGACCAATTGGGGATGAAAATAGGCACTAAATGACACAATTTTCATTTAGGAAGCCTGCCCAAAAAGTGACTAAAACCTAGTGAACAAAGTGGCCGAAGTTGGAAAATCGTAGGCTGCCTCTGCACAAACTGACTAAATGAATAGTATTTGTTCATTTGGTCATAACTCGAGCTATGCAGTCAAAATGACCTGAAATTTTACCTGGGGTTAGATGAGATATAGATCTAAAACTTTCATGAAGAACACCAACCCAAATTATGCCATTAACCCAATCAAATTACTGAGCAAAGTTGGTGACCTGAATCTGCAGAATTGCAGATTGCATATGAACAGTAAAGTTTCAATGGCTATAACTCTCTCTAGAAAAATTCGATTTAGGCGATTCTTAAACCGATGGAAACCTAAGACATAGTAGAACATTTCATATGAAGAAAATTAGACTAAATTATGGACCTAACTTGATCAAATTGCTGAACGAAATTGGAATCAATAATCTGCCAGAATAAAATTCTGCAGCACGAACAGTAAACATTATTTGCTTATAACTTGAGCTACAAAACTCCAATTGGGGTGATTCAAAAAGGAGAATAAACTTAAGACAATAAGGAACATTTTCTATGAAGAAAGTTTTACCAAATTCCAACAGTAAACTGACTAATAAAACAGTACAATTAGGGACACTAAAATTGAAAATTAGCAATTTTGCCTAAAAGACCTAAGTTTTGAGAAAATGACCAAAACCAATAAGTTTAGTGACCAAAATGTGGTATGTGGGTGAAGTTGGAATTCCCATACCTATTAAGCCTTAGAAAGTCAATAATTTGACTTGAATAGTGCAGTAAATAGTAACCCAAAACACAAAATTTCAAGAACATCGAATTTAGCACGTTAGAGCTAGGTAAAAGTGAAGTTAAATTTATTATTGGATTTATGCTAAGTTATGGTACTAAAACACTATGAAATTGTGTGTTTCAGTGGAAAAGAATACTGGGACAGAACCCGAGGAGTCGAGTCAAGGCCAACAGGCGACTCGTTTGAGGTTTGTGCACAACGTATACTTTTTATAATTATCTTCTGCATACTGTTTTGAATAATGTGAAATATTGAATTATTGCATTCTTATGATGTTTGATTTAAATTGTGAAAGTAATTGTGTATATTTGAAATGAAAATGTTTAGTAAATTGTTAAGTTTTGAAATCACAGTGTCATGACCATATATTTGGACACCTCACTAGCATGACTAGTGGGGGTAATTAGTTTCGAATTTTGATTCCTTCTCTGGAGAAGTGTTGAGGTGTGCCAGTAGAAGAGGATGTGAATGGATATCCATAAATTTGAGCTAGCTAGCCTTGTGATGTGATTTCTCTTTAGCCTCTGGCTATTGAGATTCTATTTGTTTCGAATGGCATGATCTAACTGTGGATTTTATGAAATGTGTTTTGATTCTTCGAAATGAACTTAGTTTGCATTAAAATGTGTTTTGTGTTTAATGCTCATGTTTAGTTAAATTTTTGAATAAATGTGATTTATATTCTGCATAAAGATTATTTTAGTATGTTATGCACCACTGAGTCCTAGTACTCAGCGATAGCTTTTATTGCTGTCGCAGATTTACAGACTAGAGGAGCAAAGAACTGAAATTCTTGAAGATTGAGGATCATTCAGCTTGAAGTCTTCGGGTATAATTTATACCCTAACTGTAAATATTTCTTTTGATGTATATATATTGCACATAAATGTATGGACATATAAAAATGGGTCTTAAGCAGTTTGTATAAAATTTGTATAAAGTTGTAATATATATTGTAGTTTGAAACTCTCTTAATGTAAATTTTGTAAGAATGTATATAAATTGTTTTGTCTCTAATGAAATATGAGTACAACTATTTTATTTAATTTAAATGAAATGTGTTACTAGTATGCTGAGATTATTGAATTTTGAACTTGCAAAATTTATTGAAATGATTGTGAAATTGATTGAGTTTGATTGTGAAATTGAAGTAGTAGAAAAAATTTTTAGAAGTGCTTTTTACAGGTATTTGAAGAACTAGTTTCTCAAAATACAGACAGAACTCTGTCAAAATTTTTATAAAATTTGCGAAAAAATAAAATGGGCTAAAATTTCCAACTAGCCTTCCAGTTAATTACATGTTTTAAATACTTATTAGAAATGCTCACCACTTATCAAAAATAAGAAAATTATTTTAAAATCTCTTGTAGGGTACTTAATGAGTTATCGGTAGGTGAAGTTCGGTAGTTCATTAGGTATTCTACGGGATCATGTTATGCCTTACAGAGGGGTAAGGTATGACATGTTTTAGTGGTATCAGAGCAAGTTTTGAAGTATGTTTTAAATTGTGAATTTATGTCTTTTCTTTGTTAAGTATAACTGCTCAATGTCCATAATTGTTACATACAGTGCATTACATCATGAATATGAACTAACGGAGGAAAATCTCCATGTGTTACTTATTCAGGAGATACCCTAACTTCAGCCTGAAATGGAAGAAGGGGATCGCTCAGTTGAGCAGTTTGTTGAAGCTGAGGCACAAGGGGAAGCCCCAGCTTTACCGAATGTCAGTGGGTCAGTAGCACCAGCCCCGCAAATGCCGCAATTCCCTACACAGTTCGCACAGCAGATGGCTGCGATGTTTCAACAAATGGCTGGGGGTATGCCTGTTCAAGCTGCACCCCAACCACCTGTGGCATAATCACTGCCTCCAGCTAGACAGTATGATAAGTTATTGAAGTATGGGGCTACAGAATTTAAGGGTACAGTGGACCCTTTAGAGGCAGAGCAATGGCTTGAAAGAATGGACAAAGTATTTAAGAAGTCAGACCGCCAAGATGAATCAAGTTTGAATACTGCGGTCGCCATCGCAAGGGATGCGTATGATTGGTGGAAAACCATCCCCACCTTGGTTGAACCACCAGTCTTGACACAGGATGACTTCATCGAGAGTTCGCATGTAAATACATCCCAGATGCATATGTTGATCAGAAACTGCAAGAATTTTTTAGTTTGAAACAAGGAAATCAATCAGTGGCAGAGTATGAAAGGGAGTTCTCCCGCCTGAGTCACTATGCGGGGAGTCTCCTTACTACCAGCAAGGCAAGGTGCAAGAGATTTGAGACAGGTTTGAAGCCCAGCATAAGGATGCAAGTTGTGGGATTTCGACAAAGCAACTTCTCAGAGCTTATGTCTCAAGCACTTGAACTGGAGAGAATTGAATCAGAAGCAACCCCAGTGAAAGAAAAATCAGAAAAAGCTGAGAAATCAGAAAAAGACAAGGGGGAAAAATCAGTTGAACAAAGTTCTGGTGCTACCTCTGGAAAGAGAAAGAAGTTTAGTGGACCCAGCAGGGGTCGAGGTGGAAGATTTGGTAGGGGCCGATTCTCCGGACAGAGACCCCCTAGGTCTGGTCAGCAGTCGAGCAGGGGTTCACATTCTGCCCACCCCTATGAGACTTGTGGCAAGATTTATGGGGGGGAGTGTTATTGGGCCACTGGAGCCTGCTTTAACTGCGGAGGCAAGTGTCATTTAGCAAGAGACTGCACTAGTGCTCCATCTACTACTGCCGAGGGATCTATTCAGAGTCCTGCTTCCAGAGGTTCACCGTCAGTTAGTAGAGGAAGAGGCAGAGGTAGAGGCACTGCTTTAGGCAGTCAGGGCACAGTTGGTCAGTCAGGACAAGGAAGTGCTTCAACCAGAATCTACACAATGAGACAGCGAGAAGAGGCTGAGACTTCTGATGTGGTATCTGGTACATTCTCTATCTTTGATCAAGAAGTATTTGTATTGTTTGATCCGGGTTCAACTCATTCATATGTTAGTGCTAGCATAGTTAGTTCACTTGCTGTTCCATGTGTGCAAATGGGTTTTGAAGTGGTAGTAACTAGTCCGTTAGGACAAGAGGTTCGGGTCAACAGAATCTATAGAGACTGTCCTTTGGTGATCCAAGGACATGTTTTTCTGTTAGATTTGATTAAAATGCCCTTCAGAGAGTATGATATCATCTTGGGCATGGATTGGATAGCCAGGCATTACGCCATGATTGACTGTAGACTGAAGACAGTCACTTTTGGTCTTCCTTTGTACAGTGATGTGGTAATACATGGGGAGAGGCATTTACTGCCATCAAACATCATTTCGGCTGCATTAGCCAGAAGGATGATCAGAAAGGAGTGTGAAGCATACTTGGCACATGTGATAGACACCCAAGTGGGGAGTCCAGCACAAAGGGACATCCTTACTGTATGTGATTTTCCGGATGTATTTCCTGATGAATTACCAGGATTACCTCCAGAAAGAGAGGTGCAGTTTGAGATTAATGTTATGCCTGGTGTGGACCCAATCTTCATAACGCCATATAGAATGGCACCTGCAGAATTAAAAGAGTTAAAAGTACAATTGCAAGAGTTGCTTGACAAGGGCTTTATCCGCCCTAGTGTGTCACCTTGGGGAGCGCCAGTATTGTTTGTAAAGAAGAAGGATGGCACTCTTCGGTTATACATTGATTATCGGCAGTTGAATAAGGTGACAATAAAAAATAGATATCCATTGCCCCGCATTGATGACTTGTTTGATCAGTTGAGGGGTGCAGCTGTGTTCTCCAAAATTGACTTGAGATCAGGTTATTATCAGTTGAAAGTACAAGAGCAGAGTATTGCTAAAACTGCCTTCAGAACCCGTTATGGCCATTATGAGTTTTTGGTTATGCCATTCGGGTTAACTAATGCTCCGGCTGCTTTTATGGATCTGATGAACACTATCTTCAGACCATACCTCGACCAGTTTGTTGTGGTATTCATAGATGATATATTGGTCTATTCGAGGAATGCAGAAGAGCATGATAGACATCTGCGGATTGTACTGCAGACTTTGAGGGAGAAACAGCTATATGCCAAATTGTCGAAATGTGAATTTTGGCTGAAGGAGATATCCTTTTTGGGGCACATAGTATCAGAAGAGGGCATCAAGGTAGATCCAAGTAAGATAGAAGCTGTCCTTAATTGGAGGCCACCCAGAAATGTCACAGAGATTCGCAGTTTTCTGGGTTTAGCTGGATACTACCGTCGGTTTGTGAAAGGATTCTCCATGTTGGCATCTCCATTGACCAAGCTACTTCGAAAAGATGTGAAATTTCAGTGGACAGATAAATGCCAACAGAGTTTTGATGAATTGAAGAAATGTTTAACTGAAGCTCCAGTCCTTACTTTACCTACTCCGGATAAAGAATATACAGTATATAGTGATGCTTCTCATAATGGGTTAGGCTGTGTATTGATGCAAGATCGAAATGTCATTGCCTATGCATCACGCCAGCTAAAACCGTATGAGAGAAATTATCCAACACATGATTTAGAGCTTGCAACTATTGTGTTTGCTCTTAAGATCTGGAGACATTATTTGTATGGAGAGAAGTGTTACATTTACATAGATTATAAGAGTTTGAAGTATTTGGGCACCCAGAAAGAGCTGAATTTGAGACAGAGGAGATGGTTAGAGTTGATAAAAGACTATAATTGTCTGATAGACTATCAGCTAGGGAAAGCTAATGTTGTGGCTGACGCCTTAAGTCGCAAGACTATGGCAAGTCTACGGGTTACTCCTTTGTCTTTGGTACATGAGTTGAGATCATTACATGCTAGCTTAGAGATTAATGATGATGGGCAGACAACAGTTGCATGACATGTACAGCCAGTGTTGATTGATCAAATTAGAATGGCTGCTCAGAATGATCAGAAGTATCAGAAGCTGTTGGAAGAAGTTCGGCAGGGCAAGAAACCAGAATTCTCAATCAGAGATGATGGTCTACTACTACACCAGGGCAGAATATGTCACACCTTACCCCTCTCTAAGGCATAACATGATCCCGTAGAATACCTAATGAACTACCGAACTTCACCTACTGATAACTCATTAAGTACCCTATAAGGGATTTTAAAATAATTTTCTTATTTTTGACAAGTGGTGAGCATTTTCTAGTAAGTACTTAACACATTTAGTTAAAATTTAAACTAGTTAATATTTTGGTCCATTTTAGTTTTCCGCAAATTCTATAAAAATTTTGACAGAGTTTCCTCTGTATTTTGAGAAAACCGTTCTTCAAATACCTGTAAAAAGCACTTCTAAAAGTTTTTCTCAACCCCTACTTCAGTTTCACAATCAAACTCAGTCAATTTCTCAAAATTCACAAGTTCAATAGTTCTCAAAATACTGTCAATCAATATCATTCATATTTCATTAAAAACAAAATAATTTATACACAACCTTACAAATTTATATCAAAAGAAACACAAACTAAACTTTATTACAAACTTCATACAGATTTGTGTACAAGCTGCTCAAGACCCATCTTTACATGTCCATACATTTATGTGCAATATATACATCAAAAGAAGTATTTACAGATAGGGTATAAATTATACCGAAAGCTTCAAGTCGATGACTTCACACACCTCAAGCTACTCGGTCTGCTCCTCTAGTCTCTGTATCTGCGACAAAGAATAAAAGCTATCACGAGTACTAGGACTCAATGGTGCACAATATACTAAAATAATCTTTATGCAAAACTTAAAGCACATTCATTCAAAAATTTGGCTAAACATGAAAATTAAATACAATCATGCATTGTAAGATTTTACATGTAAACCAAGTTCAATTCAAAGTAACAAAACACATTTCATAAAACCCACAGTTAGATCACGCCATTCGAAACAAATAGAATCTCAATAGCCAGAGGCTAAAGAGAAATCGCATGAATCTCAATAGCCAGAAGCTAAAGAGAAATCATATCACAAGGCTAGCTAGCTCAAATATATGGATATCCATTCACATCCTCTTCTACTGGCACACCTCAACACTTCTCCAGAGAAGGAATCAAAATTCAAAACTAATTACCCCCACTAGTCGTGCTAGTGAGGTGTTCAAATATGTGGTCATGATACTGTGGTTTCAAAACTTATCTTAACAATTTGCTAAACATTGTCTTTTCAAATATACAAAATAACTTTCAACAATTTAGATCAAATATCATAAGAATGCCATAATCCAATATTTCATATTATTCAAATCGATATGCAAAAGATGATTATAAGAGTATATGTTGTGCACAAACCTCAAACGAGTCGCTTGTTGGCCTTTACTCGACTCCTCAGGTTCTGTCCCGGTATTCTTTTCCACTGAAACACGAAATTTTCCAATGTTTCAGTACTAAAACTTAAAATATATCCAAAATAAACTTAACTTCACATTTACCTAGCTCTAACGTGTTAAATTCGACGTTCTCGAAATTTTTGTGTTTCGGGTTACTATTCACTACACTATTTAAGTCAAATTATTGACTTTCTAAGGTTTAATGGGTATGGGAACTCCAACTTCAGCCACATACCACATTTTGATCACCAAACTTGTTGGTTTTGGTCATTTGTTTAAAACTTTGGTCATTTTGGCAAAATTGCCAATTTTCGGTTTTGGTTCTCCGAAGTTACACTGTTTCATTGGTCAGTCTACTGTTGAAATTTGACAAAACTTCCTTCATAGAAAATGTTCCTTACTGTCTTAAGTGTATTCTCATTTTTGGATCACCTCAATCGGAGTTTTGTAGCTCAAGTTATGGCCAAAATAATTTTACTGTTCACGCAATCGCTCATACTACACTTTTGGGTTCTTGCAGATTTTGATCCAACTTTGGTCAATAATTTGATCAAGTTAAGTTCATAATTTGGTCTAACTTTCTTCATATGAAATGTTCTACTATGTCTTAGGTTTCCATCGGTTCAAGAATTGCCTAAATCCGAGTTTCCTAAAGAGAGTTATAGCCATCCAAACATTACTGCTCAATTGAAAATCTGCAGAGTTGCAGGTTTGGTAATTTAACTTTGCTCAAAAATTTGAATGGTTTAATGGCATAATTTGGGGTGGTGTTCTTCATGAAAGTTTTAGATCTATGTCTCATCTAATTGCTGGTAAAATTTTAGGTCAATTTGACCTTTCTAACTTGAATTATGACCAAATGAACAGTTACTGTTCATTTGGTCAGTTTAGTGCAGTGGCAGCTTGCTATCAATTCACTTTGGTCAATTGTTTCACCAAGTTTTGGTCAGTTTTTGGTCATGGTTCCTTAATAAAAATTGTGCTCTTTTATGTCTATTTTCATCTTCAATTGGTGGCATATCAATTGGACTTATAATCTTTGAGTTTTGGTCCTTCAAAGTGGGTTTGGTCATGCTGTCAGCAGCATGACCATTGACCTACGAATTTGGTTTAATTTCCTACCATTCCCACACAACTTATTTGGTCATAATTGACCATTATTTCCTGTCACAATAGGTTAAACATGCCATTTATGCATTTCTCCAATTTTTGGTTCGTAAACCCTAGCATTGAAACCCTAATCTCATTAACTCTTGCATTTAACTACTTCTAATAATTTTAATGCTAATCATTTAACTAAGTAAAGCTTCTAAACTCACTCAATTGCATCATATTCATGCAAACCACACTCCTCTCAAGCTGCCCGAAATTTCAATTTAATTCTTTCCCCATATTTGTTTCATTTACATCAAGTTCTTAACTCACTTAATTACCTAAACATGCATTTGAATGGAAAAATAGTAAGTTAGCATACTAACCTCAACTATTTTGCCAATTCTCCAATTTCTCTCCTTCTTTCTTCTTGTAATCTCCTTCTTAAGTTGCAATAACAAGTTCTAGGGAGGTTTTTAAGGGAGTTATTAAGGTTGAGTGGAGGAATAAAGCTTGAGTGCAAGCTTTATTGGAGGATGGGCAATGGTGAATTGAAGAAGAAAGTGGGGCGGCAAGGAAGATGGAAAATGAGGTTTTTTAATTTTTTTTTTCTTTTTGTTTTCTTTTATGTTTATCCCTTTTTGAAGACCAAAATTCTCTAATTAATAAAATAATTAAATTAAATCTTTATGACATCATACATGATGTCATCCCTTTGACTTTTCCAACCTCTTTCCTTTTCTCTTTTTTTTTTTCTATTTATTTTTTTTCTATTAGTTCTTTAATTTAATTCTCGATTTCGAAAATTTTTATTTCTCCGATTTTATTGGACAGTTAGGTCAGGAGTCAGCTTTCGGGGTTAATTGACCAAATTGCCCCTCGCCGGTTCATCCCGGTTTACAAATAATCCAATATTTCTTTCGGCTCCCTGACCTAATTATTTGACTGGCTTAACAGTTCTTTTTCGTGATTTTCTCTTTTCCACTGTGTTCATAAGGGTCCTAAGGACCGCAGCGTCACTTTTTACGGTTCGAAATTTGAGTTTAAAACGACTTCGCAGTCGTTCCCGAGGAGGTCACCAATCGCTGTGACTCTCGGCTCGTTTAACTTCTTATGTTCTATTTTTCTTTTTTATACTTAACTAATTGAACATTACTAATTATTTGTGTTTATGGCTTCTTAAGTTGTCTTAAGTGTGGTCCTAATCCCCTTAATTGTCCGGACCGACACCGGTCACCGGAACAGTGAAATCTACCAGGCTATACAAACGGGGGTGTTACAGAATATGTGTTCCTAATGATGTTGAATTGAGGCAGATCATTTTGAAGGAAGCACATGAGTCTCCTTTTGCCATGCATCCTGGTGGCACAAAAATGTATAGAAGGCTAAAGGAGCATTACTGGTGGATGGGTATGAAAAGAGATGTGGCAGAGTTTGTATCCAAATGCCTAACTTGTCAGCAAAAAAAGGCAGCGCATCAAGTACCCACTGGGTTGTTACATCCACTACCAGTACCAGAATGGAAATGGGAGAGAATAACAATGGATTTTGTGATGGGACTTCCGAGGACACAGAAGAGTCATGATGCAGTATGGGTCATTGTTGATAGACTAACCAAGTCTACTCATTTTCTGCCAGTCTGGATGGACTATAGTTTAGAAAGATTGGCCAGGTTGTACATTGACGAGATTGTGAGATTGCATGGAGTGCTAGTATCCATCGTATCAGAAAGAGATCCTAGGTTCACTTCTAGATTCTGGGGTAGTCTTCAGAGAGCCCTAGGAACTAGATTGAACTTCGATCGCATTCCACCCACGCATGATGGCCAATTTGAGAGGGTAATTCAGATCTTGGAGGACATGCTACGGGCTTGTGTGATTGAATTTGAGGGCAGTTGGGACACACACTTGCCTTTGATTGAGTTTGCTTATAACAACAGCTACCAATCAAGCATTGGGATGCCTCCATATGAAGCTTTGTATGGCAGAAAATGTAGAACCCCATTATGTTGGGCTGACGTGGGCGAAAGAAAGATGATTGGACCCAAAATTGTTCAACAAACTGAAGAGAAAATCAGGGTGATTCGAGATTGACTTAAGACTGCATCAGACCATCAGAAGTCCTACATTGATCTGAAAAGAAGGGATATTGAGTATGCAGTGGGTGAGAAAGTTTTCCTCAAGGTTTCTCCTTGGAAGAGAATTATGAGATTCGGCAGAAAGGGGAAACTGAGTCCTCGTTTCATTGGGCCATATGAGGTTCTGGAAAGAGTGGGTCCTTTGGCATATCGGTTGGCACTACCTCCAGAGTTGGAGAAGATACATAATGTCTTCCATGTGTCTATGTTAAGGAGGTATCGATCAGACCCATCTCATATACTACCAGTAGAGGAAATTGAAGTGAATCCAGACCTCACATATGAAGAAGAACCCATTAAGATTCTGGCTTATGAGGTGAAGCAGCTACGGAACAAGTAGATACCGTTGGTGAAAGTGCTGTGGAACCATCATTCGGGCAAGGAGGCTACTTGGGAACGAGAGGAGGACATGAGGAGACAGTACCCACAGCTGTTCAGAGATTGATACCAGGTAAAATTTTGAGACGAAATTTATTTTAAGGGGGGGAGAATTGTAACACCCCATTTATATAGCCTGGTATATTTCATTATTCCTGTGACCGGTGTCGGTCCGGACAATTAAGGGGATTAGAACCATACTTAAGACAATTGGAAAAGCCATAAACACAAATAATTAGTAATGTCCAATTAGTTAAGTATAAACAAGAAAAACAGAACAGAAGAAGTTAAACGAGCCGAGAGTCACAGCGATGGGGGACCTTCTCGGGAACGACTGCGAAGTCATTTTAAACTCAAATTTCAAACGATAAAATGTGACGCTGCGGTCCTTAGGACTCTTATAAACACAGTGGAAAAGAGAAAATCACAAAAAAGAACTGTTAAGCCAATCAATTAGGTCAGGGAGCAGGAAGAAATATGAAATTATTTGCAAACCGGGTTGAACCGGAGAAGGGCAATTTGGTCAATTGACCCCGAGAGTTGACTTCTAACCTAACTGTTAAATAAAATCGGAGAAAAGAAAATTTCGGAATCGAGAATTAAATTAAAGAACTAATAGAAAAAAAATAAAAAAAAAAAGAGAAAATGGAAAAGTCAAAAGGTGATGACATCATGCATGACCTCATGCATGATGCCATAAAGAATAAAATTAATTTATTTACTTATTTGGATTTTTGGTCTTCCTAAAGAGATAAAAGACAAAATAAAAGAAAAGAAAAAAAAATCATTCTTCTTCAAATAAAAAACGTGCATCTCTCCTCTCTCTCTTTTTTCTCCTTAGTTTCCTCCATAGCCATGAAATTCAAGCTTTCAAAGCTTGAATCAACCCCATAAATTCCCCAAAAATTCCACTAAATTATGATTAAGCTTTGTTTGGGCTACTAGAAGAGGAGATTGAAAAAGCAAGAAAGAAGAAAAAAGGGAAGAAATTTAGTGATTGGAAAATCAAACAAAGGTTAGTATGTAAATTTGAATTCTTTTGTTAAATTTCTATGTTCTTAGTTTAATTAACTTAGAAAGTAACTTAAAATGAAACAAAAATAATTGTGAGGGACCAAAGCTGAATTTAGGTCAGCTAGGGTTTGATGTGTGTATGCATGAATTTGATTGAATTCAATATGTATGGAAGTTTAATTGAGTGATGGAGTGATGTTAGTATGATTTGAATTGGTTAAATGCAACAAAATTAGTGAGTTAGGTTTTTGAACATTAGGGTTTAGAGACCAAAAATGTGAGAAACTTGTAAATGGTGTCTTTGACCTAATGTGAAGTGAGAAATGGTCATTTGTGACCTAATTAAGTGTGTTAGAAGTGTTGGAATTAAAAGCCAATTCGGATTGGATAAGGTCATGTTGCTGCAGCATGACCAAAACCTCCTTTGAGGGACTAAAAATGAAAATTTACAAGTCCAATGGATATGGGACCAATTGGGGATGAAAATAGGCACTAAATGACACAATTTTCATTTAGGAAGCCTGCTCAAAAAGTGACTAAAACCTAGTGAACAAAGTGGCCGAAGTCGGAAAATCGCAGGCTGCCTCTGCACAAACTGATCAAATGAACAGTATTTATTCATTTAGTCATAACTCGAGCTAGGCAGGTCAAAATGACCTGAAATTTTACCAGGGGTTAGATGAGATATAAATCTAAAACTTTCATGAAGAACACCAACCCAAATTATGCCATTAACCCAATCAAATTACTGAGCAAAGTTGGTGACCTGAATCTGCAGAACTGCAGATTGCCATATGAACAGTAAAGTTTCAATGGCTATAACTCTCTCTAGAAAACTTTGATTTAGACGATTCTTGAACCGATGGAAATCTAAGATATAGTAGAACATTTTATATGAAGAAAATTAGACCAAATTATGGACCTAACTTGATCAAATTACTGAACAAAGTTGGAATGAATAATCTACCAGAATAAAATTCTGCAGCATGAACAGTAAACATTATTTGCTTATAACTTGAGCTACAAAACTCCAATTGGGGTGATTCAAAAAGGAGAATAAACTTAAGACAATAAGGAACATTTTCTATGAAGAAAGTTTTGCCAAATTCCAACAATAAACTGACCAATGAAACAGTACAATTAGGGATACCAAAATTGAAAATTGGCAATTTTGCCTAAAAGACCTAAGTTTTGAGAAAATGACCAAAACCAACAAGTTTAGTGACCAAAATGTGGTATGTGGGTGAAGTTGGAATTCCCATACCTATTAAGCCTTAGAAAGTCAATAATTTGACTTGAATAGTATAGTGAATAGTAATCCGAAACACAAAATTTCAAGAACGTCGAATTTAACACGTTAGAGCTAGGTAAAAGTGAGGTTAAATTTATTATTGGATTTATGCTAAGTTATGGTACTAAAACACTGTGAAATTGTATGTTTCAGTGGAAAAGAATACCAGGACAGAACCCGAGGAGTCAAGTCAAGGCCAACAGGTGACTTGTTTGAGGTTTGTGCACAACGTATACTTTTTATAATTATCTTCTGCATACTGTTTTGAATAATGTGAAATATTGAATTATGGCATTCTTATGATGTTTGATTTAAATTGTGAAAGTTATTGTGTATATTTGAAATGAAAATATTTAGTAAATTGTTAAGATAAGTTTTGAAACTACAGTGTCATGACCATATATTTGGACAACTCACTAGCACGACTAGTGGGGGTAATTAGTTTTGAATTTTGATTCCTTATCTGGAGAAGTGTTGAGGTGTGCCAGTAGAAGAGGATGTGAATGGATATCCATATATTTGAGCTAGCTAGCCTTGTGATGTGATTTCTCTTTAGCCTCTGGCTATTGAGATTCTATTTGTTTCGAATGGCATGATCTAACTGTGGATTTTATGAAATATGTTTTGATTCTTCGAAATGAACTTAGTTTGCATTAAAATTTCATAATTCGTGTTTTGTGTTTAATGCTCATGTTTAGTTAAATTTTTTTAATAAATGTGATTTATATTCTGCATAAAGATTATTTTAGTATGTTGTGTGCCACTGAGTTCTAGTACTCAGCGATAGCTTTTATTGCTGTCGCAGATTTACATACTAGAGGAGCAGCAAACTGAGCTGCTGAAGATTGAGGATCATTCAGCTTGAAATCTTCGGGTATAATTTATACCCTAACTTTAAATATTTCTTTTGATGTATATATATTGCACATAAATGTATGGACATGTAGAAATGGGTCTTGAGCAGTTTATATAAAATTTGTATAAAGTTGTAATATATATTGTAGTTTTAAACTCTCTTAATGTAAATTTTGTAAGAATGTATATAAATTGTTTTTTCTCTAATGAAATATAAGTACAACTATTTTATTTAATTTAAATGAAATGTGTTGTTAGTATGCTGAGGATTATTGAATTTTGAACTTGAGAAATTTATTGAAATGATTGTGAAATTGATTGAGTTTGATTGTGAAATTAAAGTAGTAGTTGAGAAAAATTTTTAGAAGTGCTTTTTACAGGTATTTGAAGAACTGGTTTCTCAAAATACAGACAGAACTCTGTCAAAATTTTTATAAAATTTACGGAAAAATAAAATGGGCCAAAATTTCCAACTAGCCTTCCACTTAATTACATGTTTTAAATACTTATTAGAAATGCTCACCACTTATCAAAAATAAGAAAATTATTTTAAAATCCCTTTAGGGTACTTAATGAGTTATCGGTAGGTGAAGTTCGGTAGTTCATTAGGTATTCTACGGGATCATGTTATGCCTTACAGAGGGGTAAGGTGTGACATATTCTCCCTATCAATTTAGCTTACCTCAACCTTAACGATGACGATGAGCTTGCCCTCTGAGCCGTGACTTTGTAAACGGAGCAAATGGCTTGCACTCGGCCACTCCGTGAGTGAAATCAAGCTTTAGGAGGGCACATTGGTACTCAGGAGATGGAAATTGCTTTGTTAATTGAATCAGTCTCTACCTTTGAGAAGAAAATTCAAGAACAGGAGGGTGAGCTCCAAAAGTTACTTAAAGGCATATGGGTATCAAGGCTGAGTTGGAGTCTACCTGGATAGAGCAGGTTGACATGAAGAAAAAGATTAAAGAGCAAGAGACTGAACTCGCTGCCACCAATGAGCATTTGGTTGATATTTATGTCAAAGCTTAGAATGACATCACTGTTGAACTTTAGAGTCATTATCTAGGGGAAGAGTTCTCCTGGGTAAACACTCTAGGTGGTGGTGAGGTCAGGGGGGAGGAGGTTATAGGGGATGTATCTGGGCAGGGGGATGGGGATGAAGCAAGTCCCTCTGCCTAATCTTTTTTGTATGAAAAAATTTTATGCAAATGAAAAGTCTTCTTTTTTCTTTGTCTTTACTGTTGCATATGTTTTTGTGAATAATGATAGTACTGAACGTTCCAACCCATAGGCCAAGCAAAGTTTTCACATAGGATGATTAATAGTTAAGAATTTTTGAAAGTAAAAGATGTTCAGATTTTTTAAAAATCGATCGACCTGCAAATAATTTAAAGGATGATGAACAAACTAATTTGATTTTCTTCAGAAAGATAATTGATAGTTACCTACTTGAATTGGCAATTTGGCTATGGGTGTTTTGTTACCAACTATTAACATGCTAGACGGACAAAATGTCACTCTGAATCATAAATAAGCTAAGCTCTCTTAGTTTAATCTGGGCTTTGTAAATACCCTTAAATTATTTTAGCTTGATGAACTATTATTATGGATGGACTAAGCACCGTTAAATTATTTAGCCTGGCAGACTATCGCCATGGATGTGTTAAACACCCTTAAATTATTTAGCGTAGCAAACTATCGCCATGGATAGGCTAAGCACTCTTAAAACTCAAAAATTTAAACCAAAGAATTCTTTTATTGATAGTATTTGCAAAGATTATAGATATTCCAGGTTTGGGGCAGTATTTTCCTACTTATCTCAGCTATCTTGTAGGTCCCTGGGCGGATAACTTTAGAGATAACAAAATGTCCAATTCAATTGCATCCTAGCTTTCTTGCCTTTACTAGTCCTTCTGTGACGTCATCTCATTTAATAACAAAGTCTCCGACCATAAATGCTCGATTATTGACTTTCCTATTGTACATATTTATTATTTTTTACCTATACTATGCCATCTGAATGAAGGGTATTTCTCTAAACTCTTCCATTGCATCGAGATTAAATAATAGATCTTCTTCTTGTGAGGCTTCCTCGGGGTGCCTGATGCATACATTTTGCATAGTCATTTAGGTCTAATTTTATAGCCATCTTATTCTATTATTAGTCACTTTTAGCTAATTTCATTAGTTATTTAGTTAGTTTTTCATAATTGTCAATTTTAGATTAATTTGTAAATTTTACTTTGTTTTGTAGGAAAAATGGTGTTTTTGGAAGGACTGAAGAGAATTTTTCCATTGAGGAGTGTCTTCTACAGCCAAAGATGTCAAAAACAAGTTTTCAAGCTGAAATATGCATTGACCAAATTGTGCATAACTTGCCGCATAAGCTATGCAGATTTGCATAAGGAGAAAGATCACTGTTCCAGAACCAGCCGAAGTGTGCATAAGGAGACAGCATAGCTTATGCACATTCCCGCCTCCCTTATGCACCTTCACGAAATTGTGCATAACCTATGCACCAAGTCATGCAGTTTTGCATAAGTGGCCTGTAACCAGCTGAAAGCGCATAAGGGACTGCATAACTTATGCAGTCCACTTATGCAGTCCCATAAAGAGTTCATTAATGAGCTGGCAGAAGATTCCCTTAATGTATTCCTCCTAGAACATACTATTTTAGGGCTCCATGTCAGAAAAATGCTATATATAGTCTCATTTTCCCATTTTAGAGGGGGAAAAAAGGAGCAAAGAAGAAAAGGAGAGGGGTTGAGCAGAATTTGAAGAGCCATCTTCACCTTCCACACCATTTTCAACCAAGATTTGCAGATTTCTTTCTTTCTTTACACTTTTCTACATTTCTAGTGTTTAATTTCTTACTTCTTAGCTTAGATTAAAGCTTTATTTCCATTTAAAGTCATCATATCTTGTAAGCATTATGGATAGTGAGTAGTTTACTTTTGATTGTGGAGTAAGGGTTGTAATATTTGATATATTTTGTGGATCTTGATTGGGTAATCCATATTTTGTGGTCTTAATGAGTTTTATTCATTTCTTGTATGCTTAATGACATGCTTAGTGTAGGATCCCATTAAGTGATGTTCTTAATCCATGGTTGAAGCACCGAAAGGAGAAGGCCTTGTGATAGATAATCAAGAAATTGGACTTAATTAACTTAGACCTAGAAATAGGCTAAGGATTAAGAGGATTCACAGATTAATTAAAGAACTTAATGGGTCTTAATTAATTCTAACTCCACGAAAGTAGGATTAGTTTGATTAAGGCACTCTTTGTCTCACTCGAAAGGGAATTCAAAGGATTTAAGAATTAATCTCCTTAAAACCCATTAGTTTCATAAGATTGGACAACCAATTTAAAATCCCAAATAGCTCGAATATGAAATCCCGAACTCCGGAATCACCTTTTTACCATTGTTAATTTCTAATCGAATTTAATCATTTGCCATTTTAAATATTGCCATATTTGAACTTGCTTTTTTCAATTTGATGCAATTTTAGTATTATTAATACATTGTTGAATAGAATATTAATTTTGCACATTTAGATTTCATACTCCATTACCCATTAATTCATTATTTTAATTTCATAAATACTTCAATTTAGTCAACTTTTATATCGAAAATTCAATCATTAACACAACTCCTCGTGGGATCGATATTTTTCTATACTACTTGTACGACCCGTGCACTTGCGGTTAGGACGCATCAAGTTTTTGGCGCCGTTGCCGGGGAGTTGTTTGTTTAAGATTGAATTCTTGATTATTTTAGTTGATTATAGTTTTATTTTTTTTATCTTTTCATTTTTGTGTTTGTTTGTTCTTTTTCAGGTACTTTTAATCTTTTATGAGAAGAGCTAGAAGCTCAAGTGATACATCCTTATTGTTCAATCCTGAAATAGAGAAATTTTGTAAGGCCAACAAGAAAGAAACCAGAAAAAGGAAGGAAGCTTTGAGAGAAACCGAAATTGAAGCAGATATGGCTGATGAAAGAATTAGAATTGGTGTTGGTAATGCTAGAAATGGTCAAAACAATGAAAATGAAGCCCAAGGAGAAGAAGTTGTTAATGCAAACGTGCCTAGGGGAAGTATGATGAATCATGCTTTTCCTCATTTTGATGACTTGAGGGAGAGCATAGCAAGACCAAGGATTGATGCAAATAGTTACAAGATGGATTTTGGAGTTCTTCAAATGATTCAAAATTCTCAATTTGGAGGACATCCTTCTGAAAATCCACACACACACCTGAAGAAGTTTGCTATGATTTGCGACATGCAAAAACAACCTGGAGTGTCTGATGATGCAGCAAGATTGAAGCTATTCCCATTCTCTTTGAAAGATAGAGCATTGGATTGGCTTGATTCTTTACCTCACAACTCCATTACAAATTGGGAGCAACTAACTAATGCATTTCTTGCACAATATTTTCCACCTGGAAAAACTCAAGAGTTGAGGAATCAAATGACAGCTTTCAGACCAAGAGAAGATGAAACTCTTTATGAGTCATGGATGAGATGGAAGGAATTAGAGAGATTATGCCCACATCATACCATTCCAAAATGGATGATAAATCAGAATTTTTACACAAATGTCACTCCTGCAATCAGAGGAATTATTGATGCTCAAACAGGAGGAGAATTTATTATTAAGCATGAAGATGAAGCTTATGAGCTATTGGAGAAAATTGCAAAGAATACTCATCTTTGGAGTAGTCCAAGAGGACCAGTTCCAACTCAGAAAAGGCAAGTCTTTGGAATGTATGATCTTGATCCATTCAACATGATTAATGCAAAGTTTGATGCACTTACAAATGTCCTTGCTAAGAAGATGGAAGATTTGAGTATGTTGGTTAGTTCATCATCATCAGCTGGAAGTTCACAACAAGTGGCTTATGCAGAGGAAACTACCAGCTGTGGAGTAGATTATGGAGAACAAGCAGCATATGTTGGTAATTATGGAAACAAGCAAATGGGGAATCCTTACTCTCAAACTTACAATCCAAATTGGAGGAATCATCCCAACTTTTCATGGGGAAATCAGCAAAATCAAGTTCAAAATCAGAATTTTCAACCACAACAGCAAAGTCAAGTTCCATATCAGCAGAATAGGCAACCATTGCCTAATTTTCAGCAGAAAAATATGAACCCTCCACCAAAACAAAGAAGAACGAAATTCCACCACTGAAGCTTTATTGCAACAGATACTTGCTAACCAAAATAAGCATGATGAGGAGATGAGAGAGGTGAAAGCAAGGCTGGAACAGATGCAAACACACAACAGAATGCTGGAAAACCAGATTGCACAACAAGCATCCTCCTCAAGTGCTAAGTCTTTTGGAAAGCTTCCAAGTCAACCAGAAAATCCAAGAGAGCAGTGTCAAGCTATTACTTTAAGAAGTGGAAAAGTTATAAATGATGAGAAGAGTGAAAACAGTGAGAAGAGAGAAAATGAAAAAGGGACTGATGAGAGTGAAAAACAAGAGAGTGCAGAAAAATGTAAGGAGAAATTTGAAGAAAAAGAAGAGAAATATATACCTCCTGAACCCTACAAGCCACAGCTTCCCTTTCCACAAAGATTTCACAAAGCCAAGCTTGATAGGCAATTTGGGAAGTTATTAGAGGTTTTGAAGAAACTTTACATAAATGTGCCTTTTGTTGATGCTCTTTCACAAATGCCCTCTTATGCAAAATTCTTGAAATAAATTCTCTCAAACATGAGGAAACTTGAAGATGATGAAACTGTAGCTTTGTGTAAGAATGTAGTGCTATCCTCCAAAGGAAACTTCCTCCAAAGCTTAAGGATCCAGGGAGTTTTTCAATTCCATGCCACATTGGAGAGTCTTGTTCTACAAAAGCTCTATGTGATTTAGGGGCTAGTGTTAGCCTTATGCCTCTTTCCATCTATGAGAAGCTCAACATGGGAGATCTAAAGCCAACCCACATTTCTCTTCAGTTAGCTGACAGAACAATCAAGTATCCTGAAGGGATTTTGGAGAATGTGCCTCTGAAGGTTGGAAAGTTCTATATACCTGTTGACTTTGTCATCTTGGACATGGAGGAAGATTCTAATATTCCAATTATCTTGGGGAGACCCTTTCTAGCTACAGCAGGAGCATTGATTGATGTTAAGGGAGAAAAGCTTACTCTTAGAGTTGGTGAAGAGCAATTGGTTTTCAATATTAATAACACTATGAAAAAGCATCATTCTGAAGCTGATACTTGCTTGAGAGTTGATATCATTGATGAGCTGGTTGAAGAACACTTCAGAAAGAAATATCCAGAAGATCCACTCGAAAATTGTTTGGTTCATGGAGGAGGCATAGATTATGACAACCCTCATGTAGCTGCATATGCTCAACACTTAAAGGGAAGTCCACCATTCATTTCTGCTCCAGTTTTTCAACTCACACACAAGGAAAAAGCTGAATCTAAGCAACCATCATTCAAGGAAGAAGATGCACCTAAGGTAGAACTTAAGCAACTTCCTTCTCAGCTCAGGTATGAATTTCTTGGCACTAATAACACTTATCCAGTAATTGTAAATGCAAATTTGAGTACCTTAGAGGCTGATAAGTTGTTAAGAGTGTTGAGACAATTTAGGAAAGTCTTGGGATACACCATAGATGACATTAAGGGAATAAGCCCACACTTTTGCATGCATAGAATCAGTTTGGAAGAAAATTATAAACCATCTATTGAACATCAAAGGAGGTTGAACCCAAATATGAAAGAAGTTGTTAAAAAGGAAATTTTGAAGTTGCTTGATGCAGGGATCATTTACCCTATCTCAGATAGTACTTGGGTGAGCCCAGTACATGTTGTTCCAAAAAAGGATGGAATGACAGTTGTCAAAAATGAAAATAATGAATTAATTCCCACCAGAACAGTGACTAATTGGCGAATGTGCATAGATTACAGAAAATTAAATGTTGCCACTAGAAAAGATCACTTCCCACTTCCCTTCATTGATCAGATGTTAGAAAGATTGGCTAGGCATTCTTACTTTTGCTATTTAGATGGATATTCAGGTTTTTTTCAAATCCCTATCCATCTAAATGATCAAGAGAAAACCACTTTTACTTGTCCATATGGAACCTTTGCTTATAGAAGGATGCCATTTGGGTTGTGTAATGCACCAGCCACTTTTCAAAGGTGCATGATGGCAATCTTGTCAGATTTCATTGAAGACATAATGGAGGTTTTTATGGACGATTTTTCTGTTTATGGATCTTCATTTGATATATGCTTGGCTAACCTTTCTAAAATTTTGCAGCGATGTGCAGATACTGACCTTGTGTTAAACTGGGAAAAGTGTCATTTCATGGTTCAGGAAGGGATAGTGCTTGGACATTTGGTGTCTAATAGAGGAATAGAGGTTGATAAAGCCAAAGTTGAAGTGATAGAGAAGATGGCTCCTCCTACTAATGTCAAGGGAATTCGAAGTTTCCTAGGACACGCCGGGTTCTACAGACGCTTTATTAAGGATTTTTCTAAAATAGCTAAACCTTTGTCTAATTTGTTAAGTAATGATACACCATTTGTATTTGACCAAGAGTGTTTGGATGCCTTTTGCAGGTTGAAGCAAGCTCTTATCACTGCACCAATCATGCAACCACCTGATTGGAGCCTACCTTTTGAAATTATGTGTGATGCTAGCAACTATGCAATTGGGGCTGTTCTTGGTCAAAGAAAGGACAAAAAGGCTTATGCTATTTATTATGCTAGTAGAACACTGGATGAGGCTCAAACAAATTATGCAACAACTGAAAAGGAATTTTTGGCAATTGTCTTTGCATTGGAAAAGTTCAGACCTTACATTGTTGACTCAAAGGTGGTTATATTTTCAGATCATGCAGCCATCAGGTATTTGCTCCGTAAAAAGGAGGCCAAACCTAGGCTCATTAGGTGGATTCTGATGTTACAAGAATTTGATTTGGAGATTAGAGATAAGAAAGGAGCTGAAAATGTAGTTGCTGACAATCTTAGTAGGTTGAAATTGGATGGTGAAGAATTGGATGAAATCCCTATTGATGAGTTTTTCTTGGATGAACAACTTTTCTCTCTTGTTGCTAAACTACCTTGGTATGCAGACTTTGTGAATTATCTATCTTGTGGAGTTTTACCTCTAGGTATGACATGGCAACAAAAGAAAAAGTTTTTGCATGAGGTGAAGTTTTATAGATGGGATGATCCTTTACTCTTTAGGAGATGTTGTGATGGTCTAATTAGAAGATGTATTCCTGAAGAGGAGGTACAGAGTATTTTGCATCATTGCCATGCTTCTGATTATGGAGGTCATTTTGGCATCTCTAAGACAGCTAGTAAAATTTTGCAAGCTGGTTTCTTTTGGCCAAATCTTTTTAAGGATGTGAGGAAATTTGTGTTGGATTGTGATAAATGTCAAAGGAGTGGAAATTTGTCAAAAAGAGATCAAATGCCCCTAAATAATATTCTTGAAGTGGAATTATTTGATGTTTGGGGAATAGATTTTATGGGGCCATTCTCTCCTTCATATGGTAATAGATACATCTTAGTTGGGGTTGACTATGTGTCAAAGTGGGTGGAAGCTATTGCAACTCCAACTAATGATGCTAGAGTGGTAGTGAAATTTTTGAAGAAATTTGTCTTGAGCAGATTTGGAGCTCCTAGGGCTATAATTAGTGATGGGGGTTCCCATTTTTGTAATAAGCAATTTGAGAGCCTAATGAGGAAGTATGGTGTAGTGCACAAGATAGCTACCCCATACCATCCTCAAACTTCAGGACAAGTTGAAATTTCTAACAGAGAGCTCAAGCATATTTTGGAGAAAACAGTGAACAATTCTCGGAAAGATTGGTCTATCAAACTAGATGATGCTTTATGGGCATATATGACTGCCTACAAAACCCCTATAGGAACTACTCCCTTTAGGTTGGTATATGGTAAGTCTTGTCATTTACCTGTGGAGCTAGAACATAGAGCATATTGGGCCATTCAGACCTTGAATTTTGATCTTAAGCAAGCTGGTAAAAAAAGGTTGTTACAACTTAATGAGCTTGAGGAATTGAGGATGGATGCTTATGAAAGTGCCCGTATTTACAAAGAAAGAACTAAAGTTTGGCATGATAAGCATCTGAGGAAAAAGGAATTCAAAGAAGGTGATTTAGTTTTGTTGTTCAACTCAAGATTGAAATTGTTCCCTGGAAAACTTAAGTTAAGGTGGACTGGTCCATATAGAATTTCTAAGGTTTTCCCTTATGGAGCAATTGAAATTTGGAGTGAAAAATCTGGGAATTTTAAGGTCAATGGGCATAGATTGAAGCATTACATAACTGGAGACCCAATAAAGGGAGCAAACTGTTACAAGCTCTCCAATCCCTCACCTCTTTTCAGTGAAATTCATGAAGAGTCCAGCTAAGGACTATAAAATAGCCCTCTTGGGAGGCATCCCAAGTCCTTTTATTTTGCTTTTGTTGATTTACTTTCATTTTCATTAATTTTGTTTTTATCTTAAATCTCACCAAATTAAATTTTTGACATTGTTAAATCTTGTCCCTTGTAGATGTAATTCAATGAAGAAAGGCTGGTAAACTGATGGGGAAGTGATTCTTAACTTGAAAATTTTGTCCTTCAAATTTTCCCAAAAAGCGATTAGTTTCTTTGCATAACTGTCTGAGCCGCAACTGGTTTATGCAGAAAAAGTACATTCTGCAAAAAGGGTGTCTGCAGCATATGGATCTTGTTTTTGATGAGGTTGGATGTATTTAAATGGAGGAAGGTTGGTGAATTCTTTGAAAATTTGCAATGCAGTTATTGCAGAGGAAAACTAAGTACATTCTGCAGCAAAAAGAGTGTCTGCAGCTAATGACTTGTGCTTTTGGTGAGGTTGGGTGTGTAACTTTTTAATACTTGTGCTTATAATGTTAATATGGTGGTAAGTGAGTTATTTTTGCAGTTTTGAGTTTATTTGGGTTATAGGATACAAGGTAGAAATGCTGCATTTTCTTGGCAAATCTTGGAGAGTTCATTTCTCATTTGTGGTTAGATGCAACTTTATGCAGATTTTATGGAGTTTTATGTGCTAAATGTTGATTTGCAGAATTTGAGTCAAGATAGCATAGCTCTCAAAGGTCTTTTATGTAGGATCAATGTCTACATGCCTGTGTGATGCCTTTTTGATATACTTTGTATATATTGATGTGTTTTTGGTGAAAATTCTCATGGTTTATGCTTCATGGAATTATATTTCCTCATTCTAGGGTATTTTTCACACTTGCAATCCATGTTCTATTGCATTCTTGACCTTGTTAAATTGAGCATAAGCAACTGCATAGCTTATGCAATCCTGCATAACCACAATTCTTGCCATTTTTCACCTTTATTGCAAGTGCATAAGGAAAGTGCATAGCTTATGCAACTCTACATAGCCTAATTTTGTCAAATTTCACATCTCCAGAAACTTGCATAAGCAGAGTGCATGACCTATGCACATTTGCATAACCTCAAATTCTTCATTTTCTCTCTCTGCTGAAGTCTGCATTAGCAGAGTGCATAACCTATGCACTTCTGCATGACCAGAAACCCAGAAAAAATCAAACTTGCCGAGGGGTGCATAAGGAAGGTGCATAAGTTATGCACTTCTGCATAACCAAGAACTCCAAAAATACAACTTTGCCGAGGGGTGCATAAGCAGAGTGCATAACCTATGCACTTCTGCATAACCAGAAATCAGAAAATTCCAAAAGTTGCCGAGACCTGCATAAGCAATGTGCATAACCAAAGATTCTGAATTTCAAAACCCACCGCAGAGTGCATAAGCAGAGTGCATAGCTTATGCACATCTGCATGACCACCAACCAAAATTCCAAAAATTGCCGAACAGTGCATGAGCAGAGTGCATAACCTATGCACTTCTGCATGACCCGATTTTCTGAAACACCACTTCTGCTGAGAGATGCATAAGGGGAGTGCATAACTTATGCACTCCCGCATGACTTCGCCCCTCAACATTTCAAGGGTCACCGAAACATGCATAAGGACAGTGCATAACCTATGCACTTGTGCATAAGCATTTCTCTGAAGTTTAAATCATTTTGAAACATGTACAAAAGAGTGCACAGGTTATGCATAAATCATTTTCCCCTTATGCAGTCTCTTACAAACCCGATTCAAATTCATTTTCGGCAAACAAAACTTCCCACCTCCACTTCCTGACTTTTCACCCCACGACCGCCCTTCAACCTCCATTCCTTCCGGCATTCTCGCTGTCTCTCTCCCATCTTCTCCACTAGCACTCTCATCACGAAAACCCTAAATTCCCCCCTACATTTTTATTTCCCCCTATCTCTTCTCCATCGGCAATGGATTCCCCTCCACATTCCCGCCCCGCCTCTCCTCTCGAAGTCTCTCCATTGTCATCGATACACCCCACTCCCAATCCTCCTCCACAAGCGACACCCCCACCACCTCCCCCAACCACATACAAACGCAAAATCCGGTCCAAATCTGTGCGACCAATGTCCTCTGCTCCCCCCTCTGTCCAAACGCAAAGACCCACCCACCCCATTGTCGGAATCGCCTCCCAAAAAGCCAAAAGCTCTAGCCTCTACACCCTCTTCCAGCAAAAAGACAATTTCGGCAACATCATTTGTATCAAAGCTACCCTGGCCTCTCTCTGATACAATTCAAAAAGCAGCTTTTAAGCGCCTTAAGGATAGGAAGGTACAACCCACTAGGTATATATCTGCTGATGCTTTACAATCTCTTGGCTTATTTGACAATGTAGTTACATTTCTTGATGGTATGGGTTGGACAGAATTTGTGCATAAGCAAGAGGTAGTTTATCAATTCTAGTTTTGGAGTTTATTTCTTCATTCTCTGCTACCCTCAATTTGCATGATGTAGACCATAAGCCAATTATGAAATTTAGATGCTTGGGGCAAAATAGAGAACTGTCATTAGACCAATTTCATAGCATTTTTGGTTTTGCAATTGATGGTTATTTAGAGTACCACATACTGGAGTAGAGGTAGCCAACAAGGGCATTTGGAATCCTGCCCAATTTTGGAGAATCATAACAAACCAACCTCAAACTTTCTCTGCTGGAAGATCCAAAATATCCCAAATCCTTGACCCTGCACTTAGGTTTATTCATAGGCTGGTGGCTAGCACCATATTGGGCAGAGGGACTAGTTCTGGTGCTGTGGGAAAATCTGAACTATTTATGTTATGGTGTGCATTTCACAAAGTTAAGGTATCTCCTGGTTACTTCTTTTGTGAACATGTCGCATATTGCCACCAAATCCATAGGTGACATTGTTTTGGGTGGGCTTATCACTGTCATAGCCAAGCATTTTGGTTTTAATCCTGCAGAGCACTCAATACCAGCACTCGAGGACACTTCATATTTTGATACTGCACACTTAACCAAAACAGGGTTCAATCTGTCATGTTTTGATACTGTCCACCTGCGCAGCTAAATCGAGCCTATTGCACAACGAAACCCAACCTTTCACACGGTCCCACAAAGACCCTACTACACCTACCCCACCCCCTCAGCCTACACAGGACATCCCAGCAGCCTCTGATCAGCCCATACCTCCTACAGCTGAACCTTCCTCATCCACAACACCTCCTGCATTCAACACTAAAGCCTTATTCACCTATCTTGAAAGGCTTAGTGATGATATATTCTTTGTGGATAGGAAGCTTGACACTGGTCTTGATACCCTCAAGGATCGTCATGATCAACTATTTGACCTTGTCATGGAAACCAGGGACAAACAGAAAGAACTGAAGGAGATGGTGAAGCAACTCATGATCTTTTTGGGCATGCCACCCCCACCTCCATCACCTCCTCCAGCACCATCTTTTCGACAGCCGGCAGCAGCCACCAGCCCCTTGGCAACATCCTTGGACAAGGGCAAGACAATAGAACTAGATTAGTGTTTGTTTTACTTTTGTTCCAACTTGTAGGACTTTTCCTTTGTACATATGTTCAAACATTTATAGTTTGTTTTGGATTATGCTTGTTAGTTCTGAATTAGTTTGTTTTACATTCTGTTTTTCTTGAAGTTTTATTGAATAGCTATTACATTAGTCTTCTTTAATTTTTATTGCACTTATTGCCCTTTTGTACATATTTGACCATATTTTGTATATATTTCAATACTTCTACTGCTGGTTGTACGTTTCCCTTGCCAATTCCCATGCAGCAGCTTTTGTATACACTGCACAGGCTATGCATTTCCTCATGCAATTGTTTTGCCCAGCCTGTGCAACTCTTTCTGCTACTTATGCAGCACTGCACAGGTTGTATTCCCCTTATGCAACTGTCCTGCATAGCCTATGCAACATATATTGCCTCTTATGCAGCACCGTACGGCTTATGCACCTTACTTATGCACATGTCCTGCACAGCTCTTAACTCTGCATGACCTATGCAGTTTCTTATGCATCCCTTTATCTTGAATTCTCATCTGCTACATACCAGGTAACACTTTCTTCTTGCTCTTAATCTTTACAATTCCTGGTAATTACTATTTGCTTTGACTTTTGCTAATACATTGCTTCAGACATTAAGGACAATGTCCAATTTTGAGTTTGGGGGTGCACATTCTGATTTTTGCTTAATTTTTGCTTCATTTTTCACATTTTGAGTATAAGAGCATCTCATCCCATTTCATTTACATATATTGTAAATATTTTACATATACATCCATACTTACATATTCATTACACATTTACACACACATTATACATCACATTGCACACAAACATACAAATAGATTTCCTCCATTTAGTTCATGCATTACTCATTTTAGGAATCAGGCATCATGCATTAAAATCTTTTGCCAAATCCCTTGAGTATTGAAAATGTGCCTATGAGAGTGATTTGACTCACCCTTTAGTTGGGTTTGTGGATTGAAAGTTTCCTAAAAGGTGCAAGGTTTTGAAGTGTCTATCCCTTGCCTATATCTTCTTAGCCAAAAAGCCACCCAACTAGTCATTTGGAGATGGAAGTGTTTAGAGGGAGTTATTGGATATAAGATAGTCAAATGATGTCTCACCAATCCTAGAACAAATTTTCTAAACCTTTCAAGGCGAAATACCAGCTTGTACTTGAAGAGAGAGATGATTAGGCATTCTTTGATTTAAAACCTTCTCATTTTAAACCTTTGGCCCTTTTTCCCAATTAAAATTTACCCTTGCAAACCCCTTTGAACCTTTTTATCCCTAACTTTTCTTGAAATCCTTATTACTACCTAGCCAATGAACCAAACACTCCAACCCTTTTCATGAGGATAATTATTCATAATATTAGGTACATAAAAAAAAATTAATAAATAAAAAAATAAAAAATTAAAAAAAAGAAAAAAAATACAATAAAAGGGAGAAGAAGTGCTTGTCATCTTGTAAAAGTGCTAGTATATGTGCTTTTCACTATTGCCATTCAAAATGAAAGAAATCCACCCAAAGTATTAAAAGAAATGAGTTTGGGGGTGGCATTTTTTTTTTAGGGACAAGCATCAAAAGAAAATGCAAAATACAAGTCTAAAGTATCAAAATGTCCCTCCATTTTATGTGTCTTGTAAAATATGCTAGCACTTGGCAATCCTCATTGTGTATTTCTTTCTCCTATGTAAAAAAAAAAAAAAAAAAAAAAAAGAGAGAGAAAAAGATATAATAAAGTGTACCTTATGTTTCAAAATTGAAAATATTCTCATGCTTTGAAGCCTTTTTACCCCTTTTTCTTCTTAGCCTCATTTTGAACCCCATGACCCCATTACATCCCTAAAAAGACCTTTGATCTCTTGAAAGTATTTGCTACATTAGTGGAGATAGGAGTGGGGAATTTGCCTATGGGATTGGAGAACTATTCATTCATTCATTCAATTCCATCATTCCATATAGAGACACTTTGACTATTGATTGTTCTAGAATTCCTTTTGAGCATGACCCTCTCTTTTGATTGGTTGGTTTGGAGATTTTGAATGATAATTGACTTGATGGCTAAGCGGTGAAAGCTTGGATAAGCATTAGATTCTTTGCATTTTGAAGGATGGGTATATGGATTGTTGGTATGGCTAAAGGTGTGTTAAGTTACTTTAATGGGTAATTTTCATAGCTCTTTGGATAAGGCACCCCTAAAAACTTTGCCCCACATTTTAAAGTTTGCTTGAGGACAAGCAAAAGCTTGAGTTTGGGGGTATTTGATGCATACATTTTGCATAGTCATTTAGGTCTAATTTTATAGCCATCTTATTCTATTATTAGTCACTTTTAGCTAATTTCATTAGTTATTTAGTTAGTTTTTCATAATTGTCAATTTTAGATTAATTTGTAAATTTTACTTTGTTTTGTAGGAAAAATGGTGTTTTTGGAAGGACTGAAGAGAATTTTGCCATTGAGGAGTGTCTTCTACAGCCAAAGATGTCAAAAACAAGTTTTCAAGCTGAAATATGCATTGACCAAATTGTGCATAACTTGCCGCATAAGCTATGCAGATTTGCATAAGGAGAAAGATCACTGTTCCAGAACCAGCCGAAGTGTGCATAAGGAGACAGCATAGCTTATGCACATTCCCGCCTCCCTTATGCACCTTCACGGAATTGTGCATAACCTATGCACCAAGTCATGCAGTTTTGCATAAGTGGCCCAGAACCAGCCGAAAACTGCATAAGGGACTGCATAACTTATGCAGTCCACTTATGCAGTCCCATAAAGAGTTCATTAATGAGCTGGCAGAAGATTCCCTTAATGTATTCCTCCTAGAACATACTATTTTAGGGCTCCATGTCAGAAAAATGCTATATATAGTCTCATTTTCCCATTTTAGAGGGAGGAAAAAGGAGCAAAGAAGAAAAGGAGAGGGGCTGAGCAGAATTTGAAGAGCCATCTTCACCTTCCACACCATTTTCAACTAAGATTTGCAGATTTCTTTCTTTCTTTACACTTTTCTACATTTCTAGTGTTTAATTTCTTACTTCTTAGCTTAGATTAAAGCTTTATTTCCATTTAAACTCATCATATCTTGTAAGCATTATGGATAGTGAGTAGTTTACTTTTGATTGTGGAGTAAGGGTTGTAATATTTGAGATATTTTGTGGATCTTGATTGGGTAATCCATATTTTGTGGTCTAAATGAGTTTTATTCATTTCTTGTATGCTTAATGACATGCTTAGTGTAGGATCCCATTAAGTGATGTTCTTAATCCATGGTTGAAGCACCGAAAGGAGAAGGCCTTGTGATAGATAATCAAGAAATTGGACTTAATTAACTTAGACCTAGAAATAGGCTAAGGATTAAGAGGATTCACAGATTAATTAAAAAATTTAATGGGTCTTAATTAATTCTAACTCCACGAAAGTAGGATTAGTTTGATTAAGGCACTCTTTGTCTCACTCGAAAGGGAATTCAAAGGATTTAATATTAATCTCCTTAAAACCCATTAGTTTCATAAGATTGGACAACCAATTTAAAATCCCAAAATAGCTCGAATATGAAATCCCGAACTCCGGAATCACCTTTTTACCATTGTTAATTTCTAATCGAATTTAATCATTTGCCATTTTAAATATTGCCATATTTGAACTTGCTTTTTTCAATTTGATGCAATTTTAGTATTATTAATACATTGTTGAATAGAATATTAATTTTGCACATTTAGATTTCATACTCCATTACCAATTAATTCATTATTTTAATTTCATAAATACTTCAATTTAGTCAACTTTTATATCGAAAATTCAATCATTAACACAACTCCTCGTGGGATCGATATTTTTCTATACTACTTGTACGACCCGTGCACTTGCGGTTGGGACGCATCAGTGCCCTATTTGGATCAATGGAACATTAACTTCTACTAGTATTATTACCTCTAAACCATATGTAAGTGAAAATGGCATTTTCCCTGTTACTAATATTGGTGTAGTTAAGTAGGCCCATAAGACGTTCAGCAGATGGTCGGGCCATGCCCCTTTTGCTTCGCCTAATCATCTTTTAAGTCCATGAAAAATTATTTGATTTGTGACTTCGGTCATTCCGTTCGTTTGCGATTGATAAGTTAAGGTAAAACAGAGGTTGATTCCCTGTTCGGTATATAGCTTTCTAAATTTTTCACTAGCAAATTGTGTGCCATATCTGTTATGATGATTTTAAGAACTCCAAACCTACAAAAAATATTTTCTCTAACAAAGGGGATTGCTCTGTCTGCTATTACATGCTGTGATGCTTCGGCCTCTAGCCATTTAGTGAAGTAATCAATGGCAACAATGAAGTGTTTACGAGATCCTGATGCTGTGGAAAATGGTTCTAGGATGTCTATGCCCCATTGGTAGAAGGGCCAAGGGCTGTCGATTACTGAAAGTCATTCTGCTGGCTGCCAAGGAATATTACTATGTTCTTAGCATTTCTGGCATTTTTGAACCAACTCTTTGGCATCTTGTACTGCAATGGGCTAGAAGAACCATTGCCTGATGCTTTGTTGGCAATTGCTCTTACTCCCTCATGGTGCCGCACAACCCTTCGCGGATCTCAAGCAAGAAAAACAAATTGTCTTCTCTGCTGATGTATTTAGCCATGGTTAAAGGTCAGACCTTTTATATAGCCAGCCATTGAGTATGTTGTATCTTGCTAATCTTTGTACCATCTTTTTGGCTTCAAATTGATCTTCTGGAAGTATGCATTGATCAAGGTAGTAATAAAATGGCATTATCCATGTCTCTCCAATTTGGATTGGGAAAGCATCTTCCTCTTTGTCTACGGTTCGTATTGTTTTCTCTTTTGGAGGGATTGGGTGTGAAAAGTGTTACTCACCTACTGCTATTGCTTTAGCTAGACTATCAACTTCTTGATTTTCCTCCCTTATACTTGGAGGATGCTTCTCCTCTATCTGCTCAGATTTGTGCTAGCATTTCTTGGATATGTAGCTCATATCTTCCTAAGTTCTAGTCTCGTACTTGGAAATTTCCTTATAGTTGATTAACGATAAGTTATGAGTCATAATAAATGTTAACCTTTTGGGCTTTTACCTCTTTGATGATTTGTAGTGCCATGAGGATGACTTCGTATTCGGTTATATTATTTATTGCTCAGAATGTTAGGTTTATTGCGTGCTTCAACTTTGCTTTGTGTGGTCCTTTTAACATTACTACTATTCCTGTGTTGGAAGAGATTGATGCTCTATTTAACCACACACTCCATTGCTCTTTGATTTTATCTTCTCTTTCGAGAGCTGGAGTTAGCTCGGCCACAAAATTCGTGAGTAACTGTGCTTTCAGTGCTATCCTTGGTACGTATCTGATGTCGTATGCTCCTAGGATAACTGACCATGCCGCCAATCATCCGGATGTCTCTGGTCTATGTAAGATCTTTTATAATGGGTAATTTGTTTAGAATTCGATAGTGTGGGCTAGTAGGGCTTTAATTTGGTCACTGCTGATAAGACTGCATAGGTAAGCTTTTTCAAGATTGAGTAATTTAGTTCAGATCCTTTTAGTACTTGACTAGTGTAATATATTAGTTTCTGCTCGCCTTCTTCTTCTCTTATGAGGATCGAGCTAACGGTCTTTTTAGTAACTACAAGATAAAGAAAAAGTACCTCGCCCGGTTTCGGTGAATCAAGTGATGGAAGCGATGATAAAAATTATTTTATTTGGTCAAAGGCTACCTGTATTCATCCACCCATTTGAATTTTTTCCTTGTTTTCAAAGCTCGAAAGAATGGCAGACACTTCTGAGTTGACCAACTTATGAATCTGCCTAGTATTATGATTCGTCTGTTTAGTCACTGTATTTCCTTTATGTTGCTCAGAGGCTGTATGTTGAGGATTGCTCATATTTTTTCTAGATTCGCCTCTATCCCTCATTAGGAAATCATGAAGCTGAGGAACTTGCCCGCTCTTACTCTGAATGTGCATTTGTTTAGGTTTAGTTTCATTCCTACTTTTTCTAGTACATCAAATGCTTTGGCTATGTCTTTGGCATAATCCTCCATTCTCTTAGAATTTATAATCATATCATTGGTATATACTTCCACCGTTTTGCCTTTTTGTTCCTTGAACATCTGGTCCATGAGCCTTTGATATGTTGCTCTAGCATTTTTTAATCCAAATAGCATTGCTCTGTGGCAGAATACTCCTAAATCTTTCAAGAAGGTAGGCTTTTCTTTTTCTTCTGGATCCATCCTTATCTGGTGGTATCCTAATATTGCATCGACTAGCGACACCACTATATGCCTGACTGTTGTATCCACCAACTTATCAATGCTCGGTAGCAGGTAGTGATCCTTCGAACATGCTTTGTTGAGGGCTATGTGGTCAATGCACATTCACCATTTTTCGTTTGCCTTTTTCAGTGAAACAACATTGGCTACCCAGGTTAGGTATTTAACTTCTTGGATCAGACCTGCATCCAATAATTTTTAACCTCATTTTCAATTACCTGTTGACATTCTGGTGTGAAGCATCTTTTTTTCTGTTGGATTGGTTTCACTTCTAGGTTGACATTCAGCTTGTGAGTAATTATTGCTGGATCTACTCCCTTTATGTCCTCCACCTTCTAAACAAATGTAGCAATCCTATTTTTTAGTGTTTGGATGATCGCTTCTCTACTTGTCCCGCTAAGTGCTATTCCAAGACATATTTTCTTTCTCTCCTCTAATTCTTTTTCTATTATTATATCAATTGGTTCAGGTGAGATTTGGCTTTCTGGCTTTTCCAGTAACTCAATTGGTAGGGTTACTTTTGTAACTACCTCTGTTAATTTTTTATAACATTCCTATGCTGATTTTTGGCTCCATCAAACTATTGCTATCCCTCCAGGAGCATACAGCTTCATACATAGCCATTACATGCTAATCACTATGCCGTTATTGTTTAAGACAAGTTGGCTGAGGATAACGTTGTATAACAAGGGAATATCAATCACCGTAAACTCTGTGTAAACTTCTCTCTCGTATCCTTCGTTGCCTAGGACTACTGTAACGGCCTGGCCCACTAGTGATATTGTCCGCTCTGAGCCGAAGCCCTCAGGGTTTTAAAATGCTTCACTAGGGGTTATGAACCACCGACTTATAAACCCAAATTCTAATCACCCAATTTACACAAACTCAACTCTTTTACACTTCTTATCATATCAACTATTCAAGCATCCTTATGAAACCATTTTTTATCATTTAAAAACAGAAAACCTCATAAGATTCATGGCTGCCAAAATTAGGGTTCTTCAATTCCTTTTTATTTGTTTTCATTTTCATGGAATACTCACTCATCTCATCATTCTTACAAGATTTAAAGAAGAGAGGTAGTGGTATTTTTGCACTTACCTTGTGACCCAACTTGTAAACTTTAATTTCTCTTCTTCAACTGGGTATCTAAAGCTTCCTTAGGGTGTGGGGAGTATTTTTTGTGAAGGGAGGTTAAGGTTTTATGGGGATTTGCGTAGGGTGTTACAATTACAGCTAAATTAATAGTTCTAAGTACTAGGACTGTCTTATTGCCTAGGCCGACCGGGGGGTACATGACTTTGGTTAGATTTTCTATCTTGTGTCCGAGTTTCTCCATGACTTCTCTCATCAGGAGGTTTACCGAGCAGCCAGTGTCAATTAACACTCGTTGTATTGTATACGTGTTTATTTGCACAGACACAACCAAAGGATCAGAATGTGGTTGTTTTACCTCATTATCTTTTAGACCTATGGTGATTGTTTCCTTGCTTAATTCATTTCTATCAACAGAGAGGATTGCTCGACCTCTAGTACTTCTTGATTCAGCTGGTCTCTTATTGCTCGCTATGCCTGTGTTTTGACTGCCAGTGATTACATTAATTACCTTGATCAGATTTTCATCCTTTATGATGATTTCCTTATTTCTGGAGGTGGTTGCTCTTCTCTTATCCTGACCATCCCTTGTAAATTTTTTGAGCCAACCATCTCTAATCAGCCACTTTATCTCATCTTTAAGCTAGTTGCATTCATTGGTGGTGTGACTGTGATGCTCATGAAACCTGAAAAATTTACCTTTATCTCTCTTTGTTGCAGTATTAGGGTTGAGTTTCTTCGGCCATTTGACCTGTTCACCATTTTTCTGTATCCACATAAGTACTCTGGATTTGGGCTCGTTCAAAATTGTGTAGTTATGGAACCTCCCTCTACTCCGCTCTTCATTTTTGTTTGAACGGTATGTCGAATCTGAGCTATAATTTTTCTTGCTTTGTTTCTTCTCATTATTTTGCCTGGATTTCCTCTCTTCCCTTAGAGCTTGCCAGTTATCGTCTAACCTGATGTACTTCTAGGCTCTCTGCATCAATTGATAATAGCCTATTGCTGGATTTTTTTATGAGTGAATATGAAAATTTTACATTCCTTGTGCCTTTTTTCAAAGCTTCACATACTACTTCATGATTCAAGTTCTCAATTTGTATCGCTTCAGTGTTAAAATAAGCGATATAATCTTTTAAAGATTTACCCTCATATTGTTTGATTTTCTGAAGGTCCAACGATAGCCTTTTTTGAGGGATGGAAGAGAAAAACTTATTCTTGAATTCAGTGGCAAACTGATGGAAGTTTTGGATTAACTCAGGCCTGAGGCATTGGTACCATTTTTGTGCCAGCCTAGTTAGCATTATTGGAAACACTCGACATAGGTGGTAGTCATTTACATTTTAGAGCATCATTATTGTTTGGAAGTTTGCCACATGGCTCCTTGGATCTGTTGTTCTATCATATTTATCCAGTACGGACAATTTGAACTTTGGTGGGAACTGTTCAGCTTGGATTGATCGGGACAATGGAGACTTATTTCCCAATTTGAAATTTTCCTCCTCCACCTATTTTTGGTATTTTTGTACTTCTTTTACCAAACCCCAATTTACCTTCAATCGTGGTGATTCATGAGACTGCTCCTCTTATTCGCTCATTGTGTCCTACTCATTTTTTGTACCTAATTATTATTTGTCAACTAGGTGATCTCTTATTTGGTTTCTTTAATTCTAACCAAATCTACCTTTATTAAAGGAATTCTCATGACCTTTCCTGCTTCTGGGGTAGGTGTCCTTAGTGGGGCACTAGCCCCTAGGATCAAGCCTTTGAGGAAAGCGATTTGAGTCTCCATCTCCTGGATTCACTGGTACACTTGATCTGATGTCATTCCTTGGAATGGACTTTTATTGATTTGAATGATAGCATTGTGTGGTGGAATTAGAGCACCACATGAGATTATGGGTATGGCCGCATTTGGAGTCATTATTATTGCAAGTGGGTCTCCTCCTAGTGTGGGGGTGATGGAAATAAGACTTTTGCTTGGGGTCCTTAAATCTACAGCTATTAAGAAGACAAAAACACAAACAATGAAAAAATAATTAGGACTAAGGATCAAAACTTGTTGGTAGCACGAAAAATGTTAAAAGGAAAAGGAATGATTTCGAATGAAGTTCTCAGCTGGTGACTTGAGTTTCGCACAGACGGGGCCACTGATGCTATCGGGAGTTCTAGAGGCCTATTCTAATGCCATGTAATCCTGCAATATTAAAAGAGGATGCGGTAGATAGTCTCTTAGCAGGCCACTTCGACGTTCAAGTTAGAGAACTAGATATGAGAGTATTGGAAAAATGGTAATGAGAATTTTAGAATAAGAATATGTGTACCTATTTCTAGTTACTTAGTTGATATTTATAGGCCTTTTTAGGGCAATAGCCATTACTTTGTTATTAGAGATGATCTTGGCTGATCTGCCGAGATTGTCTCTGTGAAAGCTACTCTTATTTACTAGCATGATTATTGCTCGGTATATAAGATCTAGGTTTTGCTTGATTACGGGCATGATTATTGCTCGGTATATTTTTTGTTTGCCTTGTTAGGTGAACGAAGGTATTTTCTTTGGTCTTGTTTTAGTCTCTGGAGCTTTATTCGGCTCATTTGAACTTTTGACCATCTAAAACATTATTTAACTTTTCTGACTGCCAAGTTGAGTATTCATATAGAATTTTGACTATTTGAGATAGATTTTGGGTGAGTTATATCAAGTCTCAAATACTCAAAACCAATCTGACTTCGAAATCATAAAACTCAAAATTCATATAATATCATATGAAACAAAATCAAAATATATCATTCAAAACCCATATCCAGCACTTATCATTTCAAGAATCTCACATGCAGCACTTATCCTTTTAAGAATCTCACATGCAGCACTTTTCCATGCAATCATGAAGAAATCAAAATGTAAGGAAAAGATGGAAAGTTAAAATGAGATGAGAGAATATAGGCAAAACAATCTTTTAATAGTTGTGAGAAAAAGAGATGGTGAAAGAGATTTGGGGCTAGAAGTGTATTGGTGTTGAGTGAAAACAAAAAGAAGAACAAAGATGTGCTGGTTTTGTGGTTCTATATAACTATGTGTTTATATAAAATTCTACTTCCCAAGGCAAGAGAGATGTGGAAGATGAAACCAAAGATGCTAACTGTAGTGAATCTGTTTCATTGGAACAAGGAAAATAATTCTTGCTTTTAATCAGACCACAAGCAGTACCAAGAGATATTCCTTCAGCAGCTAGAAAGGAAAGGCTAGGAAAAGAAGCACCATACCCATCCACCAAATGACCCTCTAAATTTTGAAAGACAATACCAATACCAACAGTTGCATCATATGAAACATCTACATTAACCTTATACTGACCTACACCAGGAGGAGACCAAACCATCGAACTTGTGGACCTTTCTCCCTGAGGAACTAGCAAAGAATGTTGTTGCTAAGAAGCAGCTGAATGCAAATCCTCAAAAGCATTCTATGCCTTGGAAATAGTGAGGACAGGATCTGGGACTTTGGCATTAAACAACATATCATTCCTTGCTTTCTAAATGAACTAACACTGGAGACTTGCCATTCGAAGCTCTCTCATATTTGAATGGGTTAACTGCTGCTGTAACGCATAAAGGATCTAAACAAGGCTTGCTGAATCTGTTTTGTATTCATTAAGTGTGAAACTTATGTACACTTAGGGTACCATACAGGTAGCAGTAGTTACATGGTAATGAAACACTAGAGCAGATATAGCACTAGTTACATGGGAATGAAACACTAGAGCAGATAAGATAAATACAAAGAGATACACAGGAGATCTATATACATAGGAACTCTATTACGCCCCTTCAATTCAGAGCTGGTAAAGGCCAAATTGTTAGTTGCTCCCGAAGGAAGAAATGTCGCAGTCTAGGGAGTGGTTTGGTGAGTATATCTGCCAACTGATCCTTGGATGGGATGAATCGAACAATAAGCTCTTTTTTTGAGACCTTGTTTCGAACGAAGTGGTAATCAACTTCAATATGCTTCGTCCGGGCATGAAAAATTAGGTTAGCACTTAAGTAGGTGGCACTGATATTATCACACGATAGTGTAGGTGGCTGAGAGGGACTGTAACCAATGTCACCCGAAAGTGTTTGTAGACAAGTAACCTCAACAGTTGCAGTCCCTATAGCTCAATATTCCACTTCGGCTGATGAATGAGCTATTATGCGTTGCTTACATAAAGTCCAACAGACTAAGTTGGAGCCAAGAAAAATAGCAAAACTTGAAGTGGACTTATGATTAGACAGGTTGCTTGCCCCATCTGCATTGTTGTAGACGTGCAGCTGATCGTGTGGCGACTTTATTATTTGAAGCCCATAACGATGCATTGCTTGAAGATACCGTAGTACTCTTTTGTCAACCATCCAATGGTCCTTAGTTGGGGCATGCATAAATTATGGTATTTTGTTTACTGTATAAGTGACATAAGGAATGGTGAAGGCAACATACTACAGTACGCCGGCTATGCTTCGAGACAGTTGTTTTATCAAACAACATTCCACTATCAATAATGAGTTTGTCATAGCTAATTGTTGGAGTGGAAACCCCACTACATGTAGCCATGTTGGCTTTGGTGAGACGATCACTAATATACTTTTGTTGCGTCAATAGTAATCTAGCTTTCACTTTGGTGACTTTAATGCCCAAGAAATAATCAACAGTGCTGAGGTCGTTGACTTTGAATTGCTATTGAATAGACTGAATTATGGAGTGCAAGAAGAAGCTATTATTACCCGTAAGAAGAATATCATCAACGTACACCAAGCATAACATTTGAACACCATCTTTACAAAAATGCAGTAAAGAAGAATCAGCTTTGGACTATTGGAATCCAAGAGGACTTTCACAGCATATAATTTGTAGAAGTTAACTTGATAGGAAGATACTGACTAATGTTAGGAAGAGAAGGAAAGCAAAGGATAAAGAGGATGACATGGTCGTAAGTGGCTATTTTAGCTGAAGAATGGCTCTGATATCGTGAAGGATCTAAACAAGGTTGGCTGAATTTATTTTTGTATTCATTGAGTATGAAACTTATATGCACGTAGGGTACAACATAGGTAGTAGTAGTTACATGGGAATGAAACACTAAAGCAGATATAACAGTAATTATATGGGAATGAAACACTAGAGCAGATAAGATAAATACAAAGATATACACAGGAGATCTATTTATATAGGAAATCTATTAACGCAAACCACCACTCCTTGAAGGACGAGAAACCTCTATCACTTGGACAATAGCCCAAAGTAGAACCAAACCATGTAGCTCTTGAATGGTTGCATAAAAAGAAAAGATGTTCCACAGTTTCTTTATGTCGATTGCAAACAGGACAGATAGCACTTAACCTGCAATTTCACTTAAATAAATTCAGCCTTGCGGCCAAAACATCATTACACACCCTCCAAATAAAATTTTAGATTTTTAGAGCAACAAGAAGGGACCAAATTTTCATCCAAGTATTCTGGGGCAGGTTGCTAGCTGAAGGAGAATTAGCATTAGACAAAGGCCCATTATGACACGTTAAAACATGATAAACTGATTTAATAGTAGGTTCTCTATGCCTCGTAAAATGCCAAACTCTTCTCTCTATCTGAGAGGCTCTACTTTCAATATCCTACCACAATTTGAGTTAAGCTCAAAATCTAATTGAAATCAATTCGTTTAAAACTGAAATTAAAATTGACTAAGGGTTTATAGGTTTATAATGGATTAGCGGTCTCAGTTGGTTTCTCCCATTGAACTTTGAACTATACTGAAATTAACAGGTCAATCTAACAACCAAATTAGGTTTGAACAATTTTTTAAATAAACAATTTTAAGTAATTTTCCAATTATTGAATTATCTAAACTCAAATAAAATTCATGCGGTTAAAACTGTGAAATGTAAAGAATCAAACTTTACAACCTAATTTAGGTTTCTCTTTTTATGAATGAAAACTATCGATTTTAGATTGACTTCACTCATAGTCTCTCAATTTAAGATGTTATTTTATTTCTATCATTCAACTTCAATTTGTATCCATAATACAATTCAACTTTTATTTTATTTCAAAAAAAATTCTATAACCTGTAATAGTAGATTTTCAAGTAAAAATGAGGGAAATTATTATTTTGCCTATATATCTCTTTCATAAAGAAAATTACTATTTTACCTCTTTTCTCTTTTTTTAATATGTATTTTATATTTGTAATGAATTTATTTTTATTATTTTTATTTTTACTAAAATTTAATTTTTTTTACAAAATTTAGAAATAATTTTAAATTTTAGATCAAAATATTAATTTTCAATATAAAATTATTTTAAAATCAGAATTTGATTTCATAATTAATAAAAAAAATTTATTTTAAAATTCATTTTAATAAAATTAACGTTTTGACCTAAAATTCAAATTTAAAAAAAATCTAATTTAAAATAAAGTTGATTGAGTCAAATCATATAGACATTTAAGGTTAACATTCATTGTATTTTGTTAGCATTTAGTCTCCTTTCGTGTTTATTTTTATGTGTTTTCATTATTATTTTAGAAAACATGCTAATCCAACTCAATTCATTGATTTTTATATTTTAACAGATGTTTTTATATGGTTCTAGAATCAAAGATGAGTTTGGAAGAGATTTAGAGGTCAAAACGCAAAGAATACAGAGCCAGAAGTAATGCACGGGCCGTGTAACCTGCCCCGTGTAACTTTCTGGATCCCGTGCAACTCTTTGGACTGAAGAAAACTTGAAAACGAAGTGGCAGAATGTTACATGGGGCGTGTATCACTACATGGCCCGTGTAAAGTCCCCTGACAACACTTCTGATGCAACTTTTCTTGCTTCTAACTCAACCCGGATGGACTCATAATGCTTTTAGGACTCTGAAATTAGGGTTTTTACACCAGATATAAATATAACAAGTCAAGAATTGAAGGGGAAGCCAATTTACATTCAATGATGCACATCAACCTCAACGGAGGCAAGGGAGAAATAAGATCTGCAAGATTGCTAAAAGGGATTTTCAGTTGAAGTTTCAAAAGCCCAAAGCTGTAACTCTCCTTCTGGGTTCTTTCACTCTATATTCTTCTCATGTCTTCTCTTTATCTTTTTATAAACTTGATTGTAAAACTCACCATGTGCTAGTAGTCTCTTTATTCTAGTGTTAGGATGTAGCACTCTCAATTTAATTATAGATCTTGTTTGATTTTATTTAATACATTGGAAATTTTATTCTTTGATTCAATTTCTTGTATTCTTAACGCATGCTATGTGATGGTACCCACCTAGCCATGATCTAAGATATTAATTGATGAATTGAGAGGTGAAGATTAGTATTAGAAAATCAATATTTTGAACTTTGGAAATCTGACCTAGAGATAGGCTGATGATCTTTGTGGAATTTCAAAATTAATCAAAAGATCTTAAAAGGTTTTAATTAATTTAATCACCACGAAAGTAAGGTTTAGATTAATTAAAATACACTTTGAGTGCCTTGAGAGAGGACTTAAGATTAATTTCATCAAAGTAATAATCTATCAATTATTGAATAAATTAGATTGATTCTATAATTGATTGAAGTATGAACTCCTAGCTCTAGAATGTTCTCATCCATTGGTAATTTTAGTTTAGATAATTGTTTTAGACTTTATTTCTTTTAGCTTAGATTTAATTATTATTTCTCTATAACTCAATTGTCTAGATAATTAAAATCACTATAGTTTGGTACTCAACATAGTCATCGTGAAACGATACTCTACTCATCACTTTATTACTTATTAGCGATCCGTGCACTTGCGGTGGTTATAAAACCTGCAAACAAAAATTTAATAAAATTGAAATCTATAACTAATAAAAATATATTTTATTACTAAATTTAATAAATTAAAATTTTATTAAGTGTAAAATAATTCTATCAGTAAATAATTATCAATTGATTTGGCTATAAAAAATTAAGAATGTAAGAGAGGGAGTAAGAAAAGTGAGAAGGGGTAAAATAGTAATTTTATTTTCAGAAGAGAGGCAAAATTCTAATTTTCATTTTTATCTAAAAATTTGAAGAGGGATAATTTTTTTAAAAATAAAATAAAAGTTAAGTGATATTATCAGAGTATTTGTTTCATTATGTCAATTATAATACATTAAAAGAAAAGAACAATATGCTAATTTAACTATGAATTGTTGAAGATTATTTATGTTTTTATTTTAAAGCTAGCTTTAATATTGTTTAGACTAAAAATAATTAATTTAGGCCTAAGAATTAATTAAATTATTTTTTTATGAAATTAAGTTAATTAATTGAATTTTATTAATTTAATTAATTTATAGCATAAGATAATTAATAATTAAATATCTAATGGTTATTGGATGGTTATCTGAAAGAAGGAAGTTGATAGTAGTTCCAAGAAGTAGGCAGATAACTAATAGCAACTGCAGAATGTGATAAAGTATCTTTTAGAGTTTTCTAGATACCTGCATAGAAAGCTATAAGAGTCAAATATGCTATAACGTAAAAGGCCTCCAACATATCAAACAACAACAACTCAACCAGACACCAATAGTCTTTTATCTTTAGTTTATTAATCTTTTATTTTCCCAAAACTCTTACATTTAATTTGAAGCCTTGTAATTTCCTTTTAAGTAGTCAAATCATTCAATTCCAGTTCACTCGCATTCAATTCCAGTTCACTTGCCTTAAATTATTTATTATTCATGAGATTGTTGAAGCTGCATACAGTACAATTAGTTCCCACAATCGTTTGATCTGAGAAGTCAAAATGCGATTCTAGATGATATACTCAGTATCTGGCACGCTGCGTAACTGTAAGCTGTGAGATAACCAAATTACTTCTCGAAAAAGGAAATAATTTTTGGCACACCCAGTAGGAAAAAAGTCTCATTTTATTCGACATTATTGCTATCATTTTTGCATTTTGTAGGCAACATCATGACCAATAAGTGCTCCTGGTAAAGACACTACTGGGTCTCAAGACATAGAGGGAAGTCCTACTACAGAAGGTCTGAATGTTTAAGTTCCTCTCATGGTTGAAAGCCTTGAAGGGAGGTCAGACCCTAAAGAAGAAGAAATTCAAAATCTAGTTACTACAGAAACTGTACGTACCTTGTCTGCTAACCTTGTTCAGTGGAGAGATGAGATTTGCAAATGCATTCTTAATTCATTGGAAACTCTTGCATCAACCATCATTGGTGTCTTAATGAAAGACATGGAATAGTGGTTGGGAGCTATTAACCAATTAATGGAGAGAATTGATGTAAACATGGAGAAAGTAGTTGATAAACTTAATTCACTAATTCCAGTACTATCCAATGGCCAGGTCCCTAAGCTAGAGGAATCTGACATAGGATCCAGAAGTGCTAATGTAACAGCCCGATCCTTCTCCAGTTAGTATTGTCCGCTTTGGCCCATGGGCCTCACGGATTTGTCCCTTAGGAGGTTTCATTCCCAAAAGCGTTCTGACCAGGTGAGGAAGGATCCCACATATATGGCCCAAATCTTTTCTTCCCATTTCCGATGTGGGACACGAAGTTTCCACCCCAGTGCGTAGCTGGTTAAACAAGCACGTCCCAACCCCATCCCTGGGTCGTGACAAGCCCACCAGCTTCCACCTGGTGCGTCCTTGCACCAAACACCGTACTAGAGGGAGTCCAGCTCTGATACCAGAAGCGTGGTGGGCTTGTCACGACCCAGGGATGGGGTTGGGACGTGCTTGTTCAACCAGCTACACACTGGGGTGGAAACTTTGTGTCCCACATCGGAAATGCGAAGAAAAGATTTGGGCCATATATGTGGGATCCTTCCTCACCTGGTCAGAGCGCTTTTGGGAATGAAACCTCCCAAGGGACAAATCCGTGAGGCCCATGGGCAAAAGCGGACAATACTAACTGGAGAAGGATCGGGCTGTTATAGCTAACGAGCTTAGGAGACAATCTCAACCACGCACCCCTTATGGTAGTGCTGATAGAAGCAGTGCTAGTAGTGAAGAAAGATACAAGCCACCCCATAGGAGAGAAGAACAGGTGGCCACACAACTAAGAACACCAGTTCAACTCAGCCGCCATAGAGGCAAAACTATTCCCACCTAAGTTTTCAGTAACACTAACCCAAGTACTCACCCTAGTGCTTATGATGTAGAGGCAATTATAGATCCCCAGGTGATACCAGCTCCTTAGTAGGTGTCAAAACCTTAGGTGACCTTTGGCTCCTTTGGCTCAGGGGGCAACAACTTTAGAGGAACTACAATGTCTACTGTGTAGATACCTCAACTAGTACTAGCACCTCTGCTTCTAGAACTAGCTCATACAATCCAGGTACTTGCCATTCCAGCTGCACCTTAGGCAACTATGGATGCTTTTAGAGATGCTATGTAGTGAAGGAATGGAAGCATAAAAAACAAAAGTTTATATCATTGAATTCAAAAATTTTCACCTAGGGTCACATACATCATGCAAGATTTATTTTTATCTATTTGATTTCAATGATAAACAATATATTACAACTCTTTTAATATGTTTTTGGATCTGTATTTGCCATTTAAGATTTTAGAATTAATCAGATTAATTTTAGAATCCTAGATTAGATAAAGAACAAGTGCACTAACCTTTTGATGTACTGCAGTGTGTTTGGCACCTTTTGGATGTGTCTTTAGGACACTAGATGTTGTCCCTCTAGCTTGTCCACACCAAGATCACTTATGACAACCCTTGAATAGCTTCTAAAGTTTTTCTATTAATTAGAAAATTAAGTTTTGCCTTTTAAGAGATTAGAGATGTAAGCAGGACACTAGAAACAATTTCTAGTATTTTTAATTCAAGAGATTGTTTGCTAATCTCTTGGAATTGATGAGAGATGAAGAAGAAGAAAGAATTGGAGCCTCTAGGGTGGCGGCACAAAGGGAGGCAGCATCTAGTTGTAATTTTTCTTTTCATAACAACACTTATATAGCTAGATCACCACTTAAAACCCTTGCCACAGGTTTAATTGACCCAATCATATTGTGCCAAGTGTTAAACCTAGATTTAATCTTAATTTTAATCATCTTACATGATTAAAAGACATTTGGCAAGCTTATGTATAGTGCCATGTGTCACCATCTCATGGTGTCACATGTTACCCTATGAAATGACCAAAATGCCCCTGTGTCTTAATTTTGAGTTCTCAACCCAAAATAATTATTTCTCTTCTTCTAATAAATTTATATCAAATATAAATCAATTAATTAACCTTTATTAATTAATTTTTCATTAATTAAATTCATATTTAAACACTTTAAATATAAATTTAACTTATACTATACATTCAATAATCTAGATTTGGTTTCAAGTCATGCTAGGGACTTTGCAATCTAATTGCAAACCAAACCTATTTAATTAATCAATTAAACTCTTTAATTAATTAATTAAATCATATTTAATTTGGTGATTACTTGTGTATGTGTGTGACTTACTAGGCTCATCATTAATTGACAATGAGATATGATATCAACTCTTAATATCATCAGAACTCTTTCTTACCATAAATGATTTCTCTAAATCATTTTATGCAACTCATAGACTATGGTTAACACCTAGCATAGCATGTCATGGCCATCCAATTAGTAATAAGCTTTACCTTAAATGAACCTATAATCATATGTTACCATGCACTAGAATCTCTCTGTTACAAAATCCCAACTTAAGCTGGAGTCATGGTTTATGTCAAACCCCATTTGCTATGAATATTATGTTCTCTTTTAATTCCAGTTCTTGATTAAAAGATTTTCTCATCAGAAACTCTTTTCTGATTAAATCTATCTGTCCTGGCCAGGAACTTAAAACATCAAGAACAATTAAATGAACATAGGATTTTATTCCTATTTACTTAGAGGAACAGATTCTATCTTGATCAACACCACCTCCATATATAACTAGTAGGAGCCAACACATGCCCATATACCCATACACAGTATAAGTATGAAAGCAGTATCAAACTCAAGCCACCTATATACAAGATAACTATGCTATCTCAGGTCTAAAGATTATATGCACTGATATGATTTATGACAATACATTAACAAGAGTAAACTCCATTTGCTTGTCATAAGTGTCACTGGTTCGACCTACTTATCATGTATAAGTGCCTATCATGTTTGTCATAAGGTATGAGACTCACCATTCCATCTTATTTGTATCTCATATAAATAACTTGGGAACAAACATAAATACAATCTTTCTGGATAAGTCATGTCCTTATTGTGAAGTATCCTCAATTGTGAACCTATTTATGATACTTTGTACTAGAAATACTGTCACTCATATTCTTAACAACTTAAGAATAGAATTTCTAACAAAATATCAATGGACCTTTTCCATTACACATAAATATATTATGTAAAACAGAAAAGTGGAAATGTCTTTTATTAATAAAAACATGTACAAGATACATACTAAATGATATACTCTAGGGCATACTATAAATAATCTCCCACTAGCACTAAGCCATTCATTACAATATCTTAGACTCATCTACTCAAGATGTCAGTCTAGCTTAGTCTATGACACAAGCTCAATGAATGGATCAGCTGAATTTTCAGCTGATGCTATTTTCTGCATGGCTACATCATCTCGTCCAACTATTTCTCTGATAATGTGGTAGCGCCTTTCTATGTGTTTGGATTTCTAGTGAGACCGGGGTTCCTTAGCCTGTATGACTGCTCCATTGTTGTCACAGTGAAGTGGAACTGCTAACTCAATGGAAGGAACTACTGCAAGTTCTATCACGAACTTCTTTATCCAAACAGCTTCCTTTGCAGCATCTGATGTAGCAATATACTCAGCCTCGGTAGTGGAATTTGCAGTTGTATTCTGTTTGGAACTCTTTCAATTGATTGCACCTCCATTACAAATGAACACATACCCAAAGGTAGACTTTCTATCATCGATATTTGATTGGAAATCAAAATCAGTATAACTATCCAATTGCAAGTCTCCACCTCCATAAATCAAGAATAAATCCTTAGTTCTTCTCAAGTATTTAAGGATATTCTTGACAGCTATCCAGTGTTCCAAACCTGAATTGGATTGATACCTGCTAGTCAAACTAACAGCATATGCGATATCCGGCTTAGTACACAACATTGCATACATTAAACTTCCAATAGCCGAAGCATATGGAATCCTAGCCATTTTATCTCTTTCTTCAGGTGTCTTTAGAGACATCTCTTTAGAAAGATGGATACCATGTCTCACTGGCAATAATCCTCTCTTGGAATCAAGCATGTTAAACCTCTTTAATACCTTTTCCAAGTATAGACTTTGGGATAAACCAATTATTCTTTTTGCTCTATCTGTATAGATGTGAATCCTAAGAATATAGGTTGCCTCCCCTAAGTCTTTCATGGAGAATGCATTTGACAACCATACCTTTACAGTTGTCAACATACCTGTGTTATTACCCATCAACAGTATGTCATCCACATATAAGACAAGGAAAGTAATAGCACTGTCACTAACATTCTTATATACACATGGCTCATCCTCATTTTTGATAAAACCAAATGATTTAATGGCTTCATCAAAACGGATGTTCCAATTCCTCGAAGTTTGTTTCAACCCATAAATGGATCGCTTTAGCTTGCATACCTTGGAACCATCTTGGGATTCAAAACCCCTAGGTTGTTCCATGAAAATGTTTTCTTCAATGTATCCATTGAGAAAAGTTATTTTGACATCCATCTGCCAAATCTCATAATTGTAGTATGCAGCCATTGCTAATAGAATCCTAATTAATTTAAGCATGGCAACAGGCGAGAAAGTCTCCTCATAGTCGATTCCTTGCCTTTGGTGAAACCCTTTCGCTACTAGCCTTGCCTTATAGGTCTCTACCTTTCCATCAAAACCAATTTTCTTCTTGAAAACTCATTTGTTCCCTATAGGTACAATACCTTCAGGTGGGTCAACAAGATCCCAAACTTGATTCTTATACATGGAATCAATCAGCATCAATCCATTTTGAAGAGTCTATATCTGATATAGCTTCTTCTTAGGTAAGTGGATCATCTCCATGATCTACTTCTTTATGAGCAGACAACTCTTGTTCTTCTTTATGAAGGAAATCATATCTCACTGGTGGGTGAGATACCCTGGTTGTTCTACGAGGAATAGCTGTAGATGTTTCATTAATGGGTGTAGGTTAACTAGATGGATCTATATCCATCTGATCTGTTGGTTGGTCAGAATTCTCCAATTCTAACTCTATTTGCCTTCCTTTGCCTCCTTTTTGAACAAACTGTTGTTCAAGAAATGTGGCATCTCTGCTTACCATAACCTTTTGTGAAGTAGGCAAATAAAAATAATATCCAAAACTATCTTTTGGATATCCAACAAATCGACCCTTTTCTGATCTGGTTTTCAATTTATCAGTGTTTAGCTTTTTGATATAAGCTGAACAACCCCAAATCTTAACATGCTTAAGACTTGGTTTTCTTCCATGCCATATCTCATAAGGTGTGAAAGAAACTGATTTTGATGGAATACTATGCAGAATATACAAAGCTGATTCTAATGTAAATCCCCAAAAGAAGATTGGCATATTAGTATAGCTCATCATACTACGTACTATATCCAATAGGGTACGATTTCTCCTTTCAGATACACCATTCAGCTGTGGTGTTCCTGGAGGAGTCAGCTGGGAAACAATGCTGTGCTCTCTCAAGTATTCATCAAATTCAATACTCAAATATTCACTTCCACGATCTGATTGAAGAGCTTTAATACTCTTTCCTGTTTGATTTTCTACTTCAAATTTAAATTCTTTGAACTTTTCAAAGGATTCATGTTTGTATTTCATCAAATACAAATACCCAAACCTTGATTTATTATCAGTAAAGGTAATAAAGTAATAAAAATTGCCTCTAGCCATTTCCTTAAATGGACCACATACATCACTATGTATTAGCTCCAAAATATTTTCAGCCCTTAGCCTTTGTCTAATAAAGGGTGATCTAGTCATTTTGCCATGAAGGCAAGATTCACAAGTTGGAGTAGGCTCAGAGCCCAATGAGGAAAGAATCACCATTTTCTCCAGTTTTGCAATCCTATCTTCTGCAACATGATATAACCTTAAGTGCCAAATATATTTTGAACTTGAGTTGATTTTTACCATGGAATTGCATTCATTTAGATCACTTGCATTCATTTTGTGTTTGTCATTATTATCCAAATAATAAAGACCATCATTCATATAACCCGAACCAACATATTTATTTCCAAAATAAATATTGCAAACATCATCTGTGAACTAAAATTCATAACCATTTCTAGTCAAACTAGATATAGAAATGATGTTCTTAAAAGCATCAGGTACATATAAAATATTATCCAAACACAAAACATGTCCAAACATGTAAAAAGATTTAGATCCTATAGCTAAAGCTTTAATAGTTGAGCCATTGAAAATCTAAACTCTAACATCTTGAGAACGCAAGCTGCTACTATTTGCTAGTTCCTGCATGTTATAAGAAATGTGAGAACTGGCACCAGTATCTAAAACCCAAGCTGTAGATGAACTATGAGTATCATCAGAATCTAAATAATAAGATATAGACATACCTTTCGAAGGTCTATCCTTCTTGTCCTTTAGACAAGCAAGATACTATGGGCAGTTCCCTTTTCAGTGCCCATCCTTCTGGCAGTGGAAACACTTTCCTTTGCCTCTATTAGCTTTAGTCTTCCCTTTCTGTTTAGCTATTTTCTTGGAAGGACCAGGAATCTGAGATTTCTTTTTCTTATTGCCCTTCTTCTTGTTGGACTTTCTAGTAGAAGAAGATGCAATCAAAGCTACCTCTTTTTCTTTATTGCCCGGCATATTATTTTGGGCAATAAACAGCATGTTGAGTAAACCAGCCAAGGTGCATTCCTGTTTAGTCATATGGAAATTTGTCACAAAATTTCCAAAAGACTCAAGAAGGGATTGAAGGATCAAATCCGTCTGTAGTTGGAAATCCATGTTGAAGTCAAGATGTTCCAGCTGCTCAATTAGCCAAATCATCTTGTGGACATGATCCCCAACATTCTGTCCCTCAGACATCCTCATGCAGAACAGCTGCCTAGATATCTCATACCTAACATTCCTGCTGTGCTCACCATACAACTCTTGTAGGTGAAGGAGGATCTCACTCGCACTCTGCATGTTCTCATGCTGCTTCTGTAGCTCATTACTCATGGAAGCAAGCATGTAACACTTAGCTCTCATATCATGCTCCTTCCACTTATCCAAAGTTTCATGTTCCTCTTGGGTGGCCTCTGGAGGTAAGAGACCAGGAACATTTGAGTCTAGAACATATCCTATATGTTCAAGGTTCAAGACAAGTTTCAAATTTCTTAGCCAATCAGACAGATTAGGTCCTGTCAACCTATTGCGATCAAGTATGCTTGCAAGGATATTGGATGGTGGTGGTTGTTCTGTGCTCATTATTATCAGAAAATTAACTGCAGAAAATAACTAGATTAATTAGTAAATGTATCATGTAATTAACCAAAATGATTATGGTCTTTTAATCAAATTGGTCCTCCCACTAACTTAGCGAATCCTACACTTCCAAAGTAGAAAATCCTAGTTGGATGGATTTCTAGTGGGTGATTGAATTCTTATAATTCTATTGATCATCCTCAGGTACATCCATTATTGGAATTACAATAAACTATAAGTGAGCAACTCCTTGTCCATTACATCTCATGTGAGATTCAATCCTTTACCTAGCCCCTAATACTCAAAATCTCAGGTACATCCATTATTGACTTATCTTGCATTAGTTAAGTTGATCCCATTGAGCCAGTAATTATACAAATAATTTTAATGTCCTCAGGTACATCCAATATTGGCCACCAAACCATTTACATATTCACAACATCTCATGCTTAATAATTATTCTTAAGAATATCTCTTAAATTAATTGTATCATATGCAATTATTTAAAATTTCTTAAAATAATTGCCCCAATGGAAGGCCCATGTTATAATTACTTTAATTATAGCATTTCCAACTTAATCATTTGTTTGGAAGATTTTATGGTCATCTTAATTACTATTAAGGTCTCACTTTGCACATTATCTATTTAGCATGCATATATCATATACTTGAATACATTCTCATACATCTCATGCATTCATGGATAAACAGTAAATATGGTATGATCATGGACTTTCTAAGGGATTCAATTCTGAGCCACCAAGAATTGAATCAAGACATTCCTAGGTGCATTTCATTCATTCATTTTACAAGAGTTGCTGAAGGAGTACATAATCAACACTTGATCTTGAATTCCTTGCACTAGTCCCACCAATGCTCTTGACCTCCTTGATCTTCTTGCAATCCAATTACATAGTAATCCTTAGCATACCAAGGCAAATTTACAAGAACTTAAATAAATGAAATTACAACTCAAAATTATTACAACCTTAATAATACATGCCCAAAATAAATTAAAATAAATTAATTAATTTATAATCCCAAAGAAACATAAAAGAAATAAATCTAATCACATTAGTCTTTTATAGTCCATGATCATCCATCATGCATATTACTATTTAACAATTAAATAAAATATACATACTTAAATTAAATTGAATATCTCATGTTCCATTTAAAAATCCAGATTTGAATATGATTCAAACAAATTTAAAAATTCATATTTGAATCACATTCAAACAACCTTAAAAATTCAGATTTGAATCACATTCAAACAATTTTTAAAAATCAGATTTGAATCACATTCAAACAATTTTTAAAAATTCAGATTTGAATATCATACAAACAACTTTAAAAATTCAGATTTGAATATGATTCAAATAACTTTAAAAGTCAGATTTGAATCACATTCAAACAACTTTTAAAATTTAGATTTGAATCACATTCAAACAATTTTTTAAAATTTTGATTTGAATCAAAATTTAATTGTGTGATTAAAACTCTACTTAAATAATTTAATTAGACATAGGATGAGCTTTTAGATCATATAACAATTGTAAATTAAAAAAACCAAACCTTGCGCACACCATGCGAGGAGCCAAACCATGCGCACCAATGGTGCACTCCACCATGCCGCCACCTTTCATTGCAACCAACAATGGATCTATCATCTCATGATCATGCCACACAATTAAATCATATAATCAACAATCTGAATGGTAAATATAGTGGCTTTGAAACCAATTAAAGGAGCAGAAGCATGAAAAATATAAGTTTATACCATTGAATTTAAAAATTTTCACCTAGGGTCACATGCATCATGCAAGATTTATTTTTATCTATTTGATTTTAATGATAAACAACATATTAAAACTCTTTTAATATGTTTTTGGATCTGTATTTGCCATTTAAGATTTTAGAATTAATCAGATTAATTTTAGAACTCTGATTAGATCAAGAATAAGTGCACTAAGCTCTTGATGCACTGCAGTGTGTTTGGCACCTTTGGGATGCGTCTTTAGGACACCAAATGTTGTCCCTCTAGCTTGTCCACACCAAGATCACCTATGGCAGCCCTTGAACAGCTTCTAAAGCTTTTTCTATTAATTAGAAAATCAAGTTTTGCCTTTTAAGAGATTAAAGATGTAAATAGGACACTAGAAACAATTTCTAGTATTTTTAATTCAAGAGATTGTTTGCTAATCTCTTGGAATTGATGAGAGATGAAGAAGAAGAGAGAATGGGAGCCTTAAGGGTGGCAGCACAAAGGGAGGCAGTAGCTGGTTGTAATTTTTCTTTTCATAACAACACTTATATAGCTAGGTCACCACTTAAAACCCTTGCCACATGTCACTTTATGATTGGCTCTAGGTTTAATTGACCCAATCACATTGTGCCAAATGTCAAACCTATATTTAATCTTAATTTTTAATCATCTTACATTATTAAAAGACATTTGGCAAGCTTTTATGTAGTGCCATGTGTCACCATCTCATGGTGCCACATGTCACCATGCGAAATGACCAAAATGCCCCTGTGTCTTAATTTTGAGTTCTCAACCCAAAATAATTATTTCTTTTCTTCTAATAAATTTATATCAAATATAAATCAATTAATTAATCTTTATTAATTAATTTCTCATTAATTAAATTCATATTTAAACACTTTAAATATAAATTTAACTTATACTATTCATCCAATAATCTAGATTTGGTTTCAAGTCATGCTAGGGACTTTGCAATCTAATCACAAATCAAACCTATTTAATTAATTAATTAAACTCTTTAATTAATTAATTAAATCATATTTAATTTGATGATTACTTGTGTATGTGTGTGACTTACTAGGCTCATCACTAATTGGCAATGAGATATGATATCAACTCTTAATATCATCAGAACTCTTTCTTACCATAAATGATTTCTCTAAACCATTTTATGCACCTCATAGACCATGGTTAACACCTAGCATAGTATGCCATGGCCACCCAATTAGTAATAAGGTTTAACTTAAATGAACCTATAATCATATGTTACCATGCACTAGAATCTCTCTATTACAAAATCCCAACTTAAGATGGAGTCATGGTTTATGTCAAACCCCATTTGCTATGAATATTATGTTCTCTTTTAATTTTAGTTCTTGATTAAAAGATTTTCTCATCAGAAACTCTTTTCTGATTAAATTTATCTGTCCTGGCCAGGAACTTTGAAACATCAAGAACAATTAAATGAACATAGGATTTTATCCCTATTTACTTAGAGGAACAGATTCTATCTTGATCAACACCTACCTCCATATATAACTAGTAGGAGTCAACACATGCCCATATACCCATACACAGTACAAGTATGAAAGCAGTATCAAACTCAAACCACCTATATACAAGATAACTGTGCTATCTCAGGTCTAAAGATTATATGCACTGATATGATTTATGACAATACATTGACAAGAGTAAACTCTATGTGCTTGTCATAAGTGTCACTGATTCGACCTACTTATTATGTATAAGTGCCTATCATGTTTGTCATATGGCATGAGACTCACCATTCCATCTTTTTTATATCTCATATAAATAACTTGGGAACAAACATGAATACAATCTTTCTGGATAAGTCATGTCCTTATTGTGAAGTATCCTCGATTGTGAACCTATTTATGATACTTTGTACTAGAAATACTGTCACTCATATTCTTAACAACTTAAGAATAAAATTTCTAACAAAATATCAATGAACCTTTTCTATTACACATTGTCGACACCATATTTTGGCCGACCCCTAGAATCAATAAAAATTCTTCTTTGAACAGCTAATCACGTTTCCGATCCCTCTTTGATAGGCGGTCACATTTCCGATCTTTCCTCACAAAGAATTGAATCAATGCTAAGTCCTCACATTCATTAAAGCCTCGCCGATCTCTCAAATCATTTACCGACCTCTCAAACCCGTTGTCGAATTTCCGGACCTGTCACGTATATTCCTGATCTCTGTTGATAAATAAAATGAACTGGCACTAGATCTTTTCCTACCAGTTTTATTGCCGACCTCCTTTCCGAAAGTTTAAGAGCTAAAGTTTTGGTTCGATTTAATGAGGATTCCGATCTTAAGTGTTCGAGTTAAATTTTCAATCAAGTTCCGTTCAGCATTTCTTCCCTACCGATCTCATGCTTAAAGTGCTTTCCGATCTCTCATACTTAGATTAATAATCACATTTAGTTTTTGTTTTGCTGTGCTCATACAATCAAATACTCAGACAAACAATGGTTTAAAATTTTCCGATCACAATCATTCATCGAACAAAGAGGCATTCCATTTCATGTCATAATCTGTACAAGTTATTTGGATCACTCTCCCTCTCTCCCTCACCTTCGGCTTCCTCCTCACTATCTTCGCCGTCGCCCTCGGGAGCCAGGTCATCCATCCAGGAGAAGTCCTCTTCAGGGTAGCGCTTTTGGAGTTCGGCCAAGAGATCCTTATGGGCATTCACATAGGCTCCGGCTATTCCTGACACCATCTCTTCATCTTTTTCCTTCAGCTCTTTGTCTTTCTCTGTAAGCTCCTTATCCTTCGCGTTAAGCTCCTCTATAAGTTGAGCGACCGAGCGCCGTTGGCACAAGTGCCTGGACTTCTCTGAGAGCCCGTTCTCTTTCAGCCAGGTCACGAGACTTTTCGGCCAGCTGGTCTTCATGGTACTTCGCCCGTCCCTCGACTTGAGATATATAATCCCGAGCGGATGAGAGTTGGGATCGGAGGAAGCCAATTCGATTTTTCTTCCCGACCTCCTTACCTGCACGCTGAATCTTTTCCCGAACAATGGTCTGGTTCACCCGACACTCCACATTCATGATCATGGATAGAGTAAATAGATCATCGAGACCATTCCGGGATAGCATGTCCAGATCCTCCTGAAAGAAGATGGTAGACCCGGGACTTTGGCAAAATCGGGTTCTCCCTATGATCGGTTATCCTTCATGGAGTCGATCAAGATTCTGAGCGCCATGAGAAGAGGTCCTCCTAAGATTGAGAAGGACCCTGTCTGCACTTGGAACAATTGGGAGAGGTGGAGGTCGCTCTTTCGATCTAGGAGGTGATCGGACGGCTGCGGCCTGGCAGATCCAAAGGTTGAGGCGGGTCTCTTTGTATCTCCCGTGTTCGTGACTGGGTGTTTGAAGTCGTTCAACGCTTCATCTCCTTTATCTTCCGGGAGATCTCTCTTTCTTTCTTTCGTTTCCTAGAACCTTCACCACCCGCCATACCTGCACAGAAAAGAGGTTAGTGAGATCGCTAAGGTCCTGAGAACTGAGATATAGAAAATACCAATGCCGAGGTCAGAGAGCGGAAGTTCGCGATCTTGGCCGTGATCGATTGCATGGTCCAATGGTGCGATCGCCACCGCATTTGGACAGGAATATTTTAGAGTGGCGGCCTGACTCTTCAGCTCCATCACTATTAAGCTTTCCTCTTGACTCAGGGTAATGTGCTTCGGAAGCAGGGGCCCCTGGTACCACCAGCTACGAGGAAAGTCCTCAAAGCAGCTCGGATCTTTACTCCTCAGAATGAAGAACCAGTTCTTCCAATTCTTAAGGGATGAGGCAGATCGGAAAAGAGCCCGCAATGAGGCTTCGCTGAAAGAACCAGTGTTCGTCATCCTTTGGCGAGTTAGTGCATGCAGCTCGGCGAACACCTTAGCCGTAGGTCTGATTCCCTTAGCTCGGCATAGACCTCGGAAAGCTACCAAGATCCGCCACGAGTTGGGGTGAATTTGAACAATGGATGCTCGGTGAAGTTTTAGGACCTCCTTATAGAAATCGTCTAGAGGGAACCTCAGACCGGCCTTTAACTGTTCCTCGTACACCATAACCATGTCATTCTCTTCAAAAGAGTGATCGACACGAAGATCGCCATGGCACTTGATCAGCTCATATGAATCAGGACAAATATTGTATTCTTGAACAAACGATTGCAGATCGGATTCTCGAAGAACCGACGGAAGCTCGTCTATAGGAAGGGTCTCTCTCCTTGAAGAAGGTGCGAGCCTCGATGGTATGACCCGCCCCCGAGTTGGAGCGGAGGCCCTGGGAGGTTCTTGTTGAACGCTTGGCCCGACTGCCTCTTCTTCATCAGACGATGACCACGAAAACTGAATCGAAGGAGGGCTCGCCGCTCTCTGACCTTTCCAGACCGTTCATTTTCAAAAGAAACAAAGAATTTAAATTAAAAAGAGGATCAAAGCCCTTACCGGAGTCTGATCGGCGTCGGAAGAACTTGAGAAAACGAGAGAACTTCGAAGTTGTGAGCAGGGGATTGAAAATGGAATGAGAGAACAACTGGCTAACCCTCCCACCCCTATTTATACTAGTCCGAGCATTTAATGCTCGCGAGGTTCTAGGCAGCGCATCGATTGGTGGGACTCGACAGCTGTTCTGACACTTCTCTCAAATATCCGAATGTTCAGAGATCGGTTAATTGGAGATCGGCATAATAAGTTAAATATTTTGAATAAAGGATCAGTTAAGTGTCATTCAGGTAAAGAACCAGATCGGATAATCACATTAGAGATCGGAAAATAATCAATGCAAAAATAATAAGATGATAACCGACAAAATAAAGTCTTTATTTTCAAAAGATCGGATTACATCATTTGGGCGATCTCTAGGGATCGGATTACACTAACATTGGATCACATCATTTCTGTGATCTCTAGAGATCGGATTGCATTGAAAATAAAATACATCATTTGGCGATCTCTAGGGATCGGACTACAATAAAGGTCTAACTACATCATTTGGGCGATCTCTAGAGATCTGATTACATTTTAGGATTACATCATTTGGGCGATCTCTAGAGACCGGTGGAACATCCTATCTAAAGGACCTATGTCAAAGCCTAGTCTCGTGGCTGAATCAAAAAAGGTGTTCGATCAGGAGACCGGCTATTGACATCGGATAGATGTACAGCTCAGATGGGGTGACTATGACTCCCATGAAGATGAGAGACATCGTCACCGATGTTACCACTCGAAACCGACCCGCTGTCGGAACACCCAATGTGGAGGAAAGACGCTGTCGGAACACCCAATGCGATGAGAAGCCGAATGAACTCAGTTGAGCGACTCGAGATCGGTACAACCAAAGTCCGCAATACAGATCGGTCAAATCCAGTCCTCTCACCATCGTCAGTAAAGGTCATTCGATCACCGGGATCGTGAATTTTCAGTCGGTAAGTAAAGAAGTTCATCGGAAAAAGATCAAAGCCACAGTTATAGCCAGAACTTCCACCGGAGCAGCTAGAACAGGGAAAGTAAGAAAAGAAGAGAGGAAAATCAGATGAAAGAAATGTCTCTGTCGACAGGAGTATATATAGGGGAAAATGAGCATTTATTCTTTGAGCGTAAAACGGCTTAACGCTCGAATCGAGGGACAATTAATACTTTGACCAAGACCGGACCTGAAGAAGGGAAAAGATCGGAATAGTAGATCGGAAGGTGGGAGACCAGCACGAAAGGTCGGAAAGAACATGTGAAAGAGATCAGAAAGAGGAGGGATCGGTAGGCAAAAAGAATAAGACAAATTCCAATAACCGTCGTCAGAATCAGAGCCGAGGTAGTTAAGGCGTTGCGCAGAGATCTCCACCGCACACCCAAAGAATCGCCCGCAATGCTGACAGGTGCCAGGGTATGTCATGACAGTCCTGTACATCCCAATCTCCACCGTTGATCCCACTTGTAAGGACAAACCCGGAACCCTTAGATCAAGAGAAAAGACGACAATACCAGCGTCTTTCGCTCTTAACCCTCGGATCGTTCCGGACAAGGAAATTTGGGACCGTCAGATGCAAAGAAGAAAAGGACAAATATTATGAAGAGTGATCTCAACCATTCATTTTGATTCTCTTTAATTCCTGAACCTCCGATCATGTCCTTCGAGATCTCGACCCTCCATCTCCCTCAAATAAATCCTGACCCTTCACGAAGAGCACCCGATTCCTATAAATACCTGCATAAAAACTGTTCAAGGGATGACGGGCAAGAAAAAATAGACAAGAGGCTGTTATTATAGCAGAGGAACTCTGAAATTTCATTTAGTTTACTACTCTGCTACTTAGAAGTGTCAATCAAAAAGACTTTTGAAACAAGTTTTCTGAAGAGTTTTTCTTGAAAAGATTCTGAATACTGGAACTCTACATTTCCAGTTTGTTCATTATCTGGTCACACTCTCACTTTCTGCCTTTTATCATCTCTGTTTTCATTGTCCAAGCTCAACTTCATTCCAGTCGGTTCTTTTCATCTTGATCTGGTCGCATTTTAGCTAAGCACCCTCCAATTCACGAGGAACACCACCCCTCAGGCCAATCAATCCTTACCTTATCACTATTTGACACCCCATAGTTATTTTAGTAGATTTGGCTCCTTACAGGTAAGAGCTCATACTACTGTTTTATTAAGTGCTTACATTTACTTTCTGCATTTTCTTTGTTCTTCGCACATCTGTGACTTTCTACTTTTGCACAAACGATCCCCAAAGAATGTTACTGTAAGAGCTCATATCACTGTTTTATCGAGTGTCTACATTTACTTTCTGCATTTTCTTTGTTCTTCGCACATCTGTGACTTTCTACGTTTGCACAAACGATCCCCAAAGAATGACACTCTCAAATCATCTATTTAGTGATCAGTTCATTTTTATTAATCTTCATCCTTTTTGAAAGTAAGTTTTCTAACTCCTAGTAGTATGTAAGTGGTTGGGTAAACGTAGGTAATCAGAACTTGGGGGTCTCTTTAAAAGAGAGAACATGAATAACACGTCAGAAGATAGCCAAACTATTAGGTCAAGGGCGAAACAAAGAATTCGGCAAGATGTCATAAAGCGAAATAGAACCAAAGTAAACATAACAGAATAGATCGGATGTTAATAGATATTGGTAAAATGACTACATGAAAAGGTCAGTGAATCAAGTCTAGTGTTCCCCGTTCAGCCACAGGGTATCCAGAAACCTTATCCCCAGCATTTTTGAATGCCAGAATTCTTAGTTTTAGATTCTTAGGACCCGTAGCTGTGGTTAAAATTTTAAAGGTCGGAAAAGTCTTTGTCCGAGTCCCGTCAAAATAGAAGAGGTTGGAAGAGTCCTTATCCTATCCTTGCCTAAAAAGTTTTAAATCAACTCTTAAAGGAGATCGGAGGAGGATTCTTATCCGGTCTCCCTTCAAAATTTTGATAAACATTAAGTAGGGATCGGAGGAGAGTTCTTATCCGGTCTCAACTTAAAACATTAATAAATAACTCTAAAAGAGATCGGAGGAGGGTTCTTATCCGGTCTCCCTTCAAATTTTAATAAACATTAAATAGGGATCGGAGGAGAGTTCTTATCCGGTCTCAACTCAAAACATTAATAAATAACTCTAAAAGAGATCGGAGGAGGGTTCTTATCCGGTCTCCCCTCAAAATTTTAATAAATAACTTAAAAGAGATCGGAGGAGAGTTCTTACCCGATTCTCACACCCGTTCACTGAGGTTGTCTCATTTACTTATGTATCTGGGTGATCCAAATTTAGTGAAAAATCAAATATTCCTTCTACTAAAAGGATTAACATTGCCGCCTAAGTCCTCCTAACTAATTTATAAAGGACGCAGCATTAAATCTACTTACCCTTATTAAGGGACGAGGTGGGGTGCCTAACACCTTCCCCACCCGTTTACGGACCCCGAACTTAGAATCTCTGTTTTGAAGTGGTTTCATTTTTTATTTAACTTCTCAAATGGTTTTCTTTAGTTTCCCTCAAAACTAAGGTGGCGACTCCTCACTTTTTCCCACTTCGGTGAGTGATCGTCCAGGCGACCGCAAAATCCCTTGCGACAGCTTGGCGACTCCACTGGGGACTTAATTTTAACCCCGGTTTAGTGGTCCAAAAGTAGATTTAATTTCGTTAGATCAAATTATAGTTAGATGGGTTCACTCGGCGATGTCTTATATGTTAATTATTATTACTGCTAACTATTTTGTTTTGCCTGTTCTATCTCTTACAGTGCTCTTCATTTCCAAAAAGGAAAAAAAGGAAAAAATGGAAAAATAAAATCCCCCTGGATTAGGAAGAGGTAAAGGTGTCCCTTCACACACTGAACACTCACACAATGTCCTCACACACTATGGTCCTAACCCGGGCTTTCTTACCCTTTTAGGAAAGTAGGAGGGAGTCATGTAGCGGTGCAGTGGGTTTTACCCGTTAGTATCCGTGAAGGCTTCGCTCAAATTGAAACTCACTCTATCCTTTGTGATACTCGTGGAATTTTCCGATAACATCATGGGGTAGAATGGGGCTCTCACTGCTGAGGGGCAATTTGGGAACCTGTGGCTTTTAGAAAATTAGTTCCTGAGCTAAACTATCACAATAGTTGAAGGCCGTAGTAAACTACCTCATAAGATAGAACTATCCAGGTAGGTAGCACTCACCCGGTGTTAGGAGTCTCCCTACTATAGGACAAAAGGGGCATACTTTCTCTTACCCTATTCTGCTTTAATTTCCTTTTGATCATTTCTTTTGAGGGTAATCTTGAATCCTACTAGAACACCTATACATTTTCCTACTTTGATAAATGTGTACGTGTCACTCTGTCAATAGTATGATTCAAAATTACCCTAATTTGTCTTACTAACGAATTTTCTCACAGGCATTACCAAACCAAGAGTCTGTAAAAGGATAGGCATCATTTTTATCATGGCATCCTCGAGTCAGTCGGCAGAAAAGGTTCAGAATGCTAAGTTTTGGTCCAAATCAGCTTATAGTCTAGTACCCTCGCAAAATGATACTTCCGAGGCACCTGCTAGCTCGCTACCTTCGCTAGATCTGAATAAAATAGAGGTCAGAATGAACAGCCTAGAGGGTCTGTCTAACGGATGGAGGTCGCTTCCCGATCAGGCCAAGGTACGTTTTGAAGAGAAGTACGGGAGGATTGCAACCTTAATGCAAGTCAAGGTCCAAATCCCGGCATTAAAAGCCATGTTGTCGGTTTGGAATCCTAAGTACGAGGTATTCTCTTTCAATGACATTGATACGGTCCCCACTATGGAAGAATATCAGGCATTGCTGGGGATCCCATACTCATTGTAGAACCGGATCTACTTACACCTCGAGATAGGCAAACCTGGAAACGGTTGGCACATATGTTGGGATCTCCCCCAGAAGAAGTAAAGTCCAAAGAAACTGCCAAGGGAAAAACACATGGTTGGTATTGGACATATCTCCAGAAATGTTTAGATCAATGCCTCCAAGAGAAACAGTGGGACCGGGCTTCAGTAGCTCTCGCTTTGGGAATCTACGGTCTGATTCTGTTCCCGGGACCATTGGGAATCATAACTTGCAACGCGGTGGAAGTATTCTGGACGGTGGAAAGGCAGCAGATTAATCCAATACCTGCAATCCTTGCGGAGACTTTATTAACCCTTACCTACTGTAGACAACAGGGCAGAGGATCCCTTAAGTGTTGTTCTCAACTGTTATACCTCTGGACTATCAGTCACATGTGTCCTGTGGAGACAAAAGGATTGACTTGGTACCTTGACCAGCCTCCCATTGAGAAGATGATCCGGTTAGTGATCAGCCCGAAGAATGAAAAATAATGGTGGGAACGGATTTTGAGTTTCAATAGCCATGATTACTGTTGGAGGAAGCTGTGGACGTCAAGCCAACCCGTTTTGATCGGTACAGGGGGTATTCAGTCGGTGTCCCTGATCGGAGTAACCGGATACACAAGTTACACTCCGGCATTGGTAATGAGGCAGTTCGGCTCAACACAGTCTGTGATCAACATTGAAGAATACCACCAAGGTCGCTTCTACCACGAGCTCAAAGGAGAGGAAGGGTTGAAAAAGGCTCGCAAATCATGGGAAAACGTCACTCTGATGGAGAGATCGCCTAAGGGCCCAAGCACCTCGGGCGATTATCTTAAATGGAGAGCTGACAGGGACCGAGAACATTCAATCGTGAAATTAAGACAAAGAACCCGCTCCGAGATGTCCTATTAGAAGAAACGAATGGCCATCTGGATGACTCGCTACGAGAGCCTAATACTGAGAACTCACAACTGCAGGAACAAATAAAACAGCTGAAGGACCAACAGCAGAAACTTAAAAGAAGAGTAAAAAGACTTAAGGAAGAGGTAAGGGCCGAAAGGATGGGGTTCGAGGAGCAAGAGGTACAGTGGGAAAGGGAAAGAGACTCTCTCCAAGCTGAAGTAAAAGAAGCGAAAGTACAGAATAGCAAGTTTCAGGAAAAGATGAAATACCAAGAGGTACTCGTCGAAGAATATAAGCAAGAAAGTAAGAAGAAGAAGCTCGAATTGAAAGAACAAGCACTACTCATCAACGATATCTTGAAAGAGTGTGCTAAAGAAAGGAAAGAGAAAGAAAAACAAGCTGTTCTCTATCAAGGACTGAAAGATAATGTTGACCAGCTGGAGAGAACAATAGCACAGGGAAAACGAGAACTATTACCTGAATCCGAGTACGCTCTGAAAGCATTCGACCCCGCCAAGCAAGAAGAAAGGTTATATGAGTATCTCAGAAAATGTCATCTTATTATAAAGAACCTTCCAGAGCTTAGGCCAATGTAAAAGATACGATGTACCAAATTACTCAGTTAATGAAGTGATTTTTGGACCATCGTTTAGCAAAATTTGTGAATGAATAGTATGACTCCCGTAGGAACTTCCTCGCTAGGGTTATGTGAAAAATTGAAATGCGCCATATGAACAGGTATCATAAATGCGCATTCAATCCCGTCATTCACAGTCAGACTATCGAACGATGCCATGATAAAGCTGAGACGATTATCCTTTTTACAGATTTCAACCTGGCTCTCAAATGCCACTATATCCTTCGTCCAGACCAGGACTTTTAGTTTCTTTGCAAAATTCGAAGTTTATTTAAAATTTTCTTTTTTTACTCCTCACAGGAAATCAATATTGCTTCTAACAACGCAAGTCGACCAAGCACACTGCTCAACCTCACGAGTGTACTTAACAAGATCTCGAACAAGAAAACTAATGGAAGACCAGGAACAAGTACAGAACCTACAGGGGCAAGTGTCTGAACTAAAAGACCAGGTTTCAGAACTTATGAAGATGATGAGGGAGATGTCCCAAAATAGGCCCACTTCTGACCCTAACCTACCATTACCTCCCCCACCTCCTACAACGGTTGATTCTCACTACGCTTCAACCTCCTTCACTTTCCAGCCATCAATCCCGGACCCGACCGTCACTGTCAATCCGGTGACCATAAATAATGACCTACCTTTTTCCTATTACCCGGCTATCTCAAATGCCGAGCCTCACCCTTCAATCCCGATCCCTCCAGTTTACTCCACCCCTCAGCTCCCAGTTGGAGGAGCGCATCATACGGTGGAAGGAGAATATAGGGCGAGAGAAAACGAGAAACTATCAGCTCTAGAAGAAAGACTGAGAGCAATAGAAGGGCTGAACATGTATGGTTCAGTCGATGTGTCATCACTGAGATTGGTGCCAGATGTGGTGGTACCACCCAAATTCAAGGTTCCGGATTTCGACAAGTACACCGGAAACTCAGATCCCCGCATCCACTTGGCAACCTACATTGCCAAAATGTCTGCCTTAACAGAAGACGATAGACTTCTCATTCACTTCTTTCACGAGAGCCTCTCCGGAGCAGCTCTGAGATGGTGTATACAATTGGACAGGAGCAAGCTGCACTCCTGGAAGGATTTAGCCGATACCTTTCTAAAGCAGTACAAATTCAATTGTGATGCGGCACCCACAAGGAGGGACCTCGTAACTGCACAGAAAGACCGAGAAGGTTTCAAGCAGTATGCCCAACGATGGAGGGAGAAGGCTGCAGAAGTATATCCTCCGGTGACTGACAATGAACTCTGCTCCCTATTCATCGAAACATTGAAGGCTCCCTACTTCAACCTGATGATTGGAAATACCTCCAACAGCTTCTCAGATATCATCCAAGCTGGTGAGAGAATTGAAGCTAATCTGAGAATAGGAAGACTACAGGAGTTGGCTGAGAACCCTGTAAAGAAGACTGCCAGCTTTGGCAAGAAGAAGGAGGGTGATGTACACTCTATCACCCGTCAGAATAATTACCCCAAATTTCCCCAAAATAACTACCGGCCATATCCTCCCTCTTATGGCCAGACCATCGCAAACATTCCACCTTCTTTCCCTAATTGTCCACAATCACGCCCACAATACGCCCCACCTACAAATTTCCAACCAAGACTACCTCCTCCTCCAGCTCAACCTAGACCACCACAAAACAACCCGAGACCTCCAAGGAACCCTGATCCACCTCTTCCCCTCCCTCTCAGTGAAATATACCGATACCTTGTCGGTATAAACCAAATTGTACCAGTCCCCTTGGACCCAATCCAGCCGCCATATCCCAGGTGGTATGATGCCACTGCCTGTGAGTATCATGGAGGAGCACAAGGGCACTCAACCGACAATCGCGCGGGGCACTCAGAGGAAGAGTGCACGCTTTAATCCGAAACGGGTGGTTGAAGATCGAGGGAAATGGTTCCCTCCCCAATGTTACCTCAAACCCACTGCCTAACCACAATGCGGGCAGTGGTGTAAATATGATAGAGTCTAAGGGAGAGGGATCAACACCAGAAGTGGATGAGCTGGTTCCATACTTCGAGGAGATTTTTACTGTAGCAACGAGGGAAGGCTACCTTTGCCCTCAGGTAGCGGGATTCGAAGAGAGTACGAGGTGTCCTTACCATGGAGAGGCAGCTGACCATGAGCTGCGAGATTGTGAGGGGTTCAGGCAAGAAGTTCGGAACTTATTGTCTCTCAAGGTTCTGAGATGCCAGACAAGGCTGAAGACGGAAAAAGGAGTGAACACCACTGGATACAGCCAGAACGCTTCTACCTCCAAACCCAGAATCACCTTCTCACCCCCGGTAGCCTCACCGCCGGTAACAGTTATCCGAACTCCACCTCAGCTCCCCATCACCAATACTCACGCTGTCCCTTGGAACTATAACTTCCAAGTTTTCACTCAGGGAGCGTCAAGCAGTACATCCGCTCCTAGTCTTGCCTCACCTCCGGCGCCACCAAAACCATGTTTCGCTCCTCACGAGCACTTCAGAATGACTTATGCTAGACCTGCTAGCAACATTACTCCCCAAACCAGTTCTCGGCCCGTTATTGCAATAAAATCCTCTCCACCTGAGCAAGAAGTCGAGTTTATAACTCGAAGTGGGAGGTGTTACGGGAACGAAGAAAGAGAGAAGAGAAAAGGGAAAGTAAAAATGGGAGAGTCATCCAGAAACACGGAAGAGGAGGTTGAGAAAGCAGGGGAAGCAGAGCCTATTGAGCACAAGGAAGATGAAGAACTGCTGCTCCAAATAATGAAACAGAGCGAGTATGATGTGGTGGAGCAGTTGAGAAAAACACCCGCCCGGATTTCACTGTTATCACTGATCCTGAGCTCGGAAGTGCACCGACAAGCCTTACAAAGAATCCTGGATCAAGCCTTTGTGAACCCCGACATTACTCCGGGGCAATTTGAGAAGATAGTAGAACAAATCCAGGCATCCAGCTTTGTAGCCTTTTCTGAAGAGGAGGTAGACCCCGCAGGCTTAGGGCACAATAAAGCTCTGCATGTAACTGTGAAATGCAAGGGTTGTATAGTGGCCAAAGTTCTCATCGATAACGGATCGGCCCTTAATGTACTGCCTAGCGCAACCTTAGCCAGGCTGCCGGTCGACCAATCATATATACGTCAGAGTGCTATGGTGGTAAGAGCCTTTGACGGTACCAGGAGAGAGGTGCTGGGAGACATTGACTTGCCAATCCAAGTTGGTGCATGTACTTTCAATGTCACGTTCCAGGTCATGAACATTGAGCCGGCTTACACTATGCTGTTGGGAAGGCCGTGGATCCATTCTGCGAATGCTGTTCCTTCGACTTTGCACCAGAAGATCAAATACATTAAGGACGGCAAAATCATCACTGTGAGGGGCGAAGAGGCCATACTGGTCACCAAGCCGCAATCACTTCCCTATGTGGAAGCGGCCGAGGAATCGTTGGAGAGTTCTTTCCAGGCCCTTGAACTGCAAGATACCGGGAAGGAGGGGGCTATGGCTATGGTAGCCAAAGTGCTGTCAAAGAACGGGTATGAAGAGGGTAAAGGCCTAGGTGCCACATTACAAGGGATCGTGGAACCCATACCGGCTATTCAGAAGGTGGGCCGTAGTGGTTTGGGATATGAGGAGGATGCCCTCGTGGATGGGCGATTCTGGATGAGGAAAATACTTCGGGATCAGAGGTTTGACCAGAAGATGGGAAAGATGAAAGTAGTCCCGAGAATCACGGAGATCTTCACCAAACCGGTCATTCAACATCCGGCAAATACAGAAGAATCACTCGATGATCCATCCATCGATGTCATCCAACTGGACTCCTTGTATGAGGCCCTAGTCTCGCCAGTGGTTGAGGGGCAGGAGCTGAACAACTGGACAACGGAGGATATCCCTGTACTCAATCTCGAGTAAAGTACCTCTGGTTATCTACACTTGATCACTTTGTCCATGGTGACAAGTGTAATACTGTAAATGGACCTTTTCTTATGGCATTAATATTATTAATGAATTGATAGCGCATTTTTAAATCCAACACTCTCTTTCTTTCCTTTTTAAATTCCATCCTTATAACATGTTCTATTCTTTATTCATTCAGGACCATTCATCAATTAACACCTAATAATCCAATAGACTCGTAAATCCTCCGTTAATTTTGAAATCCCCATAATCGCCATTACTTCAAGTGATTACGAGGAAGACCTTATGTAAGAAGACGATGAAAAGATGAACCCTCCTCATGCCTTGTGAAAACGAAACACGCACAATAAACTTAGGCACGGAGGAAGTAAAAAGGGAACTTAAGGTAGTGGAGAGTGAGGAATTGGGAGATATGATCGGTCTGCTTAAAGAATTCCTTGATGTGTTTTCCTGGAGCTATGAGGATATGGTGGGTTTGGACCCTCAGATAGTAACGCACAAAATTCCCTTAATCCCAGGAACAATTCCGGTAAAGCAGAAACTAAGGAGAATGAATCCCGATACACTGCTCAAGGTTCGGGATGAAGTCAAGAAACAGTATGACGCCGGATTCTTGGAAGTGGTCAAATATCCCCAATGGGTGGCTAACGTCGTTCCGGTAATGAAGAAAGACGGGAGAGTCAGAGTGTGCGTTGACTACAGGGACCTTAATAAAGCTAGCTTGAAAGACGATTTCCCTCTCCCCCACATTGATGTGTTAGTTGACAATGCTGCGGGATTAGGCAGGTGTTCGTGTATTGATGGGGCATCAGGGTACAATCAGATCCCAATGGACGAAGAAGACAAGGATAAAACTGCTTTCATCACTCAATGGGGAGTATTCTGCTATCGGGTCATGCCCTTCAGGTTGAAAAATGCAGGGGCTACTTACCAGCGCGCAATGGTCACATTATTCCATGACATGATGCATAAAGAAGTGGAGGTGTACGTGGATGATATGATCATTAAATCCAGGGGAGAAGAGAGCCACGTTCAGGTGATGAGGAGGGTATTCGAAAGGCTCAGGAAGTACCACTTGAAGCTGAACCCTGCTAAATGCATATTCGGAGCTAAAACGGGAAAGTTGTTGGGATTCATAGTAAGCGAGAAAGGGATAGAAGTAGATCCAGACAAGGTTTGAGCTATTCAAGAAATGCCATCCCCAAAAACAGAAAGGGAGGTGCGCAGTTTTCTGGGAAAGCTGAACTACATTTCGAGGTTTATTTCTAATCTTACTGCCAAAGCTGAGCCTATTTTCAGATTACTCCGGAAAAACAACTCTACTCAGTGGGATTTAGTTTGTCAAGAGGCTTTTGAGAAAATCAAGCGATTCAGTCAAATCCACAAAGATTGGTTCCACCTGGCAGTGGGCATTTGATCTCGTACATGGCAGTCCAGCAGAATTCAATGGGATGTGTTTTGGGACAACATGATGATACCGGCCGAAGAGAGAGGGCCATTTATTACCTGAGCAAGAAGTTCAATGATTGTGAGTCAAGGTATTCTTCCTTAGAAAAGACTTGCTACGCGTTAGCACGACAAAGAAATCGCCTCAAGCACTACATGTTGAATCACAAGACATGGCTCATCTCCAGGATGGATCCTATTAGATATGTATTCGAGAGCCCATTCGTGCCAGGAAGGATAGCCAAGTGGCAGGTTATACTCTCCCAGTACGACATAGTCTACATGACCCGGAAAGCGGTGAAAGGCAGCGTAATTGCTGACCTCCTAGCGTAAAAATCCTATCCAGGATTATGAAGCTCGATTTTGAGTTCCCTGATGAGCATATTAATGAAGTAGACTGCGAAGAGGAGAGGCCCGCCGATGTATGGGAAATGTACTTTGATGGAGCAGTCAATTTATCCGAAAACGGAATCGGAGCTGTACTGATATCCCCGGACGGAAAACACTTCCCGATAGCTGTCAAGTTGAGGTTTGACTGTACCAACAATGTCGCAGAGTATGAAGCTTGTGTGATGGGTCTACAAGCTGCTATCGAAATGAAAATCAGAAAGTTGGAGGTGTACGGAGACTCGGCTCTGATAATTTATCAAGTCAAGGGAGAATGGCAAACTAAGGATCCCAAGTTGATCCCATATCAGAAGTACTTACTGGAGCTGATCAAGGAATTCGAAGAAATCTCTTTCACTCATCTTAGCAGGAAAAGAATCAATTTGTCGATGCTTTATCTACTCTAGCCGTTATGGCCCAAATGTAAGAAGTTCAGACAACTCAAGCATTGAGGGTTAAAGCAAGGGATGAACCAGCCTACTGCTTCACGATTGAAGAAGAACCCGATGTAAAGCCTTGGTATCATGACATCACGGTCTCATCAGAGAACTGCAGAATTCCTCGTGGGCAACCAAAAATGAAAAGAAGATGATTCGGAGATTAGCATTGGGATACTTCCCAAGTGGAGAAACCCTATACAAGAGGAGCTCCAACGGCGAATTACTGAGATGTGTAGATGCAAAAGAAGCAAAGAGAATCCTCTTTGAGACACATGAGGGAAATTGTGCTACCCATACCAATGGACACATGATGGCTAAGCAAATCATGCGACGTGGGTATTTTTGGACCACAATGGAGAGGGATAGCATCGAGTATTTCCGGAAGTGCCATAAGTGTCAGATCTATGCCGATCCGATAAACGTCCCACCTCATAAACTGTTCAACCTCGTCTCACCATGGCCTTTCGCAATGTGGGGCATCGATGTGATCGGTCCTATCAATCCTAAGGCATCCAATGGGCACAGATTCATCCTAGTGGCCATCGACTATTTCTCCAAATGGGTCGAAGCAACGTCGTATGCTCACATCACGCAGAACACGTTCCTTAAATTCTTCAAAAGCAACATCATCTGCCGGCATGGTCTCCCGAATGAAATTGTCACTGATAATGCCAAGAACTTGAATGGTCCGAAGATTCAGGAATTGTGTGATCAATACAAAATCCGGCATCTCAATTCCTCCCGCATCGCCCCCGGATGAATGGAGCAGTGGAAGCTGCAAACAAAAATTTAAAGAGGATAATCCGAAAAATGACGGTCACATATAGGGATTGGCATGATATGCTCCCTTACGCTCTTCACGCATACCGGACTTCCGTGAGGACTTCAACCGGGGCAACTCCATACTCGCTGGTCTATGGTATGGAGGCAGTATTGCCCATTGAAGTTGAAATCCCTTCCCTAAGAATCCTGAAGGAGTCAGGAATTGATGAGTCAGAATTGATTCAGTCAAGGTTGGATCAGTTAAACTTGCTTGATGAGAAAAGGTTAGCAGCGGCATGTCATGGGCAATTATATCAGAGGAGAATAGCTAGGGCATTTGATAAAAGCGTTCGCCCACGCGAATTCCAACCCGAGGACTTAGTTCTGAAGAAAATGCTGTCGAACCAAAACGATCCACGGGGCAAATGGTCACCAACATACGAGGGACCCTATGTGGTTAAAAGGGCATTTTCCGGAGGAGCCTTGATCTTGACCTAAATGGACGGCGAAGAGTTTCAGAGACCTGTGAATGCCGACACTGTCAAGAGGTACTATGCATAAAATGAGTAAAGGACGAAAACCCGAAAGGGCGTCCAAAAAAAAAAAAAAAAAAAAAAAAAACTTGGGGTGAAAACCCAAAAGGGCATCCCAAGAACCAAAACGGAAGGGAGTATGAAGCCAAGGATGGAGACCGTTACGACAGGAGGCTTCAGAGAACTTGAAATAATGGCAGTTAAAAGACTTCAAAACCAACTATAAGGATTATGTGAAATCTATCCTTGTACCTTCCCTTTCAAAGTCTATCCATGTTTCTCTTGAAGCCGTAATAAAGTCATACTTTATTCCTTCTGCTTTTATTTTCCTATTTACTCACCTTTTAATACTATCCTTTATCTTTGTTTAATGTGCTATTAATTAGTTAAATTTTTGCCATAAGATTTGAATTCGAAAATTGATAACCTCACGTACTTTATTATGAGATTTGCAGGGAATGGCCGTTAAAAAAAAAAAAAAAAAAAAAAACTAGAGGTGAAAACCCGAAAGGGCGCTTCTGGTTAAATGGACGGAAAGAAAGTGAAAACCCGCGAGGGCGCTTTCCATACAATAAGAAGAAAATCGGGTACAGAAGAGGGGCATTTGAAGAAATAGGGTTATAGGTCAAGTCTTGCAACTTCTTTTCCGTTAATCATCGGCCTTCGGTATCTTGTTAAGTACACTTCGTCAGGGAAAGAACTTCATGCGTCAGGGTTAGACTTGCCTTGTAAGTTGATTTTAAATTTCATGCAATTTACATTTCTGTTATCAACCTCTGGTTCCTTGATCTAAGTTGATTTTTAATTTCATGCAATTTACATTTCTGTTATCAACCTCTGGTTCCTTGATCTAAGTTGATTTTAATTTCATGCAATTTACATTTACATTATCAACCTCTGGTTCCTTGATCTAAGTTGATTTTAATTTCATGCAATTTACATTTCATTATCAACCTCTGGTTCCTTGATCTAAGTTGATTTTTAATTTCATGCAATTTACATTTCTGTTATCAACCTCTGGTTCCTTGATCTAAGTTGATTTTAATTTCATGCAATTTACATTTCTGTTATCAACCTCTGGTTCCTTGATCTAAGTTGATTTTAATTTCATGCAATTTACATTTCTGTTATCAACCTCTGGTTCCTTGATCTAAGTTGATTTTTAATTTCATGCAATTTACATTTCTGTTATCAACCTCTGGTTCCTTGATCTAAGTTGATTTTAATTTCATGCAATTTACATTTCTGTTATCAACCTCTGGTTCCTTGATCTAAGTTGATTTTTAATTTCATGCAATTTACATTTCTGTTATCAACCTCTGGTTCCTTGATCTAAGTTAATTTTAAATTTCATGCAATTTACATTTCTGTTATCAACCTCTGGTTCCTTGATTTAAGTTGATTTTAATTTCATGCAATTTACATTTCTGTTATCAACCTCTGGTTCCTTGATCTAAGTTGATTTTGATTTCATGCAATTTACATTTCCTGTTATCAACCTCTGGTTCCTCGATCTAAGTTGATTTTAATTTCCTGCAATTTACGTTTTCTGTCATCAACCTCTGGTTCCTCGATCTAAGTTGATTTTAATTTTTATTCCCCGATTCTTTGATCCAAGTTAATTTGGGTCTAACTTATGTTGCCTATTTCTAGGTCATTAACTTAGGTGTGCTTTAGTTCCTTAACTTCAAACACCTAATCGTCCAAAATATGAGGCGGAATCTTTACATAATTCCTATACGGAAATTTTTCCTTTAATAGAAATTATGTAAAGAGGGGCAGCTGTCGACACCATATTTTGGCCGAGCCCTAGAATCAATAAAAATTCTTCTTTGAACAGCTAATCACGTTTCCGATCCCTCTTTGATAGGCGGTCACATTTCCGATCTGTCCTCACAAAGAATTGAATCAATGCTAAGTCCTCACATTCATTAAAGCCTCGCCGATCTCTCAAATCATTTACCGACCTCTCAAACCCGTTGTCGAATTTCCGGACCTGTCAAGTATATTCCTGATCTCTGTTGATAAATAAAATGAACTAGCACTAGATCTTTTCCTACCAGTTTTATTGCCGACCTCCTTTCCGAAAGTTTAAGAGCCAAAGTTTTGGTTCGATTTAATGAGGATTCCGATCTTAAGTGTTCGAGTTAAATTTTAAATCAAGTTCCGTTCAGCATTTCTTCCCTACCGATCTCATGCTTAAAGTGCTTTCCGATCTCTCATACTTAGATTAATAATCACATTTAGTTTTTGTTTTGCTGTGCTCATACAATCAAATACTCAGACAAACAATGGTTTAAAATTTTCCGATCACAATCATTCATCGAACAAAGAGGCATTCCATTTCATGTCATAATCTGTACAAGTTATTTGGATCACTCTCCCTCTCTCCCTCACCTTCGGCTTCCTCCTCACTATCTTCGCCGTCGGCCTCAGGAGCCAGGTCATCCATCCAGGAGAAGTCCTCTTCAGGGTAGCGCTTTTGGAGTTCGGCCAAGAGATCCTTATGGGCATTCACATAGGCTCCGGCTATTCCTGACACCATCTCTTCATCTTTTTCCTTCAGCTCTTTGTCTTTCTCTGTAAGCTCCTTATCCTTCGCGTTAAGCTCCTCTATAAGTTGAGCGACCTGAGCGGCTTCGTTGGCCTGAAGTGCCTGGACTTCTCTGAGAGCCCGTTCTCTTTCAGCCAGGTCACGAGACTTTTCGGCCAGCTGGTCTTCATGGTACTTCGCCCGTCCCTCGACTTGAGATATATAATCCCGAGCGGATGAGAGTTGGGATCGGAGGGAAGCCAATTCCTGATTTTTCTTCCCGACCTCCTTACCTGCACGCTGAATCTTTTCCTCAACCATGGTCCGGTTCACGGACACTCCACATTCAAGCTCATGGATCGAGTCAAGATATCATCGAGACCATTCCGGATAGCTGTGTCCGATCCTCTGAAAGAAGATGGTAGACCCGGGACTTTGGCAAAATCGGGTTCTCCCTAACAATCCGGTTATCCTTCAAGGAGTCGATCAAGATTCGAGCGCCACGAGAAGAAGAGGTCCTCCTGGAAGATTGAGAAGGACCCCGTCTGCATTTCTGGAACAATTGGGAGAGGTGGAGGCCGCTCTTCCGATCTAGGAGGTGATCGGACGGCAATGGTCGGCAGATCCAAAGGTTGAGGCGGGTCTCTTTGTATCTCCCAGTGTTCGTGACCGGTGTTTGAAGTCGTTCGAACGCTTCATCTCCTTTATCTTCCGAGATCTCTTTCTTTCTTTCGCTTTCCTAGAACCTTCACCACTCGCCATACCGCACGTAAAAGAGGTTAGTGAGATCGCTAAGGTCCCGAGAACCGAGATATAGAAAATACCAATGCCGAGGTCGAGAGCGGAAGTTCGCGATCTTGGCGGTGATCGCTGCATGGTCCAATGGTGCGATTCGCGATCACCGCATTTGGACAGAATATTTTAGAGTGGCGGCACGACTCTTCACTCCATCACTATTAAGCTTTCCTCTTGACTCGTGGTAATGTGCTTGAGCAGGGGCCCTGGTACCACCAGCTACGAGGAAAGTCCTCAAAGCGGCTCGGATCTTTACTCCTCGGAATGAAGAACCGTTCTTCCAATTCTTAAGGGATGAGGCAGATCGGAAAAGAGTCCGCAATGAGGCTTCACTGAAAGAACCAGTGTTCGTCATCCTTTCGGCGAAGTTAGTCCATGCAGCTCGGCGAACACTTTAGCCGTAGGTCTGATTCCCTTAGCTCGGCATAGACCTCGGAAAGCTACCAAGATCCGCCACGAGTTAGGGTGGATTTGAACAATGGATGTTCGGTGAAATTTTAGGACCTCCTTATAGAAATCGTCTAGAGGGAACCTCAGACCGGCCTTTAATTGTTCCTCATACACCATAACCATGTCATCCTCTTCAAAAGAGTGGTCGACACGAAGATCGCCATGGCACTTGATCAGCTCGTATGAATCAGAACAAATATTGTATTCTTGAACAAACGATTGCAGATCGGATTCTCGAAGGACTGACGGGAGCTCGTCTATAGGAAGGGTCTCTCTCCTTGAAGGCGGTGCAAGCCTTGATGGTATGACCCGACCCGAGTTGGAGCGGAGGCCACGGGAGGTTCTTGTTGAACGCTTGGCCCGATCGCTCTTCTTCATCGACGATGACCACGAATCGAATCGAAGGAGGGCTCGCCGCTCTCGACCTTCTGCACCGTTCATTTTCAAAAGAAACAAAGAATTTAAATTAAAAGAGGATCAAAGCCCTTACCGAGTCCGATCGGCGTCGGAAGAACTTGAGAAAACGAGAACTTGAAGTTGTGAGCAGGGATTGAAAATGGAATGAGAGAACAACCGCTAACCCTCCCACCCCTATTTATACTAGTCCGAGCATTTAATGCTCACGAGGTTCTAGGCAGCGCATCGATTGGTGGGACTCGACAGCTGTTCTGACACTTCTCTCAAATATCCGAATGTTCAGAGATCGGTTAATTGGAGATCGGCATAATAAGTTAAATATTTTGAATAAAGGATCAGTTAAGTGTCATTCAGGTAAAGAACCAGATCGGATAATCACATTAGAGATCGGAAAATAATCAATGCAAAAATAATAAGATGATAAACGACAAAATAAAGTCTTTATTTTCAAAAGATCGGATTACATCATTTGGGCGATCTCTAGGGATCGGATTACACTAACATTGGATCACATCATTTCTGTGATCTCTAGAGATCGGATTGCATTGAAAATAAAATACATCATTTGGCGATCTCTAGGGATCGGACTACAATAAAGGTCTAACTACATCATTTGGGCGATCTCTAGAGATCTGATTACATTTTAGGATTACATCATTTGGGCGATCTCTAGAGACCGGTGGAACATCCTATCTAAAGGACCTATGTCAAAGCCTAGTCTCGTGGCTGAATCAAAAAAGGTGTTCGATCAGGAGACCGGCTATTGACATCGGATAGATGTACAGCTCAGATGGGGTGACTATGACTCCCATGAAGATAAGAGACATCATCACGGATGTTATCACTCGAAACCGACCCGCTGTCGGAACACCCAATGTGGAGGAAAGACGCTGTCGGAACACCCAATGCGATGAGAAGCCGAATGAACTCAGTTGAGCGACTCGAGATCGGTACAACCAAAGTCCGCAATACAGATCGGTCAAATCCAGTCCTCTCACCATCGTCAGTAAAGGTCATTCGATCACCGGGATCGTGAATTTTCAGTCGGTAAGTAAAGAAGTTCATCGGAAAAAGATCAAAGCCACAGTTATAGCCAGAACTTCCACCGGAGCAGCTAGAACAGGGAAAGTAAGAAAAGAAGAGAGGAAAATCAGATGAAAGAAATGTCTCTGTCGACAGGAGTATATATAGGGGAAAATGAGCATTTATTGCTGAACAGAAAACGAAGCGAACGCTTCGGGAATCGAGGGACAATTAATACTTTGACCAAGACCGGACCTGAAGAAGGGAAAAGATCGGAATAGTAGATCGGAAGGTGGGAGACCAGCACGAAAGGTCGGAAAGAACATGTGAAAGAGATCAGAAAGAGGAGGGATCGGTAGGCAAAAAGAATAAGACAAATTCCAACCGCCGCCGTAATCGTGAGCCGAGGTAGTTAAGGCGTTGCAGACGAGATCTCCACCGCACGCCAAAGAATCGCCCGCAATGCTGACAGGTGCCAGGGTATGTCATGACAGTCCTGTACATCCCAATCTCCACCGTTGATCCCACTTGTAAGGACAAACCCGGAACCCTTAGATCAAGAGAGAAGACGACAATACCAGCGTCTTTCGCTCTTAACCCTCGGATCGTTCCGGACAAGGAAATTTGGGACCGTCAGATGGAAAGAAGAAAAGGACAAATATTATGAAGAGTGATCTCAACCATTCATTTTGATTCTCTTTAATTCCTGAACCTCCGATCATGTCCTTCGAGATCTCGACCCTCCATCTCCCTTAAATAAATCCTGACCCTTCACGAAGAGCACCCGATTCCTATAAATACCTGCATAAAAACTGTTCAAGGGACGACGGGCAAGAAAAAATAGACAAGAGGCTGTTATTATAGCAGAGGAACTCTGAAATTTCATTTAGTTTACTACTCTGCTACTTAGAAGTGTCAATCAAAAAGACTTTTGAAACAAGTTTTCTGAAGTGTTTTTCTTGAAAAGATTCTGAATACTGAAACTCTACATTTCCAGTTTGTTCATTATCTGGTCACACTCTCACTTTCTGCCTTTTATCATCTCTGTTTTCATTGTCCAAGCTCAACTTCATTCCACTCGGTTCTTTTCATCTTGATCTGGTCGCATTTTAGCTAAGCACCCTCCAATTCACAAGGAACACCACCCCTCAGGCCAATCAATCCTTGCCTTATCACTATTTGACACCCCATAGTTATTTTAGTAGATTTGGCTCCTTACAGGTAAGAGCTCATACTACTGTTTTATTAAGTGCTTACATTTACTTTCTGCATTTTCTTTGTTCTTCGCACATCTGTGACTTTCTACTTTTGCACAAACGATCCCCAAAGAATGTTACTGTAAGAGCTCATATCACTGTTTTATCGAGTGTCTACATTTACTTTCTGCATTTTCTTTGTTCTTCGCACATCTGTGACTTTCTACATTTGCACAAACGATCCCCAAAGAATGACACTCTCAAATCATCTATTTAGTGATCAGTTCATTTTTATTAATCTTCATCCTTTTTGAAAGTAAGTTTTCTAACTCCTAGTAGTATGTAAGTGGTTGGGTAAACGTAGGTAACTGCAACTTGGGGGTCTCTTTTAAAAGAGAGAACATGAATAACACGTTAGGAAGATAGCCAAACTATTAGGCTGGCGTAAACAGTAATTCGGCAAGATGTCATAAAGCGAAATAGAACCAAAGTAAACATAACAGAATAGATCGGATGTTAATAGATATTGGTAAAATGACTACATGAAAAGGTCAGTGAATCAAGTCTAGTGTTCCCCGTTTAGCCACAGGGTATCCAGAAACCTTATCCCCAGCATTTTTGAATGCCAGAATTCTTAGTTTTAGGTTCTTAGGACCCGTAGCTGTGGTTAAAATTTTAAAGGTCGGAAAATTCTTTGTCCGAGTCCCGTCAAAATAGAAGAGGTCGGAAGAGTCCTTATCCTATCCTTGCCTAAAAAGTTTTAAATCAACTCTTAAAGGAGATCGGAGGAGGATTCTTATCCGATCTCCCTTCAAAATTTTGATAAACATTAAGTAGGGATCGGAGGAGAGTTCTTATCCGGTCTCAACTCAAAACATTAATAAATAACTCTAAAAGAGATCGGAGGAGGGTTCTTATCCGGTCTCCCTTCAAATTTTAATAAACATTAAATAGGGATCGGAGGAGAGTTCTTATCCGGTCTCAACTCAAAACATTAATAAATAACTCTAAAAGAGATCGGAGGAGGGTTCTTATCCGGTCTCCCCTCAAAATTTTAATAAATAACTTAAAAGAGATCGGAGGAGAGTTCTTACCCGATTCTCACACCCATTCACTGAGGTTGTCTCATTTACTTATGTATCTGGGTGATCCAAATTTAGTGAAAAATCAAATATTCCTTCTACTAAAAGGATTAACATTGCCGCCTAAGCCCTCCTAACTAATTTATAAAGGACGCAGCATTAAATCTACTTACCCTTATTAAGGGACGAGGTGGGGTGCCTAACACCTTCCCCACCCGTTTACGGACCCCGAACTTAGAATCTCTGTTTTGAAGTGGTTTCATTTTTTATTTAACTTCTCAAATGGTTTTCTTTAGTTTTCCTCAAAACTAAGGTGGCGACTCCTCACTTTTTCCCACTTCGGTGAGTGATCGTCCAAGCGACCGCAAAATCCCTTGCGACACACATAAATATATTATGTAAACAGAAAAGTGGAAATGCCTTTTATTAATAAAAATATGTACAAGATACATACTAAATGATATGCTCTAGGGCATACTACTAACATGTAAGAGCTGTATGGTCTTGGCTTTAAACAAATTGGCCAACTAGAGTTCCATAAGCCATATCCAGACTTTATTGATAGGGACAACTTGTATCTAAAAGGGTACTGCATCTTGGACTTTAGTGTCTTTTTAGGAGAAGAAGGACAATCAACTATGGAACACATAGCAAGGTTCATAATCCAGTGTGGTGAACTGGCAAATTATAAAAATTTTGCTAGTTACAAGATGAGGTTGTTTCCAAACTCTCTCACTAGTATTGCTTTTACTTGGTACTTTACTTTTCCTAGAACTCTATATATTCTTGGGAGGAAATGGAGAGGCTATTCCATACTCAGTTCTTTAGAGCTGAGCTAAAAGTATGTGTTGTTGAATTGTCAAGGATGGCACAGAGAGGGGGAGAATCAGCTGATGCTTTTGTTGCTCGGTTTAAAAAGATGAGAAACCAGTGCAAGGTGTTCTTACCAAAAACTGAGTATGTGAAGATGGCTTAATGAGGGCTGACATCAAGCTAGGGAAGAAGTTTTAGGGGATAAAGTTCAGGGACTTTTATGAACTTATTGCCAAGGTAGCTGAGTACGAGGAGCTACTAATGGAAGAATCGCACCAAAAGAGAACATCTATGGGAACTCACTACCAGGAGGTAAATAATCATGAACTTACTGTAGCTAACTTGGTAAATACTGACACTTGTCTCTGTCCTACTTTAGGTATTATAGACAAGCCAACTCCACAGAGGAAGACACAACCTACTTCATACATACCCTTTTAATATGCTTTTGACAATAGTAAAACGAAGGAAATATTAGACTCTTTATTGAAGGAGAAGTTCATTAACCTCCCTCCTGACCACAAGCTGCCAACAAAGAAGGAGATGAAAGGGAGAGAATACTGTAAGTATCATGATTCTTGGGACTATAGTACTAATAATTATTGGGTTTTTAGGAGCATGATACAAGACTGTATAAATAAGGGAGTTCTTAAATTCCCAAAGAAAAGGAAAAGATGCTGCTATATGAGGATCCTTCCTTTCCAAGAGCCTTTTGTCAACACAGCTAGCATAGATCTTAGAGGAGTTATGAAAGAACTCATGAAGTTGCACCTGGACATATCATATAGTACCCTCCCAGGCAACAATAGTCAAGCAATATGCAAGTTCAATATATAATACTTATACTCAATAGATACAGACAATTTAGGTACTGATCAACATACTACAGATATTGATCGATATACTGTAGGTACCTGAGTTGGTACCTGCGAAATTCTTAAATCCAAGGACAACTAAAAAAACCCATTCAAATTCTCAAATACAACATGATAGAATTACATTAATGGAGTAATGGAAATTCTAAATCTAACCTGAAATCAAGTCTAAAGTGGAAGAAGTGAAGCACAAATCAAATGGGGAAATAATGTCATGTGATGAAGAGGCTCTCGAGGCTTAGTATGATCGATGATGGTATAATGACTGGTGGTTGCCATTGACAAAGTGTGGGACAGCAAGGAATGGGATGATGGCCGTGAAAGAAATCCAAATGGGTATCGCGCAGTGGACTAGTGACCAAAGCAAAAAGCATTACAATGGTTGCTTACCGAATGGAGATTGCATGAGAACCTATCATACATGAAGAAGGGTTGCCGAAGGAGCACGCTAGCAAAGTGATACCGAACAGCAAGTAAGATCGACCAAGATAGATAGTCGAAAGGAGGACCTTAAATCACCGGCAAGGGTAGTAGAGAGCTATCAACAGCAAATGTGAGGTGATGATGATGAGCGAATTGACAAAAAGAATCACATACTAATGACTATATATATATATATATATATATATATATATATATATATATATATATATATATATATATATATATATATATATATATATATAGGTTTTGTGATGGTTTGTGGAATGAGAAGAAAGAAAAGGAAAGAAAGAGAAAGAAAGGGAGAGGAAAGAAAATGATGGTTTCTTTTAATGATGGGCATGGAAATTGGAAAGATAAATCTGCAGTAATTAAGAAGTTTGCAATATGAGAATTGTGATTTGCAGAGATTGGAGTTCTATAGGAAATCGAACTCTTATAAGATAGAGTTGGCTTAAATTTCAAATTTCTAAGAAGATTACAAGGGATTCTGGATTATTTTTGAATTTCGAATACCAAAGATATGAGCTAGAATCAATTCTTATCCACTCAGAATGACTTAGTTAGCCAATCTAAGTGCGAGGGGTAATTGTTTACACCAAAAGTAATTAATTTATTAATTATTTTTAGCCTAATAATTAATTAAATTAATTTTTGTAAAATTAATTTAATTAATTTTATTTTATTAATTTAATTAATTTATGGCCTAAGATAATTAATAATTAAATATCTGGTTGTTATTGGATGGTTATCTGAAAAAAGGAAGTTGCCAAGCGATTCCAAGTAGTTCCAAGAAATAGGCAAGTAATTACTAGCAACTGCAGAATGTGGTAAAATATCTTCCAAAGTCTTTTTGGTACCTATAAGAAAAGTTATAAGAGTCAAATATGTTAATGTGGAATGCCACCAACACATCAAGTAACAACAACTCAACCAAACTCTAGCAGTCTTTTATCCTTATTTTATCAGTCTTCTATTTTTAAAACTTTTGCATTTAATTTCAAACCTTGTAATTTCCTTTTAAGCAATCAAAGCATTCAATTCTAGTTCACTTGACTTAAATTACTTGTTATTTGTGAGATTGATGAAGCTGCGTACAGTAGAGTCAGTTATCACAATTGTTTGATCTGAGAAATCATAGTGAAATTTCAGGTGATATACTCATTATCTGGTATGCCTGCGTAACCATAATCTGTGAGACAGCTAAATTGCTTCCTAAAAAAAAAAAAATAATAGATACATGATCTTATTTAATGATTATCTTAAATTGTAATCTTAATTAAATATAATAACACCTTTTAAGATATATGTGAATATAATCTACGAATGCAGCATTTTTATTGAAATTTTGACATAATTTCTTTTTTTTTTTTCTTTAAACAATAATAATTAACAACCTTAATTAGTTAATTATATTCTTTAAAATAAAAATAATGCTATTAATGATATAAAACATATATTTCATATTTAATTAATTATTTTTATAAAAAAATTTCATTTAACATATAAAATTTAAATTCATCAAAATCTAATATAAATATTATTATATTACACATTACAAGAAAATAATAAACACCTATGGAATTTAGCGACACCCTTTCCATAGTAGGTATTTTCCGTTAAATACCGACAAATGAAAGACAAGAAGCAATTTTTAGAAGGGAAAGTATAATTACCAATGTATTTATCGATGGATTATCTATTTCATTATTACCAACAGCCTAAATACGTCAGTAAAATTGATTTCAAATTAAAATTTTATTTACGAATATTAGCTATGAGTAAAGGGCAGGGGCCATTATAAATTTGAATAAAATAAAGTTTTCTCTGATAATGACCAATAACAGATGTTTATCGACAACATTAATATAGAAAAATCATATTTGAAAAAGGAATATAATAACATAACTGTTATAAATAGCTTGTATGTTAGATAGTATAGAGAGAAAGAATTCCTATATTGTTAAAATATAAGAAAGTGAAGGAATGACAAAGTGAAATATGTATAGAATTATATATATATAATTCAATATATATTATTCTATTATGGCACTTGATAAGTATATGTGTGAAATAAAATAATTATCATATTGTAATTTTCTTAAATAAATTACGAACATATGTGTTTATTAACAAGTAGATGTGTCTGTTAATAGACAGACATGTCAATTCTATACAAACAGTCACAACTGTTTGTATAAGTGTCTGTTAATAAACAGACATGTCTATTCTATACAAAAAGTCATAACTGTTTGTATAGGTGTCTGTTAATAAACAGATATGTCTATACAAATAGTCACAACTATTTGTATAGGTATCTTTTAATAAACAGACATGTTTATTACATAAACAGTTGTATCTATTTGAGATAGACAGATGTGTCTATCTAGTAAAGGTGCCATGACTTTTCATTCTTTATAAATATGGATTAGTTTTTCAATTCAGATATATACTACTTCTACTTCTTCTTCTTTTCTTATAGTCTCTCTAAATTCAGTTCGTATAAAGAGTTCTTAAGGGAAATCTTCAGGAGTTGCTGTCTGCAGATTTCAGGCTTTGTTGTATCCTGGAGGTATATTACCATAACCTTGCAGCAATCTAGTGGGGGCAATTAATATCTTAAAGATAGTAATTCATCATGCCTCAAAGCCTATTCTACACCCACTGCCACAACAATAACGATGGAAGAATTGGACGTTAGTAATTATTGATGTAGTGACAATTAAAAATTATTAAAAAAAAATCTTATTGACGAATACTATAGTTGTTTGTAATGTTAAAACACTTTTTTTTTTTTCCTAAAGTAACAATAGACTACTAATGGAATCAAAGCCACTAGAAATTTGGGACTTAAACCATAGTCGAGACCTTATTGGCCATCTCTCTCTCTCTCTCTCCTCCACCAACGGTCTGGCTCTTGCCTCCACCGATTCCTTAGCAGGGACCATCGTTGGCCCCCCTTTACCCTCCGATGCCCCCATTCTTGCTTCTTCCTCAAGCACGTGATAATTATTTATTGTTCTTTTTTTTTTAATTCTTTTTTTTTTCCTTTAATCCATTGTTTATGAATTTTTAATAAGGTTTAGTTTTATGAATTGGGGAAACCAAACTAAGATTTTGATTAATTTGTGTGACACAATCCCGAATTAACAAGGAACAACTTTATTAAGGGTTTAATAAGTGCTTAGGTACTTTCCCCTAGCAAGTCGATTTTCAAAGGTGAGTTCTAACTAGGTGACTTGTTTTTTAGTGTGCTTCAACCTTAGCGACTTGTGGTTCTCAGAATTTCACATTAATTGTTATCAAAGTTGGACCCATCTTGTGAGACTCAGCATCTAGAATGGTGGTCCACGGAGTGGTGTTCTGGGCTCATTGTATAAGGAGAAGTGGTACGATATGTAGGGTGCCAGTCATGACCAACGAGGACAGTTGTTCTTCAAGCATGGGGTAATGATATGATCCCACATTGATGAGGAACAACCTTAGTGATATGACAAAATTTGAAAATTAGGGGTTGATAAGGTCATAGGCTCCCTTCTCTTGCAAGCTGATTTTCAAGGGTAAGTTCTACTTTTTCACTTGATTTTGTGGTACTTAATGGTTCATATCAATGTGATATGACATAATTTGCAAATTAGAGCTTATTGGGTTTGAATATCTAAGTTGAACCTTAAAAATGTCTTCACAAGAGTAAACCACCTAACTCAATAAGCTTGCTTAAAAAACCATGTGGCATAGCTTTTATTTAAAAAAAAAAACTATGTAAAAAAGTTAACTTATCATATTAAATATTAATTCTTTATCTTAATGTTTTTAAATTTTAACAACTAAAATCTTATATAAAAAAATAATGCGTGTCTAAAATTCTTTTTACTACATCCACTAAGAATTTTAAAATTCTTAACAATACAACTTTAGGCATTATAAAACTATATTCATAATATTACATATCTCTAAAAATCAATCTTTTTTAAGTAAGCCACTTAACTCAACAAGCTTGCTTAAAAAATTGCCATGTGGCATAACCTTTTTTTTTCATTTTTCTTGTGTAAAAAAATTAATTTATCATATTAAACATTAATTTTTATCAAAATGTTTTCAAATTTTAACTACTAAGTCTTATTTCATATTAAAAAAATAATACTTGTCTAAAATTCTTTTTGCTGCATCTATTAAGAATTTTAAAATTCTTAACTTTACAACTTAAAGCATTATAAAACTATACTCACCATATTATATATATATATGAAAATCAATCATTTTTAATTAATTTTTTGGTTGGATTAGAACATTAATGAATTACTTTAAAATCTTAAGGTTTTCCATTATTCATAATAAATATAAATATAAATATAAATATAAATATAAATATAAATATAAATATAAATATATATATATAATTATTCACTAAAAAATTATTTATAAAATTTAAATATTTAGTGTTAAAAACATTTCTTATATTTAAAATCTAAGAATTTTAATGATACTTTTTTTTTGAGAAAATTTGTCAATTTATTAATATAGACAATTTCAAACTTCTGTTCATATATGATTTGGGTATAGGAGAATAATCTTTCAAGTAGTGACTAGTTCTTTTTCATGTTAGATAAAGAAACCTTATATAATACTATCTTTTAAGGAACTTGCTACCTCTATTGCTCACAAAAGAGTTTAAACCATCAAACTTCAATGGATGAACAGGCTGCACTATCAAGCTGCATTGATAGAAGATCATTACTTGTACTTGAAAATCTAAAATCTCCAACAAAAAGAAGTCAATGATCCATATTGTATTTGAACTACAAAATATATATATATATATATATATATATATATATATATATATATATATATATATATATATAATACTGTAAAAAAACAAAAACAAAAACAAAAACAAAGCCCTATTAAGCGGAGACAAGGCTCCCAGTAATGGGGAACATGACCACAATATTAGGTAGATAACCTCATATTCATTCTTAATGGACATAGATCTATGGAAATAAACTTATATCAGTTTCGAACAAACACAGATCTGATAGTTTATTAAAAAAAGTATATAAAAAAAGAAAAAACTAATCTAGGGGTAGCCAACAATGAGAAACTCACCGATGGCTATTGAAAGAGTAGATCTAAAGAAAGAGAAAAAAAAAAAAAAGATGAAAGAGAAGAAAAATAATTAAGAAAGATGATAAAAGGGAAGAGTTTCCAGAAAGAAGGTAGAGCCTCTCGCTCTAGAAACGTTACAGATTGAGAATAATGATACTTTAAAATTTGCCATGTGACTTTTTTTTTTTTTACTTTGTTTATTCTTTTATTGATATAACATAGAAAATAATTTATTCATCAACTTATTTCAAAAATTTAAAACTAAATGGTATATATTTTTATATTTTTTATTAAATATAAAGTATTATTAATAGCTTGTATGCTAGATAGTAGAGAAAGAAAGAATTCACACATTGTTAAAATACAAGAAAGGGAAGAAGTGACAAGAAAGTGAAATATATAGAATAATATATATTTAAATAGATACATGCTTATAATTAGAACAAATACAAGGCTATAATATGGTGTTAAAGCTCACGGTAAATGTGTTAAAGAAGCTGATAAGATTTATATATATATAAGTTGAAAGACACCTATTATATGTATAAATCTTAATTTATATTGATTGTGTCTATTACTAACAAAGTGGGAAATACTATTAGAAATAGTTAGTGATAGGAAAAATTGTCCCATATTGAAAGAGTTATGTTTGCTCATTAAAAGGCATCATAACGAATTATTTATTACCAATAATTAAGAATGTTCTAAGAGATATAAAGTAAACTATTGTATATGTTCAAAGAGGTGCAAATACTTTATAAATAGCAATTTTTGAACAGAAACCTATTAACTTTTCTCTTTTATCTCTTCTCTTCATTTATACTTATAATCAACATTATTATTCTTTAATTCATTCTTAATAGAATTCTAAAATTGTTGTCTAGAATTTTGTTTTAGCTATTATCCTGGAGGGAGCAGAAACATAATGTGTAACACCCTCCCTGTAGCAATTCAATACATTCTACTGTTCCGGTGACCGGTGTCGGTCCGGACAGCTAGAACGTCTGGAAAAATATTCAAACTAAAGTGAGGAACCATAATTAACTCAAATATTAACAAGAAAAATTTAGGAAAAATTTTAGAAATAAAATACAACCAAGTTAAATGAGCCGGTGCTCTAGCAATGGGTAACCCAGTGGAAAGTTACAGTTCTCGCAACTAGAGCCCTAGACCCAGGGAAAAATTCATAAAATAATTTTTAGGACTCTAGAGAAGGGTCATTGAGGTTTCTATGGCATTAGAATGCCAAGAAAATTCTTAGAAAAAATTTTCAATCGGTACAGACAATTTTAGTCTATTAAGCCAAACAGAAGGCATTTTGATTATTTCGCCGTCAGAAGTGATTTTTGGCCGACTTGTCCAGTTAAGTAAATAATTATTATGAAACAAAATGTGAATAAATATTGCTAAAAATAAAATTGAAAATGAGTAGCAAAGAAAAGAAAAGAAAATGAATTAAAATTGCAATTTTGACCTTATGCTTATGTCACTAAGCACTCTCACCCAATCACATTGTGACACATGTCCATAAACCACTTAAAATGAGTCAAATGGGCAGAATATTGAAATGAAAAAACTGCACTCTTCTTCCTCATTTCCCGTCCACCATAGCCAAGAAGCTTTCTCTCCATTTTCTCTTTTAAAGCTTGATTTTCCGAAGCTTCCTCCCCACAAAACCCTAAACTCACTTCACTAAAAATCATTCCCACATCTTGGAGAAGCTAGTTGTAGCAAAAAGAAGAGAAAGGATTGAAGTTTTGTTACCTAGAAATTCTGTTCAAAGAGGTTAGTGTCCAATCTCCTATCTCTTTTACTTAATTCATATTTATTGGCATGAGATAAGTGGAAAAGTGTAAGAAAAACAAAATAAAACTTATGTATTCATCCCTATAATTTGGGCAGCCTAGGGATGGTTAGGGTTTGATGAATTTACTTGAAGTAAAGTGTTTATGAGCTGCCCATAGCATGAGATGAGTGATTGAACATGTAAGAGTTAGTGAAATACAAGTGTGATGCATGAATGAACCTTGAAAATGTGGACACTTGAACAACATTAGGGTTTGCTCATGTGATGGTTCATTAACCTTGTAATGGCCAATTAGTGACCATTTGAATATGTATGATGAGGAAATGAAGTGAGTTGAGGCTTGGCATTTGAGTGTGGGTAAGCTGCCTTGGTTGACCTGCAGGATTGAGCATGAGTCCCACAGATTTGGGTAGCTATAAATGGAGTTGTAGAGGTTTAATTGGTGCAAGACCAATTGGAGATAAAACTGGACACATAATGGCACAACTTTGGTGAAGAAACTCTACCCAGAAAACTAAACGAAGTTGACTTAAAAATTGCCCTAATCCGGGTGACTTGCATTCTGTCTGGGCAAAATGACCAAATGAACAGTGCCTATTCATTTGGTCATAAATTAGTGTAGAAAGGTCCAATTGACTTGAAATTTTACCAGCAGGAAACTGACATATAGACCTACAACTTTCATGACGAAACCTAACTCAAATTTTGACCATAACATGTTCAAAAAGTGACATGCATTCACTGTACAAAACACTATAGATTTGGTCAGTCCAGAAAATCTGGAAAGTTTGCAATCCGGCCAGTTATGGTGTTTAGGCCATAACTTGAGCTACAAAACTCCAAATGGAGTGATTCAAAAAAAAAATGTAACTAGACACAATAAGGAACAACTTTCATGTTGACAACTTTGCCAAATTCCTACTGTAAAAATGACCAATGGAACAATAAACACAAGGCTTGAAATATGAAAATTTTGAACAACTAGCACTAAGCTTAGAAATGGTATTGGCAACCAATACCAACAACTTTAGAATGCAAAATGTGGTATGTTAGGAGTATTAGAACCAATGTACCTATTGCTTATGCAAAAGTCAATATTTTAGTTGACTAATGAAATGAATAGTAACACCTAAACTTAAATTTCAAGAATTGTACGATTTAAAAGTATAACATGTCCTAGTACACCTAGCAAGATTGGTTTGGATAAGTTGGCATGCCAATAGGGTTCAGTTAGCAGTACTGCACATGGCATTATGCCATTCTGTGATTTTATAGCTTTTATCCATTCTGACATTGTGATGATACTCGGCCTTGTGCCTAATGTTATTACAGTTTATTAGCTGTTCTGTTGTACACCGAGAGATACATATGTGACCTATGGTGTGATGGCCCGAGATAGTTGATACCCAGTGCCAGTTTACCTGTTTATCCAGTCCAGTCATTTAGTGTAGGTTACTTGGGCAACCATCAAAAATGAAAGTGGATAAATTTAATGAAATAATGAACATAACAAGTACAAAATCAATAGGACTACAAATAATTATCGAAAATTTGTCTGTATAAGACATCAATACATTCACTGCATATTTATTTTCTGTTATTTCTTTTTATTCTATTATTGGCACCACTAAGCATTATTGCTTAGCGCGTTGCTTTTTGCCATGCGTAGGTTTTAGATAGACCGACCTAGAGCCCAGTAGACCACAAACTAGGTGAGACCTTCTACAGCTCTGCATAGTATCCATGTCACCTCACCGTCATCAGTACATTGGTAGGACGCTAGGTTTTATTTTGGGCATTTTGTAATTAATTTTTATTTTTTCATGTGTAATTAAGACTTATGTGATGTATTTTGGTATTGATGTAAATAGTGAAAATTGTGTTTATGAATGAAAAAGTGAATATTTATTGATGACTTTTACATAAATATCATATGAAATGCATGATTGAAAAATGGAAATGTTGTTGAAAAATATTGAGATTTTATTGATGAAATAGAGTTTGGGATTGATTGAACATTTTGGAAGTGTTTTTCACAGGTTCCGAATAACTGTTTTCTCCATTTTTAGCCGGTACTCTGCTGGATTTTCTATAAAATTTACGGAACCTCAAATAAATTTATGATTTCAATAAATGACTGAAATGAATTATATTTCACAAATTGTACTTCATAACTATGAAAAAAAATAATAAATTAGGAAGAATAAAAATGATTGAATTAAAATAGGGTGTTCCGGTACACTGTATAGCATATCTTGCTCGGCTACACTGTAGATGAGTAAGGGGTGTCACATTTAGTGGTATCAGAGCATGGTTTAGGCGTTTCTGGGTCTAAATAGAGTTCATACCATGCATTGCATTTGTAAGAGTCGAGGTGACACTAATGCAGATCTGTTTGTCTTTGTTATTTTGAATAGGATATGGACCCTACATCACAGAAGGCAGTTGAGGAGGAAGTGGAGAGTCATGCTCCACCTGCAGCAGTTGAGATTGGGGGTAGGGGAGAACCTGCTCTGCGAGCTCCAGCAAAGCCTACTCAGCCTCCACAGGCCATGTTTCAACAAATGGCCGAGTTCTTCAGAAAAATGGCTGGAGTAATGCCACCACCACCAACTCCACAGCAGAAATCACATCTGGATAGATTGAGAAAATTTAGAGCAGTGGATTTCTTTGGCAAGAGAGAAGATGATTCTGTTGTAGCCGAAAACTGGTTGAACAGAACAGGCAGAGTTTTAAAACAACTCCATTGCACTCCAGAGCAAAATCTAGAAGCTGTTGTATCTCTATTGCAAGATGATGCCTACCAATGGTGGGATACAGTGTCTAGTGAAGTACAGCCAGAAGTAATAACTTGAGACTTCTTCCTCTCAGAATTCAAGAAGAAATATATGGGTAGTGTATACCTAGAAGAGAGAAGAAGAGAGTTCATTAACCTGAGGCAGAGACAGCTGACAATGGCAGAGTATGAAAAGGAATTTGTCAGACTAAGCCGCTATGAAAGGGAGATAGTCCCTAATGAAGCTGAAAGGTATAAGAGATTTGAAGAGGAATTAAATGACAACATAAAGATCATGATTACTGCCTTGGGAATCACAGACTTCACCAAGTTAGTGGAAGCTACAATAAAAGTTGAAAAGGTTAGAATAAGTGAGCAGACTAGAAGGAAGAGACAGCAGAAGAGGGGCCCGAGTCAGTCTAGCTTATCTCCTACACCTGGAAAGAAGTTCAAAGGTCCACCTACATAGAGTTCAGGCCAACCTCAAGGTTAGGGTCAGTCCCAGGGGCCCAAGCCACAGTTCACCCCTAGGAGAGGTCAGTCCACACCATCAGTGGGCAGTTCACCAAGGACGGGGTTCAGGGGACCAGCCCCAGCATCTTCTGCATTTTCGCATTACCTGAAGTGGCATAAGGGGGAGAGTGTTGGAGAGTGACGGGTGCCTGCTTAAGGTGTGGGTCAACAGAGCATCATTTAAGAAATTGTTCACATAAAACTGCTATAGCTGCTCCAACACAAGCAGACAGACTTGCCCCTGCACCTCAGGGGTAGGAAATCTAGTAAATCTGAGGTAGTGGGACCATCACAGAAACTTGCATATGAGCCAGCAGAGAGGCCAGAGGTCAGAGTACCTACCAGAGCCTATGCCATAAGAGATCAGGAGAAGCAAGATGCCCCGGATGTCATCAGGGGTACGTTCTCCCTCTACAATACATCTGTACATACATTGGTGGATCCAGGATCCACTCATTCATATATCTGCATCAACCTACCCGTAGAAAGGGGGATATTAGTAGGGGAGAGTGACCAAGACATTCTGGTCACTAATCCATTGGGCCACAGTGTAGTGGTGAACAAAGTATACAAGGGTTACCCATTAAGGATTCAGGGGTATGAATTTTTGGCAGACCTGATTGAGTTGCCTTTTCATGAGTTTGACGTGATTTTGGGAATGGACTGGTTGTCACGTCATCAGGCAATGGTTGATTGTAAGTTGAAGAGGATCTCATTGAAAACTCCTAAGGGTAATGAGATTACAGTTGTGGGAGAAAGGACAGATTTCTTGTCCAATGTCATCTCAGTCACAGTTGCAAGAAAACTGATGAGAAAAGGCTGTGAAGTCTACCTTGCACATGTAGTGGATACTAGGCAGACTAAGCCAGATCTGTGTGACATACCCACAGTAAAAGACTTTCCAGATATGTTCCTTGAAGAACTGCCTAGCTTGCTACCAGAAAAAAAAGTCGAATTTACTATTGAAGTACTGTCGGGTATAACACCAATCTCTATTGCTCCTTATAGGATGGCACCCACAGAATTGAAAGAACTGAAAATCTAGTTGCAAGAGTTGTTGGATAAGGGGTTCATACGCCCCAGTGTGTCACCATGGGGAGCTCCAGTGCTGTTTGTAAAGAAGAAAGATGGGACTTTGAGGTTATGCATTAATTACCGACAGTTGAATAATGATCTGTTTGATCATTATTAATGATCTGTTTGATCAGTTAAAGGGAGCAGGAGTATTTTCCAAAATTAATCTCAAATCAGGGTATCATCAGTTGAGGGTGAAGGATGCAGATGTGTCAACGACTGCATTCAGGACCCGGTATGGGCACTATGAGTTTCTGGTGATGCCCTTTGGCCTAACAAATGCACCAACGACATTCATGGACCTTATGAACCGTATCTTCCATCCATACCTAGATCTATTCATAGTGGTCTTTATTGATGATATTTTGGTGTATTCTAAGACCAGGGAAGAACATGATGAGCATTTGAAGATTGTTCTGCAAATCCTGAGAGAAAAGAAGCTGTGTGCTAAGTTGTCCAAGTGTGACTTTTGGTTGAATGAGATTGCATTCCTTGGACACTTAGTGTCAGCTGATGAGATTAGGGTGGATCCCAAAAAAATAGGAGCAGTGATGGAATGGAAGCCTCCCAAAAATACAACTGAGGTTAGAAGTTTCTTGGTGCTAGTTGGGTATTACAGAAGATTTGTGAAGGGATTTTCTTTAATAGCTACTCCAATGACCAAATTGTTACACAAGAATGTTAGATTTGACTGGAATGATAAGTGTCAGGCTAGTTTTGAGAAGTTGAAGGCTATGTTGACAGAGGCACCAGTGTTAACACAACCAGTGTTGGGAAAGGACTTTGTGGTCTACAGTGATGCCTCGCATAATGGGTTAGGGTGTGTATTGATGCAAGAGGGGAAGTTGGTCACCTATGCTTCCAGGTAGTTAATGCCACATGAACAGAACTACCTACCCATGATCTAGAACTTGCAGCAATTATCTTCGTACTGAAGATATGGAGGCACTACTTGTATGGTGAAAAGTGCTACATTTACACAGACCATAAAATTCTGAAATACTTGCCAACCCAGAAGGAGTTCAACCTTAGACAGAGGTGATGGATTGAGTTCCTGAAGGACTATGATTGTGTGATTGATTACCATCCTGGGAAGGCAAATGTTATTGTTGATGCTTTGAGCATAAAATCCATCACAGCTTTGAGATCATTGAATGCCCGTCTATCCTTGGCTTAAGATGGAGCTATTTTGGCTGAGTTGCAAGTGAGGCCAAACCTGCTACAGCAGATATTAGATGGGCAGAAGGTAGATGAGAAACTAATGACTACTGTGAGTAAAATCTCAGAGGGGAAAGCAACTGATTATGAGGTGAAAGCAGATGAGTGTCTGTACTATAAAGGAAGAGTATGTGTACCAGATAACAGGGAATTGAAAGTCAGTATCCTGAAAGAGGCACACACCAATGTTTATACTATATACCCAGGAAGTACAAAAATGTCTCATGATCTGAAGCTTCATTATTGGTGGCCTAGTATGAAGAAGGACATAGCTGATTATGTGACTAAATGCTTGATATTTCAGCAAGTCAAGGCAGAACATCAAGTACCATCGGGTTTGCTACAGCCTATACGCATACCTAAATGGAAATGGGATCGGGTCACCAGGGATTTTGTAAGTGGTCTACCTCTCGCCCAGAAGAAGCATGATGCAGTATGAGTGATAGTTGATAGATTGAAGAAGTCAGCACACTTTCTGCCAGTTATGACTGACTACTCACTGGAGAAGTTAGCAGAATTGTATATCAGTGAGATAGTTAGACTACATGGAATTCTACTTTCCATCATATCTGATCGAGACCCAAGGTTTACATCGAGATTTTGGAAGAAGTTACATGAATTCTTGGGTACACAACTCCACTTCAGCACAGCTTTCCATCCTCAGACGGATGGGCAATGAGAAAGAGTAATCCAGGTAAACAATTAAAACCAATTAAACTAGTACAAATATTGAACTGAAATGATAATGATAACATGAAATTTATGTCAATTCCTTGAGGATATGTTGAGGAGTTGTGTCATTGAGTTTGAGAGAAGTTGGGATAGATACCTCCCACTGGCAGAATTTCCATACAACAATAGCTATTAAGCTAGCATCCAAATGGCACCGTATGAAGCACTGTATGGGAGGAAATGTAAAACTCCAGTGTGCTGGATTGAATTGGGTGAAGATAAACTGGTAGGGCCAGACCTAGTAAAACAGACTGAGGAGAAGGTAAAGTTAATCAATGCTAATCTGAAGGTTGCCTCAGACAGACAAAAATCCTATGCTGACCTGAAGAGAAAAGAAATAGAATATGCAGTGAGCGCCAAAGTGTTCCTCAAGGTGTCACCGTGGAAGAAGGTACTGAGGTTTGGAAGGAAAGGTAAGTTAAGCCCTAGGTTCATTGGCCCATATGAAGTCATTGAACGTGTGGGTCCAGTGGCCTATAGGCTAACTTTACCACCAGAGTTGGACAAGATCCACAATGTGTTCCACGTATCTATGCTAAGAAGATACCGCTCTGATCCTTCACATGTCATCTCCATGGAAGAAATTGAAGTACAACCGGATTTGACATATGAAGAAGAACCCATACGGATCCTGACTTGGGAAGTGAAAGAGTTGAGGAATAAGTAGATTCCACTGGTGAAGGTTCTTTGGAGGCACCACATATAATGGCCCGGCCCACTAGTGATATTATTCGCTCTGGGCCGAAGCCCTCACGGTTTTAAAATGCATCACTAGGGGTTATGAACCACCAACTTATAAACTCAGCATCTCTCCTGTGTTTTGCCGATGTGGGATTTGTCTAGGGTGTTCCAATTCACCCCCCCTATGGGACTCAGCGTCCTCGCTGAGGTTTGCCCCACCATCGCCCAAGGTTGAACGCGGAGCGGCTCTGATACCACAAATGTAATGGCCTGGCCTACTAGTGATATTGTCCACTTTGGGCCGAAGCCCTCACGGTTTTAAAATGCGTCACTAGGGGTTACAAACCACCAATTATAAACCCAGCATCTCTCCCGTGTTTTACCGATATGGGATTTGCCTAGGGTGTTACACCACAACACCGAGGAGGCAACTTGGGAAAATGAAGAGACGATAAGGCAATAGTTCCCTCAACTGTTTGCATCAGATAAATTTCGAGGACGAAATTTAAATTAGAGGGGAAGATTTGTAACACCCTCCCTGTAACAATTCAGTATATGCTATTGTTCCGGTGACCAGTGTCGGTTCGGACAGCTAGAATGTCTGGAAAAATATTTAAACTAAAGTGAGGAACCATAATTAACTCAAATATTAACAAGAAAAATTTAGGAAATTTTAGAAATAAAATACAATCAAGTTAAATGAGCCGGTGCCCTAGCAATGGGTAACTCAGTGGGAAGTTGCGATTCTCGCAACTAGGAGCCCTCGACCCCGGGGAAAATTCATAAAATAATTTTTGAAACTCCAGAGAAGGGTCATTGAGGTTTCTATAGCATTAGAATGCCAAGAAAATGCTTAGAAAAATTTTTCAATCGGTATAGACAATTTTAGTCTGTTAAGCCAAATGGAGGGCATTTTGGTCATTTCGCCTTCAGAGGTGATTTTTGGCCGACTTGTCCAGTTAAGTAAATAATTATTATGACACAAAATGTGAATAAATATTGCTAAAAATTAAATTGAAAATGAGTAGCAAAGAAAAGAAAAGAAAAAGAATTAAAATTACAATTTTGATCTCATGCTATGTCACTTAGCACTCTCACCCAATCACATTGTGACACATGTCCATAAACCACTTAAAATGAGTCAAATGGGCAGAAAATTGAAATGAAAAAACTGCACTCTTCTTCCTCATTTCCCGTCCACCATAGCCAAGAAGCTCTCTCTCCATTTTCTCTTTTAAAGCTTGATTTTCCTAAGCTTTCTCCCCATAAAACCCTAAACTCACTTCACTCAAAATCATTCCCACATCTTGGAGAAGCTAGTTGTAGCAAAAAGAAGAGAAAGGATTGAAGTTTTGTTACCTAGAAATTCTGCTCAAAGAGGTTAGTGTCCAATCTCCTAACTCTTTACTTAATTCATGTTTATTGGCATGAGATAAGTGGAAAAGTGTAAGAAAAACAAAATAAAACTTATGTATATTCATCCCTACAATTTGGGCAGCCTAGGGATGGTTAGGGTTTGATGAATTTACTTGAAGTAAAGTGTTTATGAGCTGCCCATAGCATGAGATGAGTGATTGAACATGTAAAAGTAAGTGAAATGCAAGTGTGATGCATAAATGAACCTTGAAAATGTGGACACTTGAACAATATTAGGGTTTGCTCATGTGATGGTTCATTAACCTTGTAATGGTCAATTAGTGACCATTTGAATGTATATGATGAGGAAATAAAGTGAGTTGAGGCTTGGCATTTGAGTGTGGGTGAGCTACCTTGGCTGACCTGTAGGACTGAGCATGAGTCTAGCAGATTTGGGCAGCCATAAATGGAGTTGTAGAGGTTCAATTGGTGCAAAGCCAATTGGACATGAAACTAGACACATAATGGCACAACTTTGGTGATGAAACCCTGCCCAGAAAACTAAATCAAGTTAACCTAAAAATTACCCTAATCCGGGTGACTTGCATTCTGCCTGGGCAAAATGACCAAATGAACAGTGTCTATTCATTAGGTCATAACTCAGTGTAGAAAGGTTCAATTGACCTGAAATTTTACCAGCAGGAAGCTGAGATATAGATCTACAACTTTCATGAAGAAACCTAACTCAAATTTTAACCATAACATGTTTAAAAAGTGACCTGCAGTCTCTGCACAAAACACTGTAGATTTGGTCAGTCCAGAAAATCTGGAAAGTTTGCAATCCAGCCAGTTATGGTGTTTTGGCCATAACTTGAGCTACAAAACTCCAAATGGAGTGATTCAAAAAAAGAAATATAACTAGACACAATAAGGAACAACTTTTATGTTGACAACTTTGTCAAATTCCTACTGTAAAAATGACCAATAGAATAGTAAACACAAGGCTTGAAATCTGAAAATTTTGAACAACTAGCACTAAGCTTAGAAATGGTATTGGCAACTAATACCAACAACTTTAGAATGCAAAATGTGGTATGTTGGGAGTATTAGATCCAATGTACCTATTGCCATGCAAAAGTCAATATTTTAGTTGACTAATGAAATGAATAGTAACACCTAAACTTAAATTTCAAGAATTATACAATTTAAAAGTATAACATACCCTAGTACACCTAGCAAGATTGGGTTGGATAGGTTAGCATGCCAATAAGGTTTAGTTAGCAGTACTACACATGGAATTATGCCATTATGTGATTTTATGGCTTTTAGCCATTCTGACATTGTGATGATACTTGGCCTTGTGCCTAATGTTATTACAGCTTATTAGTTGTTCTATTGCACAACAAGAGATACATATGTGACCGATGGTATGACGGCCTAAGGTACTTGATACCCAGTGCCAGTTTACCTGTTTATCTAGTCCAGTCATTCAGTATAGGTTACTTGGGCAACCACCAAAAATGAAAGTGGGAAATAATGAACATAACTAGTACAAAATCAATAGGACTACAAATAATTATCGAAAATTTATCTGCATAAGACATCAATACATTCACTGCATATTTATTTTCTGTTATTTCTTTTTATTTTATTTTTAACACCACTAAGCATTATTGCTTAGCACATTGCTTTTTGCCACGCGTAGGTTCTGGAGAGACCGACCGAGAGCCCAGTGAACCACAGACTGGGTGAGACTTTCTGCAGCTCTGTATAGTGTCCATGTCACCTCACCGTCATTAGTACATTAGTAGGACTCTAGGATTTATTTTGGGTATTTTATAATTAACTTTTATTTTCTCATGTGTAATTAAGACTTATGTAATGTATTTTGGTATTGATGTAAATAGTGAAAATTGTGTTTATAAATGAAAAAATGAATATTTATTGATGACTTTTACATAAATATCATATGAAATGAATAATTAAAAAATGGAAATGTTGTTGAAAAATATTGAGATTTTGTTGATGAAATAGAGTTTGGGATTGATTGAACATTTTGGAAGTGTTTTTCACAGGTTCTGAATAACTGTTTTCTCCATTTTTAGCTGGTACTCTGCTGAATTTTCTATAAAATTTGCGAAACCTCAAATAAATTTATGATTTCAATAAATGACTAAAATGAATTATATTTCACAAATTGTACTTCATAACTATGAAAAAAATAATAATAAATTAGGAAGAATAAAAATGATTGAATTAAAATAGGGTGTTCCGGTACACTGTGTGGCATATCTTGCTCGGCTACACTGTAGATAGGTAAATGGTGTCACATAGTGAGGGTTTTGCTCTTTGTTAATCTCATTATATTGAGGGAAGCAAATACTCCATACGATGTTTATTGCAAATTAATTGAAAATTTTTGTAGAATAATTTCACAAATTGAGTATGCTAGTATTATTGGTATCTTAACGTATGTTATGCATTACACTAGATCTAATATTGCTTTTGCATTATGTAAATTGTCAAGATATACTAGTAATCCCAGTATGGAATATTGGAAAGAAATTTCAAGGGTTTTTGAATATTTAAAATAAACTATAAACTATGGATTGTTCTGTGATAAATTTCTAATTGTGTTAAAACCATATAAAAAGTTAGTATCCATACAAAGATTTGTGTCCATTGGCCAAAAGAGGTAACTGTATGAAAAGATACAATTTTTCTTAATAGTTACATGCATGAAAAGATGAATTTATTGGCCAAAAGGTTAGTATACTTTGAGTAGTAAATATAAGAGCCTTACAAGTCATTTATAAGAAGTGACACAAGGACAAATGAGTATGCATTTATATTTGTGCAAGTTTGGCTTGGTTCTTAATTTTTAGAGGCTCTTATTTTAAACGAGTTGTAGAGTAATTTGTTTCACAAGTAAAGTACATATCTAGACTATAAATTATCTATATAGTTCATGTTATAAACATATAATTCCATGGTAGAGTAGTGAAATAAATATGGTAGAGATCATAGGATTATACAGATGCTAATTGGATAACTAGTGTGAAGGATAATAAATCAACCTTTGGTTAGGTGTCCACCTTAGGTGGAGGTGCTTGTTCTTGGGCATCAGAAAAAACAAACTTGTATAACTCATTCCATGATGGAATTCGAGTTTATAGCTTTAACGACTATGGGTCAAGAAACAGAATGGCTAAGAAACAAATTACAGGATATTAAGTTGCGGCCACAACCTATGCCATCAATTTCTTTACATTATGATAGTCAAATCACGATGTCTAAAACATATAGTAAAATATACGATAGAAAGTCTATACATATAAGTTTAAGACATGAAAATGTGAGACAATTAGTCTCTGATAGTATTATTATGATGTTTATGCTAAATCTGGTAATAATCTAGCAGATCCTTTAACAAATGAGCTCTCGACAGATATGATCAAAAGCATATGTGCTGAATTAGGATTAAGAATATTTCATTAAATTTACTAGTGATGGGAACCCTACTTTATAGTATCATTACTAAATAAAGTTTAAAAGGTTATAACAAGTCATTAGTAAATGTTGTAATTAAGTACTTAGTGTACTAAGTTAATGGAATGAGGATGAGTATTTTTATACTCTTAGTGAAGTTTAATATTGTTACAAATAAAACTTCAACTATATGAACATAGAAAGTGGTACCACTTTCAAAAAAAAAAAATAGAATAGCTTTTATAAATGTTCATAAAAACAGAAGGTAGCACAAGGCCATATTAGGGCTGAAATTTTAGTGAACTTTTAATTTGAACTAATTGGTTTATGTGTGTAATATTTTCAATTCTATTTAATAGGAATCTAGGTTTAAGTAAATGCCACCATGATTTTTTTAGAACTTTGAGATATTTACACTAAGGAAAAGTTTAAATCGAAAGATACTTTTTATTATACATGAAATAATGGGATCTAACATTACAAGCTAAGTGGAGAATTATTATAAATAGCTTGTATGTTAGATAGACAAGAAAGTGAAATATATATATATATATATATATATTATTCTATGATGGCACTTAGCACGTATATGTGTGAAATAAAATAATTATCTTATTTTAATTTTAGTAAATAATTATGAACAGATATATTTGTTAACAAGTAAATGTGTCTCTTAATAAATAGACATGTCTATTATATATAAACAGTAACATTTGTTAGAAGAAGTGCCGATTTAAAACAAACAATTGTGTTTGTTAGAAATAAACAGATGTGTCTGTCTAGAAAAGATGCCATGACTTTTTATTTTTTATAAATATGGATGAGTTGTTCAAATCATATATACTACTTCTATTTCTTCTTCTTCTCTTCTAGTCTCTTTAAAATTTGTTTATACAAAAAGTTCTTAAAAGAAGTTTTCAGAAGTTGTTGTCCACAGATTTCAAACTTTATTGTATCCTAGAGATATATTGTTACAACCTTATAACAATTTAATGGGGGTAATTAATATCTTAAAGATAGTGATTCATCAAGCATGAAAGCATATTCTACACCCACTGGTTCAATATAAAATTACATCAATTGCTATTAAAAAATTATTTATTAACATTTAAAATAAAATTATAATTAATTAAGAATTTTATCATTAACAAAATATTATAATATGATTTTAAAAATATAAAATATAGAAAAATAAATATTGAGTGATCTTATTAAAATAATATAATATAAAAATTGGAGATTGTATATGGGCATCTTATAACTCAGCTTGTAACTTCCTAAATTGAAACACTACATATGAAATTAACCCTTTAATTTTAGAACAAAACCGACACTACCGAAGGGATTCTTTCTATTGTGGTTCTTGTCAAAGTATGGAAAATCAACCAATAGGAAGACCATATGTTGAATTTCTTCATTTCTTTTTTGTTGTTGAATTTATAATTATAATGAATACTTTTCTTTTATTAACCATATTTAAAATAGCTGATATTGATATTAATTATAAAGAAATTCAATATAGCATGTATTAAGAGTAATGCTACTTAGCCCAACAATAATATGTTCCAACTGTGTCCCTGCAATTATATATATATATATATAACCCAAAAAATTTAAAGCCTAAAATTTTAAATTCTAAACTCTAAACCCTATACCCTAAAATTCTAGAATTAGGTTTAAATTTTTATAATTTAGATTTTTAGGGTTTAAAGTTTAAGTTTTTAAGGTTTAGAGTTTAGGTTTTTAGGATTTAAGATTTAAAATTTAGTGTTTAGAGTTTAGGATTCAGATTTTAAAATTTTAAGATTTTAAAGTTTAGAATTTAGAGTTTTAAAATTTAGGTTTCTAGCGTATAAAATTTAAATTTTTAAGATTTTGGGTTTAAAACCTTAAGATTTAAATTTTTAGAGTTAGTTAGGATAGTTGGGACATGTTATTGTTGGGTCAAGTAGCATTACTCTAATTTGTTTCCCAAATTTTCAAACCCAATAATAAAAACATGCAATGGATTTGAAGCAATGGTAAACATGGTATCAAACTAAAGCACTGCCCAAGGTGAGGCGTCGACATCACCTTCTCCACCATCGCCCATTAGATTGTCCTCCGCTTGTTCAACTCATCAGAATTTGTTTTCTTTGAGATAGGTATTCTTTGATTTAGGTGCTGGATAATATTTAATGAAGTTAATTTTGTTTTTTTTTTTTTTTGGATGGTTTCTGTGACGTTTAGAAGATTGTTGGATCTGTAAATTATTTTTTTAAGATTATTTTTGTTTATTTCTCAGTAAACAAATAGAAAAAGAGGTATAAAATTTATTTTTTATTTTTTAATTATCCAATTAAGCAAAAAATTGTACATGTGGCCCAATTTAATTAATGTTATAAATAGCTTGTATGTTAGATAGTAGAGAGAGAAAAAATTCTCACATTGTTAAAATATAAGAAATGAAAGAAGTAAAGAGAAAATGAAATATATAGAATTATATATATTTAAATAAATATATATTATTCTATGATGGTATTGGCACACACACATATATATATATATATATGAAATAAAATAATTATTTTATTTTAATTTTATAATTAAATTACTAGAAGATGTATTTATTAACAAGTAAATGTATCTATTAATAAATAAATATATTTATTGCACACATAGAGTTACAACTGTTAGGAGATGTGCCATAACAGATGTATTTGTTAATAAACAGACTTGTTTATTACACATAAACAATTACATCTGTTAGAAGAGATGCCGATTTAAAACAAACAATCGTGTTTGTTATAAAAAGATGTGTCTGTCTAGAAATGTGTCATAACTTTTCATTCTCTATAAATATATATGAGTTGTTCAAATCATATACATTACTTCTATTTCTTCTTCTTCTCTGCTAGTCTCTCTAAAATTTATTTGTACAAAAAATTCTTAAGAAAAATGTTCAGCAGTTGCTGTCTGCAGATTTCAAGCTTCATTATACTTTAGAGATAAATTGTCATAACCTTATAGTAATCCAATGAGGACAATTAATACCTTAAAAATAATGATTTATCATGCCTCAAAATCTATTCAACACCCACTACCTCAATAATTAATATAAGTGGGCATTATTTTTCATTAAAGAGCATGAGCATCTTACGTCCATGAAATACATTTTTTTAAAATTTAGGTGTTAAATGTGATATAATTAAAGATGATGGGGACAAATAACTTTTTGTGCAAAGATTAAGAGCTAAATAATGCATTGGGTCTAAATTTTATCTATAAAAATTTTACAGAAGAATATTAATAAATAGATACAAAATTGTTTTATATTTTTAAATCCTAAATAGCATTTAAATGTATTATATAAAATTATTTTAAAAAGTGATCTCAAACTTTAACATTAGATTTATTTTTTCTAGAGACGTTAGATTTAACTTTAACAATTGAATTACTTGTATCATAAATCTATTAATAAAAAATAAATATTTTTTTTCTTAATGATCACATCATATTAATAATTTATATCTTTTATTTATCCAATAACTTTATTATTAAAATTAAGATAAATATAAAGATTAAAAATTAAATTGATAAAATTAAAAATACGTGCTTAATGTTTTTAAGTAATTGAATATATATATATATATATATATATATATATATATATATATATATATATATATATATATAAAACAAAAGTTATAATAATATTTTTATAACTTGGCTTTAAGTTGATAAAATAAAAAACTTTTGATTAAATACATGCTTGAATATTTTTATTCATTAGACATTTTTTAGATTATATTTTCTAAAAAATTAAATTAAATAAAATTAATAATTAAAGAAAAAATAATTTTAGCATGCTTGTGGAGCTAAGTATGCAATTAAGGGAGAACAAAAATCGGTTATAACTGAACGATTAAATTGAATAATTTTAGTTTAATTTTTTGGTTTAGTTTTTTGTTAGTTGAGTTCAGTTTGATTAATTTTTTGGAAAGTTTGATTTAGTTATTTTCATCATAAAATCGCAAATATCACATCAACTGATTTACTAATTTATGATTTTTTTTTTATGAATTTTTATGTGATATAATGTGTAGTATATTAAATTTATAGGAAACCTAAAGAAAAAAAAAAAATATAGGAATTCAATAGGACGAATCCTGAACTTCAAGAGTAGGGGCTTGGACAAATCTACTTAAACATAGATTCTTGTCCTGTGCGCCTAAATGGTATTATCATCAACAAGAATAGGCTGCTAATCGTCCCAGCTGACGGAGGAGGATTAGGAAATTGAACCCATACGAGAGCTTGTCTATCACAACTTGCTCGTATCAAAGTTTTGTTGCCATTGTCCGATAATAAGGTAATGGTCAGCCACCATCTAAGGTTCCCAAAAAAAAAAAAAAAAAACCATTTCATACTTAGTTTCATCCCTCAATCCATTTACTAAGTCAAGCATATTTGAGGGAAACTTGTGATATATATATATATATATATATATATACCTTGGGCAAGTGGCTTACAATACATGATGCGAGTTAAATGAATTAAATTTAATAAAAATAATATTTATTTCACATTTTTTTTCACATATGACTTTTTTTCTAACATGCTTTCTTGCATTTAAAGCCCAAAAGGGCAATATATACAAATGGGTTAGCAAAACAAAGAGACAATTAGAGCCCACAATGCTGTACAAGACAATAAGCCCAAGAGAGTGCAATTAACCCCCAACAAGCGACCCCAACTAGGTTAACTCAATCCAACCGAGCCAAAACCACAGATTACCCATTCAAACCAAAAAATTCAAAATGGGAATGAAAGCCAAAATAGAGAACACGCACTTCTAACTATTTCTAGCTCGCCTCCATTGGAAAGCTGCACCACAACGGAAGCCAAATCCATCACCAACCATGCAAAAGGCAAACACCTATCGCAGCCCATATCTCCAACCAACAGTCATGACCCAGCAACCTCCATAAATAGAGCACATCAACTCAAACAGAGGCAAGGATGTTGTTGCAGTGCTCAGTGAACATCATTAGCCCTTGAGGATGACCTTCCCAGTCATAGTGTAGAAGCATATCCTAGAGATGCAAATGGTAAAGAGTAAGGAGGTCCTTAACTGCAAAAAGAAGACTTAAGACCCAAGTGGAGCTCCATAGCCAAAAAAATGATAATCAGAGCAAACAAGCCAAAACCATGGCCACACTGCAGATCTAAACTAGAACCGTCTCCTTTTTTACCAAAAACTTACAAAATCGAGCCACAAAACCTCTATTTACTCTCACCCATATGAGGAAGGATGGCCCTCAACTAGAGGAAGAAGACCATCACTTTCCCTTACCCCAAAAGGGACAGAGGAAGCCTTGGGGATTCACTTGGCTAGATGGATGCAACTAGACAAAAACCAAAGAAAAGATGGGAAGATATCACTACTCTTTGCTTAATGTGATGTTGATAATGGGAGAAAGTTTTTCCTTTTTATGTCTCACCTTTCCATAAGGTTTTTAACTTGTGTATTTCTTAAAAGGACGTGTCCATTAATTTGCTGGACACATCTTCTTTATAAGGAATGCTTTGTGCCTTTTGCTAAGAGTTACAATTATTGACTTCAACAGTTTACTACCATTTCTTATTTGGCTATATTCAGTATATTGAAAAATAGTGCTATATATTTATATAAAAATAATTATACAATAAAAATAGAAATATGTAATTTATTATTTTATTAATAAATATGCACGCACACTAAGTGCACTTAATAATTTACCTCTTACATAGTAATTTGATCTTTCTCTAAATGATTCTTCAATTTTTCTTTTATTCAATGATTTTTCACTATTGGTCTTTTAATGTTGTGTATTTCTACTATCAATGAATAGGTAGAGTCCTATTCATTTTTAACACCGTAAAAAAGTTCATTTGCCTTGTCTCTTATTGCTGCCAAATTTCCACGTTTTATTCTTTCTCATTTGTATTCCTTTGGGCTGAGTTTTTGTAGTAGAATTCTTATTAGGCATTGTACTGTGGGGAAAAAAATTTATGTTCAACTTTTTGCACCTAGAGAGAAAATTACTATCCAAATGATAGTTTCTTGGAATCACCTTGCCTAAAATCCCTTCATTAATTTCTATCTTCATTTCCTTTATTTTATTTATTTTTTCCTATTTTCTATAATAAGTTTAGGATAGTAATTCTAATAGTCTTTATTACGCAAGCCGTAACAAGATGTAGAGAAATTGGAAAAATTCAATAGGATGAACTACAAGCGTTGGAGCATGAAGATTAATTGTCAACAGACAATCGCCAAAGTTTTCTATGTGCCTAATGATAGTGATAAGGATAGTAGATCCTTATCTCTGTATATATCTTGTATACAAACAACAAATGGTAACTTGTATACTCTTATCGTTAACAAACTCTATTTTCTGTATTATTGTTTATATTTCAGCTATAAATACAATATAAAACGCACTGCTTTCTATCTATGACTTTATGGTATCAGAGCCCATGTGGTTCATACCAAGCAATATGGCAAATAATCAGATCATTGTAGCCACTCACACCTCATCTCATTATCTTCGGAATCTGAGACAGTTTATCTCTATTAAGTTAACTTCCTCAAATTACGTGTTATGGAAAGCATAGTTGCTACCATTATTGCATGGTTATAATCTAGCTAATCACATTGATGACACCTCAACTTCACCTCCTCGTACTTTGGACAACAATGATCCTAACCCAGCTTTCACATCTTAATTTTGCTAAGACTAACTTGTCATGAGTTAGTTATTCTCTTTCATCTCTAAGACTCTGCTTGCTCAAGTCATTAGTTTGTCATCTGCAAAGTATGTTTGGAATAAATTATCCAACATTTTTGCGTCTAATACACACGCACAAATGTTGCAACTTTGCAAATAACTCAAACACTTGTTTAAGGGCACAGATTCTGTTGACATGTATATGAAACATGCAAAAACTATTTTTGATCAGCTTGCTGTTTTGCAATCTCTTGTTTCAGAGGAAAAACTTGTTAATGATATATTAGGTCTTGATCTGATTATCGACCCTTTGTTCGGGCTATTGAGGCAAGGAATGTTCCCATCACTTATAATGACCCATATGCATTGTAGCTTAGTGAGGAAACTCAGTTGAAAGTTGAACCTCTTACAATCAAAGATGTTGTTCCACCCCTGACTCAATTGGCTCACACAAAACCCAATTCTAACAGTTAAAATTCTAATAGGGGTCGAGCTCTAAAGTCATATGCTTCATTGTCTCATGGTTTTGCCACCACTATAATATGTTACAATTGCCATGGTCAGGGACACGTAGCAAAACAATGTCCTTCTCCAAAATTGAGACAGCTAAGTAACTCCAATTCATAGCCAATAAATGCCCATTTCACCTCAGCGAATACTTCTTCAACTCAATCATGGACAGTTGATTCTAGCGCGAATTATCATCTCACATCAAACAAAGGCAACCTTTCTGAGTTTAACACATACAATTGCACCAATGAAATAATGGTTGGAAATGGTAATATTCTTCCTATTACTCATGTTGGTAAAACATATGTTGATCTCATTCCTACTTCAAATGCTCTTGATAATATTCTTTGTTCACCCACAGTCACTCTTAATTACTCCATGTCTACTTTTACTAAACAAAATGATGTGTCTATTAAGTTTTTTCCTGATTCCTTTCTTGTTAATATCCACATGAAACAGGTGTTGTTCACAGGTTAGAATTATGGAGGTCTATACACCATCCACTTTGCCCACATCATTTTGTTTCACTACTAGCGCGTCTTGTTGAGTTTCATACATGGCATGCCCATCTTGGTCATGCTCATGATCGCACCATTTAGTTTATTCTGCACAACTATAGTCCCTTGAGATACAATGTCCCGAATGAAGTAATATCTGACATTAATATGCTTAGTTCGCTCATGGTATATCTGATTCTTTGTGAGATGTATTGCACTCTGGCTGTCACAAAACATTGTTGCCTTGTTCTGTATCAACCCAAGATCACCCACCAAACATTGTAACCATAAAGCTTCCTTTACTGCCTCTGATAAAGCCATCAATTCAGCCTCTGTGGTAGACAAAGCAACTGTAGCTTGCAATATTGCCTTCCAACTGATAGCACTTCTAGAAAGAGTACATAAATAAACTGTCAAAGATCTCCTCTTGTCTAAGTCCCCTGCAAAATCTGAATCCACATAACCAATAACTGAATCACTCATCTTGGCCCTGTCAAATGTCAGACCAACATCTGTAGTACCCTTCAAATACCTCAAAATCCATTTCACTGCCTGCCAATGCTCTTTCCCAAGACACACTATGTATCTACTCACAACACTAACTGTATGTGAAATGTCAGGTCGGGTGCACACCATAGCATACATGATGCTACCAACAGCACTCGAATAGGAAACACTAGACATGTGCTCCATCTCCTCATCTATTTTTGGTGACATGTCTATAGATAACTTGAAATGGGTAGCAAACGGAATAGTCACAGGCTTAGCATTATTCATGTTAAAACGCTTAAGCACTTTCTCAATATAGGTCCATTGAGACAAAAAAAAGCTTCCCAACACTTCTATCCCTGGTAATTTCCATTCCTAATATCTTCTTTGCAGTACCCATATTCTTCATCTCAAACTAATCACTCAACTGCTTTTTTAGAATGTTAATTTGTGACATGCTTTTAGCAGTAATAAGCACGTCATCCACATACAACAGCAAATAAACAAAAGAATCATATGAAAGCTTCTTATGATACACACAACTGTCATATGAACTACGATTAAAGCCATTACGAACCATGAATGTATCAAATCTTTTGTACCATTGCCTAGGAGACTGTTTCAGACCATATAAAGATTTCTTAAGCAAGCAAACACGGTTTTCCCTACCTAGAAAGACAAATCCCTCAGGCTGACTCATATAAATTTGCTCTTCCAACTCACCATGCAAAAATGTTGTCTTTACATCTAGTTGCTCAAGCTTTAGATCATGAAGAGCAACCATAGCAAGTAAGACTCTAATGGAACTGTGCTTCACAACTGGAGAAAACACTTCATTAAAGTCAATCCCCTCCCTTTGAGTAAAGCCTTTGGCTACTAACCGTGCCTTATATCAAGGTGCTTCAACCCCTGGAGTGCCTTCCTTTTTCTTGAACACCCATTTACAACCTACCGCTTTTTATCCCTTAGGCAATGTTACAAGCTCCCAAGTTTGATTCTTGTGAAGAGATTCAATTTCTTCAATCATAGCACCCACCCACTGATCTGCATCTGAACAAGAAATAGCTTCTCTATAATTGTTGGGTTCATGCACATCAATTGTTTCAGCAATGAACAAGGCAAACGCAACTAGATCAGCATATGCATATCTCTGCGGTGGTCTAATCTGTCTTCTTTCTCTACCAGTTGCAATGCTATATGGTTCTTGTTGCTGTTGCTCAGATGCATCCTTTTGTTGATCAGGATCTTGCACCTCAACCTCTGAATCATTGGACTGAACTGCTGAAGTATCAATATCAAGCTCCACTTGTTCTCTGACATTGTGATCTGATTCTGCTATTGACTTCTCCCTCTGACTATCCAATGAAGCAGACTCATTAAATGTCGCATCCCTACTGAAAATTAATCCTGGAGACTTTGGATTATTGCACCACAACCTGTAGCCTTTCACTCTAAATGCATATCCTAGAAATATGCATTTTCTTGCCCTAGGCTCAAGCTTACCATCTCTCACATGAGCATAAGCAAGGCAACCAAATACTCTCAGCTGAGAGTAATTAGCAAGTGAACCAGACCAGATCTCAAAAGGAGTTTTACACTCAATAGCTATAGATGGAGATCTATTAACTAAGAAACAGACTGTATTAATTGCTTCAGCCCAGAAATCCTTTCCCAATCTTGAATGTGAGAGTATGCTTCGTGCTTTGTCACAAAGTGTTATGTTCATGTGTTCTGCAATACTATTCTATTGTGGTGTCCTTGTACAAGTGCGATGTCTCACTATACCTTCATTGTTGCAAAATGCATAGAACTCACGATTGCAAAATTCCAACCCGTTATCAGTTCTAAGATGCTTGACCTTCTTTTTTATCTACTTCTCAATCATCATCTTGCACTTTACAAAAGTTGAAAATGTCTCATCTTTTGTTTTTAGAAAATACACCCACACCATCTGAGAGTAATCATCAATCAAAGTCATGAAGTACCTGGCACCGCTCTTAGAAGGGATTCTATTAGGACCCCATAGATCTGAGTGGATATAATCCACCGTCCCTCTAGTCTTGCACACTACCTTTTTATCGAACTTCACCTTGGTCTATTTCCCAAACACACAGTGTTCACAAAAGTCCATAGATTCTGTTTCTGCTCGTCCAACAAATCCCGCTTGCTTAACATAGATAATCCTCTTTCACTCATATAATCAAGACGCATATGCCACAATTGAGTCTGATTATGATTATTGCTTTCAGATGCTATTGCAGTTTCCCCTGAAACTATACTGCCCTAAAGAAAATACAATCCTAAAACCAAACTGCTCTTCATGAGTACCATAGAGCCCTTACACACTTTGAGAATTCCATTCTCTGCATGGTATCTGAATCCATGAGAGTCAAGTGTCCCAAGAGAAATCAGGTTCCTCTTTAGTCCTGGAACATGCCAACACTATATAGTTCTGACAACGCCATCAAACATCCTTAATCTAATGTTACCAATTCCTTTAATAGATAATGCACGATCATTGCCTAGAAACACCTTGCCACTCATCTGTTTGTAAGTGACAAACCAGTTTCTGTGTGGACACATGTTATAAATAGCACCAGTATCAAGAATCCAGGAATTTTGTCCATGATCTGAACTCATGGATAAAATTTCTCTAGCACTGTCATCACCATCAGAATCAATAAAACTATCAACCACATTCACAGAACTTTTTTTTTGCTCTTCCTTTTTATTTTTCAACTTGGGACAGTCTCTCCTGTAGTGACCTTGCTCTCCGCACTCAAAACAATTGGTCTTTTTCATTCTTGACTTAGATCTGGCCTTAGATTTCTTCCTGCTGGAAGAACCCTCCCTTGAATGTGTTCTTCCCCTGCTCACCAAACCTTCCCCCTCAAATCGTTCTCTATTATCTAGAAATTTCTTTTTCAACTCCTTCGATTTTAAAGAGTTACTAACATCGTCTAATGAAATACTGTCTTTCCCATATAACAGAGTATCAACAAAAGTTTCATAGGAGGGTGGCAAAGAACATAACACAATAATGGCCTGCTCCTCACTATCAATCTCAATATCAATATTCTTCAGGTCCATAATGATTGAATTGAATTTATCCAGATGTTCTTTAATGGGCGTACCTTCGCTCATTCTCATATTGTAAAGCCTTTTCTTCAGATACAAGTAGTTGTTCAGCGATTTGGCAGAGTACAACTCCTCTAATTTCTTTCATGCCGCAGATGCTGAGCTTCCACCATCAATCTCGCGTAAGACATTATTAGTTACGCTCATGAAAATCACACTCAAGGCTCTCTCCTTTAGATCGGCCTTCTCCGCCTCTTTCATACCTTCTGGAAAGTTATCCTCGATTGCCTTCCATAGACCTTGTAGGATCAAGGAAGATTTAATTTTAATCTTCCACAGATTGAAACTCGATCCACCATTAAACTTCTCCATCTCATACTTTGTTGAAGATGACACCATCTGTAAATCTGTAAACCCTAGGTTTTGCACACAAAGTTCTAATACTAGTTTGTTACAACAAGCACGCAAATCTAAGGCACACACACAAATCACACAATTACACAGTATTAAAAAGAGAAGAAGAACAACACAGGATTTAACATGGCTTAACTGTAAGGTCTACATCTACGGGTAAGACAAGAGAAAAAAGTTCCACTATGATTAAAAGAGCAAGATACAATCAATCAGAACTCTCAAACCCTAACCACAGTGTGCTTCCCAAATATCTCACAACTCTACCGTAAAGGGTAGAATATTACAATATTTATACTGGTCCATACTGCAGGGGCGTTGCCCCCGCACCCCCTAGGAGATCAGTGGTGGCCTTTACGCCTAGGCTTATGGGCCCATGCCCTCCGCTATCACCACATATTTCACTTTTTATCCCAATCAGGTGGCAACGCGAAACTTTTTAGTCAGGTCACAATTCGAGTCCATGAAAAAACATATCTAAATTTCAAAGCCACAAACATAACAAATTTTTTCATTTTTTCCTACATAAACAATAAACAATATATGAACCAAAAAAACTATGATATTTAGCATGTAAAGTAATTAAAGGAAAAAACATATAATGTATATTAAATGTATTAACCTTGTAAGCTTCAAATGCAAGTTAACTTCATCACTCACATAATTTGTTTTGTAATCAAGATGTTTTATACATGTGAAATAACTTGTACAATTTAACATTTTTCTTTTACACTATATTACTCACATAATTTGATTTGGCCTTTAAAAATGTCCAACCCTTTCCTTCTTTGAAATGCATATGCTTGTAGAAAGTAATGCATTCACACTCTTCTCTATTTGTTTGCTTCTTACTTTATTTAACCAAAGAGATGCTTAATTTTGAGTGAGAAATGAAATTGAAATCATAATCAAATCTATACTTCTTACAAGTTCATGTCGCACAACAACAAATGCTCATGTTCCTTGAGTATGAGGAGTCTTTATCTTTGCTCGACTTTTTACAACTTTCTTGCACTTCTCATTCAATCATTAAATAAAAAATAAATATGTGATTGCTGGTCAAATAAATGCATATTAAAATCAATTGATTCATACTTGCGTGTGTGGATTAGACGAATAATCATAAAGAGCATTCCAATCATTCTGAACAAGTTTTGCAGGTGGATGTTGGCAGGCCTGCTCATCGATTCAAAACTTTTTATAATATTTATGTTGTCATGACCCAACCTATGGGCCGGACTGGCACTAGGACCTGGGCTAGCCTAAAGCCCCCGAGGCCCGTAGTAAGCCTAACTATTCCTTAACCCAACTCTAAGGCCCATTTGGGCCCAATTTTAAGAATTCAACCGGACAAAGTCTAGCCATAAAATGGACCATTTAACGAGGAGTTTTTGACTCCCCCAACCTACAAACACAATATATAATAAATTTGGGAGCTTAGCTCACCCTCTACATAATTAAAAGGTCATAACTCAAATGGGAACTCAGCTCCCTCATCCAATCCCATCATGCATACAATTAATAATTTTATAGGTCCAACATAACTTTTATAATACAGGCCCAAAATAAAAATAAATGCTTCTAACACATGCGGAGTCTAAAATTTAACTCAATTATACAAAATATATTAAATACTATCAATGGACCTACGAAGAAGAAGAGCAGGTTAGCCACAACAAATAATCCTCCTGTAGCCTGGAAAAATAGATGAACAGGAGTGAGCATTCGACTCAGAGAGTAAAATATCAATTTTAACCATAATCTCTATAGTTATCTAAAGCTAATGCACCCTGTGGAGTGAAATGCAACATCGTCATAATTTTCATATCATAACAGCAAAAAAGCAATTTGGAGCACTCACACACCCAACATAGTCAAACAATACATATATGGGAGCTGATCCCTTATACAGCCCTCTTAATCCAACCTCTGCCAGCGAGTGTCTCTCAAGCCAGACTTTCGCTTAATAAACCGAATGCGGGGTCTCAGCGAGTGTCTCTCAAGCTGTGTCTAGCCCGAAGGATCGAGTCCCAGCTAGTGTTCCTCAAGCCATGTCTAACCGTCCTATCCGTATCCAATACCATACCACACACACGCCACGCACGCACACTGCTCCAAATTACCACAAACAACATCCATGGCACTTCAACAATTATGAATGCAATATAAAACATGCATAGTATTTAACTACATAGATATATATTTATAAGTGATGCATGGGTATACTTGAATATATAATAATATCGAAATTACAATTAAAATTAATATTTTACTCATTGACTTAACCGAAGTCACTGTAGTGGCTGGGTGGAGGAGAAAGGCTATCCTGGCTCACCTGACAATTTTATTACAATTATTTAATATATTTGACTCAATACAAACTAAAAAAAGACTAAAGATGTCATAATTCGTGCCGAAAATCCGGCAGAGTCTCCCCTATACCTAGGACCTACCCAACCTGCAAAAGGGCTCAAAATGCACTTTTATATCCACAAATCATACATCCACAGCTTAATCACATCACATAGCCCCTCCTAGGAGTATCCAAACAGTCAACAATCACAATGTGAAAAATTACAGTTTAGTCCTTATAATTAACCCTTTTTGCAAAAACTACCCAAATAAACTCTAAAAATTATAAAATTTTGCACTGCGGTCCTTAGCATTATTACTAAGCTAATGCAAAAGGAATTATAATTTTCTAAGCTACCATGAATATTCTATGGATTTTTAATCCAATTCAAGCACTAGATAATTAAGAAAAAGTAAGGTTTGGGTTTGCCTATGCCAATTATGACCCTAAGAACGTGCTCAGGACTTCTGACAATGGTGGGGTAGCCAAAATCTTGACCTAATTCTAAGACTTTCTCGATAGCCTGTCTGCCCGACCTGAAATTTATAGACCTGGGCAACTGTTGAATTTCCGTGAATTGAAGGTACCTTCACGAAGCCCACAACACGGGGGTTAGTATATAATTTTTATGAAATTTTCTAAGCTCATTTAGTGTTCGGAAAAACACTACAAAGTTTCTCAAAACCCACCGAAAAACGGTGTTGGAAAATTTTGAAATTGGTATTGTCGCGAAGCTCTCGATGAGTGGAGCACTCCGGTACTCTCGGTTTTCTCGTGAGGTTCACGGTTTGCGAGAAATTTAACCCAAAAGTTGAAATAGGCTAGAACTTTCCAGATAAAAATTGGGCAAACCGCTTGATGGATTTTGGTGTTCTTTATGTCTATGGAAAGCTCTCGAGGTATAGATGAGGTTTGGCACAAAACCCGGTCTGATTGGTGGCCGGATCGACCGAAATCGGCCTGAGAAGCCTAATTAGCGCACTAAGCGTTCGGGCATCATCAGGAGCGTTTTCTCGGAGCCTCAGGCGATGGCCGGTAAGGGGGACAGGCTGGGGTGGCGCGCCGACGAGCTGGGAAGGCTGAGGTGGCGGTGGGCCGGCGAGCGGAGGAGAGAGGAGAGAGAAAATGAGAGAGAAAGAGGGAGTGTTAAGTACGCGGAGAGGGAAGAAGAAAAAGAAATGGGCCTGTCCGATCTCCGGTCCGGTTCGATTTGGTCAGTCCGATTCAAGATACAAAATTTTAAATTTTTACTCTGTCTTGGGACCAAAAATGAGGCCCAAAAATTCTGAAAAATTTCTAAAAAACTCAGAAAAATTCGTAGAGTCTAAATATATTTTTAGTTTTGCCACGTGGTCTTTAAATTAATTTTTAAAAATTATCAAAGTTTTATATTTTCGAAAAATCAAACTCAATTTCTAAAATCCAAAAAATTTCAAATAATTTTGTAAAATTTTTAAAAAATAAAATATTAATTCTATCTATAAAATAATTAATTTAAAAATTAGGGGTGTTACATTCTGCCCCCCTTACAGAAAATTCATTCTCGAATTTTACACAAGGCAGAATAAAAGATCAGAATTACATATTAAATAGATAAGGGTACTTGCTATGCATATCTCGCTCTGACCCCCAGGTGCACTCTTCCACTGACTGGCTCCTCCACAAAACCTTAACCACAGGGATCTGTTTTGATCTTAGCTGCCTCACTTAGTAGTCCACTATGATTGCAGGTTGCTCCTCAAATGTCAAGTCTTCCTTTAGCTCTACTATATCCAGTTGTAACACATGAGAAGGATCAAGTATGTATTTCCTGAGCATGGAGATGTGAAATACAGGATGAACATGAGAAAGGTTGGGTGGTAACTCCAATAATATATCGAGGTGCCAACTTGCCCTTCTTTCTAAATCTCATTACTCCCTTCATTCGAGAAACCTTCAGGAATAAGTAATCGCCTATTGCAAACTCCACATCTCTCCGTCTGGGATCTGCATAACTCTTCTGCCTACTGAAAGCTGTTTTCAATCGTTCCCTAATTAAGGGAACTCTCTCTAAAGTATATTGCACTAGGTCCACATCATGCACCTTCGCTTCTCCCATTTCTATCCAACACAGAGGAGACCTACACTTTCTGCCATATAGCGCCTCATAGGGTGCCATCCCTATGCTGGAATGATAACTGTTGTTGTAGGCAAACTCCACCAAGGGTAGCTGGTCATCCTATTGACCTTCAAAATCTAAAATACACGTGCAAAGCATGTCTTCCAGTGTTTGGATTGTCCTTTCGGACCGCCCGTCTGTCTGAGGGTGGAAAGTGGTACTAAAATTCAACTGTGTGCCAAGTGCCTCCTGCAACTTCTTCCAAAACTGAGAAGTGAACTGGAACCCTCTGTCAAATATTATGGAAGCAGGAACTCTATGCAATCTAACTATTTCTCGAATATAGAGTCAGGTGTAATGTGCAATAGAATATGTAGTTTTCACAGGCAAGAAATGAGCTTATTTAGTCAAACGGTCTACAATCACCCATATCAAATCATATCCCCGTGTGGTACGAGGCAACCCAGTCACAAAATCTATAGTAATCATTTCCCACTTCGATTCTGGGATAGGGAGCTCTTGCAACTTCCCTAACGGCCTCTGATGTTCAAACTTTACCTTCTAACAAGTCAAGCACTTAGACACAAAGTCTACTATGCCTCTCTTCATGCCATTCTACTAGTAGCTATCTTTCACATCAAGGTACATCTTAGTGGAGCCTGGGTAGACATTGTATAGTGTATAGTGTGCCTCTCGCATGATTTCATTTCTGAGATTGTCCACGTTGAGCACACATATCCTGGAACTTTGCATAAGGGCGCTATCATTGGCAAATCCAAACTCACCACCTTCACCCTGCTGTACTCTTTCTATGATCTTCATTAATTGTTGGTCTCTGTGCTGGGAAACTCTAACTCTATCTCACAGGTCTGGTCTCACTGAAAAATGGGCTAACAATACCCCCTCATCTGAAAGATCCAAAATCAGACCTTGATCCATCAACTCATGTACTTCCTGAATCAATGGTCTCTTCTCCGTTGATATGTGTGCCAAGCTGCCAGAAGATTTTCTACTCAAAGCATCTGCTACTACATTGGCCTTCCTAGGGTGGTACTGGATGGTACAATTATAGTCCTTCAGAAGCTCCATCCATCTCCTCTGTCTCAAATTTAAATCCCTCTATTAGAAGATGTACTTCAAACTCTTATGATCATTGTATATCTCACACACTTCACCATACAAGTAGTGTCTCCAAATCTTTAGTGCAAAGACTATAGCCACCATTTCCAAATCATGGATGGGATAGTTTTGCTCATGCCTCTTTAGCTGCCTTGAAGCATAAGTCACTACTTGTCCATTATGCATCAAAACACACCCTAAGCCAACTCTGGAGGCATCAAAGTACATGGTATATCCTTCACCACTCATCAGTAATGTCAACACAGGGGCTGTGGTTAGACACTCCTTAAGCTTCTAAAAACTCTCCTCATAATCATCTATCCAAATGAATGGAACATTCTTCCGAGTTAACTTAGTTAGGGGAGCTGCTATCCTAGAAAAATCCTGCAGAAACGCCTATAGTAGCCAGCTAGGCATAGAAAACTTCCCACCTCAGTGATTGTTGTAGGCCTAAGCCAATCAGTTATAGCCTCAATTTTCTCGGGATCCACTTGAATGCCTTCACTAGAAACCACGTGTCCCAAGAATGAGATGCTTTCTAGCCAAAATTCACATTTTGAAAATTTGGCATATAGCTGGTGCTCCCTCAAAGTCTACAACACCATCCTCAAATGCCACACGTGTTCATCCTCGGTCCGAGAGTATACCAAAATGTGATCTATGAATACGATGGCAAAACAGTCCAAGAATGGCCTGAACACCCTGTTCATCAAGTCTATGAAAGCCGCTGGTGCATTATGAGTCCAAAAGACATCACCAAGAACTCATAATGACTATATCTTGTCTTGAATGCTGTTTTGGACACATCCTCATTCTTGATTCTCAACTGATGATAGTCTGATCGTAGGTCTATCTTGGAAAAGAATCTAGCCCCTTGGAGCTGATCAAATAGATCATCGATCCAAGGAAGTGGATACTTGTTCTTTACAGTCACCTTATTCAGCTGTCTATGATCAATACACAACCTCAATGACCCATCTTTCTTTCTTACCAATAGAACAGGAGTGCCTCAGGGTGAAGTGCTCGGACGTATAAAACCCTTGTCCAAAAGCTCCTGTAATTGCTCCTTTAGCTCTTTCAATTCTGCTGGTGCCATCCTGTAAGGCGGCATTGATATGGGGTTTGTACCCAACACAACATCAATGCAGAACTCTATTTCCCTTCCTGGTTGCAACCCTGGAAGCTCCTCAGGGAAGACATCCATAAATTCTCGGATAACAGGAACATTTTCAATGTTAACACCTTCTACAGATGTATCTCTCACCAATGCCAAATACCCTTCACATCCACGCCTCAACATTTTTCTAGCACTGATTGCTGACACCAAATTATATGGAGCCACCCTCTTGTCACCATCAAAGCTAAACTCTTCCACACCAGGTATGTGGAAATACACCTTTTTGTTCCTACAGTCTAAAGTGGTATAATGAGTTGCCAACCAATCCATTCCCAAAATTACATCGAAATCCATTACTGGTAGAGGAACCAAGTTTGCTGGGAGGATCCTTCCATCCACTATTGCTGGGCTGCCCGGAAAAACCATATCCACATCTAGGTTGTCACTAAGCGAGGTAGCTACAGACAAAGGGCATTCTAAAGTTGTAGGGTTTCTACCCAATCTCATGGCAAAAATAGGGGAGACAAATGAGTGCGTAGAACCCGGATCTATCAAAACACGAGCCTCATAGGAACATACTAGAAGAATACCTGCCACAACTAAATTGGAAGCCTGAGCATCCTGGTGGGTTAAGGTGAAAATCTGAGCTTGACCCCTACCCTGCATTGCAGAACCCTAATATTGACTTATACCTCCTAACCTGGCTACAAATCCATGTCCTCCTTATCCTCGGCCTTGTCGGCCATTGAACTAACTACCTGCCATGCTGAAAGCACTAGGATACAACTGACGAGGAACATTTGTAATAGAACCCTGTGACCCTATCTGTGGCTTGCTAAACACTGGACATTCTCTAGCAAAGTGACCCTGCTGGCCACACCAGAAACATACTTCTGAACCCATCATACAAGGTCCTGAATGTCCTCTTCCACACTGTGTTCAAGGTGCAAAGTAGGATCCTGAACCAGACCCAGAACTGCTATAACCCGAACTGTGACCACTGCTGGATCCATACCCTGGTCTGAATCCTCGAGATTTGTGTTTAAAACTACCCTTCTTATTGCTTTTACCTCTTCCTCTGTAGTGACTTTGGCCACCACTATCCGTGGTACCCATGTAGGGAACACCTGAAGAACCTTCTACTCTATTCTTCTTTGCTCTTCCACTGTCATCTCCTGTATAACTAATCTCAATCTATCAGGCTCGATCAACTACCATATCAAAAGATTGATCAGACATCATGGCCAGGTTTGCATACCTCCTGTCCAGCCCCTTTAGGAACCCTTTTACCTTCATTTTTTCTGTAGCCACTGCTTTAGGGGCATACCTGCTCAGTTCTAGAAATTCTGTAGCATATTCATCAATAGATCTGCCATTCTGCCTTAAAGCCTCAAAGGCCCACTGCTTTTGATCTCTGAAACTTTCTGGCACAAACCTATTGATAAATAGTTCCACAAACTGGGTCCAAGATAATCCCTCAATACAAGGTAGTACGTAATCTGTCATCCACTGTCTTGGCACTGGCCCAAATACATGCGACACACACTTTATAAGCCTCTTATCAGTCAACTGCAACTCCATGCCTGCCTATTTACAGGAATCCAAAAACCGATAGGCATCATCTAACACATCATAAGTACCAAGCACCAACTTCTTGAAATTAATTATTTGTTTATAAGGTTCCCCTCTTGGTGTGATGGGCTGCTGCTCTTGGGGAGGGTGGACCATATACTGTGCCATCATATCGATGGTTCTCTGCAATCCGACTAAGGTAGCTGCCATTGGGTCCATGGGAGCCTAACCCATAAAAGACTGATCCTGAACTGGTGGCAGCTGCTCTTCTACTTGAGCAGCTCTAGGCCTCCTACCCCACCTCCTCAGGGCAGGCTCCTCATCCTGTGCCGATACCTCATCAGGCACATCCGGTTCTGGTGCAGTGGCAACTCTTCTGCTTTTACACATTTTCCTGAAATTCAGCAGCATTAGCCCACAAAATTTCAAAATGGCATGTTACACAGCTCTATAAATTTATATTTACACACAATTATATAAAGCAGAAACAAGAAGCAAAGATGACAATGCAAGACAAATGTGGACCCTATTCTCCGTATGTGACTCCTATTAGACTCTTCCCAACACTTTAGACAAATATTCCCTATGAATCTGGAGCCTAAGCTCTAATACCACATTTGTCATGACCCAACCTATGGGCCAGATCGGCACTAGGACTTGAGCAAGCCTAAAGCCCTTGAGGCCCGTAGTAAGCCCAACTATTCCTCAACCCAACTCTAATGCCCATTTGGGCCCAATTTCAAGAATTCAACCGGACAGAGTCTAGCCATAAAATGGACCATTTAACGGGGAGTTTTTGACTCGCCCGGCCTGCAAACACAATATATAATAAATTGGGGAGCTCAGCTCACCCTCCACATAATCAAAAAGTCATAACTCAAATGGGAGCTCAACTCCCTTATCCAATCCCATCATGCATACAATTAATAATTTTACAGGTCCAGCATAACTTTTATAGTACAAGTCCAAAATAAAAATAAGTGCTTCTAACACATGCGGAGTCTAAAATTTAACTCAATTGTGCAAAATACATTAAATATTATCAATGGACCTACGAAGAAGAAGAGTAAGTTACCCACAACAAATAATCCTCCTGTAGCCTGGAAAAATAGATGAACAGGAGTGAGCGTTCGACTCAGAGAGTAAAATATCAATTTTAACCATAATCTTTATAGCTATCTAAAGCTAATGCACCCTGTGGAGTGAAATGCAACATCGTCATAATTTTCATATCATAACAGCAAAAAGGCAATTGGAGCACTCACACACTCAACATTGTCAAACAATACATATATGGGAGTTGATTCCCTATACAGTCCTCTTAATCCAACCTTTGCCAGCGAGTGTCTCTCAAACCGGAATTTTTCTTAATAAATCAAATACGAGGTCCCATCGAGTGTCTCTCAAGCCGTGTCTACCCCGAAGGACCAGGTCCCAATGAGTGTCTCTTAAGCCGTGTCTACTCATCTTGTCCATATCCAATGCCATACCACACACATGCCACGCACACACGCTGCTCCAAATTACCACAAACAACATCCATGACACTTCAACGTTTATGAATGCAATATAAAATGTACCTAGTATTTAACTACATAGATAAATATTTAAAAGTGATGCATGGGCATGCTTGAATATATAATAATATCAAAATTACAATTAAAATTAATATTTTACTCACAGACTTAACCGAAGTCACTGTGGTGGCTGGGTGAAGGAGGAAGGCTATCCCGGCTCACCTGACAATTTTATTATAATTATTTAATACATTTGACTTAATACAAACTAAGAAAAGACTAAAAATGTCCTAATTCGTGCTGAAAATCCGGCAGAGTCTTCCTTATATCTAGGACCTACCCAACCTGCAAAAGGGCTCAAAATGCACTTCTATATCCACAAATCACACATCCACAACTCAATCACATCACATAACCCCTCCTGCGCCCATCCAAATAGTCAACAATCACAATGTAAAAAATTACAGTTTAGTCCTTATAATTAACCCTTTTTGCAAAAACTACCCAAATGAACTCTAAAAATTCTAAAATTTTGCCCCGCGGTCCTTAGCATTATTACTAAGCTAATGCAAAAGGAATTATAATTTTCTAAGCTACCACAAATATTCTATGGAATTTTAATCCAGTTCAAGCACTAGATAATTAAGAAAAAGTAAGGTTCGGGTTTACCTATGCAGATTCCAACCCTGGGAACACGCTTGGGACATCTGACAACAATGGGGTAGCCAAAATCTCTACCCAATTTCAAGACTTTTTCGGTAGCCTGTCTGCCCGGCCTGAAATTTATGGACTCGGGCAACCGTCGAATTTTTGTGAATTGAAGGTACCTACACGAAGCCCACAACACGTGGGTTAATATATAATTTTTACGAAATTTTTTAAGCTCATTTAGTGGTCGAAAAAATACTACAAAGTTTCGCGGGACCCACAGAAAAATGGTGTCGGAAAATTTTGAAATTGGTATTGCTGCGAAGCTCTCGATGAGTGGAGCACTCCGATACTCTTGGTTTTCTCGTTGGCTTCACAGTTTGTGAGAAATTTAGCCAAAAGTCGGAATAGGCTAAAATTTCCCAGATAAAAATTGGACAAATCGCTCAATGGATTTTGGTGTTCTTGGTGTCTATGGAAAGCTCTCAAGGTGCAGATGAGGTTTGGCATAGGACCCGGTCTGATTGGTGGCCGGATCAGCCCGAGATGCCAAATCTGGGTGCTGTGCGTTGGGGCAACTTCAGGCGCTTTTTCCCGACCCCTCAGGCGACGGCCGGCGAGGGGCACAGGCTAGGGTGGCACGCCAGCTAGCTGGGAAGGCTGGGGCGATAATGGGGCAGCAAGAGGAGGAGTGAGGAGAGAGAAAACAAGAGAGAAAAAAAGAGTGTCGGGCATGCACGGAGGGAAGAAGAAAAGGAAATGGGCCGATCCGATTATACCAATCAGATCCGGTCCAGTTCGATTCGGCCGGTCCGATTTAGGATACAAAATTTTGAATTTTTACTTTGCCTTGAGACTGAAAACGAGGCCCAAAAATTTAAAAAAAATTCTAGAAAACTTAGAAAAATTCATAGAGTCCAAATATATTTTTAGTTTTGCACGTGGTTTTTAAATTAATTTTTAAAAATCATCAAAGTTTTATATTTTTGAAAAATCGAACCCGATTTCTAAAATTCGAAAATTTTCAAATAATTTCCTAAAATTTAAACAAAATAAAATATTAATATCTATCCATAAAATAATTAATTTAAAAATTAGGGGTGTTACATATGTAGAGCATATCTACGATTTCTAAGTCGACACCCTTCATAGTCTTAGTAAATCTTACATTAGTTTTCAATCCTAGAATATTCAATCTCATCTACAATAATAAATCAAGAAAAATAAAGCTTAGTTTTTTTGTTTTTCAAAAAAGAATGTTACATTTCAATGGACATAGGATATAAAAAAATGACAACAATTATCCATATCACAAATTTAAAGGTATAACTTACCTTGATCTGATCATAGGCACTATTATGGTCATCATTTGTTAGTTTTGTATAAGATACATCATATGTCATGAACTTTTTGGACACAATCTCAATATCACTAGACAACATAGCAGATTGCACCTTATCTAATAAGGTACTTTGAATAGGGTCAATGCATACTTCCATCCACTTGTTATTTGCATCATTTATCCTTTGTAACTCTTTTCCCCTAGTTGCTCCTCCACCTTTTTTCATGGAGGTAGAACCTATGAATTTAGAAAGCATCATATAGTTTTCAAAGCAAAATTTTCAAATAATGCATCAGCAGCAATATTTTCATGTTTCCAGTCACTACCATTCAAATCATAATATATATAATTGAATAGAAGATGATTCTAAAATAATAAAACTTGTTAATGTAATGGAAAAATTAATATTTTTTCATTGAATTAACCAATATCTCCTAAAATGCCAATGGAAGGAGTTGCTTGAACCAATGATGGAGCACATTGATTCCTTGTTTGCATAACTAATTGCTTGATGAATCAATAGGCACATTATTTAATGAACGAGAACTTGCACTTGCTACTTTACGGCCTGGGGCCATTGTAAGCCAACCTCATAATCAAAGAATATATGAACATATGGACATTGAGTAATTTGAAACTCATGACAATAAAAAATTAACAAGTAACAAAATCTTAACACATATAATAATAATAATAATAATAATAATAATAATAATAATAATAATAATAATAATAATAATAATAATAATAATATGTACTTTTACATACCATTGCCAATTAGTTTCATAAAGATTTTGAAATTTACAAATCTATATTTATCTATTACTAGTCATCGTCATCGTCATTGTCATTGTCATTATGGCATAAGTCTGTATTATCCTCATCAACATTATATTCGGCCAAAGTGTCATCTTCTTCAAGCTCATCTACCACAAAATCATCATATTCTAAATGCCTCATGTGCTGCACCTCAATATTGATATGAGGCTCAAGCCTAAGGTATGAGGCTCAATTTCTTGATATGCTTGGTCGACATATATAGCTTTATGAGCATCTTAATCAATGAACTCCCCTTTCACCTCTTGCACTTTACAAATGTGCCTATGTTGAAATTGTTGGATGACCCTCCAATTGCTTCCTAATATTGTTTCATTAAGATAAAATACTTGTTTTGCTTGACAAACTAGGATAAAAGGATCATTCTCATACCAAAAGGCAGTAATATTGGTGCTAGCATTCAAGCCATCCTTATGAATGCTTGTTTCTTTTATTACCCACATGAACCCATTTACATTTAACGAGCAAAACTTTTTTTTTTCATTAATGTAGTTCAATGCAATAATGTCATCAAGAACACCATAAAAATCAATAAACTCATCTCTATGATTTCCATCCATAACTACACCACTATTTTGGCTCCTAAGATGACTATCATGAGATTGTGTATGAAAATGAACTTCATTAACAATGCTGCCAGTGTATTTCTTAGCACATAGATGAGGTCCACATGCATATAATGTTAGTAGTATGCCCTAGAGCATATCATTTAGTGTGTATCTTGTACATGTTTTATTAATAAAAAGGTAATTTTACTTTTCTGTTTACATAATATATTTATGTATAATAGAAAAGGACCATTGATATTTTGTTAGAAATTCTATTCTTAAGTTGTTAAGAATATGAGTGATAGTATTTGTAGCACAAAGTATCATAAATTGGTTCACAATTGAGGATATTTCACACAGGACATGACTTATCCAGAAAGATTGTATTCATGTTTGTTCCCAAGGTATTTATATGATATATAAATAAGATGGAATGGTGAGTCTCATACCATATAACAAACATGATAGGCAATTATACATGATAACTAAGCCGAACCAGTGACACTTATGACAAGCACGTATAGTTTACTCTTGTCAATGCATTGTCATAAATCATATCAGTGCACATAATCTTTAAACCTGAGATAATACAGTTATCTTGTATATAAATGGTTTGAGTTTGATACTACTTTCATACTTGTACTGTGTATAGGTATATGGGCATGTGTTGGCTCCTACTAGTTATATATGGAGGTAGGTGTTGATCAAGATAGAATCTGTTACGCTAAGTAAATAGGGATAAAATCCTATGTTCATTTAATTGTTCTTGATTTTTCAAGTTCCTAGCCAGGACAGACAGATTTAATCAGAAAAGAGTTTCTGATGAGAAAATCTTTTTAATCAAGAATTAGAATTAAACGAGAACATAATATTCATAGAAAATGGGGTTTGACATAAGCCATGACTCCAACTCGAATTGGGATTTTGGAACAGAGAGATTCTAGTGCATGGTATCATATGATTAAAGGTTCATTTAAGGTCTTCCTTATTACTGATTAGGTGGCCATGGCATGTTATGCTAGGTGTTAACCATGGTCTATGAGGTGCCTAAAATGATTTAAAGAAATCATTTATGGTAAGAAACAGTTCTAATGATATTAAGAGTTAATATCATATCTCATTGCCAATTAGTGATGAGCCTAGTGAGTCACACACATACACAAGATAATCACCAAGTTAAATGTGATTTAATTAATTAATTAAAGAGTTTAATTGATTAATTAAATAGGTTTGGTTTGCAATAAGACTGCAAAGTCCCTAGCATGACTTGAAACCAAATCTAGGTCATTGGATGTATAGCATAAGTTAAATTTATATTTAAAGTGTTTAAATATGAATTTAATTATGAGAAATTAATTAATAGAGATTAATTAATTAATTTATATTTGATATAAATTGATTAGAAGAGGAGAAATAATTATTTTGGGTTGAAAACTCAAAATTACAACACCAGGGTAATTTGGTCATTTCACAGGTGACATGTGGCACCATGAGATGGTGGCACATGGCAGCATATAAGCTTGCCATTTGTCTTCCAATCATGCATGATGATCAAAGTTAAGATTAAACCTAGCTTTGACACTTGGCTTAATGTGATTAGGTCAATTAAAATTAAAGTGCAATCAGGTGATGACATGTGGCAAGGGTTTTAAGTGATGACCTAATTATATAATGTGATATTATGAGAAAATAAAAATCAGCCACTCTTCTTAATTTCTCTCAAGTATGCCGCCACCCATAGCTCACTCTCCTCTCTTCATCTTCTCTCATCAATTCAAAGAGAATGATCCAAGTTTCTTTGAATTAAAATTGCTAGAAATTGTTTCTAGTGTTCTATATACATCTACAACCTCTCTAAAGGCAAATCTCTAATTTCTAATTGGTTGGCAAGGCTTGAGAAGCTGTTCAAGGGGCTACCATTGGTGATCTTGGTGTGGACAAACTAGAAGGACAACATTTGGGGTCCTAGGTGCTTCCCAAAGGTACCAATCACATCTACAGTGTATCAAAAGGTTAGTGCACATATTCTTATATTAATCTAGGGTTCTAATGAATTAATTTGTTAATTCAAAAATCTTAAATGGAAAATGTAGATCCTAATACATATTAAAAGTGTTTTAATATGCAATTGAATATTGAAATCAATTACGTACATAATGAATCTTGCATGATGTATGAGACCCTAGAAGAAAATTTTTAAATTCAATGTTCTAATCTAATAATTTTCATGCTTTTGCTCCTTCAATTGGTATCAAAGCCACTATATTTGCCATTTAGATTGTTTAATATATGATTTAATTGTGTGATTTGATCATAAGATGATTGATTCATTGCTGGTTGCAAAGAAGAGTATGGCGGCATGCTTGGTTGTGCACCTTGGTGTGCATGGTTTGAGCAGCACCATGGTGTGCATCGTATTGGACTTCAATTGTGCAATTGTTGTATGCTTTAATGCCCATAATTATGCCTATGACTAATTAAATTGTTTAATTAGGAATTATAATCACACAATTAAATTTATTTGAATGTGATTCAAATCTGAATTTTTAAATTTGTTTGAATGTGATTCAAATCTGAATTTTTAAATTTGTTTGAATGATATTCAAATTTGGATTTTTTAGTTGAATATGAGATATTCAATTTAATCTTATAATGTATATTTTATTAATTGTTAAATGGTGATATGCATGATGGATGATCATGGATAATAAAAGACCAATGTGATTGGATTTTTTTTTTTTTATTTTTTTTTGTTGTAAATTAATTAATTTAATTTTAGTGGCATGTATTATAAAGGTTGTAATATTTTTGGGTTGTAATTTCATTTATTTGAGGACTTTAAAGTCCATGTTCTTGTAAATTCACCTTGGTATGCCAAGGATTACAATGTAATGGATTGCAAGTAGATCAAGGAGGTCAAGAGCATTGGTAGGACCAGTGGGAAGAATTCAAGATCAAGTGTTGATTATGGACTCCTTCAGCAACTCTTGTAATATGAATGAATGAAATGCACCTAGGAATGCCCTGATTCAATTCTTGGTGGCTTAGAATTGAATCTCTTAAAAAGTCCATGATCATACCATATTTATATGTTTATCCATGAATGCATGAGATGTATGGGAATGTATGCAAGTATGTGATATATGCATGCTAATTGGATAATATGCAAAGTGAGACCATAATAGTAATTAGGCCGACCATAAAATCTTCCAAACAAATGATTAAGTTGGAAATTGTATAATTAAAGGTAATTATATCATGGGCCCTCCATTGAGGCAATTATTTTAAAAAATTTTAAATACTTACATATGATGTAATTAATTTAAGAGATTTTCTTAAGAATAATTGTTAAGCATGAGATGTTGTAAATATGTAAATGATTTGGTGGCCAATAATGAATGTGCCTGAGGACATTAAAATTATTTGCATATTTACTGGCTCAATGGGATCAACTTAACTAATGCAAGATAAGTCAATAATGGATGTGCCTGAGATTTTGAGTATTAGGAGCTAGGTAAATGATTGAACCTCACATGAGATGTGATGGGCAAAGAGTTGCTCACTTACAGTTTATTGTAATTCCAATAATGGATGTGCCTGAGGATGATCAATACGACTATAAGAATTCAATCACCCATTAGAAATCCATCCAACTAGGATTTCCGTTTTCTACTTTGGAAGTGTAGGATTTGCTAAGTTAGTGGGAGGACTAATTTGATTAAAAGACCATAATCATTTTGGTTAAATACATGATGCATTTACTAATTAATCTGGTTATTTTTTGCAGTTAATTTTCTGATAATAATGAGTACACAATAACCACCACCATCCAATATCCTTGCGAGTATACTTGATCACAATAGGTTGACAGGACCTAATCTTTCTAATTGGCTTAGAAAATTGAAACTTGTCCTGAACCTTGAACATATAGGATATGTTCTAGACTCATAGTTTCTTGATCGCTTACCTCTAGACGTCACTTAAGAGGAATATGAAACTTTGGACAAGTGGAAGGAGCATGATATGAGATCCAAGTGTTACATGCTTGCTTCTATGAGTAATGAGTTACAGAAGCAACATGAGAACATGCAATATGCAAGTGAGATCCTCCTTCACCTATAAGAGTTATATGGTGAACATAGCAGGAATGTCAGGTATGAGATATCTAGGCAGCTATTTCACATGAGGATGTCTGAGTGACAAAATATTGGAGATCATGTCCACAAGATGATTCGGCTTATAGAGCAGCTGGAACATCTTGACTTTAACATGGATTTCCAACTATATACGAATTTGATCCTTCAGTCCCTACCTGAGTCATTTGGAAATTTTGTGACAAATTTCCATATGACTAAGCAGGAATACACCTTGGCTAGTTTACTTAACATGTTGGTTATTGGCCAAAAGAATATGCCGGACAATAAAGGAAAAAATGTAGCTTTGATTACATCTTCTTCTACTGGAAAGTCCAACAAGAAGAAGGGTAATAAGAAAAAGAAACCTCAAATTCCTGGTCCTTCCAAAAAGATAGCCAAACAGAAGGGGAAGACCAAAGCTGATGAAGGCAAGGGAAAGTGTTTCCACTGCCAAAAGGATGGGCACTGAAATAGGAACTGCCCAGAGTATAGCAAGTAATAGCAGCTTACAGTAACGAGATACTAGACTTCGTATTGGCAATGGCTCAACTGTTGAATCTTTAGCCATAGGATCTAAATCTTTATACATGTGTGGACATGTTTTGTATTTAAATAAGGTTTTGCATGTACCTAATGTTTTTAAGAATATCATTTCTATATCTAGTTTGACTAGAGATGGTTATGAATTTCAGTTCATAAATGATGTTTGCAATATTTATTTTGAAAATAAATATGTTGGTTCGGGTTATATGCATGATGGACTTTATTATTTAGATAATAATGTTAAATACAAATCTAATGCAAGTAATCTAAAAGAATGCAATGCCATGGTAAAAATTAACTTAAGTTCAAAATATATTTGGCACTTAAGATTAGGTTATGTTGCAGAAGATAGGATTGCAAAATTGGAGAAAATGGGGATTCTATTCTCATTGGGTTCTGAACCCACTCCAACTTGTGAATCCTGCCTTTAGGGCAAAATGACCAAATCACCCTTTGTTGGACAAGGGCTAATAGCTGAAAATATTTTGGAGCTAAAACATAATGATGTATGTGGTCCATTTAAAGATGGCTAGAGGTGGTTTTCATTATTTTATTACCTTTACTGATGATAAATCAAGTTTTGGGTATTTGTATTTGATGAAATACAAACATGAATCCTTTGAAAAGTTCAAAGAATTTAAATCTGAAGTAGAAAATCAAACAGGAAAAAGTATTAAAGCTCTTCGATTAGATCGTGGAGGTGAATACTTGATTACTGAATTTGATGAATACTTGAAAGAGCATGGCATTATTTCCCAGCTGACTCCTCCAAGAACACCACAGCTGAATGGTGTATCTGAAAGGAGAAATCGTACCCTATTAGATATTGTACGTAGTATGATAGGCTATACTGATATGTCAATCTCCTTTTGGGGATTTGCATTAAAATCAGCTTTGCATATTCTGAATAGGATTCCATCAAAATCAGTATTTTCCACACCTTATGAGATATGGCAAGGAAGAAAACCAAGTCTTAAGCATGTTAAGATTTGGGGTTGTCCAGCTTATATCAAAAAGCTGAACACTGATAAATTGGAAACCAAATCAGAAAAAGGTTGATTTGTTGGATATCCAAAAGAGAGTTTTGGATATTATTTTTATTTGCCTACATCACAAAAGGTTGTGGTAAGTAGAGATGCCACATTTCTTGAACAACAGTTTGTTCAAGAAGGAGGCAAAGGAAGGCAAATAGAGTTAGAATTGGAGATTTCTGACCAACCAACTGATCAGATGGATATAGATCCATCTAGTCAATGTACACCTATTGATGAAACATCTACAGCTATTCCTCACAGATCAACCAGGATATCTCACCCACCAGTGAGATATGGTTTTCTTCATGAAGATGAATAAGAGTTGTTTACTCATGAAGAAGTAGATCATATAGATGATCCACTTACCTATGAAAAAGTTATATAAGATATAAACTCTTCAAAATGGATTGATGCTATGAAATCCGAGATTGATTCCATGTATAAGAATCAAGTTTGGGATCTTGTTGACCCACCTGAAGGTATTGTACCTATAGGGAACAAATTGGTTTTCAAGAAGAAAATTAGTTCTGATGGAAAGGTAAAGACTTATAAAGCAAGGCTAGTAGCGAAAGGGTTTCGCTAAAGGCAAGGAATCGACTATGAGGAGACTTTCTCGCCTGTTGCCATGCTTAAATCAATTAGGATTCTATTAGCAATAGCTGCATACTATAATTATGAGATTTGGAAAATGGATATCAAAACAGCTTTTCTCAATGGATACATTGAAGAAAACATTTTCATGGAACAACCTAGGGGTTTTGAATCCCAAGATGGTTCCAAATTATGCAAGCTAAAGGGATCCATTTATGGGTTGAAACAAGCTTCGAGGAGTTAGAACATCCATTTTGATGAAACCATTAAGTCATTTGGTTTTACCAAAAATAAGGATGAGCCATGTGTATATAAGAAGGTTAGTGATAGTGCTATCACATTCCTTATCTTATATGTGGATGACATTTTGTTGATGGGTAATAACACAGGTATATTGACAGCTGTAAAGGTATGGTTGTCAAATACATTCTCCATGAAAGACTTAGGGGAGGCAACCTATATTCTTGGGATTCGCATATATATAGATAGAGCGAAAAGAATAATTGGTTTATCCCAAAGTCTATACTTGGAAAAGGTGTTAAAGAGGTTTAACATGCTTGATTCCAAGAAAGGATTGTTACCAGTGAGACATGGTATCCACCTTTCTAAAGAGATGTCTCCAAAGACACCTGAAGAAAGAGGTAAAATAGCCAGGATTCCATATGCTTTGGCTATTGGAAGTTTGATATATGCAATGTTGTGTACTAAGCCGGATATCGCATATGCTGTTAGTTTGACTAGCAGGTTTCAATCCAATCCAAGTTTAGAACACTGTATAGCTGTCAAGAATATCCTTAAGTACTTGAGAAGAACTAAGGATTTATTCTTAATATATGGAGGTAGTGACTTGCAATTGGATGGTTATACTGATTCTGATTTCCAATCAGATATCGATGATAGAAAGTCTACCTCTGAGTACGTGTTCATTTGTAATGGAGGTGCAATCAGTTGGAAGAGTTCCAAACATAGTACAACTATAGATTCCACTACAGAGGCTGAGTATATTGCTGCATCAGATGCTGCAAAGGAAGCTGTTTAGATAAAGAAGTTTGTGACAAAACTTGCAGTAGTTTCTTCCATTGAGTCAGCAGTTCCACTCTACTGTGACAATAATGGAGCAGTCATACAGGCTAAGGAACCCCGGTCTCACCAGAAATCCAAACACATAGAAAGGTGCTACCACATTATCAAAGAGATAGTTGGGCGAGACGATGTAGCTATGCAGAAAATAGCATCAGCTGAAAATCCAACTGATCCATTCACTAAGCCTATGTCACAAGCACAGTTAGACCGACATCTTGAGAAGATGGGTCTAAGGTATTGTAATGAATGGCTCTAGTGCTAGTGGGAGATTGTTAGTAGTATGCCCTAGAGCATATCATTTAGTATGTATCTTGTACATGTTTTATTAATAAAAACACAATTTCACTTTTTCGTTTACATAATATATTTATGTGTAATAGAAAAGGTCCATTGATATTTTGTTAGAAATTCTATTCTTAAGTTGTTAAAAATATGAGTGACGGTATTTTTAGCACAAAGTATCATAAATTGGTTCACAATCGAGGATACTTCACACAGGACATAAATTATCTAGAAATATTATATTTATGTTTGTTCCAAAGGTATTTATATGAGATATAAATAAGATGGAATTGTGCGTCTCATGCCATATAACAAACATGATAGGCACTTATACATGATAACTAGGCCGAACCAGTGACACTTATGACAAGCACGTGGAGTTTACTCTTGTCAATGCATTGTCATAAATCATATCAGTGCATATAATCTTTAGGCCTGAGATAACACAGTTATCTTATATATAGGTGGTTTGAGTTTGATACTGCTTTCATACTTATACTGTGTATGGGTATGTGAGCATGTGTTGGCTCCTACTAGTTATATATGGAGGTAGGTGTTGATCAAGATGGAATCTGTTACCCTAAGTAAATAGGGATAAAATCCTATGTTCATTTAATTGTTATTGATGTTTCAAGTTCGTAGCTAGGACAGACAGATTTAAACAGAAAAGAGATTCTGATGAGAAAATCTTTTTAATCAAGAATTAGAATTAAAAGAGAACATAATATTCATAGCAAATGGGGTTTGACATAAACCATGACTCCAGCTCGAATTGGGATTTTGTAACAGAGAGATTCTAGTGCATGGTATCATATAATTAAAGGTTCATTTAAGGTATTCCTTATCACTGATTGGGTGGCCATGGCATGCTATGCTAGGCGTTAACCATGGTCTATGAGGTGCCTAAAATGATTTAGAGAAATCATTTATGGTAAGAAAGAGTTCTGATGATATTAAGAGTTAATATCATATCTCATTGCTAATTAGTGATGAACCTAGTGAGTCACACACATACACAAAATAATCAATTTAATTGATTAATTAAAGAGTTTAATTGATTAATTAAATAGGTTTCGTTTGCAATAAGACTACAAAGTCCCTAGCATGACTTGAAACCAAATCTAGGTCATTGAATGTATAGCATAAGTTAAATTTATATTTAAAGTGTTTATATATGAATTTAATTATGAGAAATTAATTAATAGAAATTAATTAATTAATTTATATTTGATATAAATTGATTAGAAGAGGAGAAATAATTATTTTGGGTTGAGAACTCAAAATTACAACACAAGGGTAATTTGGTCATTTCACAGGGTGACATGTGGCACCATCAGATGGTGGCACATGTCACCATATAAGCTTGCCATTTGTCTTCCAATCATGCATGATGATCAAAGTCAAGATTAGACCTAGCTTTGACACTTGGCTTAATGTGATTAGGTCAATTAAAATTAAGATGCAATCAGGTGATGACATGTGGCAAGGGTTTTAAGTGATGATCTAATTATATATTGTGATGTTATGAGAAAATAAAAATCAGCCACTCTTCTTATTTTCTCTCAAGTGTGCCGCCACCCATAGCCCACTCTCCTCTCTTCATCTTATCTCATTAATTCAAAGAGAATGATCCAAGTTTCTTTGAATTAAAATTGCTAGAAATCATTTCTAGTGTCCTATATACATCTACAACCTCTCTAAAGGCAAATCTCTAATTTCTAATTGGTTGGCAAGGCTTGAGAAGTTGTTCAAGGGGCTGCCATTGGTGATCTTAGTGTGGACAAACTAGAGTGACAACATTTGGGGTCCTAGGTGCTTCCCAAAAGTACCAATCACATCTACAGTGCATCAAAAGGTTAGTGCACATATTCTTGTATTAATCTAGGGTTCTAATGAATTAATTTGTTAATTAAAAAATCTTAATGGAAAATGTAGGTCCTAATACATATTAAAAGTGTTTTAATATGCAATTAAACATTGAAGTCAATTAGGTACATAATGAATCTTGCATTTGCATGAGACCCTAGAAGAAAATTTTTGAATTCAATGTTCTAATCTAATAATTTTCATGCTTTCGCTCCTTCATATAATGCCTTAATTGCTCTAGGTGCTTTACGATTATATAAGTGAATCATTTACAAAAATATCATAACATCCAAAGTAGTTATAATTTATGAATCAACTCCTCTATTTACATGCCATTATCTCAAATAGCATAATAATATTATACTTACATGCAAGCACTAAGCGTCTCAAATAGTATAATAATATTATAATTATATGCAAGCACTAAGCAACTAACGTTCTCTATTTCTTTGTGAAAATGAGAATTCTCTCAATTACTGTAATGCAGATATATAGAGGGGATAATGACACTTTCACCACAAGTTATTTTCAATTGGTTTTGAGAAAACCCCTCTCAACTGAAAAAAAAAAAAAATCAGATGATAAAAAATAAAATCACCAAAATAAGAGAAACAATTATGTATATATATAGACACACACAGACACATCCAAAATGATATATGAATAAAACAAAAAAGTAGCAATAGCTCTATACATAAGTTTTTGCTAACATTTAAATTCAACTCGAGAAATGAAGTTCTTGTTATAGTTTCCACGTTACTCTTTTTCCTTTTCATCAAATCCAAAAAAGACAAACACAAGGGCAAGGAAGGAATTTGCAAAGCCTATATTCGATTCAATTGGTAAACAATAAAAAAGAGCAACCCATTAAAGCAGATACTAGAAAATGAAATCAACAAAATAAGAGCAACCCATTAAAGTAGATACTCGATTCAATCGGCAACCAAAACAAGAACATTCATTAAGCTATAGCAGAAGCCGTATTTCCACTATCATCAATGTAAATAAGGCTTTTATTTTTTTTTTATTAATTTTATAAAACCCTAAATACATGAAGATGTAAATGCTCCATTATAGTGTTGGATCCCCCCTCCATAGCTAGTAAGCCTTGGGCTTTCAATATTTTAAAGGGGAAAGCAAAAGAGGTGGGACATTTCCACTTACAAGGTTTGTCTTCACTCTTTCAGACAACAAGGTATTCTTCACCTTTTCATATACTGCCTAGATGTTTATAGATTTGTCTTTTCTCATAACTATAAGAGGAGGAAAATATTTTGAGAATTAGAGTTTTTATAATGGTAAGGTAATTACAAGTTGGCCATTAGTTAGGGCTCAACCAAGAACGGTAATAAAAAATTGTATTCTTTTCAGCTATTAGTATCCAAAGAATTAAAGTAGATTGATGGGTAGAATAGAAAAGGAAAGCCAATGAAATAAGATGAAAGGAAAAAAAAGATTTACAAACTTGTCTCGCATTTAAAGCTACTTAGTTAGAGCAACCATCTGCCTTTGGTCTTCTTCAAGTTGAGAGAAAATTAGAGGAATATTTGGAGAATAAGGTTACATGATCCAAGGGTTTAGGTATTCCTTAATTTAGAAAATGACATTTTTTTTATTTTTTTTATTTCTAAAGACTATTAGTGATGTTATTTTAAATCATCACTAACCAATCTTCATTAGTGATGTTTATATTTTTACTCAAAATGATGTGAATATTTTCTTAATGCCAACTAGAAAAAAAGGTGGGACGGAGATCCTTTTAGAAATGCTTTTATAAAATGTCCTTGTAACGTCCTCATTGTAGGTAGTCTGTATATTTTACTGTTCTGACGATTAATGTCTGTTCGGATAGCCAGAATGTTTGAAACTATACTTAAACTAGAGTGAGGAGACATAAATTGATGAAATAAATATTAAGAAAATACAAAAAAAATTAAGGAAAAATAAAACCAATGAATTGCCAATGGGTTAAATGAGCCGAGCTTTTCGCGATGGGTAACTGTACCGGGAAGTGACTATAAAGATAGTTACCGACCCCAAACCCATGAGAAATCCTATGAAATAATTTTTAGGACTTAATTAAAAATTTGCTGAGATATATATGACATTAAAAATGTCAAAAAAAATTTAAGAAAATTTATTAATCGGTACAGACCAAAAATAACCTGACAAGATAAGGAAGGGCATTTTGGTCATTTCATCCTCAGTGATGAATTTTGACCTAAATGTCCGTTAAAATGAGTGACTATAAATTTTAAAAATCCATTTAAAACATAAAGTAATTGTGTAATTAAATTATGGGACATAAAGGGAATTTTTGGAAATGTTAAAAATTATAATTTTTATAATTAATAAATAAGTTTTATTTTGGATATATATACACATAAGAGACAAATTAACATTAAAAACAAGTCTTCTTCTTCCTTTTTCAAGTCCCTTAGCCGAACTCCATTGAAGCTCTCTCCCAAAATTTTTCAAGCTTTCAAGCTTGAATTTCCTCCCCTTCCTCACCATAAGAACCCTAATTCCCTTCACTAAAAATTTAACCCGCACCTTGGAGAAGTGATTGGCTGCCAAGAAAAGCTAGGAAATTGAAGATTTGGAAAGTCAAAAATTAGCTCAAGTGAGGTTAGTGCAAGATTTCCACTTCCTTCCTTCTTTAATTGTTGAAAGCATGCTAAAATAAGTTTGTATGACATGGAATTGAAAGAAAATGAGAAGTAATTGAGAGGATCAAATTTCGGTAGCCATGAGGGAAAGTAGAGTTTGATGTCTTTAATTGATATAAATTGAGTTAATGATGTTGAGTGATGAAGTTAAATGTATTAGAAGTTAAATTGCATGTGTATGCTTGACTTTGATACTTTGAGTTAGGGTTTTGACCTAACTATTGAGGATTTTGTGTAATTACTGGAATTTGACTTTGTTGAGATGAGTTGATGTTATTTAGAAGTGCCATGAATGCCAATTTGTAGTTTGGGAGATTGGAGTAAATGAATTGGGAGTGTATTTTCTATGCAGGTTGTGGGACTCATTGAGTCCAGTATGTGTTTTGAGCCATAACTTGAATTGTGTTGCTCCAATTAGCATGAGGCCAATTGGAGATGAAATTAGGGCCAAAATACTCCATTTTTCATGAAGAAACCATGCCCAAATTCTATCCACAAATTGACCTAATTACTATTCCAATCTAGCTAACCATACACTGAATCTAGAAAAATGACCAAATGAATAATACACATTCATTTGGTCATAACTCCCTCTAAAATGGTCCAAATACCCTGAATTTTATATAATTGAAAAGCTTAGACATAGGACTATAACTTTTATGCAGAATATAGAGCTCAAAAATGTCTCTAACCAAACCAAATTGCTGGCACAATATAGGTCACAAAACTTTCCAGAACCATACTGCCCAGAATTTACTGGACATAGGCCTACCCGACCAGTTTTAGAAAAATGGGCATAACTTGGTCTAAAAAAATCAAAATGCAATGAAACCAGTGGCAAAATTTCTATAAAACATAGATCTACAACATTGGTATTTTGACTAAACCCAAAAATCAAGGGAACTAGGTCAATTAGCTAGGTCAATTTAGTATGCAAATTCTGGAAATTGACTAAATGACCACTTGACCCAGAGCAGTCTTTTAGTCATATCTCCCACTAGGAAACTCTAATTAGGATGAGCTATATTGTTCTAGAAACCTAAGGAACAGGGCTCTAACTTTCTTTTAGGCACTTTCCTCCAATTATAAATGTAAGAACCCTAAAAGTTGAGTCAAATCCACTGACCTAAACTGGAATCCTGTTGGCATAGGATACATGAGTCCAAGCCAGTTATTTGGCTATAAATAATTCTACAAAACTTGAAAAATTATGATTGAAAATTTCTGAGTGACCACAAGACATAGGGCAACAATTTCTATGAAGAACACTAGGCCTAAAAGTGGCTGCAACCTATTCAATTAATTAGGTAAATTCTAAGTCCAAAAGCTGCCTAGTTAAGGAACCACAATTAGGAAATGAACTAGTTATGGTTATTTGACCATAACTTGAGTTCTAGAAATCCAAATGACATGATTCAAAAAGGGAAAACAATGACAAGATATAGAGGAACAACTTCTATGAAGGAAGTATGGCCAAACAGTGGCCATATATTGATTAAATTGATAGGTAACGTTAAGACATTAAAACTAAACCTAAAGAAAGGTTCACAAGACAAATTATTTTATGGTAGGGTTTTAACCCTAATATGTTGCTAAACACTAGATTACATGAAATAGGTATGTGGGACCCACTTTCCCACTACAAATTTACATAAAATTTTAATAAGCAATTGATAATGCTTAATTGCCCAAAGTAAACCTAGACTTAAATATATAGCTTGGATCGATTGGTATACCAATTAGGGACTACAGATAGCAGTACTGCCTACATGAATAATCATTTGATTGACAAAATATATCTAATATGATTGTTGAACAGGCTATATACCTGCCCGTTGGCCATTGTGCCTAATTTCATTTCTGACTTTAAAAGCCTGCCCGCTGGCCTTGTGCCTGACATGACAGTTGTATATAAAGTAGACATATGATTGTCTAACCAGTATACTCCCATGTATCCAGCACTTATAGTCTGTTATAGGTTACTTGGGTACTGTTATAAATTAATTAAGGCTGAAAATATTATAAATGAACAGAAAAGATACTGTTAAATCTAATTATTTCCAAAGTGCAGAAAATTCATAAATGACTTAGATTTTATGAAATTAAGCATAGAATAATTATTTTACTTATTTTGTTACTTTTCTTTAAAATTATTCACCACTAAGCAATTCGCTTAGTTCGTTGGTTTTCCATCGCGTAGGTACTAGAGACCAGACACAGCCACCGCAGCAGCAGTAGCAGTAGTGTTCTAATGTAGATTTGAGCAGATCTGCCACAGTCCAGAGTCACCTCAGTATTTTATATTTTTTTGGTAGGGCCCATGTATTAGACTTAGTATTTTGGTTTATTGTATATAAACATCATGTAGTTATATTTTGTGTTGTAAATAAAATTTGTAAATTTTTGTATATGAATTTCCACATGCAGGAAATATATCTTTTTCTTGAAATTATATGAGAATTTGTGAATGACATAATGTATAAGGAAATGAGTATAATATGATTATATTGACAGGTAAATATTGAAACCCTCATGATATTAATAAAACAGAGGAGGCTCCGCCCGAGTCTCCAAAGAAATAAATTGTGACATAAAAAAAAAATTTCCACACATGAATAAATGATATTTAAAATTAACAATGGACAGGACAAGATAAGATAGGGTGCTCCAACACCGAATGTGGCACGCTTTACTCTACTATACTGTAGACTAGTAAGGGGCGTTACAATCCTTTAATGAAATATAATTAGAGACTTTTTAAATTGTAGCTAATTAAAACTTTTGAGAAACATTTTCAAATTGACTCTTAATATACTTTTTTTTGGCCTCAAAATCTTTGATAGAAGGTGGAGTAAGTTTATGATTTTATAAAAAGTCCTAAAAAAATTAATATTTAGAGAAATTTTTTTCAAAATGCAATTAATTATTTTGTCTTTAATTCCTAAATTTCTTTTAGTGGTGGTACACTGACTGGTGCTTGTATTAGTATTTTCTTTTTATATGTGTAATCCATAAATTTCATTTATATTATCTTGGTTGCTTATGTAGCTGAATTGATTATTTTAATTGATGTAACATTCCATCTAATTATTTTGAATATTTGTAGGCATAACTTCAAATATGAACTTATTATCTTGTACTCATTATGTTCATACTTGTAATTTATTTGATGTATAAGGCAATTGAAATATAAAGAGTAATCAAAGGCAACCAGATATCAAGTTTCAAGATATGAAGATATCTAGTTTTTTAGTTTTGATGAATTGATTTGTACTAATTTTGCTTTTTATTAGGATTGGATACATTTTGTTTGCAAATGTTGTTTGACCAAATTTAACGCATTAATATATTATATATTTTCTTTATATAGGACAATTGTATTTTATGTATTTCATAATGAAAGTAAATCACAAGTTTAAAAATAATAATTTTTTCAAAAAACAAAAAAGAATTGATTAGCATAGAGATGCTATGGCAAAAATTGTGTTAAAATTTCAAGAATTATTAGTTACGCTTTTGCGTCGCTAATTGGGGATATTATGTAAATAATGCAGCTAAAACAGGGATGTAACCAAAACAATGCATCGGTCTCAAAATGGGACAATTGTTGCTATATTTAGGGTGTTATACATATATTTTTTAGCTAATTGGAAACTCAACCATAACTATATGTTGTCCATTTTGAGACACTTTTAACGTAAGCGTTGCAAAATTTGGGACACTATACATGCATTTTGTAGCTAACTGGGACACCATCTTAACTATGTGTCATCCATTTTAAGATACTTTGAGAGTAAGTGTTACCAAATTTGGGAGATTTTACATTCGTATTACAGCTAACTACATGGGGATGCAACTATAAATATGTATAGTTCATTTTAGGATGCTTATAAAATAAGTGTCACCATATTTAAGACATTATACGCGCATTGTATAGTCGATCGGGGATGCAATATTAATATGCGTTGTCAACTTTAGAATGCTTAAAGAACAAGTGTCATCATATGATGATGCTAATAAACCTATGAGTCACTAATATAGTGACACTTATGGAAAATGCGTCGGCACATTTATGGCACAATAATTGCAGAGTCTAATTAACAAGGTGACGCTTAAGAGCCATGCGTTGTCAAATTGGTAAGGCTCATAGATACAGTGTCGGCAAGTTAATGTTACCAATATAAAGATTTAGTGTCGCAAAAATGTGAAACAATGACACTTATAGCATTATAAACACCGACGCTTAAAAAAATGACGATAAACATTAAATTATTGTTTTCTTGTAGTGAATTGCCTCATTTTAACTCTTCCATCATTAATGTTGAACCATTTAATTTTGGCACTTCAAGTGTTGGCGATTGACCACCAATAACTGGAAACATCCACTGAATCAAAATGCCAAACACTGCTGGAGCAGTGCATTCCACTTGATCTCCTTTGACTACTTATTAGTTGAGTAGTGTACTGTTGTATATGGGTTATACTAAGATACCACGTATAATTTATGGTGGAAATGGAAACCAGTTCATAATATACGAGAGTTATTTGGTGGAGAAAATTAGATGGAAGTAGATGAAGAACACGCACTAGTACCAGAACCACCACCTGAGTGAGGTAAGATCATGAGTTTAGCTGGATCCATACGCAATCCAAGTAATTGGTAAGTTCACACCCCACCACTACAATTAATGAATCAATTGTTCAACTTTTAATATCAGAATATAATTTTTTTGGTAGAAATATTTGCACATTATTTCTCAAGAAGAATATTGGCTAAATTAAAAATTTGAGCTAATTTTATTTCATTTTATTGCGAAATTTCATTTTGTCATAATTTAATCATTAATATCAAATTTTACGAATGAATTATGACTATGAATTAAAATAATAGATTAACACCTTATAATAAAATTTAAAATTAGTAAATTTAAGATTAAATATATATCAATGTCAAAAATTTAATATGGTGTGAGAAAACTGATTAATATTAAATAAAAATTAAAATTAATGACACCATTCCCTAACTTCCAGCCATTATTTTGAAGTAATCCCTTATTTAATGTCCTAAATGCAAAAAAGTTTCAGCTCTAATTGAAGTCGGTGAGAACGAAAGGATGGAAAATGAACACAGCTTTGAATAAGCACTGCCATTGCCTATGAAAATTAATATGACCTAAACACACATGACGTACAAAATATGAAAGTTATCTCTTGACTATGATTATCTCTTTTTAAATATTTCGAAAAAAAAAATTCTTCATGATAACATCACCTAGCTAGCTAGTAATATAATTATTATTAGCAGATTCTGATTTTAACATTTATCAATCACAATTTCTTTGAAAATCAATGTTTTAAAAATGAAATTTATTTTTAAAAATTATTATTTTATCTTTTTTCTTAACGAGACTAATTATTTAATTATTTTGTTTTAAAAAATATATTACTTAGACTCTGTTTGTTTCACAAAAAATAACTTGTATATGAAAAATATTTTCAATAAAAAATATTTTCTAAAAAAATAATTTTTATGAAAATATCTTTTTTTTGTTTGGTTGTAATGTTAAATTAATGATATTTATTTATTTCATATATAGATAAGTGTGTTTATATTTTAATAAGATTTTTAAAATTTAAAAAATAGAAAATAACTTTCTTTATTGAAAAAATGAAGTCATTTTCCTTAAAAAATGAATTAATTTTCTTTTAATCAGGAAAATATTTTTCGTTGACTAATTTTTCTTAGTGCCCTCCAAACACCAAAAAATACAAAAAATATGTTTCAGAAAAAAATTTTATGTGAAACAAACGAAACCTTAGTTATTATATTTTTGTTTTTTGTCTATTCTTTAATTTTCTTATCCAATTTAAATCAAATTTCATATTAATTAATGTATCCAAACGAGAGAAAAATTACTGTTAGGTGACTAAACAGTGTAAGAAAATAAATGAACTACATATAATTATACTTTTTAAAATAATAAAGATCATATGAAATTCAAACTAATTTGTGGGTCTACTTGAGTTATCTTAAACAATAGTAGTATAGTCTAGTCAAGGGATTTGAAAATTTACACCAAAATGCGACAAGGATAAAAGCCCTGCCCTTAAATTTCTTTTGTTCATATTAAATTTTGTCCATTTTTAAGTTTTTGGGTCAATTTTTTTGGATCTTTTCATTCAAGTTCAAATTAGTCTCATCCCTATGAAAATAGTATACAAATTTATTTTTAATATTAATTAATTAAAAATATGGGTTAATTTCTTCTATATAGAGGAGAGGTTAATTTAAGTTTAAATTAAAAAATTTGAATTAATTAAAAAAAATAAAAATAATAAAATTAGATATGAAAAAAAAAATTCTAGAGTGCAAAAATAAGCCTTCTTCCAAAAGTAATTAGAGAGAAGTACAAACCATAATTTTTCCTACCCATTTGTGAACCAAAAAGAGAGAGTTACTTTTTATAGTGTACGCATAGAATTGAGAAGGATTTTTCTTGTATTCAACGATTGACATCATTAGAGTGTGAATAAAGCACCGGTGAAAACCATTTGTGTGTGTTCTTCTGTTGCCAATTGGTTGGATAGCTAGCTAGGTCAGAAATTCAGGATAATGCTTTTTCTTCAGGAAGCAATTCTTTGTCGTAAAATGGGGAATTCCTCGGATGGTGCGCACGTGTTCTTTTTGTATTGAAGAAGGCCGATGCGATTTCAATGTTAGAATTTTCATTAGCCGACCTTTTAAATACATGTCCATATTACTCTCTCATCTTTTTCCTTTTTTTTGGTTGTTTAATGTCGTCACGCGCCTCTACTCGATTGCTTTCATATTGACTCTATGTGACCATAATGTCCTTCACCGCGTGAGGCTTTTCTTTTTTTATTTTAAGGTATATATATATATACAACCCTTTTATGAGAAGCAAATTATTTTATGAAGTCTATAAATAAAATAGTTATTTTATTTTTAAATTTTTATAATTAATTTTGATTAAAACTTAAACTTGAAACTTTATAATTTTAAGATAATTTTAATACTATTAAATTAAAGCCTATTGCTTTTACTTAATAATAAAATATTCATTCTGTTAATATTTATAATTAGTCAATTATTAATAAAATCATTGATTATTAATAAAGTAGTCAATTAAAATCAAAAGATTAAATTTTTATAAACATTAAAATTATAAGAATAAATAATTACAAAAAGTGAATTATTTTACTTACAGTTTTCAACTTATTAATGTTAAATTTTAACATAATGACTAGTTTATTAACACAAACATACTTTAGAGACAGCTTATTACTGAAAAAATAAAATAAAATATTATCTTTTATCATACCCTAAGATTAAATAAGTATAGTTATAAATTAATAATTGAAAAGTAAAAAAAAATAACAATTAAAAATTTCGAATTTTAACATTATATTTATAATTTATCAATATGACTATGTAATGAAAATAAATTATATATGATGTGAAATGAGTTTCAACTACAAGCAATTCAAAGGAGGCATGCAGCAAACCCATATCTTCCCCTCCAGATTCACGAGTTTCTGTCACTATTCACCATTGAATTGTTGCGAGCTCCACCACCTCCCCCAATCTTCATTATATGTTTGACTCTAGCCACACTAATCCTACACCACTTTACACATTCACCGTTTGATCAAGATCACACGGCAAAAAATCTAGTCCTTATTATCAATTTGCATTAAACAAAAAAAAAAAAATTTCTGAGACAAACTTTTAGAAATAGTGCGTGGAGCATGTCCATATATATATATAGTAAAAGCTAAGGCTATAACTTTGCCTTTCTTTATATATATATATGTATATCCAATATCCCTTTCACTAACATTCTCCAAAAGCAAAAGAAAATGAATCATCGCTTTGGCTTGATGAGCTGCCTTCTTGTCATTACATTTCTCATTTTCTTAGTTCCCAGGTGTACTCAAGCAACTGGGAGGAGCTTTTCTTCTACACCTTACGCCACCAGAACCCACCAACCTTTTCACTCCCAGCTCCCGCCTGTTAACGTTCGCTTCAAAGGTCAAGATCACGAGTTCGAATTCCAGAAACGCAGAGTTCCTACAGGATCAAACCCGTTGCACAACAAGAAGAGATTATGAAGATTTTATATGCAAGCTAGCTAAAGCATAGATTATTTAGAAGCACTTGTATATTTATACACCTCTAGATAATATTTTGCTAGAGTTCTGTTTAATTAATTTTGTAGAGATATGGTACATATAGAAGGTAAAGATTAATTAATTAATTAATTAATTAATATGATTTTATATCCTTAATTATATCGTCTTATATTCATCATATTGTTTTACTCGAGTATTATTTCTCTTTGTAGATGATATGCATGGTTCTATAAGTAAAGCATTATCTGTAGATATGGTTATGGACTTCAGCTGTGATACTGATATGCTGAAATAAGGGATTGATTGCAGCTTCACAAATCATTTACTATCTTGACACTGAATATGATACTCACATGCTTCACAAAATTCAAGATTGTTGGCTACAACTTGCAAGTCTACCTTTTATAGTATTTAATTTCTTCCAAAAATTATTGTACGACCCCGTTTCAGTTTTTCTGATCCATAGAACCAATTTTAATGAGGAGTTGTAAATACCCATTATTTCATACAACCACCTTACAATTAAGATACCCAACGCGCTTGTACATGTATTGTCTGGAATGGAATATATGCAGGGCCGTAGCTAGCTCGCTAGCTGTTTTCTCCACAGTACTTCTCAGCTAATTTAGTGGAACAAATTAATTGCACCCATTACAGCTCCACACTAGGCGAGCATTCAGATGATTGAACCCAACCGAATTTTTAACTAATTAAATTGTTAAATTATTTTAAAAGTATTAATTAAATTAAACTAAAATTAAAGAAAATCAAAATTAATCAAAACTGAAAATATTTGATCGGTTATCATCGATTATAATTGAATTAATAAAAAAATAAAAATATATATTTTATATATTATTAACTATTTAATAATATTTATAATTTTTTTATTTATAAAAAATAATAAATATTATTTAATATTAATAAGAAAATAATTATAAATAATATATAAATAAACTTATAATTAATATATTAATTAATAGAAATTCAGTTATTTCGATGAGTTTGATTATCAAATCAAAGTCAATCGAACTAAAAATCGAAAACTAAACCGAACGAAATAATCAAATTTTATCAATTTGGTTCGACTATTCAATTATAACGGAATAATGCACACCCCTACCTGAAACACTCAAAATAAGTGAAGTAGTGTATCTTTAAATTGATAAGGTTTCGAATTTAAATCTTAGTTAAAATTAAATAAATTAAAAAAAATAAAATTACAATGTGTATTCAATATCAGTGTGAAGAAATGGAGTGTTTTAATTTATCAGAACTATTATTACAACAAATAAATATGGAATTGTAAGGTTGAGTAATATGAGATCCCAATGAGTTTTAGCTCTGGTAGTGAAAACATTTAAAGCTTATGAGATCTCCAGTTCAAGTTTTGATCAAAGCCAGCTGTGCTAAAGAAGTGTGGAGAGGTGGGTGTGGCCCACAGTGTTTTTATGCAAGTCCAGAAACTGGTCATTATGTGCGCATGTAACATTTGAAACTTTAGTTGAACAAATTATTACGTAGTTGAAAACATAGTTTATTATGGAACAAAGTTAGGGAATGGTAACCCCACGCACCAATGAAACCCACATGAGAACCTGTCAGGATAACTTCTTTCTTTAATCCATTCAAGTTTAATTTGTACTTCTTTTCTCTCTGCCTCCATAGTTATACCAACTTCTTTCTTTCTTAAATGAATTCAATGAAACTTCTTTCAAAGTCTATCCATTCAATTAGTTTGAATAATTTCGATTTTACTTTGATCATTTTTATTATAATTAGTTCATAAATAAATTTTCTTATTAGTTTTGCTATTTATGCACAGAAATATGATACAGTCAATCTGGTCCAATTATCGAAGTGATTTCTAATATCTATCAACTTTATTGTAGGAAAAGTTTTTAGAATTTGCAATGGCTTGAATTTTAAACAATTACCAATATTTTTTTTAGATAAAAAAAAAAAAAGAGAACTTAAAAGGAAAATAGAATACAAAACCGAAGTATATATGATACTACTCACCTAAAATTCAAGTCAAATAGTCAAAATTATACACAAATATTGAATGCAGCAATCATAAAGCTCAAACAATGTTTTAAATGGTGAAAAGACCAAGGAAGCCCAACAAAGCACAATTAGACTGAAACAAGACCGAACAAAGTACCTTCATTTGCTCGACAAGGTGAGAAAAAGATATATCGAGCAATAGTCACGCCAGTAATAAAATAAGATCAGATTTCACGAGGGCAACCCGGCATATCAGCTAAGGTTCTCGTCATAAACGAAGCAACGACTATTTTTCTAAAAAGCATATAAATACCAACTAAATAACCAGAAACGATGTATGTATATTTTCATTCTCGAAATCTCATTACAACTCTTTTTCATATTTTTCACATCCAGTTCTCTGACTTGAGCATTGGAGTAGCTTGCTAGAAATCCACCCACTTTACCATTTTCTTTATTGCAAATCCACGAGGCATTGGGACTAGACCCCAGGAACTCATGGCAGCAACAATATATAAAAGTTAATAATACTAAATCTTGCATAAGAAAATTTCAAATAAACTATTTATATAAAAAATAATACTAATTATCTTGATTTGAAACATCTGATCATGTTGACAGAGCATTTGAGTTGGCCATTCGACAGGAAGTACGCTCCATCATATGACAATCTATCGTTATTCGATTACAATGTCTTTCTGCAAGCCCAATCCATAATAGCCATCAAAATTTGATTTTCTATTAGGCAAAAAATATGTACCTTGTACTTTTATACTCCTACGCAAATAACAAAGAACCACATACAACTCCATGATATGAAAAAATAACATATCCTCGCGAGAGAGGAAAAAACACATCCTCACAAGGGAGACAATAATAGATCTTTACAAAGGAGGCAACAAATCTTCATAAAGGAAAAAATAAAAACTCAAGCTTTATAAGCAAGAACATTTTTTAGTATAAACCCAGCTCCATTCCAAAATGACACTGATACTACACCCCTAAATTAACTGAGTGGATAGGTTGTCACTCGGATGATTGACTAATGATGTCCGACCCAACATATGGTTCAAACAAGCATCCACCGATTGAGAGATATGTGTTTATGAACTCTAATAACCCCAAATTACATAAGTAGAATAGGACCCAAATATATGGTCACAATACTCACTCGATCAAGTGAGAATTTTAATCCTAAATAAACTCTAATAATGGATATGTATCCCATGATTTTCCGACTCTAAGTCCTATTCCAATTGCACTCCTATTATAACAGGAGTTTAACCAATGCCTATATAAGGTACCGCCATGTACATTTAATTGATCTCATTCTATTCACTCTCTCTTAGATCTCTTTATTATTTGTCAAAGCCAACTCACTTGATGTTCTTTCTTATTTTGCATATCCATACCCACCAGTGATCTCAAAACATCATTATTAGTGCCGTTTATGAGGAAAATAAATACCAATCCATATTATTTTTTGCATTTTATGATTGCTGTGTTTTTCTATGAATCCTAAAACCTTCACCATGGCCTTCGATCCCCAAGATCCTATTGCTTAAATTGGAATTGCACCAATTGTGTGATCATTGTAAATCCACCCATGATAATCCTTGAATAGATGCTATAAAGGATAAAGGAGCTAGAAGATGAAAACAGAGGTTTAAAAAACTAGATGGAGAATTCTAAGCCTCCAGAAATAGTACTATCCCTAATGTACAGACGGAGAACGATCCAGGCAAAAAGAAGGAGAAGGAAGATGGTGATAATGAGGCAGATTCAGGAGTTATGAAAAGCATTGACCGAAAGATAGTAAAACCACTTGAGAAGGTGCAAAAGGAGTATGAACTAGACAATGATTTTGGAGTGAGAAATTACTCTCCCCTTCCTGAACGGATGATGATTTCGAAGTGGGAGTTTATGCTCCCCTTGCTAAAGAAATTCTGGCAAAGCCATTCCCAGCCAAATTTAAGCTTCCACTTTAGACAACTATGATGGGAAGTCCGACCCTCGAAGTTACCTCTCCAACTTTAGAACCGCGACACAGTTACAAAACGTGAATGATTTCATTTTCTGCCAAGTCTTTCTTTCCACACTGATAGGATTGGCTCAAAAGTGATACTGGCATCTTGGTGCCCATTCAATCCGTAATTTCCAACAACTAGTGATTGAATTTAATTAGAGTTTCATCACCTGTACACTATCCAAATTGTTGCCATCCAACTTCAAGAAAATCCATTCGAAGGAAGGTGAGTCTCTCTGAAGTTACATTCATTGATTCAATGCTTAAGCCATTCAGGTTACATATTCTTTTCAAATTTACTTTGTAAAATTATATAAATTTATTTTTATATTTTATTTTTGAATATATGGATTTGTTTGGCTTGATTCAAAAAACATTAAGTAAATTTTAATCAATAAAAATGATTTTTTTATTATAAAATTTCAATTAAAAATAAATATAAAATATATTTTATATAATGAATAAAAAAATATTTATTTATTATGTAAAATAAATATAAATATATTTTTTTCTAAAATATAAATTTTAAAATAATTGACTGTTTTGTTAATAAAAAAAAAATTTTAGGGATTATAGTATTAATTTTTTCAAATTTAATTTAACTCTTTGACTACAATTACAATAAATTATAAAAATTAATCTATAATAAAAAATTTAAAAAATTAGCTATAATTGTAAATACAAATAAGCGTTTGGCTTTTTCATCATTAGGCCTTTATTTATGTTATAATATTCATTTAACACATTCAACTTCTAATAGGGTTTATTATAAGAATAGAATGAAAATATTAAGATTATAAGGTGGGCCAATTTTTAAATTTATAAATTTTTTATTAGTATGAAAATACTTTAATGAAAATTTGGATTTTTTATTAATATTTGTTTAAATGCTCAAGTTTGCCTATGTTATAATTTTTTTTTTTTTACTCAGATTGCAAATTGATTTAGCTTATTCATTTTATTACTATATAAAAAGAATTTCGAATCAAAATATATATTTTATTTAAAAATTTAATTTTTATTAATATTATTTAAAATTCATATTAGTAGAATTAACTCAAATGAAATAATTTCAAATCAAACCATTCAAGTTTAACTCTCAATTTTACTCCAAACAATTTTGATGTTCGTTTCAAATTTCATACAGATCAAAAGGGATTATGGATTTCCGGTTGATTTGACAAATCAGATTAAAATTTGTCAAATCTAAATTAATATATTATTAAATCATGTAAAAATTAAAATATAATTTAAATTATATATATCATTGGAGCGCACGGCATCTTAGCTGGTGAATTACGCAATTTGACTGTTTCTCGAACTCCTTCAGAAATCTACTTCTCCAAGCAAGTATACGTCTGCTATAGTGCTTGGTCCTCACGAGTAATGTAGCCGCTAAACATGACTTATGATGATTATTATTATTATTTTAAGAGTTAATATTTTCGTAACTTTTATTGCATGATAGTAGTAAGCTACGATTATTTAATTAAACTATGATTTTGATTGTTTAGCAAGAAATGCCACGGAAGTCCAATGTCCTAGAAAATATATGTTAAATTTAGAGAGTGTTGAGTATATTGTAATTTAATTTATTTTAGTATAAGTTTATATTAATGGTTAAATTATTCTATATTTTAAAATGATGAGTCAGGTCAATGCTATAATATCATAGCTTAAATTTTATTTTTTTTTATTTTATTTATTTTATGAAAAATAACTTATATATAAAAAATATTTTACATAAAAATTATTTTCTAAAAAATTGCTTTTTCATAAAATATTTTTAATTATTTAATTATAATATTAAATTAATAATATATATTTTTATCATGCATATATAAGTATTTTTATATTTTAATAAGATTATTAAAGAAAATATTATTTTTTCCTTTTATCAGAAAAATATTTTTATTAAATAATTTTTTAAATATTTAAATATTAAAAAATATGAAAAATATTTTCCAAAAAAATGTTTTTTGTAAAACAAACCTACCTTCGATTGATATATTTTCAATGTGAAATTTAGCTCAATTCATTTTTTCACAATATATGAAATTTAAAGTGAAGAATAAGTTTGTAACACCCTTAATTTTTAAATTTATTATTTTATGGGTAAATATTAATATTTTATTTTATTTTATTTAAATTTTAGAAAATTATTTGAAATTTTTCGGATTTTAGAAATCGATTCGATTTTTCGAAAATATAAAACTTTGATGATTTTTAAAAATTAATTTAAAGACAACGTAGCAAAACTAAAAATATATTTGAACTCTACGAATTTTTCTGAGTTTTCTAGAATTTTTTCGAAATTTTTGGGTCTCGTTTTCATTCTCAAGGCAGAGTAAAAATACAAAAATTTTCTATATTGAATCGGACCGGCCAAATCAAACTGGATTGGATAGGACCGGCCTTCTTCTCCTTTTTCTTCTCCCCCGCGCATTCCCGTCGCCCTTTCCCTCTCTCCCGTTTTCTCTCTCCTCCCTCCTCCCTATGTCGCGCCGCTGCCACCCAGCCCTCCCCACCTCACCGGCGCACCGCCCCAGTGCCGCCCCACAGCCGGCCGACGAATGCGCACGAAAACCCACCTATGGGCGCGCGCCGTTTCGACTTCCCAGCTAAAATCAGGCCGAATCCGGCCACCGTTTAGGCCGGTTCTTGTATCTAAACTCATCTACACCTCGAGAGCTTTCCATAGACACCAAGAACACCAAAATCCATTGAGCAGTTTGCCCAATTTTTATCCGGGAAGTTTTAACCCATTTCGACTTTTAGGCTAAATTTCTCGCAAACCATGAAACCCACGAGAAAACCAAGAGTACCAGAGCGCTCCACTTGTCGAGAGCTTCGCGGCAATATAAATTTCAAAATTTTCTGACATCGTTTTTCGGTAGGCCCCACGAAACTTTGTAGTATTTTTCTGAACACTAAATGAGCTTAGAAAATTTCGTAAAAATTATGTACTAACTCCCGTGTTGTGGGCTTTGTGTAGGTACCTTCAATTCACTGAAATTCAATAGTTGCCCAGGTCTGTGAACGGGTCTGTGAATTTCTGGCCAGACAGATAGGCTATTGAAAAAGTCTTGGAATTGGGTCGAGATTTTGGTTACCCCACCGTTGTTAGACATCCCGAGCTCGTCCCCAGAGTCGGAATCGGAATAGGTAAACCCAAACCTTGCTTTTTCTTAATTTTCTAGTGCTTGAATTGGATTAAAAATTCATAAAATATTTGTGGTAGCTCAGAAAATTATAATTCCTTTTGTATTAGCTTATTAATGATGCTAAGGACCGCGGGGCAAAGTTTTAGAATTTTTCGAACTCATTTGGGTAGTTTTTGCAAAAAGATTAAATTATGAGGACTAAACTATAATTTTACATGTTGTGATTGATGAATGTTTGGATGGGCCCAGGAGGGGCTATGTGATGTAATTGAGTTGTGGGTATATGGTTTGTAGATATAGAAGTGCGTTTTAAGCCCTTTTGCAGGTTGGGTAGGTCCTAGGTATAAGGGAGACTCTGTTGGATTTTCGGCATGACTTAGGACATCTTTGGTCTTTTTCTTAATTTGTGTTGAGTCAAATGTATTAAATAATTATAATAAAAATTATCAGGTGAGTTTGGACAGCCTTCCTCCTTTGCCCAGCCGCCATAGTAACTGCGGTTAAGTCTGTGAGTAAAATATTAATTTTAATTATAATTTCGATACTATTATATGTTCAAGCATGCCCATGCATCACTTATATGTATGTATCTATGTAATTAAACTCTAGGCACATTTTATGTCGCATTCACAAGTGTTAAAGTGCCATGGATGTTGTTTGTGGTAATTTGGAGCAGTGTGTGTGCGTTTTCGTGTGTGTGGTATAGTGTTGGATATGGACAGGACGGGTAGACACGGCTTGAGATCTTCGCTGGGACCCGGTCCTTCGGGGTAGACATGGCTTGAGTTCTTCACTGGGACCCCGTATTTGATTTATTAAGCGAAAGTTCGACATGAGATCTTCGTTGGCAGAGGTTGGATTAAGAGGGCTGTATAGGGGATCAGCTCCCATATATGTATTGTTTGACAGTGTTGGGTGTGTGAGTGCTCCAAATTGTTTTTTTATGTGATTTGTATGAAATTTATGATGGTGTTGCATTTTACTTCACGGGGCGCATTAGTTTTAGATAGCTATAGAGATTATGGTTAAAATTGATATTTTACTCTCTGAGTCAAACGCTCACTCCTATTTATTATTTTTCTAGGCTACAGGAGGATTATTATTGTGGTTAACCTGCTTTTCTTCTTCGCAGGTCATCTATTAATGTCTGTAATATTTGTATAATTCTGTTAACTCCTAGAATTTCTGCATGTGTTAGAAATATTTATTTGATTTGGGTCTGTAATATAATTTGCCATATTAGACCTGTAAACTTATTATATGCATGTATGTTGGACTGGATGAGGGAGTTGAGCTCCCATTTGACTTTATGTTATTATGAGCATGTGGAGGGTGAGCTGAGCTCCCTAATTGATTATATATTGTGTTTACAGGTCGGGTGAGTCAAAAACTCCCAGTTAAAAGGTCCATTTTATGGTCGGACTCTGTCCAGTTGAATTCTTGAAATTGGGCCCAAATGGGCCTTAGAGTTGGGTTGAGGAATAGTTAGGCTTACTATGGGCCTCGGGGGCTTTAGGCTGGCCCAGGTCCTAGTGCCGGTCCGGCCCATAGGTTGGGTTGTGACAAGTGTGGTATCAGAGCTTAGACTCCAGATTCATAAGGAATATTTGTCTAAAGTGTTGGAAAGAGTCTACTAGGAGTCACATGCAGAAAATAGGGTTCACATTCGTCTTGCATTGTTATCTTTGCTTCTAGTTTTTGCTTCATATAATTATGTGTAACTAGGAGTCTATAGAGCTGTGTAACATGCCGTTTTGAATTTTTGTGGGCTACTGCTACTAAATTTTAGAAAAATGCATAGAAGTAGAAGAGCTGCCACTACACCAGAACTAGATGTGCCTGATAAGGTGTCGGCACAGGATGAGGCGGCTGCCCCGAGGAGGCGGGATAAGAGGCCTAAAGCTGCTCAAGTAGAAGACCAGCTGCCACCAGTTCAGGATCAGTTTTTAATGGCACAAGGTCCCATAGACCCAATGGCAGCTACTCTAGCTGGTTTGCAGAGAACCATCGTTATGATGGCATAGTATATGGTCCACCCTCCCCAATAGCAACAGTCCACCACACCAAGGGGGAACCTTATAAACAAATAATTAATTTCAAAAAATTTGTGCCTCGTACTTATGATGTGTCAGACGATGCCTATCGGTTTTTGGATTCTTGCAAACAGGCAGGGATAGAGTTGCAGTTGACTAATAGGAGGCTCATAGAGTGTGTGCAGCATGTCATGAGGCCTATGCCTAGACAATGGATGAATGACTACATATTACCTCAGATGGAAGGTTTGTCATGGACCCAGTTTGTGGAACTGTTTATCAACAGATTTATACCAGAAAGTTTTAGAGATCAAAAGCAGTGGGCCTTTGAGGCCTTAAGGCAGAATGGCAGGTCTGTAAATGAAAATGCCATAGAATTTCTGGAATTGAGCAGATATGCCCCTACAACAGTGGCTACAAAAAGCATAAAGGTAAAAAGGTTCTTAAAGGGGCTGGACAGGAGGTATGCAAACCTGGCCATGATGTCTGATCAGTCTTTTGATATGGTAGTTGATCGAGCCCGATAGATTGAGATTAGCTATACAGGAGATGACGGTGGAAGGGCAAAGAAAAATAGAGTAGAGGATTCTTCAGGTGTTCCCCACATGGGTACTATGGATAGCGGAGGCCAAGGTCATTATAGAGGAAGAAGTAGGAATAAGAAGAGTGGTTTTAGACACAAATCTTGAGGATTCAAACTAGGGTACGGATCCAGCAGTGGTCACAGTTCAGGGTATAGCAGTTCTGGGTCTGGTTCAAGATCCTCCTTTGCACCTCGTGCACAGTGTGAAAGAGGACATTCAGGACCTTGTATGATGGGTTCAGGAGTATGCTTCAGGTGTGGCCAACCAAGTCACTTTGCTAGGGAATGCCCCGTGTTCAGCGAGCCATAGATGGGGTCACAGGGTTCTGTTGCTAATATTCCTCGTCAGTTGTATCCTGGTGCTTCCAGCATGGCAAGCAGTCGGTTCAGTGGCCAACAGGGCTGAGGACAAGAGGTACATGGATTTGGAGGCAGATCAGGAGGTAGAAGTCAGTATCAGGGTTCTGCAACCTAGGGTAGGGGTCAAGCTCGGGTTTTCACCCTGACCCATCAGGATGCTCAGGCTTCCAATGCAGTTGTGGCAGGTATTCTTCTAATCTGTTCCTATGAGACTCGTGTTTTGATAGATCCAGGTGTTACGCACTCCTTTGTCTCCCCAGTTTTTGCCATGAGATTGGGTAGGAACCCTATAACTTTAGAATGCCCTTTGTTTATAGCTACCCCGCTTAGTGACAACATAGATGTAGATATGATTTTTCCGGGTAGCCCAGTAGTAATGAATGGAAAGATGCTCCCAGCAGACTTGGTTCCTCTACCAGTAATGGATTTCGATGTAATTTTGGGAATGGATTGGTTGGCAACTCATTACACCACATTAGACTACAGGAAAAAAAAGGTGTATTTCCACATACCTGGTGTGGAAGAGTTTAGCTTTGATAGTGATAGGAGTGTGGCTCCATATAATTTGGTGTCAGCAATTAGTGCTAGAAAAATATTAAAGCGTGGATATCAAGGGTATTTGGCATTGGAGAGAGATACATCTGTAGAAGGTGTCAACATGGAAAATGTTCATGTTGTCAGAGAATTCATGGATATCTTCCCTGAGGAGCTTCCAGGGTTGGCACCAGGAAGGGAAATAGAGTTCTGCATTGATGTTGTGCTGGGTACAAACCCCATATCAATGCCACCTTACAGGATGGCACCAGCAGAATTAAAAGAGCTAAAGGAGCAACTATAGGAGCTTTTGGACAAAGGTTTCATACATTCGAGCACTTCACCCTGGGGCGCTGCTGTTCTATTCGTGAGAAAGAAAGATGGGTCCTTGAGGTTGTGTATTGATTATAGACAGCTGAACAGTATGACTATGAAGAATAAGTATCCACTTCCTCGGATCAATGATCTATTTGATCAGCTCCAAGGAGCTAGATTCTTTTCCAAGATAGACCTGCGATCAGGCTACCATCAGTTAAGAATCAGGAATGAGGATGTGTCCAAAATAGCATTCAGGACAAGATATGGTCATTATGAGTTCTTGGTGATGTCTTTTGGACTCACTAATGCACCAGCAGCCTTCATGGACTTGATGAACAGGGTGTCCAGGCCATTCCTAGACTGTTTTGTCATCATTTTCATAGATGATATTTTGGTATACTCTCGGACCAAGGAAGAACACGTGTGACATTTAAAGATAGTGTTGCAGACTTTGAGGGAGCACCAGCTATATGCCAAATTTTCAAAATATGATTTTTGGCTAGAAAGCATCTCATTCTTGAGACATGTGGTTTCTAGTGAATGCATTCAAGTGGATCCCAAGAAAATTGAGGCTATAACTGATTGGCTTAGGCCTACAACAGTCACTGAGGTGCGAAGTTTTCTAGGCCTAGCTGGCTACTATAGGCGTTTTATGCAAGATTTTTCCAGAATAGCAGCTCCCCTAACTAAGTTAACATGGAAGAATGTTCCATTCATTTGGACAGATGACTGTGAGAAGAGTTTCCATAAGCTTAAGGAGTGTCTAACCACCGTGTAACATCCTCCCGGTAGCAACTCCGTACATTCTACTGTTCCGGTGACCGGTGTCGGTCCGGACAGCTAGAACGTCCGGAAAAATATTTAAACTAAAGTCAGGAACCAAAATTAACTCAAATATTAATAAGAGAAATTTAATAAAAATTTTAGAAATGAAATACAACTAAGTCAAATGAGCCGGTGCCCAAGCGATGGGTAACCCAGAGGGAAGTTGCGGTTCTCGCAACTAGGAGCCCTAGACCCGTGGAAAAATTATAAAATAATTTTTGGGACTCCAGAGAAGGGCCATTGAGGTTCCTATGGCATTAGAATGCCCAGAAAATATTTAGAAAAATTTTTCAATCGGTACAGACAATTTTGACCCGTTAAGCCAAACGGAGGGCATTTTGGTCATTTCGCCTTCAGAGAGATTTTTGACCGACTTGTCCAGTTAAGTAAATAATTATTATGATCTAAAATATGAATAAATATTAGTTAAAATTTAATTAGAAATGAGTTAAAGAAAGAAGAAAGAAAAATCAAATAAAAAGGCATTTATGACATAAGCTTGATGTAATTAGAACCCCTTAGCCAATCAAAACTTAACAAATACATTTATAAGACATTAAATAAGAGAAAAGAAGTAAAAATAGGGAAAAACAATCTGCTCACCTTCACCTTCTTCCCCGAATCTCCATGGCCATTTTCTTCATCAAATTTTCAAGCTTTAAGCTTGCATTTTCTCTTTATCTATCCACCAAAATCCCTAAGCCCCTTTATAAAAATTTATCCCCACATCAAGAGGAATATTTTGATTATCAAAAAGTGAGGAAATTCCAAAATTTCTACAAGTGCAAGAAGAGGTTAAAGTGAGGTTAGTGCCTATTTATGCAAGTATTTCATTTATTTCATGTTAGGAACTTGAAATTGTCATGAAATGGACTAAATTCATGTGTATGTATACCATGAATTTCGGTAGCCCTAAGGAAGGAATGAATCTGATTGTTTTGATGGACTTAGAGTGAACTAGAGAGTATGTTTAAAGTATATATATATATATATAAGGAATGAAAGTGATTAATTAAGGTATGTTGTGAACATTTATAATGGGAATTAGGGTTTTGAGGAGTGAAATTTAGACTTGGCTTATGAAATTGTTAAAGAACATTATAATGGTCAATTAGTGACCATTTGAGGTAAGTTCACCATAATTTGAAGAGATTTAGAGTGATGCAAACTGAATTGGTGGGCTGCCTAATGAGTGCAGCAGGGTGGCTGTGAGTCCAGCCCACTTGGACAACCATAACTTTGGCTGTGTAAGTTCAATTGGTGTTTGGCCAATTGGACATGAAACTAGGCTTATAATGGCACATTTTTGCTGAAGAAACCATGCCCAAAAGACCAAAGCAAGAGGACCAAAAGTTAGCCCCAATCCGGATACCCTGCAACAGCACCTGCAGAATTGACCAAATGAATAGTAACTATTCATTTGGCCATAACTCACTGTAGATATGGTCAATTGACCTGAAATTTTTACAGCAACAAGTTAAGACATATACAAACAACTTTCATGAAGGAACCTACCCCAAATTATGGCCAGAACCCATCCAAAAAAGTGATTCTAGTCACTGTTCATGTTACTGTAGAAATGGTAATTTCTGCAGAATGGAAATCCGGCCAGCTGTGGTTTTTGGATCATATCTGGAGCTGCAAAACTCCAAATGGAGTGATTCAAAAAAGGAAATTCAACTAGACAAAATAAGGAACAACTTTCATGTTTGCCATTTCTTCAAATTCCCACTGCAACAGTACTCAATGAAACAGTAAAGTCAAGCTTCAAAATCTGAAAATTCTGCCCTCTTGGTTTTAAGTTAGAAATGGTAATGGTGACCAATTCCAACAAGTTTTAAATGTAAAATGTGGTATGTTGTGTGACACCCCTTACCTGACTACAGTGTAGCCGAGCAAGTTATGTCACTCAGTGTGCCGAGCACTCTATTTTATCTTAATTCATTTTTATTCTTCCTTTTGAATATAACTTGTGAAATATAATTTATTTAAACCATTTATCGAAATTATAATTTATTTGAGGTTCCAAGAATTTTATAGAAAATCCGGCAGAGTACCGGCTAAAAATGGAGAAAACAGTTCTTCGGAACCTGTGAAAAACACTTCCTATGATCATATTCAATCATCTCATCACTCTCAAACTTCAATATCAAAATCTCAACATTTTTCACCATTCATTTCTCAATCATTCATCTCATGTGATAATCATGTACAAGTCACAGTTATGTATTCACTTTTCCTTTCACAAACACAATTTTCTTAACAATTCCTCTATTTGTCATTCATTCATTTCACATCATCATTAGACTCAAATCATAAATAAATTCTCACATGTGATTTATAATCACAATTTACAAGTACTTACATTAATACAAAATTATATTACATTTGTTTCAAATACACATGATAAAATAAGAGTTTAATTACAAAATTTACAAAAACCTCAAAATACAAAATGGGACCTAGTGTCCTACCAATGCACTGTGGATGGTGAGGTGACACGGACACTATGCAGAACTGTGAACTGCCTTACCGAATCTGTGGTCTACTGGGCCCTCTGTCCAAATCTTCAGTACCTACGCGTTGCAAAAGCGACGCGCTAAGCATAAAGCTTAGTGGTGCCAATAATACGAGAAAATATAATATGCAAATAAAAATCATAATTTCTTAGCCATTGTGTTCATAAGAACTGAATAATTACCAACTTAATGTTTAGTCGAGGGCTAATTACGTTTTATGATATTAACTTCTTCATGCATTTTGTTAATTATTTTCTTCATGATCTTGAGTTTCTTTGTATTCTATCATAATCATTCCTGATATTTAATTTTCGTATTTTCTTTAACAATCAGTTCAATTACAGTTATACTTTTCCATGCCCAAGTAACCTATACTGGACGACTGGACTGGATAACGGGTCGTTGGCACTGGACACCGCGGTGCCTCGGGCCGTCATACCATGGGACGCAGAACGTCTACCACGTATGCAGTCAGTATGGCTAAAAAGCCATGATATCACATAATCGGGCATAAAAGCCATGAATACGGGCATAAAAGCCATGAATACGGGCATAAAGCCATGAATACAGGCATAAAGCCTTTCGCAGTACTGCTAAAATAATACCCTATTGGCATGCCAATCTATCCAAACCAATCACATTAGGCCTACTAGGGCATTTTGTACTTTTAAGTTTCACAATTTTTGAATTTCAAGTTTTCATGTCACTATTCATTTCATTAGTCAACTAAAATATTGACTTTTGCATAAACAATAGGTACATTGGTTTTAGTACTCCCAACATACCACATTTTGTATTCAAAACTTGTTGGTTTTGGTCACTTTCTCAAAGCTTAGGTCATTTTGGCAAAATTGCCAATTTTTGGTTTTGGTGTCACTATTCACCTCATTGGTCAACAAAAATGTTGACTTTTGGATAGAAAATAGGTGTATTGGTTTTAACACCCCAAACATACCACATTTTGTATTTAAAACTTGTTGGTATTGGTTGCCAATACCATTTCTAAGTTTAATGCTAATTGAACAAAATTTTCAGATTTGGTGCTTCATCTTTACTGTTCCATTTGTTATTTTTACAGTGGGAATTTGAGGAAATGGTAAACATGAAAGTTGTTCCTTATTCTGTCTAGTTGAATTTCCTTTTTTGAATCACTCCATTTGGAGTTTTGTAGCTCAAGTTATGGCAAAAATAAGTTTCTGTTCACGTGCCTTTATTCATGCTGCACTTTTGGGTTTTGGCAGATTTTGGTCCAACTTTGGTCAGTAATTTGATCAAGTTAAGTTCATAATTTGGCCTAACTTTCTTCATATGAAATGTTCTACTATGCCTTAGGTTTTCATCGGTTCAAGAATCGCCTAAATCCGAGTTTTCTAGAGAGAGTTATAGCCATCCAAACATTACTGCTCAAATGAAAATTCTGGAAATCTTAGTACAGTAAACTTCACTTTGCTCAATGATTTGATTAGGTTAATGGCATAATTTAGATTGGTGTCCTTCATGAAAGTTGTTTGTCTATATCTTATCTTATTTCTGTAAAAATTTCAGGTCAATTGACCATATCTACAGTGAGTTATGGCCAAATGAACAGTTACTGTTCATTTGGTCATTTCTGCAGGGGCTGTTTGCAGGGTATCCGGATTGGGGCCAAGTTTTGGTCCTCTTGCTTTGGTCTTTTGGGCATGGTTTCTTCAGCAAAAATGTGCCATTATAAGCCTAGTTTCATGTCCAATTAGCCAAACACCAATTGAACCTACACAGCCAAAGTTATGGCAGTCCAAGTGGACTGAAATTTCAGTCATCATGCTGCTGTCTTTAGGCAGCCTACCATTCCACTTTGCCATGCCATTTTTCAGTCCAATTTATGATCAACATACCTCAAATGGTCACTAATTGACCATTAGAATTTTCTTTAACCAATTCATAAGCCAAGTCAAATTTTCATTCCTAAACCCTAGCTAAATTTCAAAGATTACACCAATTACCTTAGTTAGCATACCAATTCATCATACATATATATATATACCTTAAACATCATCTTTAGTCCACTCTAAGTCCATCAAAAACACTTAATATTGTTCCTCCCTAGGGCTACCAAAATTCATTGTATACATACACATAAATTCCATTCATTTAATTCACAAATTCTTGCTTATTTTAGGTCTCTAATCATGGAAAGAGAAAGATGTATGCATAATAGGCACTAACCTCACTTGTGACCTAACTTGGACTTGCCCAACTTCAAAATTTCCTCAAATTTCTGCTGCCTTATGCTTCCTCAAGGTTTAGGGATAATTTTTTGTGAAGGAAGTTTAGGGTTTTGGGGTATAGAGCTTAGGGAAAATCAAGCTTTGAACAAGAGCTTTCACGGAGTTTTTTTTTCTTCTCTCTCTCTCTCTCAACGTTTCTGCAGCCCAAAGATGAAGATGGCTGTCCACTTTTTCCAATTTTTATCTCCTTTTATTCATATTTAAGTAATTTATAATGATGTATCAAAATTTGGTTGGGTGAAAATATTTTAATTGCATCATGCTCATATCATAAATATGACTTTTATTTCATTTTCTTTTCTTTTCTTTTCTACTCATTTTCAATTTAATTTTTAACAATATTTATTCATATTTTAGATCATAATAATTATTTACTCAACTGGACAAGTCGGCCAAAAATCACCTCTGAAGGCGAAATGACCAAAATGCCCTCCGTTTGGCTTAACGGGTCAAAATTGTCTGTATCGATTGAAAAATTTTTCTAAATATTTTCTTGGCATTCTAATGCCATAGGAACCTCAATGACCCTTCTCTGGAGTCCCAAAAATTATTTTATGAATTTTTCCCCGGGTCTAGGGCTCCTCGTTGCGAGAACCGCAACTTCCCTCTGGTTACCCATCGCTTGGGCACCGACTCATTTGACTTGGTTGTATTTTATTTCTAAAATTTTTACTAAGTGTTTCTTATTAATATTTGTCATGACCCAACCTATGGGCCGGACCGGCACTAGGACCTGGGCCAGCTTAAAGCCCCCGAGGCCTGTAGTAAGCCTAACTGTTCATTAACCCAACTCTAAGACCCATTTGGGCCCAATATCAAGAAAACAAACGGACAGAGTCCGGCCATAAAATGGACTTACCAACGGGGAGTTTTCGACTCACCCGACCTGTAAACACAATATATAGTCAATTGGGGAGCTCAGCTCACCCTCCACATACTCATCAACATAATAATAAATGGGAGCTCAGCTCCCTCATCCAATCCATCAAACAGACATAGAATATTAAGTTTACAGGTCCAACATGATAATAATATTACAGACCAAATTCAAATAATTACTGCTAACACATGCGGAAATTCTAGGAGTACATAAAATTACACAAATATCGATAAACAACCTGCGAAGTATAAAAGCAGGTTAACCCAGAATAAAATATCCTCCTGCGGCCTGTAAAAATTTTTGAACAGGAGTGAGCGTTCGACTCAGAGAGTAAAATATCAATTTTAACCATAATCTCTATAACTATCTATAACTAATGCACCCTGTAGAGTGAAATGCAACATCAACATCATATTCACATCATAGCATCAAAAAGGTAATTTGGAGCACTCACGCACCCTGTAGCATCAATCATAATATATTGGGAGTGATCCCTATCTGACTCTCTTAAATCCAACCTGGTGCCAGCGAAGAACTCAAGCCGGACTTTCGCTTAATAAACCAAATCGAGGGTCCCAGCGAAGAACTCAAGCCGTGACTACCCCTCGAAGGAACGGGTCCCAGCGAAGAACTCAAGCCGTGACTACCCCGTCCTATCCATAGTCCACACCACATCACACGCACGCCAACGCACGCACACTGCTCCAAATTACCACAACAACACTCATGGCACATTAACAGTTATGAATGCAACATAAATCGTGCCTAGAGTTTAACTACATAAATATATGCATATAAGTGATGCATGGGCATGCTGAACATATAATAATATCGAAATTACAATTAAAATTAATATTTTACTCACAAACTTGACGACAAATTCTGTGGAGGTGGCGGAGGAAGAAGGCATGTCGCTCACTGACAATTACATTACATCTATTTAATAAATTTGACTCAATACAAACAAAGAAAAGATCAAGTCGTCCTAAGTCGTAGAAAATCGTGAGAATCTCCCTATACCTAGGACCTACCCAACTTTGCAAAGGGCTAAAAACGCACTTCTATATTCACAATCCATATATCAACGGTTCAATCATATCACACACCCCTCTGGGCCCATCAAATCAATCATCCATCACAATACGCAAACTTTCAATTTAGTCCTTATTATTGTTCATTTTTGCAAAAGCGCCCAAACAAGCTCTAAAAATTATAAAACTTTGCCCATGGTCCTTAGCAATATTACTAAGCTATTGCAAAAAGAATCGTAATTTTCTAAGCTACCACGAATATATTATGGATTTTTAATCCTATTCAAGCACTAGAAAATTACGAAAAAGCAAGGGTCGGGTTTACCTTTGCCGATTCCGACTTGGGAGCGCTCGGGGATGCACGACAATGGTGGGGTAGCCAAAACCTAGATCCAATTCGGAGACTTTTCCTAGTAGTGCATGCAGTAGGAAATTCACAGATCCGGACAACTGTCGAATTTCCGCGAATTGAGGATACCTACACGAAGCCCAATAATAATATATAAAAAAATCAGGGGTGTTACATTCTTCCCCCCTTACAGAAAATTCGTCCTCGAATTTTACACAAGGCAGAATAAAGCACATGATTATACATTGAACAGATAAGGGTACTTGCTACGCATGTCCCGTTCTGACTCCCAGGTGCACTCTTCCACTGACTGACTCCTCCACAAAACCTTAACCATAGGGATCTGTTTTGATCTTAGCTGTCTCACTTGGTAGTCCACTATGGCTACAGGTTGCTCCTCAAAGGTCAAGTTCTCTTTTAGCTCTATTACATCCTGCCGTAGTATATGGGGAGGATCTGGGATGTACTTCCTGAGCATGGAGATGTGAAACACGGGATGAGCGTGAGAGAGGTTGGGTGGTAGCTCCAACCGTGAACAAGCTGCTCCAACTCTATCAGTAACCTCAAAAGGTCCAATATACCGAGGTGCAAACTTGCCCTTCTTTCCAAATATCACGACTCCCTTTGATTGGAGAAACCTTCAGGAATACATAGTCGCCCACTGCAAACTCCACATCCCTCCGTCTGGGGTCTGCATAACTCTTACTGCTCTTGAAAATTTTCAATCGTTCACGATTAAAGGAACTATCTCGAAGTGTCTTGCACTAGGTCTACATCATGCACCTTCGCGTCCCCCATGTTCGTCCAACACAGAGGAGACCTACACTTTCTTCCATATAGTGCCTCATAGGGTGGCTTCCCTATGCTGGAGTGATAACGGTTGTTGTAGGCAAACTCCACCAAAGCTAGTTGATCATCCCATCGACCTCCAAAATCCAAAACACTCATGCGAAGCATGTCTTCCAGTGTTTGGATTGTCCTTCAATTTGTCCGATGCATGCGAGGGTGGAAAGCCGTCTTGAAGTTCAGCGTGTGCCAAGTGCCTCTGCAATTTTCTCCAAAACCGAGAAGTGAGCGGGGCCCTCTCGGATATTATGGGCGAAACTCCATGCAATCGACTATTTCTCGAATGTAGATCCGTCTTGTGCCACAGTATGTAGTCTTCTGAGGCAAGAAGTGAGTGATTTGGTTAAGCGGTCTACAATCACCCATATCGAATCATATCCTCGCGTGATGCGAGGCAACCCATCACAAAATCCATAGTGATCATTTCCCACTTCCATTACGGGATAGGAGCTCTTGCAACTTCACGGCGGTCTCGATGTTGAAACTTCACCTTCGACAAGTCAAGCACTTGGACACAAAGTCTGCTATGTCTCTCTTCATGCCATTCCACGGTAGCTATCTTTCACATCATGGTACATTTTGGTGGAACACAGGTGGACATTATGCAGGTGTATAGTGTGCCTCTCGCATGATTTCATTCCTGAGATTGTCCACATCGGGCACACATATCCTAGAACCTTGCATTAGGGCACCATCATTAGCAAATCTAAACTCACCACCTTCACCCTGCTGTACTCTTTCTATGATTTTCATAAATTGTTGGTCTCTGTGCTGGGAAACTCTAACTCTGTCCCGTAAGTCTGGCCTTATTGAAAAATGAGCCAACAAAACCTCCTCATCTGAAAGATCTAGGATTAAACCTTGATCCATCAACTCATGTACTTCCTGAATCAACGATCTCTTCTCTCTTTGAAATGTCGCCAAGCGCGGAAGATTTTCTACTTAAAGCATCTGCTACTACATTGGCCTTCCAGGTGGTGCTTGGATGGTGCTATCATAGTCTTCCAGAAGCTCCTTCCTTCTCCTATGTCTCTAGTTTAAATCCCTCTGTTGGAAGATGTACTTCAAACTCTTATGGTCGGTGTATATCTCTCACACTTCACCATACTGGTAGTGTCTCCAGATTTTTAGTGCAAAGACTACACCGCCATTTCCAAATCATGGGTGGGATAGTTACGCTCATACCTCTTGACTACCTTGAAGCATAAGCCACTACTTTTCCATCCGCATCAAAACACACCCTAGGCCAACTCTGGGCGTCCACGACACGGTGTATCCTTCATCGCTCATAGGTAGTGTTAACAGGCGATGGTTAGACACTCCTTATCCTCATCATTATAAGCGACTCTATCGAGCTCTCTTCTGTCCTTTGCATCTTATCCACATCCCTTATACTATATTAGGAATTGTTGGTATCTTTTCAACTTTCTTTGTACTTATTCCTTAATTTTAGTCCTATCTCATCCTTACACCTTTTCCTTCAAAGATGTCTATCCATCATCAACTTTAACTTTCTTTTTATTTCTTAGTCTTATCTTGATTACTAGTTTCATTACTTTGAGAATTCTAACCCTATGATTTACTCCTACCAGCACATTCTTCACCTTATGTAACACTTATAATTACCCATAGAAAAAAAATTTTTTTTTTTTTCTTGTATCCCCTTTTTTCCAACTTAACTATCGAACATTATCATTCCCTATCGCCTTAGTAGGAAATTGCTTATCCTGGATGAATATGAGCCCCATAAACTATAAGTTCCATCTGAACTAACACGGCTGTAGGAAATATGTGTCATGCCTTAATTCCAAACAAGATACTTCACGTGTTCATTCTCCTTAATATAATCATATATACTGCCCATAGCTTTCTAAACTTCAACCTCAAATTACCCATCAGCAACAATTTCATCTATTGAATCTCAACCATAAATAGTACTTCCTCCAGCTCATAGTTTAAAACATTTGCAAGCCTTAGTATAGCTAACTCAATTTAACTCCTGTCATTACTCTGTTCGTCCTTTCATACTTAATACTAGGTATGCACTTACTGTCATTCTCATATCAGGAAATTATGTATGAATTGGTGCCTACCAAACTCTCAATTAACTAGGTCTCCTTGACTCAGTCTCTGTTCCTTATATAATGCTCTAGAATCAAAAACACGAGCTAAACTTGAAAAGAAAGAAAAATACTCTTATACTCAACTACGCTCGATTGTCCATATAATAATGTTTAACCTATGTTTCTTGGTCTTTCTCTTCAAATTTCATCATCTCCTAGCACAATTGTGCTCTACCTATAAGATGTCATCTGCATGAACTCTTTACCGAACCATTGTCCTTCCTGACATAATATTTTATAATTTATTAACTTTACTTATACTCGACCAATGATTCATATCTATCATCGTTTATATTGTGCTCTTAACTTTTGTTGATTCCTGAAAGATTTCTCTCACTAATAAATTCTTCCAACACTAATTCTAATCTTATCTATGGTCATTAGTTTGATCCTTGAACTTTCTAGTGATTTATAACCACCCAGACTTGTCACTTCTCGTTCTACCCCTACTGTTGTCATGTCGTTATTGCTTTACTACAAAGTGATTACATTGATCACACTAAAAATGTTTGCCTGACATTCATAATGAACCTCTAACTACCTTGTCACTATCTCAAAAGTCTAACTTAAAGCCTCTGTGTCATTATCTATCATTCTTTTCCTCTCATCATACCTTTTTGATCCCTTAGATTAACTTTTATTAAACTTACTACTTACTAACTTCTTCTTCTCTGCCTAATTAGATAGTCCACAATATCATCGCACACCTTCTAGCTTTTACTCATTATTATTGTATTCCATACCTCCATCAACATTCTTACTAATGTGGTCCCATTTTGGGTTTTCCATCCTTGTCATTCTCCTTGCCAAGAATAACACTTAGCCTACCATATATCTTAACTTTGTTCCTTTTATTCTGGCGCCCTTTAGGTTGTCCTTTCATTTATTTCCTTTTTCTTATCCAAAAAAGAACTTAACTATTCTATCCCTGGTACCATTCTTCTTCCTAACATGACAAATTTGTACTTCGACTATATCTTCGAGTCTCTGTCGGCGTTATCATATGTGCGTGCTACTCAGTTTGGTCATTTGACCACTCTAGCTAGTACTTCCACTGGCATTTAAATTATATTGCATCTGCAATCAATTGTCCAAACTTTCATTCTGCACTTTCTCTATTCAATGGCCTTCTGTGATTTATCTTCGCTAATTTATTACTCTTAACACTATTATAATTAGATTATACTATTGTTTTGAACAATATGAAGTTACAAAAGAACTCAGGAAATGACAATCATACCTTTATCGTATGATCTCTATTCTTATCCTTTAGCTTACATAATATCCTTACTACCTCGAGAATGATTCTGCGGTAATTTTATTTATTTGTTGTTATCATTATCATTATTATTATTATTATTTTCTATATTTATTCAATTAGCCAAAACTTAAGATTCCGGGCACCCAAACCCGTCATCCAATTCAAAGGATTTACATCCATCGTGATCTGATTATATATGATTCCTATAATGGAACTTGTATCCTCTCCGGGATACAGAGCCAACTACTCTCTACCACACTCTACGGTCCCATCCGGGACACTATTCCATAAGTCATCATTATCATTAATAACCTTGATCCATTACGAAAAGATAGGACTATATCCTAACTTGCGCAACAAAGGTACTACATCTACCACCTTGACAGAACCATGTCAAGTTAATGACTCTTTTATCATATCATAGCTCTATAAATCATCAATTCATAGTTTCGACCTTCTCTAGGTAGTAGAGTTGTACTTTATTCCATACTGATACACACAAGGTATACTATTCTCACTCTATAAGTGTCACCTATACATTGCAACTAGTCAGAAACCTGCAGTGCGATGGCAACTCTTGATGTAACTCTAGCTCATCTTTGGGAGTGGCTGAGTCATGACTCTAGTTATCACCCAAGCGTGACCTTTCAATATTCTAACTCTAGACTCTTAGCAGGAGTTCCCAACTCCTCTGCAAATATAGAACTACGTGCGGCATAAGCTATGCCAAAGCGAAGCCATCTCAAACACCCTCATTATGGAGCACCATGGGGATGCACGCAGCTCTACACAATAATCTCATGCCGGTACTGTAATCTGCAGCTTACAGAGCAGACATCGAGAACATTGTATAGTTACTACGATACGTCCTGACAGACTAGGTCTCCTGATTTCTTATCTCTCATGAATCTTCTATTATCACAAACTTATTACATTTGGGTCATCTACGATGTTGCGGTGAGTGGTATCCTCATCCTTATCTAGGGCAACTGTACTTTTAAGACTCACTTTTATGTACTCGTGTCTTACACGAAATAGGCACACCATTTAAACCCATACTGACAAAAATATAACATTTCTTGGAGTACGTATCCTCATGATAGATCTCACATGTCTACTAACTCTATTTCACATTTCTGTGTACTCCACGAAAATCAAGACACTAACTGAGGTAATCTTATATTTCCCGAGGTATAACGTAGAATCTAGAAACAAAGAATTAGAGGGAAAAGGCAAGCAGAATCCTATACTCCGCATGTGACTCCTAGTAGACTCTTCCCAACACTTAGACAACTTTTCCCTAAGAATCTGGAGCCTAAGCTCTGATACCACATTTGTCATGACCCAACCTATGGGCCGGACCGGCACTAGGACACAGGCGACTTAAAGCCCCAGGGCCGTAGTAAGCCTAGCTGTTCATTAACCCAACTCTAAGACCCATTTGGGCCCAATATCAAGAAAACAAGCGGACAGTCAGGCCATAAAATGGACTTACCAACGGGGAGTTTTCTACTCACCCGACCTGTAAACACAATATATAGTCAATTGGGGAGCTCAGCTCACCCTCCACATACTCATCAACATAATAATAAATGGGAGCTCAGCTCCCTCATCCAATCCATCAAACAGACATAGAATATTAAGTTTACAGGTCCAACATGATAATAATATTACAGACCAAATTCAAATAATTACTGCTAACACATGCGGAAATTCTAGGAGTACATAAAATTACACAAATATCGATAAACAACTGCGAAGTATAAGCGAGTTAACCTGAATAAAATATCCTCCTGCGGCTGTAAAATTTTTGAGCAGGAGTGGCGTTCGACTCGAGAGTAAAATATCAATTTTAACCATAATCTCTATAACTATCTCAGAACTAATGCACCTGTAGAGTGAAATGCAACATCAACATCATATTCACATCATAGCATCAAAAGGTAATTTGGAGCACTCACGCACTGTAGCATCAATCATAATATATTGGGGTGATCCTATCTGACTCTCTTAAATCCAACTTTGGTGCCCGAAGAACTCAAGCGGACTTTCGCTTAATAAACCAAATCGAGGGTCCCGTGAAGAACTCAAGCGTGACTACCCCTCGAAGGAACGGGTCCCAGCGAAGAACTCAAGCCGTGACTACCCCGTCCTATCCATAGTCCACACCACATCACACGCACGCCAACGCACGCACACTGCTCCAAATTACCACAACAACACTCATGGCACATTAATAGTTATGAATGCAACATAAATCGTGCCTAGAGTTTAACTACATAAATATATGCATATAAGTGATGCATGGGCATGCTGAACATATAATAATATCGAAATTACAATTAAAATTAATATTTTACTCACAAACTTGACGACAAATTACTGTGGAGGCTGGGCGGAGGAAGAAGGCTGTCCCGGCTCACCTGACAATTACATTACATCTATTTAATAAATTTGACTCAATACAAACAAAGAAAAAGATCAAGTACGTCCTAAGTCGTGCCGAAAATCGTGAATCTCCCTATACCTAGGACCTACCCAACTGCAAAGGGCTAAAAACGCACTTCTATATTCACAATCCATATATCAACTGTTAAATCATATCACACAGCCCCTCCTGGGCCCTTCACTTCACTCATCCATCACAATACGCAAACTTTCAATTTAGTCCTTATTATTGTTCATTTTTGCAAAAACTGCCCAAACAAGCTCTAAAAATTATAAAACTTTGCCCCGCGGTCCTTAGCAATATTACTAAGCTATTGCAAAAAGAATCGTAATTTTCTAAGCTACCACGAATATTTTATGGATTTTTAATCCTATTCAAGCACTAGAAAATTACGAAAAAGCAAGGTTCGGGTTTACCTTTGCCGATTCAGACTTGAGAACGCTCGGGATGCCTGACAATGGTGGGGTAGCCAAAACCTAGATCCAATTCGGAGACTTTTCCGGTAGCTGGTCTGTCTGGCCGGAAATTCACAGATCCGGACAACTGTCGAATTTCCGCGAATTGAGGATACCTACACGAAGCCCAATAATAATATATAAAAAAATCAGGGGTGTTACAATATTTGAGTTAATTATGATTCCTGGCTTTAGTTTAAATATTTTTTCGGACGTTCTAGCTGTCCGGACCGACACCGGTCACCGAAACAGTAGAATGTACGGAGTTGCTACAGTGAGGGTGTTACAATTCTTCCCCTCTAATTTAAATTTCGTCCTCGAAATTTACCCAATGTAAATAGCCAAGGAGCTAATACCTCTTTATTTCTTCACCTTTCCGTGTTATCCTACTTCACTTTCTCCTTAGTCTCAATCCTATCCTCAAACAGTTATGTACTCATCCTTTTTCATCTTAAATATAGTCTCCTTCTCATCTCCATTCGCTATCTCATTGTCTCTTCACTCTCTTATTCCATACCTTAACATAAAATAAACAGGAAATACAAATCTGCAATAGTGTCACCTCGACTCTTATGAATGCAATGCATGATATGCAGTCTATCTAGGTCTAGAAACGCCTAAACCGCGCTCTGATACCACTAAATGTGACACCCCTTACCCGACTACAGTGTAGCCGAGCAAGTTATGCCACTCAGTGTGCCGAGCACTCTATTTTATCTTAATTCATTTTTATTCTTCCTTTTGAATATAACTTGTGAAATATAATTTATTTAAACCATTTATCGAAATTATAATTTATTTGAGGTTCCAAGAATTTTATAGAAAATCCAGTAGTCTGGCTAAAAATGGAAAAGCAGTTCTTGAACTGTGAAAAACACTTCCTATGATCATATTCAATCATCTCATCACTCTCAAACTTCAATATCAAAATCTCAACATTTTTCACCATTCATTTCTCAGTCATTCATCTCATGTGATAATCATGTACAAGTCACAGTTATGTATTCACTTTTCCTTTCACAAACACAATTTTCTTAATAATTCCTCTATTTGTCATTCATTCATTTCACATCATCATTAGACTCAAATCATAAATAAATTCTCACATGTGATTTATAATCACAATTTACAAGTACTTACATTAATACAAAATTATATTACATTTGTTTCAAATACACATGATAAAATAAGAGTTTAATTACAAAATTTACAAAAACCTCAAAATACAAAATGGGACCTAGTGTCCTACCAATGCACTGTGGATGGTGAGGTGACACGGACACTATGCAGAACTGTGAACTGCCTTACCGAATCTGTGGTCTACTGGGCCCTCTATCCAAATCTTCAGTACCTACGCGTTGCAAAAGCGACGCGCTAAGCATAAAGCTTAGTGGTGCCAATAATACGAGAAAATATAATATGCAAATAAAAATCATAATTTCTTAGCCATTGTGTTCATAAGAACTGAATAATTACCAACTTAATGTTTAGTCGAGGGCTAATTACGTTTTATGATATTAACTTCTTCATGCATTTTGTTAATTATTTTCTTCATGATCTTGAGTTTCTTTGTATTCTATCATAATCATTCCTGATATTTAATTTTCGTATTTTCTTTAACAATCAGTTCAATTACAGTTATACTTTTCCATGCCCAAGTAACCTATCTTTGGACGACTGAATAACGGGTCGTTGGCACCGACACGCGTGCCTCGGGCCGTCATACCATGGGACGCAGAACGTCTACCACGTATGCAATCAGTATGGCTAAAAAGCCATGATATCACATAATCGGGCATAAAAGCCATGAATACGAGCATAAAAGCCATGAATACGGGCATAAAGCCATGAATACAGGCATAAAGCCTTTCGCAAGATCGCTAAAACAATACCCTATTGGCATGCCAATCTATCCAAACCAATCACATTAGGCCTACTAGGGCATTTTGCACTTTTAAGTTTCACAATTTTTGAATTTCAAGTTTTCATGTCACTATTCATTTCATTAGTCAACTAAAATATTGACTTTTGCATAAACAATAGGTACATTGGTTTTAGTACTCCCAACATACCACATTTTGTATTCAAAACTTGTTGGTTTTGGTCACTTTCTCAAAGCTTAGGTCATTTTGGCAAAATTGCCAATTTTTGGTTTTGGTGTCACTATTCACCTCATTGGTCAACAAAAATATTGACTTTTGGATAGAAAATAGGTGTATTGGTTTTAACACCCCAAACATACCACATTTTGTATTTAAAACTTGTTGGTATTGGTTGTCAATACCATTTCTAAGTTTAATGCTAATTGAACAAAATTTTCAGATTTGGTGCTTCATCTTTATTGTTCCATTTGTTATTTTTACAGTGGGAATTTGAGGAAATGGTAAACATGAAAGTTGTTCCTTATTCTGTCTAGTTGAATTTCCTTTTTTGAATCACTCCATTTGGAGTTTTGTAGCTCAAGTTATGGCAAAAATAAGTTTACTGTTCACGTGCACTGTTCATGCTGCACTTTTGGGTTTTGGCAGATTTTGGTCCAACTTTGGTCAGTAATTTGATCAAGTTAAGTTCATAATTTGGCCTAACTTTCTTCATATGAAATGTTCTACTATGCCTTAGGTTTTCATCGGTTCAAGAATCGCCTAAATCCGAGTTTCCTAGAGAGAGTTATAGCCATCCAAACATTACTGCTCAAATGAAAATTCTGGAAATCTCAGTACAGTAAACTTCACTTTGCTCAATGATTTGATTAGGTTAATGGCATAATTTAGATTGGTGTCCTTCATGAAAGTTGTTTGTCTATATCTTATCTTGTTTCTGTAAAAATTTCAGGTCAATTGACCATATCTACAGTGAGTTATGGCCAAATGAACAGTTACTGTTCATTTGGTCATTTCTGCAGGGGCTGTTTGCAGGGTATCCAGATTGGGGCCAAGTTTTGGTCCTCTTGCTTTGGTCTTTTGGGCATGGTTTCTTCAGCAAAAATGTGCCATTATAAGCCTAGTTTCATGTCCAATTAGCCAAACACCAATTAAACCTACACAGCCAAAGTTATGGCAGTCCAAGTGGACTGAAATTTCAGTCATCATGCTGCTGTCTTTAGGCAGCCTACCATTCCACTTTGCCATACCATTTTTCAGTCCAATTTATGATCAACATACCTCAAATGGTCACTAATTGACCATTAGAATGTTCTTTAACCAATTCATAAGCCAAGTCAAATTTTCATTCCTAAACCCTAGCTAAATTTCAAAGATTACACCAATTACCTTAGTTAGCACACCAATTCATCATACATATATATATATACCTTAAACATCATCTTTAGTCCACTCTAAGTCCATCAAAAACACTTAATCTTGTTCCTCCCTAGGGCTGCCAAAATTCATTGTATACATACAGATAAATTCCATTCATTTAATTCACAAATTCTTGCTTATTTTAGGTCTCTAATCATGGAAAGAGAAAGATGTATGCATAATAGGCACTAACCTCACTTGTGACCTAACTTGGACTTGCCCAACTTCAAAATTTTCTCAAATTTCTGCTGCCTTATGCTTCCTCAAGGTTTAGGGATAATTTTTTGTGAAGGAAGTTTAGGGTTTTGGGGTGGAGAGCTTAGGGAAAATCAAGCTTTGAACAAGAGCTTTCATGGAGTTTTTTTTTTCTTCTCTCTCTCTCTCAACGTTTCTGCAGCCCAAAGATGAGGATGGCTGTCCACTTTTTCCAATTTTTATCTCCTTTTATTCATATTTAAGTAATTTATAATGATGTGTCAAAATTTGGTTGGGTGAAAATATTTTAATTGCATCATGCTCATGTCATAAATATGACTTTTATTTCATTTTCTTTTCTTTTCTTTTCTACTCATTTTCAATTTAATTTTTAACAATATTTATTCATATTTTAGATCATAATAATTATTTACTCAACTGGACAAGTCGGCCAAAAATCACCTCTGAAGGCGAAATGACCAAAATGCCCTCCGTTTGGCTTAACGGGTCAAAATTGTCTGTATTGATTGAAAAAATTTTCTAAATATTTTCTTGGCATTCTAATGCCATAGGAACCTCAATGACCCTTCTCTGGAGTCCCAAAAATTATTTTATGAATTTTTCCCTGGGTCTAGGGCTCCTCGTTGCGAGAACCGCAACTTCCCTCTGGTTACCCATCGCTTGGGCACCGGCTCATTTGACTTGGTTGTATTTTATTTCTAAAATTTTTACTAAGTGTTTCTTATTAATATTTGAGTTAATTATGATTCCTGACTTTAGTTTAAATATTTTTCCGGACGTTCTAGCTGTCCGGACCGATACCGGTCACCGGAACAGTAGAATGTACGGAGTTGCTACAGTGAGGGTGTTACACGTTGGGAGTGTTAAAACCAATGTACCTATTTTCTATCCAAAAGTCAACATTTTTGTTGACCAATGAGGTGAATAGTGACACCAAAATTTGAAATTCAAAATTTGAAATTAGAAATGTATCTAGGGGACTTTAAATTGCAATTGGCAATTAATACTAGCAAATGTAAAACTCAAAATGTGGGATCTTGGTGTAATTAGAATTAATATATCCATTAAGTATAAAAAAGTCAACATTTTGGTTGACTAGTAAGGTGAATAGTAATCAAAATAACTAGTAAATTAAGATGAAGACCTAGAACCAATTCTAAGCTTAAATGCTTAGAATTGTATGACAAATGTGGACTATGCATCCTAGTCAAAATTGTTAAAAAGAAATTAAGGCCATAAATTTGAAATCCATGAAATATTCATGGATTACTTGAAACATGAAAAATAATTCACCTAATTGATGTGAATGGATAGTTAGGGCTTATATGCCCATCACAAATGGAATTCATAAAATATTAGTAACTCAACTTGAAATATAAAATTTGTAATTACATAAGTAGATTCTTGAATGTATAAATGAGAAAGGAAAAATGTTTTGAATACAATGGTACATGTGAACCATTGTTTAGAATTGTGATCAATATGAATAGCATAATGAATGAATAAATGAACTATATTAATGTATGAACGAGACACTAGTTCTCATTATTATAGAAAGGAGAAGTATTTTGAGTACAATGGTATAAAATGGATAATTGATGTGAATTGTGATCATATAAATGATCAAATGAATGTATGAATTATAATTGAAATTTATCATGAAATAACGAATTCATAAAACACAATATATTAATATTTAATGATATTATGTGCCCTTGTATTGCCTAGACACGTGTGTCAGATTGGATAGATTGACATGCCAATAGGGTATTGTTTTAGCAGTACTGCGAAAGGCTTTATGCCTGTATTCATGGCTTTTATGCCCGATTGTGTGTTATCATGGCTTTTTAGCCATACTGACTGCATACGTGGTTGACGTTCCGCGTCCCATGGTATGACGGCCCGAGGCACTGCGGTATCCAGTGCCAACGACCCGTTATCCAGTTTAGTCAGCCTGTCGTAGGTTACTTGGGCAGTGTAATTTATTGAAATAAATTAAGACTATTAGTAATTAAAAATATTAGAAATCAAATAAATGAGTTAATAAGACTTCAAAAGAATTAGTTAGAATTATGAAATGATCCAAACCACATAAAAAATTGTTAAGTAAAATGATAAAAGAGTTACAAAATTAGGTATAACTTAACTAAATGTCTTAAATGTACCTTCTATTGCCATATGAATATAAACTGAGTATTTTTATTAATTATGTATATTGTACATTATCTCTGTGAATTTAGGAATTAAACGCTTACAAAGAGAAACAAATGAGAACAAAAGATAATTAATATTAGACACATTGTATTAAATTAAATTGATTCTTAAATATTCAAATTATGCTTCGTTCTTTCTTTATTTGTATATTTTATTTTCTTGTTCTATTATTGCACCACTAAGCAGCAATGCTTAGCGCGATGGATTTGTTTCCTCGCGCAGGTACTTTGATTAAGATTTTTGGAGTCCAGATTTGCAGAAGTGGCTGAAGTATTCAAGGTTGTCACCTCCTCAGCAATACATGTAGATAGGGCCCATATAGATCATATTTTGTATTTAGTATAAAATGCTAAATATTCTATTATAATGTAGATTATGAGCAGGTAATTGATAGAAATGTAATGTAATTTAATAAATTAGCTTTTTCATATGTACTTAATTTATATATCATGTAAATTATGAAATTATGTAAATTAAAGAAATTTGAAAATTTTACTTATGTGATTTGAGCATGAATGAGACTGTATGGATTCGAAGACAGATTTGAAATATATAGATAATGCATGGAAATGAATATGAAATTGAGATATATGAATGAGATGTGAATTATGAGATGATTATGAAAATAATTGATGAGATTTTAATTGTAAAATATTATTGAAACTTTCAAACAGGTAAATAGTAAAATACGTCAACTGGTAATAAAATAGGGAAAACTCCGCTGGTTTCTCCGTCGAAAATTAATCAATATTAAAATATATCGAGATCAAAATATGAAAGGAATAAAGTAAGATAAGATAGGGTGCTCCGGCACCGAATGTAGCACACTTTGCTCGGCTACACTGTAGTCGGGTGAGGGGTGTTACACACCGCCCCTGTGTTGACACTACCGACGAGTGGTGAAGGATATACCGTTTACTGTGACACCTCCAGAGTTGGCTTAAGGTGTGTTTTAATACAGAATGGAAAAGTATTAGCTTATGTTTCAAGGCAACTGAAGAGGCATGAGCAAAACTACCCCACCCATAATTTGGAAATGGCGGCTATAGTCTTTGCACTAAAGATTTGGATATACTATCTATATGGTGAAGTGTGTGAGATATACATCGACCACAAGAGTTTAAAGTACATCTTCCAATAGAGGAATTTAAACTTGAGACAGAGGAGATGCATGGAGCTTCTGAAGGACTATGATTGTACCATCCAATACCATTCTGGGAAGGCCAATGTAGTAACAGATGCTTTGAGTAGAAAATTTTTTGGCAGCTTGGCGCACATATCAGCGGAGAAGAGACCGTTGATTCAAGAAGTACATGAGTTGATGGATCAAGGTCTGATCTTAGATCTTTCAGATGAGGGGTTATTGTTGGCCCATTTTCAGTGAGGCCAGACTTGCGAGATAGAGTCAGAGTTTCCCAGCACAGAGACCAGTAATTGATGAAGATCATAGAAAGAGTACAGCAGGGTGAAGGTGATGAGTTTGGATTTGCCAATAATGACGCCCGTATGCAAGGTTCCAAGATATGTGTGCCCGACGTGGATAATCTCAGAAATGAAATAATGCGAGAGGCACACTATACACTGTACAATGTCCACCCAGGCTCCACCAAGATATACCGTAATGTGAAAGATAGCTATTGGTGGAATGGCATAAAGAGAGACATAGCAAACTTTGTGTCCAAGTACTTGACTTGTCAGAAGGTGAAATTTGAACATCAGAGGCCGTCAGGGAAGCTGCAAGAGCTCCCTATCCCAAAATGGAAGTGGGAAATGATTACTATGGATTTTGTGACTGGGTTGCCTCGTACCACATGGGGGTATGATTCGATATGGATAATTGTAGACCGCCTAACTAATTTCTTACCTGTGAAGACCACATATTCTGTTGCACAATACACCCGGCTCTATATTATGGAAATAGTCAGATTGCATGGAGTTCTTGCTTCCATAATATCTGACAAAGGGCCCTAGTTCACTTCTCTATTTTGGAGAAAGTTGCAGGAGGCACTTGGCACGCAGTTAAACTTTAGTACCGCTTTCCACTCTCAGACAGACGGACAGTCCGAAAGGACAATCCAAACACTAGAAGACATGCTTCGCATGAGTGTTTTGGATTTTGGAGGTCAATGGGATGATCAGCTACCTTTGGTGAAGTTTGCCTACAACAACAGTTATTATTCCAGCATAGGGATGGCACCCTATGAGGCACTATATGGCAGAAAGTGTAGGTCTCCTCTATGTTGGAGGGAAATGAGAAAAGCAAAGGTGCATGATGTAGACCTAATGCAGTACACTTCAGAGATGGTTCCTTTAATCAGGGAACGATTGAAAACAGCTTTCACTAGGCAGAAGAGTTATGCAGATCCTAGATGGAGGGATGTAGTGTTTGCAGTAGGTGATTATGTATTCCTGAAGATTTTTCCGATGAAAGGAGTAATGAGATTTGAAAAGAATGGCAAGTTGGCACCTCGGTATATTGGACCTTTTGAGGTTACTGATAGAGTTGGAGCAGTTGCCTACCGGTTGGAGTTACCACCCAACCTTTCTCACATTCATCCTGTATTTCACATTTCCATGCTCAGAAAATACATACCTGATCCTTCTCATGTGCTACAGCAGGATGTAGTAGAGCTGAAAGAAAACCTGACATTTGAGGAGCAACCTGTAGCCATAGTGGACTACCAAGTGAGGAAGCTAAGATCAAAACAGATCCCTATGGTTAAGGTTTTGTGGAGGAGTCAGTCAGTGGAAGAGTGCACCTGGGAGTCAAAGCGGGACATGTGTAGCAAGTACCCTTATCTATTCAATGTGTAATTTTGTACCTTATTCTGCCTTGTGTAAAATTCGAGGACGAATTTTCTGTAAGGGGAGAAGAATGTAACACCCATAATTTTTAAATTTATTATTTTGTGGTTAAATATTAATATTTTATTTTATTTTATTTAAATTTTAGGAAATTATTTGAAATTTTTCGGATTTTAGAAATCGGGTTCGATTTTCTGAAAATATAAAACTTTGATATTTTTAAAAATTAATTTAAAGACCATGTGACAAAACTAAAAATATATTTTGACTTTACGAATTTTTCTGAGTTTTCTAGAATTTTTTCAAAATTTTTGGGCTTCGTTTTCGGTCCCAACGTAGAGTAAAAATACAAAAATTTTATATCTTGAATAGGACCGGCTGAATTGAACTGACCCGGATCCGACCGATCGAATCAGACCGGTCTTCTTCTCCTTTTCTTCTCCCCCGCGCATTCCCATCGCCCTTTCTTTCTCTCCCATTTTCTCTCTCCTCCCTCCTCCCTACGTCGCATCGCCGCCACCCAGCACTCCCCACCTTGCCAGCGCGCCGTCCCAGTGCCTCCCCACGGCTGGCCAACGTCCCAGGCGGCCTGAAAACCCGCGCGAAAATTCGGCCGATCCGGCCACCATTTGGGCCAGGTCTTGTGTCTAAACTCATCTACACCTCGAGAGCTTTCCACAGACACCAAGAACACCAAAATCCATAGAGCGGTTTGCCCAATTTTTGTCCGGGAAGTTTTAGCCCATTTCGATTTTTGGGCTAGATTTCTTGCAAACCATGAACTCCATAAGAAAACTGAGAGTACTAGAGCGCTCCACTTGTCGAGAGCTTCGTGACAATATAAATTTCAAACTTTTCCAATATTGTTTTTCGGTGGGTCCCACGAAACTTCGTAGTATTTTTTCGAGCACTAAATGAGCTTAGAAAATTTTGTAAAAATTATGTACTAACCCCCTTGTTGTGGGCTTCGTGTAGGTACCTTCAATTCGCGGAAATTCAACAATTGCTCAAGTCTGTGAATTTCCGGCCAAACAAACAAGTTATCGAAAAAGTCTTGGAATTGGGTCGAGATTTGGCTACCCCACCATTGTCAGACGTCCCGAGCGCGTCCCCGAAGTCAGAATCGGCATAGATAAACCCGAACTTTGCTTTTTCTTAATTTTCTAGTGCTTGAATTGGATTTAAAATTCATAAAATATTCGTAGTAGCTCAAAAAATTATAATTCCTTTTGCATTAGCTTAGTAATGATGCTAAGGACAGCGGAGCAAAGTTTTAGAATTTTTAAAACTCATTTGGGTAGTTTTTGCAAAAGGGTTAAATTATGAGGACTAAACTGTAATTTTATATATTGTGATTGATGACTGTTTGGATGGGCCCAGGAGGGGCTGTGTGATGTGATTGAGTTGTGGGTATATGGTTTGTGGATATAGAAGTGCGTTTGAAGCCCTTTTGCAGGTTGGGTTGATCCTAGGTATAGGGGAGACTTTGCCGAATTTTCGGTATGACTTAGGACATCTTTGATCTTTTTCTTAATTTGTGTTGAGTCAAATGTATTAAATAATTATAATAAAAATTATCAGGTGAGCCAAGACAGCCTTCCTCCTCCGCCTAGCCACCATAGTGACTACGATTAAGTCTGTGAGTAAAATATTAATTTTAATTGTAATTTCGATACTATTATATGTTCAAGTATACCCATGCATCACTTATATGTATGTATCTATGTAGTTAAACTCTAGGCATGTTTTATGTTGCATTCACAACTGTTAAAGTGCCATGGATGTTGTTTGTGATAATTTGGAGCAGTATGCGTGCGTTGGCGTGTGTGTGGTATAGTGTTGGATATGGATAGGACGGGTAGACACGGCTTGAGATCTTCGCTGGGACTCGGTCCTTCGGGGTAGACATTGCTTGAGTTCTTCGCTAGGACCCCGTATTTAGTTTATTAAGCGAAAGTTCAGCTTGAGATCTTCGCTGGTAGAGGTTGGATTAAGAGGGTTATAAAGGGGATCAGCTCCCATATATGTATTGTTTGACAGTGTTGGGTGTGTGAGTGCTCCAATTTGCCTTTTTATGTGATTTGTATGAAATTTATAACGGTGTTGCATTTCACTTCACAGGGTGCATTAGTTTTAGATAGTTATAGAGATTATAGTTAAAATTGATATTTTACTCCATGAGTCGAACGCTCACTCCTGTTTATTATTTTTTTAGGCTACAGAAGGATTATTATTGTGGTTAACCTGCTTTTCTTCTTCGCAGGTCGTCTATTAATGTCTGTAATATTTGTATAATTCTGTTAACTCCTAGAATTTTCGCATGTGTTAGAAATATTTATTTGATTTGGGTCTGTAATATAATTTGCCATGTTTGACCTGTAAACTTATTATATGCATGTATGTTGGACTGGATGAGGAAGCTGAGCTCTCATTTGACTTTATGTTATTATGAGTATGTGGAAGGTGAGCTGAGCTCTCCAATTGATTATATATTGTGTTTATAGGTCGGGTGAGTCAAAAACTCACCGTTAAAAGGTCCATTTTATGGTCAGACTCTGTCCGGTTGGGCCTAAATGGGCTTTGGAGTTGGGTTAAGGAATAATTAAACTTACGACGGGCCTCGGAGGCTTTAGGCTGGCCCAGGTCCTAGTGCCGGTCCGGCTTATAGGTTGGGTCGTGACAAAGTTAAAGCGTTAAACTTCTCAATTATATTAATTTTAAACTTGTAAAACTAAATTTTTATATTATAAAACATAAATTGATCTAATAATAATAATAATAATAATAATAATAATAATAATATTATTATTATTATTATTATTATTATTATTATTATTATTATTATTATTATTGCTCAATAAATCCTATAAATAACTTTGAATACCAATAAAAAAATTAAGAACTAAGAGATTGTTTGATTTTACTACTTTTAATTTTTTGATTTAAAATATATTTTTTAATTTATGAGTCAAATTAAAAATAAAAAATAAATTATTTAATAAAATTACTTAAAAATAACTTTAACTAATTTAAGTATTTGATTAAAAAATATTTAAAAGTAATTTAATTTATTAAAAATGTTGAAAAGTATATATAATTAAGTGTTGTTATTATTAAAATAAGGATAATGTTAATATTTTTAAAAATTATTAGGATAATATAATATTTTACTTAGTTAATGAGTAATTTGAAAATAAATAAATAAATCATAAGTAAATTATAAATATATTTCATAATTTTATTAGATAAATTAAACACTTTTTAAATTGAACTGTGACCTTTATTTTGTTTCTTATTTATGTAAAAAAAATCTTCTCAAAATAAGTAAAAAAGATAAATAGAAAGCAATATATTTTATTTATATTATATTATTTAATTACCTTAATTAAATTATTAGAGAATAAATTTTCTTTCTTTTTATTTTTATTATTATACACTCATTAAATAAAATTTACTATAATATATTCATAACTTCCATTTTTATAACTTTTTTTAATTTTTGAATTTCTTTTTTTCAATTTTAATTTTAAAAAAATATTTAAAAATTTAAACAAAAAGTATAAGAATATAATATTTCTTTCTTCTTTTCTTTCGTTGGCTTCCTTCCAAACAAACAAGCCATTAAATACCTCAACAGAGTAAAAACAAGCCAAATCAAAATCTAGTCGATCACATCGAATCCAACATCCGCAGAGAGAATGAGTTTTCTCGCGGGAAGGCTAGCAGGAAAAGAAGCTGCCTACTTTTTCCAGGAATCCAAACATGCCGTTAACCGGCTTGCTGAGAAATCCATCCCCACCTCCAAGAACCTCCCGTCTTCTCCTCTTTCAAGCGAGCACGAATCCCAAGCTGACGTTCTTCCGGAGGTCTTGAGGCATTCCCTTCCCTCCTACATCTACGGGAAACCGTCCGATTCATCGTCTCTTTCCACAGCCTCCAAGTGGGCACTGCACTCCCATGTCAGTAAGGCCTCCACTGTGTCCCCTGATGCTTTGAATCCTCTCAGAGCTTATCTATCTCTGCCTCAGGTCACCTTTGGCCCCAAAAGGTAATTGAAAATTGGGGATTTGATTTTTCAATTAAAATTGAATTGTTTTCTCTCTTCAATTTTCTTCTTTTTTTTCCCCATCAATGGTGAATTGCAGGTGGGAATTGCCGTCACAAGAGAACTCGGTGTTGGCGTCGACGGCGAACGAAATGAGAAAAGACAGATATACCCCTATAAATCCAGAGAAATTGAAGGCTGCAGCTGAAGGGCTCACACAGAGTAGGTTTTAGTGTCTTTCCTTTTCTGGCTCTAGCACAAGACAAGTGCACACAGAATATGATCCACCATCCTCTCTCAATGGAGTGGACTCATTAGTCATTACCAGCTAAATTTAAAATAAAATATTATAAATTCCTGAGTTGTTTCATAAAATATGTAATAGTAAATCGTACAATTTTATTGAATACTGTGAAGGTTCTAATGTACTACTCGTGGTCTCATTGTAGTTGGAAAGGCATTTGCAGTTGCTACTGCAATTGTGTTTGGTGGAGCCGCAGTGGTGTTCAGTTTGGCAGTCTCCATGCTAGACCTGCACAATGTAAGTATTTTGTGCCTGCCTTATGCTTAAAATTTGCTACCATTTGTATGACAATTTTGGAGGAGGATCGCCTCTGAAATTGATGATGGGTTTTATATACTGGCAGAGTGATGATATCAGAACTAAAGGGAAAGATTTGGTTCAGCCAAAATTTGATATTATTAGAGAGCAATTGGTGCCTTTAAAAACATGGGTATGCCAATTATACAATTTTAATCCTTACCCTTTTTACTTTTCTTCTTGTACTAACAAGGAGCTTCTGATTTCAGGCAGAAGACACATCAAAGAAATGGCATCTCAGTAGGGAGGAAGATATTAAAGAGAAACCTATTGTCAAGGAGCTTTCTAAATTTTTTGGTGCCAAAACGTCTAATTGATCTCCATCTATGCTGTTTGATAAATGTCATAGCAAAGACAATATTAGAAATGTTGTATTTTTTTTTTTTGGTTACATCTGAAAGAAACAAATGTTATATTCATAACAGACGTGAATTTTTGGCCTACTATGAATCTGGCTTAATGTGTAAAATATTGCTGGGATTTTAAGGAGACGAACACAAATAAAAACAACTACGGACTGAATCTTTAGAACCTCTAAATGTTCATAAGTGATCAATTATATGACCCACACTTCCAGTAAAGCACAATTATACACCAGCGAAGGAATTTTGTATTATATTTCCTTCATGTCTTGCGTTACTATTAATGAATAATATGAACTCCATAAATGTGCGTTACTATTAATGAATAATATGAACTCCATAAATGTCTCATTATATCACTATAAAATTTAGGGAAAATAACCAAAAAAAAAAATCCCAGCCTTTCGCCTTTTTAACAATTCTAATGCTTTTTGTTTTTTAATCAATTTTACCCTGACCTTTGAAGACCAATTTAATTGCACCTTATCATCGGTTTTAGCTATTGAAGTTTAACAATTTATGCCACGTCAACCTCCTAATCACATTTTGTAACATCTAATCACCCTTAATCCAAAAATTAAGTTATAACCCTAATAATCCTTAAACCTAATTAACCTATTTGATCAAAAGAGAAATAATTAACTGTCCTTCACTACATTTAACCAACTCTTGATTTTCAATTCTAGTACCACCCAATCCATCTTTTGAATCTGCAAGAAATTCAACCTCTCGACTCCAAGATGATAGGGAGCTTTATTAGTAATTGATTTTTGAACAATTTTATAAATCTCGACACACTCTTTGCCACAACCAAAACCAATCATGCAATCTGCAATTGCCTTTAACCATGGAGCTGTCGGGTTCTGTGTTGATGGCATAAGGGAGATGGAGCTCTCCCCTACTCCACCCTCGCAACCTCGCGTTTCTTACAATACTAAAAGTAACTCCCGAGCTCCACACGCCAACATAGAGATCCATTGCTGGTGCCCACGCCCACTTGCGACATCAGATGCTCTGCCTTCGAGTCCCTTTTCCTTCAAGCATCGCTAGATCTCCAACGCCACTCAAAGAAGCTTATTAAGCTTCAATGCCCATAACATGCGCACTTTATCACTAGTACGAGATCTTAGCACCACTCATACCCACTGCGACAAGAAAATCAACACAATCACTCTCATCCTTGTAAAATAACCCAACATCCCCCCCCAACAAATCTTCAGCATCATCAATAACTGCATGTGATTGTGGGAATCGATGTGTGGAAAAAGGCCTTTGAGCTATGGGAGAGGCGAGGGAGGAAAGAAGCAAACAGAGGAAGTAGAAGAGGAACTGTAAAGAAGCCTTTATGGAATAGCTGCAGTAGATCTACTGGCTGTGCTACTGAGTAATGGGTTTTGATTTTTTGAGTTGGGTATGAGTTATAGTAAGAGCAAGAAGAAAAAGAAGGACCAGACATCGATTTTGGGCTATGGATTCCTTCGGTTTAGAGATTTTAGGGATATTAGGATTTGAACTTAGTCATGGGCCGAATTATGGCCAATTAGATGCTATAAAACATGATTAGGCTAGCGATGTGGCATTGCTGTTAACTTTAACAGTTGAAACTGACAGTTGGGCGCAATTAAATCGGCCTCCAAAAGTCAAGGTGAAATTGATTAAAAAAAATATAGAGTAGAATTGTAAAAAAGCGAAAGATTGAGATTTTTTTTTTTGGCTATTTTCCCTAAAATTTAAATGTTCAAATGTCACTTTGCTTGCAATATAACTGTCCAATTCTATCTAGTCACAAAATAATAGCCCAAGAAATCTTAAGTTGAAAGAAAAACAATCCATGTAGAGAGTGTGAACAAAGTCCATGCACAAAGAAATAACCCTAGAACTCAAAGATTCAATAAGTAAATCTATTATGAAAACCAACTTATACCCAATATTACAAAGAAAACTACCATCTCCTAATGAAACAATAGCAACCCCATTATTTGAACAACTAAAACAAACCATAGCCTTATATAATCATTTTTCGCGAAAAACAAATAGAAACTACAAGTAATTGCCTGAGTTCTAAAGGGAATTCTTGTGTTTGTGCTTAGGCTTGCAAAGAAATTTTCCTTTTGAGTTCTCTACTTTCGTATCAGAACCAGCATACTCACCTTTGGGTATTGAAAATATTATTATTTTAATATTAATATTATTACTTTTATTGATGTTCAGACATTAGAAATTTAACTATTATTTTTACTATTTTCAAATAAATATAAGAATGATGTACTTTTATGTAAAAATTGAGATTTAGAGTGAAACTAAAATCAAAATTAAACTTAGACTAGAATCGAAATTACACTAAAATTACATACAATTAAATCGAAACTGAAATTTAATTCTAAGTCTGATTCCTAAGAATCAAACATTTATAATTTTGATTCGAATTCTTGAATAGAGCATGCTAAAACCGAAACCCAACATCTGAAACTTATGCTGTTTCTTTCCTAGTTCACCATATATTGGTAAAAGCAAAAGTGGTTGACCAAGAGAAATGGTGTTCTTTCCGGCTCTGGGCTATGGAAACTAAGGAGCCTATCTTCCTTCAATTTCCGATTAAATTTTCAATGTTTCTTTATCCATTAAATTTCTTTTCTCCTTCTTTTTTACTGTTTTTCCCTTCGTCCCCATCTTCCTTCATCTTTTTAATAATACTGTCCCCTATCTACTTCCCATTTATTCCCCTTAACCTCCTCTGTCCTTTACTACCATCACTTATTGCTCATCACCATGTATAATTTTGAGACAAACGTGACTGCACTTACTCAGAAAGCAAAAAATCTAAACTGCAGAGATACAATACTCAAACTAACAACTGTACCAGAATATGGGACATGGCAACATCAGCAAAACAAAATGCTAGGAGGGAAAGTTACTACAGAAAAGAACCTCAATGTTCATACTGTTCGAGCAACTTGAGAAAAATCTTGGCTCACGCAATGTGCCTTCCAAGTAACAGCCAATAGAAACAAAATTCTGCTTTTCACCTTTGACCATGAAGTTGATGCCAAATACGTGTTGGAGAACTGACCTTGGTCTATACAAAATCAGCATATCTCCATAAGAGAATGGCCACTAGACAAGTTGCTAGAGGAGCTGATCTTCACTCATTCACCTCTTTGGGTCCATGCCTATGGACTACCACTAAACTAGATCACTGTAAAAAATGCTCAACTCATTGGAGACATCATTTTAAGTGTGAGAAACTACTAGATTTTAGTTACGGTTGTGGGATAATAGGTCATTTGAATAGGACTTGCAAAACTATTCAGACGTAACCATCTTTCTCTGCAAACCCAATTACCAAACCCATTTATGGTCCCTGGCTTAAAGCACCTTCCTTTACTAGGAATCTTAGACCACAGATTCCCACTTCTATCCCTTCTCTAAGGACACACCATATTGAAGCATCTATCATGCCTTCTCCCCCCACTAAACTTTCCTTGTCTACAACCTTGTACCCAAAAGATCTCGAGCCTACCCTGAAAGACACTTCTAAAATTTCTCATTCTACCATCACCCAGCCCTAACAAATATTCTCACATTTAACTCCCTACTGCCATACAGTAGTGCCTTTGGTCAACAATACCCAAAGACCCTCCTTACTGATAATAATATCCACCCGAAGCCTTCCCTTCGCCAATAAACTTACCAACCCAAATTTCCCTCTTATTAATAACATGCTGACCGGGAACCCTACAAAAACAAAAGGGAACCAAACCACTAGCCCAAATAACACACCAAACCTAGTTTCTAGTTAAACCAAAACTCAAAATACCTTTTTTAGCAAACCACCGGTGATTGAACATCAAGCTGGGACTTCATCTTCGATTCATGCTTTTTTTGAAAATTTATTGGAAACTGTGCCAATTGCAGAAAAGTCAAATATCTATTGCCTAGAGCCCTTCTGCCAAGAATAAATCCCTATCCTGTTTTGGCAATACCTAGCTACTTTGGGTATTCAACATATCGACACAGAGGTGTTTTTTCAGAGCTATTCCATTTTGGTGAGTCATTTTCAGATGTCCGCATTTAATTTCCGGCAGCGCACTACTCAAGGCTACCCACTACTACTAAAGGAGATGAGTCTAACCCTTATTCTCCTACAACACATGGGCCTTGCATCTCAGCAATTGGGGCATCTAAAGCCCATGACCATAATTCAATCTTAAAAGAACAGAGGCCATCATCAAAAGAAACCAATCAAAATATGCGTCAACCCAAACCATCACCAACTAGGCCCCGACCTATTATAGACTGATACGTGCATTTTTTTAATTATTTAAATTAAATTTTATAGTCGTTTTATTAATATATTAATTATTTTTAATTAATTTTATGAGTTATTTAGTTAATTTTTTGTAATTATTAATTTTTAGACTAAATTATAATTTTACTTTTGTTTTATAAATAAAAAGTATTTTTGAGAGACTAAAAAGTAATTATACAAGTGATAAGCAATTTCTAAATCCAAAAATGCTAAAATGAAGTATGGAAATTAAAAATTATGAAGTTGTCGAAATCTGCATGACTTGCTACGTAACCTGTGCAGTTTTTGCATATGAACTAGAAGAAATTGAATATCTGCCGAAAAGTACATAACTTGCTGTATAACTTATGCGGGTTCTTTATGTAGCTTCACGGAGAAGACCTTACACTAGCCGAAACTTGCACAACCTGCTGCATGACTTATACACTTTCAAGCCTTCATTTATGCAGCTTCACAGAGGAGACTCTGTTACTGCCAAAACTTGCACAACTGATTGCACAACTTGTGCAGCTCCTCATGCAGCTTCACGAAAGGAATTCCCAGATAGCCGAAACTTACATAACTTGTCGCATAACTTGTGCAGTCCACTTATGCACTTTCACGGGAAGCTTCAAAACATGAAGAAACTTGCACAGGCAGCCCACATAACTTGTGCAACCTCACGGGAAGCCCCTGTAACTGCCAAATCCGCACAAAATCTTGCATTATCTGTGCATTTCTTCATAAATGAGTTGGAAAGAAAAGATTCTCCCATGTGAATCAATGACCACGCACACCATTTTAGGTTTTCTTTGTCAGAGAATATAAATAGAGAATTTTTTACCTCATTTGGGCGACAGAAAAAAATAGAGGAAGAGAAAAAGGCACATAGAAGGCAAGGGAGAGGAAGCAGCTGGCATTTTTACTCCAGTGCCAGATTTGGAAACTTCTTTTTTTTTCATCATTTTCTACATTTCCTTTACTGGGTTTCTTAGTTCTTAGTTTATTTTTTAAATTTATTTCTATATTTGCTTAGAATCTTTTGTATTAAATATGGGTAGTGAGTAGTTTTCAAAGGTTCTGGAGTTTGGGTACGTAATATTTAGGATATTTTGTGGATTTTAATTGGGTAATCCATTTTATGTGGTTTTTATGAGGTTTTATCCAGTTCTTGTATTGTCAATGACATGCTTAGTATAGGATCCCATTAAGTGATGTTCATAATCCTTAGTTGAAGTACCGAAAGGAGAAAACCTTGAGATAGATAATTAAGAAATTAGACTTAATTAACTTGGATCTAAAAATAGACTTAGGATGGAGAGGATTAATAAATTGATTAAGCAACCTAATAAGTTTTAATTAATTTCAACTCCACGAAAGTAGGATTGAGTTAATTAAAACACTTTTTGTCTCACTCGAAATGGTATTTAAAGGATTTAAGAATTAATCTCCTTGAAACCCATAATTCCCATGTATTTGGATAACCAATTTAAAATCTCAAAATAACTTGAATATGAACCCCTAAACTCCGGAATCATTTTATTATCATTGATTGTTAGTTGAGATTGATTGATTATCAATTAAATTTTTTCTACACTTAATTTTGTAGGGTTTATTTCTTATAAACATAGTTGGTTTCCCATTTAAGTTATTTCTTAGTTAAAATTGCAATTATACTCTTAAATTCCATTCTCTTCCTTTTATTACGTTTTTAGTTTAAATTTAACTATAATCAGTTAATATTACATCAACAATTCAATCATTAACACAACTCTCCGTGGGAACGATATCTTTTTCTATACTATTCGTGCGACCCGTGCACTTGCGGTAGGGCCACATCAAGTTTTTAGCTCCATTGCCGGGGAGTTATTTGTTTAACATTGAATTCTTGATTATTTTAGTTGTTTATAATTTTTATCTTTGTTATCTTTTCATTTTGTGTTTGTTTATTCTTTTTATATACTTTTTGACCTTTTATGAGAAGAGTTAAAAGCACAAGTGATACATCTTTATTGTTCAATCCTAAAATTGAGAAGTTTTGTAGAGCCAACAAGAAAAAACTAGAAAATGGAAAGAAGCTTTGAGAGCAGCTGAAGTTGAAATAGAAATGGCTGAAGAAAGAGTTAGAATTGGTGGTGGTAATGCTGGAAATGATCGAAATAATGAAAATAAAACTCGAGGAGAAAAAGTTGTCAATGCTAATGTGCCTAGGGGAAGTATGATGGATCATGCATTCCCTCATTTTGATGATTTGAGAGAAAGTATTGCAAGACCAAGGATAGATGCAAACAGCTACAAAATGGATTTTGGGGTACTTCAAATGATTCAGAATTCTCAATTTGGAGGTCATCCTTCAAAAAATCCTCATGCTCATCTTAAGAAGTTTGCTATGATCTGTGATATGCAAAAGCAACCTAGAGTATCAGATGATGCAACAAGGCTGAAATTATTTCCATTCTCTTTGAAAGATAGAGCATTGGATTGGCTTGATTTTCTACCTCACAATTCAATTACAAATTGGATGCAGCTCACTGATCCATTTCTTGCACAATATTTTTCACCTAGAAAAACTCAAGAATTAAGGAATCAAATGACAACTTTTAGGCCAAGAGAATATGAAACTCTCTATGAGTCATTGATGAGATGGAAGGAGTTAGAGAGACAATGTCCACATCATGCCATTTCAAAATAGATGATAAACCAAAATTTTTATATGAATGTCACTCTTGCTATTAGAGGAATCAAGTGAAGAGTTCATTATGAAGCATGAAGATGAAGCCTATGAGTTGTTAAAGAAAATTGTAAAGAACACTCATCTTTAGAGTAGTCCAAGAGGGCCAGCTCCAACACAAAAGAGACAAGCTACTAAAATATATGATCAACGCTAAATTTGATGCACTTACAAATGTCTTGGCAAAGAAAATGGAAGATTTAAGCATGCTGGTTACTTCATCACCCTCTAAATTCTTAACAAGTTGCTTATGCAGAAGAAAATACTAACTGTGGAGCAGATTTTGGTGAACAAGCTACCTATGTGGGGAATTATGGAAATAAGCAAATGGGCAACCCTATTCTCAGACATATAATCCAGCCTGGAGGAACCATCCTAATTTTTCATGGGGTAATCAGCAAAACCAAGGGCCAAGTCAGAATTTTCAACCACAATAACAAGGGAATTCATATCAGCAGAATATGCAACATTTGCCTAGATTCAGCAAAGGAACACAAATCCTGCACCTCCAGCAAGACAGCAAGAGCAAGGTTCTACCATAAAAGCATTATTGCAACAAATCCTTACCAATCAAACTAAGCATGATGAAGAAATGAGAGAGATAAAAGCAAGATTGGAGCAGCTGCAGACACATAATAGAATATTAGAGAATCAAATTGCATAGCAAGCATCCTCTTTAGGTACCAAGTCTTTGGGAAAGCTTCCAAGTCAGCCGAAAAACCCAAGAGAACATTGTCAAGCCATCACATTAAGGAGTGGGAAGGTAGTAAACAATGAAAAGTGTGAAAAAAGTGAGAAGAGAGAAAATGAGAAAGAAGTTTATGAGGGTGAAAAACTAAAACATGAAAAAGAAGAGAGTTCAAAAAAGAGTAAATAGGAGGTTGAGGAGAAAGAAGAGAAATATATACCTCTAAAACCTTACAAGCCACAACTTCCTTTTCCACAAAGATTTCAGAAAGCCAAACTTGATAAGCAATTTGGGAAGTTTTTGGAAGTCTTAAAGAAACTATACATAAATGTGCCTTTCATTGATGCTCTTTCACAAATGCCCTCTTATGCAAAATTCTTGAAAGAAATACTTTTAAATAAGAGGAGACTTGAAGATCATGAGACTATAGCCCTGACAAAAGAGTGTAGTGCCATACTCAAAAGGAAACTTCCTCCCAAGCTTAAAGATCCAGGAAATTTTTCAATTCCATGCCACATTGGAGAGTCATATTTTACAAAAGCTTTATGTGATTTAGGGGCTAGTGTTAGCCTTATGCTTGTCTCCATATATGAAAAGCTCAACATGGGAGATCTTAAGCCAACCCATATTTCTCTCCAGCTAGCTGATAGATCAATTAAATATCCAAAGGGAATTTTAGAGAATGTGCCTTTGAAGGTTGGAAAGTTCTACATACCAATTGATTTTATCATTCTAGACATAGAAGAAGATGCTAATATTCTAATTATTCTTGGAAGGCCTTTTCTAGCTACAGCAGGAGCACTAATTGATGTCAAAGGTGAAAAATTATCTCTTAGAGATGGTGAAGATCAATTGATTTTCAATATTAATAACACCATGAAGAAACATCATTCTGAAGCTGACTCTTGTTTGAGAATTGATATCATTGATGAGCTTGTTGAAGAGCATTTCAGAAAGAAATATCCAGAAAATCCACTTGAAAATTGCTTGGTTCATGGAGGAAGCATAGATTATGATAATCTTAGTGTGGCTGCATTTGCTCAACACTTGGAGAGCAGTCCACCATTTACCTCTGCATCAGTATTTCAACCTACACAGGAGGAAAAAGTTGAATCTAAGCAACCATCATTCAAGGAAGAAGATATACCTAAGGTTGAACTTAAGCAACTCCCTTCTTAGCTCAGGTATGAATTTCTTGGCCCCAATGACACTTATCTAGTAATTGTAAATGCAAATTTGAGCATTTTAGAGGTAGATAAGTTGTTAAGAGTGTTGAGGCAATATAGGAAGGTTTTAGGATACACAAGATGACATTAAGGGAATAAGTCCAAATTTTTGCATGCATAGAATTATCTTGGAGGAAAGTTGTAAGCCATCTATTGAACATCAAAGGAGGTTAAACCCAAATATGAAAGAAGTGATCAAAAAGGAAATTTTAAAGTTACTTGATGCAGGAATAATATATCCTATCTCAGACAGTACATGGGTGAGTCCAATGCATGTTGTCCCTAAAAAAGGTGGAATGACAGTGGTTAAAAATAAAAAATAATGAATTAATTTCCACCAGAACAGTGACTAGATAGCGAATGTGCATAAATTACAAAAAATTGAATAATGCCACTAGAAAAGATCACTTTCCACTTCCATTCATTGATCAAATGTTAGAAAGACTGGCTAGGCATTCTCATTTTTGCTATTTAAATGGGTATTCAGGATTTTTTCAAATCCCTATCCATCCAAATGATCAAAAAAAACTACTTTCACTTGCCCATATGGAACCTTCGCCTGTAGAAGAATGTCATTTGGGCTATGTAATGCACCAACCACCTTTCAAAGGTGCATGATGGCAATATTCTCAGATTTCATTGAAGATATAATGGAGATTTTTATGGATGACTTTTCTATTTAAGGATCTTCATTTGACAATTTCTTGGCTAATCTTTCCAAAGTTTTGCAATGTTATGCAGACACTAACCTAGTTTTGAACTGGAAAAAGTGTCATTTCATGGTTCAGAAAAGGATAGTGCTTGGACATTTGGTATCTAATAGGGGAATAGAGGTCAATAAAGCTAAGGTTGAAGTCATAGAAATAATGCCCCCTTCAACCAATGTCAAGGGAGTTCGAAGTTTTTTAGGACATGCTGAGTTCTACTGGCTCTTTATTAAGGATTTTTCTAAAATAGCTAAACCTTTGTCTAATTTACTAAGCCATGATGCACCATTTGTATTTGACCAAGAGTGCTTGAATGCTTTTTGCAGGTTGAAGGCAGCTCTTATTACTTTACAGATCATGCAACCACCTGATTGGAGTCTTCCTTTTGAAATCATGTGTGATACTAGCGGCTATGCAATTGGAGTTGTCCTTGGCCAAAGAAAGGAGAAAAAGGCTTATGCTATTTATTATGCTAGTAGAACACTAGATGAGGCTCAGGTCAATTATGCCACTACTAAAAAGGAATTCCTAGCAGTTTTTAGAAAAGTTCAGACCTTACATTATTAATTTAAAGGTAGTTGTATTTTCAGATCATGCAGCCATTAAGTATTTGCTACATAAGAAGGAGGCTAAACCTAGGCTCATTAGGTGGATTCTGCTGCTACAAGAGTTTGATCTGAAAATTAAAGATAAGAAGGGAGCTGAAAATGTAGTTGCTGACAATTTAAACAGATTGAAAGTAGAAAATGAGGAAATGGATGCATTTCCTATTGATGAGTTTTTCTTAGATGAGCAACTTTTCTCTCTTATTGCTAAATTGCCATGGTATGCAGACTTGGTCAATTATCAATCTTGTAGAGTGTTACCTCTAGAAATGAAATGGCAACAGAAGAAAAGATTTCTACATGAAGCAAAATTTTACACTTGGGATGAGCCCTTGTTGTTTTATAAATGTGGGGATGGATCGATCAAGAGATGCATTCCTAAGGAAGAGATTGCTAATGTCATGCATCACTGTCATGCATCAGATTATGGAGGGCACTTTGGAATTTCGAAAACTACTAGTAAAATTTTACAAGCTAGTTTCTTTTGGCCAAATATTTTCAAGTATGCTAAAGAATTTGTGTCAAAATGTGATAAATGTCAAAGGAGTGGAAATCTATCAAAGAGAGATGAAATGCCCTTGCATGGCATCTTAGAAATTGAGCTATTTGATGTATGAGAGATAGATTTTATGGGCCCATTTCCACCATCTTATGGCAATAAATACATTCTAGTGGGAGTTAACTATGTATCAAAATGGGTGGAAGCTATCATAACTCCTACTAATGATGCTAAAGTGGAAAACAAATTCTTGTGAAAGTTTATTCTAAACAGATTTGGAGCTCCAAGGGGCAGTAATTAGTGATGGTGGTAGTCACTTTTGTAATAGACAATTTGAGAGCTTAATGAAGAAATATGGTGTAGTGCACAAGATAGCTACCCCATATCATCCTCAAACTTCGAGCCAAGTTGAAATTTCTAATAGCGAGCTTAAACATATTTTGGAAAAAACAGTAAATAGTTTTGGCAAAGATTGGTCCATCAAACTAGATGATGCTTTATAGGCATATAGAACTGCTTATAAGACCCCCATAGGCACTACCCCTTTTAGGTTAGTGTATGGCAAGTCTTGTCATCTACCTGTAAAGCTAGAGCATAAAGCATATTGGGCTATTTAGACCTTGAACTTTGATCTTAAATGAGCTGGTGAGAAAAGATTGTTACAACTAAATGAGCTGGAGGAGTTAAGAAGAGATGCCTATGAAAATGCTTACATTTATAAGGAAAGGACCAAAGCTTGTCATGATAGGCATTAGGAAAAAGGAGTTCAAAGAAGGTGATCTTGTTTTATTGTTCAATTCCAGATTGAAAATGTTTCTAGGAAAAACTCAAGTCCAGATGGTGTGGTCCATACAAAGTTGTTAAGATTTTCCCTCATGGAGCAGTGGAACTTTGGGGGAGAAAAATTAGGAAATTTTAAAGTTAATGGCCATAGGTTGAAACACTACATCACTAGGGAGCCACTTGAAGGAGCAAGCTATTGCAAGCTTTCAAATCCCACACCTCCTTCCTAATAGCAGTGCATTGAGTGTTAAGCTAAGGACCATAAATTAGCACTCTTGGGAGGCACCCCAAGTTTCTTTATTCTATTTTTATTAAGTTTATTCTACTTGTATTATTATTTTTTGTTTTAAATATCCCTCAAATTCAATTTTGATTGTTGAATTTCTTCTTTTGTAGATGCATTTTGAAGGACTAGAGGCTGTTGCACTGTTGGAAAGTTATTCTTACTTGATATTCTGATTATCTACTTCCCCAAAACTGATTTATTTTAATTGCCTTTGTTGCAAATCCTTTTTGGCTTATGCAAGGAAGTTTCTATGAGCTGATTTTGTAACATATGCTATCAACTATCTGCTTATTCTTATTGGCTGAGGTTGGGTGTATAATTTTCACATATCTATGTCTTTAATATTGGTATTATGGTGAGTGGTTCATTTTTATGGTTGTGAGTTTAATTGGGTTATGCCATTCAATTTTATGGTGCTGCATGTGATTGGAAAAAAAAAAAAAAAAAAAAAAAAACTGAGCATGCATGATCGGCTTTTGTGGATAAATGCAACTTTTTTATTATAGTGCAGTGCTGTTGGTGTAGTGCAAGTTTTGAGCTGAAATGATATTGCTTACAGGCTTTTATGCAAAAATTTTTGCTATCATGAATTTGAATGTGCAATTAATTTGGATTTGCATGTGTTGATGAATTTTTTATGTTAACTTTTAATGATTCATGCAATTTCTTAGCTGAAAATTCCCATTTTTAATGAAGTTTAAACATTAACAGTCATTTTTCCTTGCATCTTTCAAATTTGCAAAGTGATTTTATAAACTTTTATTTTTGTTGAATTGTGCATAGGCAAACTACAACCTGTGCAGTTTTTATACTTCATTTTTGCCCTATTTCTCATTTTTGCCGAAACCTACACAACTGAGTGCATAATTTATGCAGTTTCGCATCACTCAATTTCCTGTTATTTCATTTTTTTTCCAAAACTTGTATAAGGACCTACTTAACTTGTGCACTATCATCTCCACCCTGTGCAAGAACCCTCCTATACTATGCAAATCAGAAAATTCCCGTAACCCTAGCTTCCGGTTCCTAATTTTCTCAACACTACTATTCATAACTCCCCACTTCCCTTTTTCTCGGCATTTTTCCCCATCTTCCTCTAATATACCCACCGCATTCTCCTCCTGGCTCCCCTCCCCTCCAAATCACTCCTCTAGCCATCCAACCACCCGACCCTAAATCCCTTCTCCCTCAACAACCTCCTCCTACCACTTCAACCCCGACCACTAATAAAAGGAAAATTAGGTTCAAAAGCACTCGCCCCACTTCTCTCTCACCTCCAATCACAAAGAGGAAAGAACCACCACCTACTACCCCAAGTTCCAAACCTCCTTCCAAAACCCCTAAAACTATCGCTTCCAAATCCAAAGGTCCCGGTGCTTCTTCTCCAGTCCAACAAATCAAATCCCCCTCAAGCAAGAAGACACCTTCTGTGGCAACTTCAAAGGTAACGAAATTGCCTTAGCCCCTTATTAATTCTACACATAAAGCCACTTTTAAGTGCTTGAAAGATAGGAAAGTGCAACCCACTAGGTACATTTCTAAAGATGCCTTCAAATCTGTTGGTCTATTTAATAGTATTGTTGCTTATCTTGTTGTCTAGGTTGGATGGGTTTTGTGCATAAATAGGAGTTAGTTTATCCAGCCCTAGTTTTGGAATTTATATCCTCATTTTCTGCTACCTTAAAACTGCATGAGATGGATTACAAGCCAATTATGAAATTTAGGTGCTTTGGGCAGGATAGAGAGTTATCATTGGACCAATTTCATACTATCTTTGGTTTTGCTATTGATGGATTATTTAGGGTCTCATATATAGGCACAGAGGTTTTGGACAAAGGAGTTTGGAATGCTTTTCTGTTTTGGAGAGATATTACAAACTAATCTCAGGGTTTTTATGTTGGCATATCCAAAACATCCCAAATAATAGACCCAGCCCTTAGATTAATCCATAGGCTTATTACTAGCACCATCTTGGGCTGAGGGACTAGCTCTGGTGCTATTAGAAAATCTGACCTCTTTATGCTTTGGTGTGCTTTTCACAAAGTCAAACTATCTCCTGGTTACTTCTCTTGTGAACATTTGTGAATATGTGTTGCACATTGCTACCAAATCTATAGGTGATATTGTCATAAGTGGGCTCATAACTGTTATAGCCAAACACTTTGGCTTTGATCTAAAAGAGCACCCCTTACTTGCACTTACAAACACTTTGTATCATGATGCTCCTCACTTATTCAAGACTAGCTTCAATTTACCACCATCTAACATTGCACAACCAGCAACAGGCACAGGACCATCTCAAGCTGCACAATCAGTTCTATCAGAATCTGCACAGCCAGGACCAGCTGGATCTTCTTCCACTACAGAACCTCCTCATTAACACCAAGGCACTATTTACTTATCTGGAGAGGCTTAGTGATGATTTTATTCTGTGGATAGGAAGCTTGACTCTGGTCTTAATAACCTTAAGGACCGTCATGATCATCTTCTTGACCTCATTATGGAGACTAGGGATAAGCAAAACTAGCTAAAAGACATGATGAAGCAGCTTATGACTTTTCTGGGCATGCCACTTCAAACAAGGGCACCCTTTAAACAAGGGCAAAGCCATAAAAATAGATTGATTCTTAATCTATCCTTATTTAGCTTCCAATTATTTCCTTTTATATTTAGTGTTTACATTTTTATAGTTGTTGGAACAAATTTAGTTTGCTTTGATTTAGTTTGGTAAACAAATTGAATGGGTATTAACTTTGGTTTTTCACTGTTGCTATATGCTTGTGAGGTCCAATTGTGCATATTAGTGTATATTCCTTCTTGACCCACAGTTCTTTTCAATTATTTTTTTTCCTGTTATATAATTCTATTGCAATTTTTAGTCCACCACACAACTTGTGTAGTTGTTTGTGCAACTCATTTCAAGGTTTTGTATGCTGCACAACTTGTGCAGCTTGCTTACGCACTTATTTTACAGAGCACTCCTATTACTTTAACTTATGCAGTCTGCTTATGCAACATGCATTATGCACTTTAAGCTGCTAAATCACTACCCTATGCCAAGCAACCTTTCACCTTTTCTTTTCAATTCACTAATGCTTGGTTATTCATTTTTTTTAACTTGAATTCTACTATGCACTACCTTAGATATTAAGGACAATGTCCGATTTTGAGTTTAGGGGTGTGCATTACTGCTTCAATTTTAATTTTTGCAAAAACAATAAGATTTCAAATAATTTTTCTCAATTAGTACAGAAACATTTCATTCCATTTCATTTGCATATGCATACATATATGCATCCATTTCATTACACACACTATATTACACACACACACACACACACACACACACACATATATATACATTGCACATTATCTAGGAATCAATCATATAGATATTACAAATAGGTCTCTTCCATTTAGACAATGCAATTTTTTTTCATTTTTTTTAGAAACTATGCATTCATGAAATAAAATTTTTTCCAAGTTCTTTGGGCTATGAGAGCTACTTAGTAGAGTGAATTAGCTTGCCCTTGGTTGGGTGTGTGGATTGAAAGTTTCCTAAGAGATGCAAGGTTTCAAAGTGTTTATCCTTTGCCTATATCTTCTTAGCCAAAAAGCCACCCAACTAGTCATTTAGAGATGGAAGTCTTTAGAGGGAGCTATGGGATAAAAGGTAGTCAAGTAATATCTCACCAATCCTATAACAAATTTTCTAAACCTTTCGAGGCGAAATACCAACTTGTACTTGAAAAGAGAGATTATTAGGCATTCTTTGATTTAAACCTTTTCATTTTAAACCTTTGGCCTTTTTTCTAATTAAAATTAACTTTGTAAACCCCTTTGAGCCTTTATATTCCCAATTTTTCTTGAAACCCTTATTTCTACCTAGTCAATAGACTAAACACTACCTATCCTTTCATGATAACAATCCTTCATAGCAATTGGTACATAAAAAAAAAAAGAGAAAAAAAATTAATAATAATAAAAGGGAGAAGAAATGCTTGTCATCTTGTAAAAGTGTTGGTATATGTGCTTTTCACTATTGTCTTTCAAATTGAAAGAATCCACCCAAAGTAATTAAAGAAAATGAGTTTGAGAGTGATACTTTTAGGGATAATTGTTAGGAGAAAATACAAGATATAAATTTAAAATATCAAAACAGTCCCTTATCTTTTGTATCTTTTAAAATATGATAGCACTTAGTCAATTTTAGTGTGTATTTCTTTTTCCTTTGTTCTTTGATATATTCCCATAAAAAAGTAAAAAATGAAAAAAAAAAAAAGAAGGTGTACCTCATATTTTCAAGATTGAAAATATTCTCATGCTTTGAATACCTTTTACCCTTTTCTTCTTAGCTTCATTTTGAACCCCATAGCCCCATTACATCCCTAAAAAGACCTTTGATCCCTTGATAGTACTTGCTATATTAGTGGAGATAGGAGCAAGGAGTTTGCCTATGGGATTGGAAATTTATTCATTCATTCGTGAAATTCCATCATTCTATATAGAAACACTTTGGCTATTGATTATTCTAGAGTTCTTTTTTTGAGCATGACTTTCTCTTTTGATTGGTTGGTTTGGAAATTTAGAATGATAATTGACTTGATGGCTAAGCGGTGAAAGCTTGGGTGAGCATTAGACTCTTAGCATCTTAAAGGATGGGTATATGGAATGTTAGTATGGCCAAGGGTGAGTTAGATTGCTCTAGTAGGTAATTCTCATGGTTCATTGGACAAGGCACCCCAAAGTGCATTATATTTTAAAAGTTTGTTTGAGAACAAGCAAAAATTTAAGTTTGGGGTTATTTGATACATGCATTTTATAGAGTCATTTAGGTTAAATTTCATAGTCATTTTATTAATATGTTAGTTATTTTTAGTTAATTTTATGAGTTATTTAGCTAATTTTTCATAATTATCAATTTTTGGACTAAATTGTAATTTTGATTTTATTTTGTAGATAAAAAGTGTTTTTGAGGGACTAAAAAGTAATTGTGCAAGTGAGGAGTAATTTCCAAATCCAAAAGTGCCAAAATGAAGCTTGGAAATTAAAAATTGTGAAGTTGTCGAAATCTGCATGACTTGCTGCATAACCTGTGCAATTTTTGCATAGGAACTAGAAGGAATTGAATATCTGCCGAAAAGTGCATAACTTGCTGCATAGCTTATGTGGGTTCCTTACACAGCTTCACGGAGGAGACCTTACACCAGCTAAAACTTGCACAACCTGCTGCATGACTTATGCACTTTCACGCCTTCCCTTATGTAGCTTCACGGAAGAGACTCTGCAACTGCTGAAACTTGCACAACTGACTGCACAACTTATGTAGCTCCTCATGCAGCTTCACGGAAGAAATTCCCAAATGGCTGAAACTTTCATAACTTGCCCAATAACTTGTGTAGTTCACTTATGCACTTTCATAAGAAGCTTTAAAACATGCAGAAACTTACACAGGCAGCCCGCATAACTTGTGCAACCTCACAGGAAGCCCCTGTAACCGCCAAATCTGCACAAAATCTTGCATGACCTGTGCATTTCTTCATAAATGAGCTGGAAAGAAAAGATTCTCCCACGTGAATCAATAAACACACACACCATTTTAGGTTTTCTTTGTCAAAGAATATCAATAGAGAATTTTTTACCTCATTTGGGGGACAGAAAAAAAAAGAGGAAGAGAAAAAGACACAGAGAAGGTAAGGGAGAGGAAGTAGCCAGCATTTTTGCTCCTGCACCAGATTTGAAAACTTCTTCTTTTCTTCACCATTTTCTACATTTCCTTAACTGGGTTTCTTAGTTCTTAGTTTATTTTCCAGATTTATTTCTATATTTGCTTAGAATCTTTTGTATTAAATATGGGTAGTGAGTAGTTTTCAAGGATTTTGGAGTTTGGGTATGTAATATTTAAGATATTTTATAGATTTTAATTGGCTAATCCATTTTATATGGTTTTTATGAGGTTTCATCCAATTCTTGTATGCTCAATGACATACTTAGTGTAGGATCCCATTAAGTAATGTTCATAATACTTGGTTGAAGCAAAGGAGAAAACCTTGAGATAGATAATCAAGAAATTGGACTTAATTAACTTGGATCTAGAAATAGACTAAAGATTAAAGGGATTAATAGATTGATTAAGGAACTTAATGGGTTTTAATTAATTTTAACTCCACGAAAGTAGGATTGAGTTAATTAGAATACTCTTTGTCTCACTCGACAGGGTATTCAAAGGATTTAAGAATTAATTTCCTTGAAACCCATAATTCCCATGTGTTTAGATAACCAATTTAAAATCCCAAAATAACTTGAATATGAACCCCTAAACTCTGGAATCGTTTTTATTATCATTGATTGTTAGTTGAGATTGATTGATTATCAATTAAATTTTTGCCACACTTAATTTTGTAGGGGTTATTTCTTATAAATAAAGTTGGATTCCCATTTAGGTTTTTTCTTAGTTGAAATTGCAATTATACTCTTAAATTCCATTCTCTTCCTTTTATTACCTTTTTAGTTTAAATTGAACTATGATCAGTTAATTTTACATCAACAATTCAATCACTAACACAACTCTCTGTGGGAACGACATCTTTTTCTATACTACTTGTGCTACCCTTGCACTTGCAATAGGGCCAAATCATGGACTCATTTGCCAATCCATTTTTTTTAATGCAAGAAAAAATGCCAAGTTAACCACGAAGATGAATTGGGCTAAACATAAGAAGGAACTGGCTAGCAATTACATGCCTCTAACTGGTTTGATAAATTATTTAGGGCCTAAGGTCTTACTGTCTTTTGATGATTTGATGTAAATAATTGTAGAGCTATTTCCTCCTAACTGCAAAAAACAAACTGTTTTTCAACTACTACACCAAGATGTTGAAGCTCACCCAGCTCCAAAATCTAGTTAGAAGATACAAGCAAGGCAGCAATCAAGAGGAAACACGAGTGTTCTTATTCAAGAGGTTGAAATAGGGGATGTGCCACGAGGATATATAATAGCTCATACAATCCCTGAGAAACAAAATAGAGTTAAAATGGAAGCTCAAATGCAAATGAAAAAAATCATGTCTCGAAGATGTTAAAATGGTGGAGGAAGCCAACCATAAATGACTTTAAAGAGATAAATGAAACTTTGAGTTGGAATTGTCAGGGTGTGGGAAACCCCCTAACAATCCACACTTTATAAGGGTTATGCAGAACCCATTCCCTTGATATGGTGTTACTAATGGAAACCAAGAATAAACTAGATGTGGTTAGGACGAAATTATCCAATTGTGCCTTCACTAATGTTTTTTTAGTTGACCCCATAGATTTATCTGGTGGTCTCTTTTTTGCTTGGAAAGAATCATGCATTATTCAGATCATTAGGTATGAATTATTTTTCATTCATATAAGACTCTTTGATTAGAAAATGCAATTGGAATGGGATGCAGTTTTTTGTTATTTTAGTGCTGATGAATTACATAAAAACCAATTCTTATTTATGACAAATTACAAATCCCATCTCATTATAGATGCTATAATAGTTGGGGACTTCAATTCTCTTCTACACTCAAGGGAAAAACAAGGGGGAGAGAGGGTAATTCCATCTCAGCTAGCTCCTTTTTAGGATTTTATTAATACTATAGGCATGGTTGATATGTGTCACGACCTGACCAAGGGGTCATAACCAGTGCTAGGAAACAAGTCAACTTAAGGTTGCCAAAACCCATAGTAAGCCTAAGACTAGAGACTTTGACTTTCTAAGGGCCAACATAACCCCTTTAGAACTTTTCTTTAAGTCTAAGGGAGGTTCTTTCCTCCCTAAAACTCAAATTCATCGGAAATAGCTCAAAACTTTAAATAAATTATGCGGAAATTTCTTTTGCTATTTCTATCTTTCATTATCATTATCATTGTACTTAAACTTCATTTATACAAAACTAAGCTCTTTCTGTAACCTTTACATGACTGCTATAAATCACATAACTTTCTTTGAATTGGTTCCCTAGGAAGAGCAAGCTATAGACCTTTACTTTCTTATATTTGCTAGGGCTATTCAACATTTTCATGCCTAAACTATGGAAATGTCCCCTTAAGGGACCTCCTTTTACTTAGTCAAAGCATTTTAACTTTAACTGCATCCTATTAATCACACTATCTTTACTTCTTAGTGAGCATTCGGTCTACCCTTGGTATTGAGATACTCAAGAGGGTCATTGATTACCCCAGTAGACTTTCATTAACTTTCTTAGTGTGACTAATAGAGAAGTACTTTACTCTATCTCCATTACATAACTAAACACTCAAGTCTTATCATACTCTTCCATTTGGAACAACTCACTACACAAACATCTAAATAACCTATTGGCAAACACATTTTTATGATGTCATCATAAATTAGACATATATGCCCACACCACAAACATTAACATATAACCATAATACATCAAATACATTCACTTGCATGGCATCATGACATAACATAAATACATATTTATTTATTATTAATACATTTACACATCACATACTGACTGTTAATACTATTACAACATATTTTCTTCTAACATGCCATAAACACTCCTAGAATCCTATGCTCTTGCTACCTACAAGGACTGTTTTGGTTGGGGGGGTGTGAACTGGGAGGCTCAGTAAGCATAAACTTCTTAAGGCAATTACATATGCTTTTAATTACATACACATGATTTGCCAAATACACATATGCAAACATGGCAGTCATGTCACTAGTGACTCCCCTATAATTCAATGTGCCCGACTCATATGGAGGCTCTTCAAGACTTTCGCTCAATACATCTAATGTGCCCAACTCATATGGAGGCTCTTCAAGACTTTCGCTCAATATATCTAATGTGCCCAGCTCATACAGAGGCTCCTTAGGACTTTTGCTTAAAACATGACATGTGTCATGCACTATAGGCATCGTAAAGATCTCCTCTTAGATTTTTATGGATCCATTACATTACATCACATAGCACCATATACCATCTGGGAGTTAATGGGTCATCTATAAACTACCTCACATCATAAATATAAATGCAATTTCATTAAATATGGTTCTAATGCATTACACCCTAATATCAGTGCATTTCGTGATGCATGATTATGCGTAAAGCAAAAATTAAAGTAATTATAAGCAATTTATACTTGCCTCTTGTAGTATTTATTCATTTATTCTTACCCCTTAGATTTGGTAGGTAGACTTAATTTCATGTGTACTTCCTAGCATGTTTTGACATCAAACCGACTCAGGGCCTAACTTCCTTAAACTTTGATCACCGACTCTGATCAAGTGGTGAAATAATAAACATATCAATTCTATATCCTAGACTTCATGAAACATATAATGGACCTTTAATGTACATCATCTAGGTTCTATTAGGTAGCAAAAATCATGTTTTGGAGCCTTAGAACTAAAGGAGAAATAAGGCGGACAGAACCAAGTTTAGCTGCCGAAGTCTTGGACTTTAGCTGCTAAAAACTTCAACATCAGTTGCCCCTTTTAGGCAGTAACTACTATGACTGCCGAAGTCTTGAGCATTCTTTTTCCTTTTTTTCAGAAATGACTGTAGTTGCCAAAGTCTTAGACTTTGACTATTGAACTTGGAGATTTTCTAAATTTTTTCGAGAAACTGCATACTTTGGTTGTCAAAATAATGGTTTTCGGCAGCTAAACCTAGGAATTTCCAAAATTTTCAAGTTGAAAACTTACAGAAACTCTTGCCTAAACAACTTAAAGCTTAACCCAAGCTCTCAAAACATGATCCATATATCCCAACACATAATTAAGGCCTAAAACAACTTGAACAAACACTCAATTCCAACATACATCGTCCAAGAACACAAAAACCTAGGTTTTTCCCAAAACTAACATAATATAACCAAAGATTCCCTCAAATCTATTAAGGAAAATTAGCCATTTAAGGCCCATAATATTTAGACATAACAAAAATTAAGAACAAAACCTCAAAATTTAATAATTTTCAAAACCAAACATACAATTCATCAAGCTAGAACTCTTCTAACCTTCACACAATGAAAACCAACTAAAACTCTTGAACCCAACATGCATTTAGAGCCAAACAACCTAACATTCATAAACATGCTTGGATCCTTCTAAAAGATTAAAAAAAAAAATTATGTAATTTTTCCTTTAAGCTCGAGAAATGAGAAAAGTCATGATCCAAGCTTCAATCCACTTTCCTTTGACTTTCCTAAGGAAAATCCAAGCATCAAGGTATCCAAAGCATGGAATTGGCTAAAGAATTTCAACTTAAGCCCTTACATGCAACAACAGCTAAGGGAGAGAGAAAAAGACTGATTTTCATTAAAAAAAGAAAAAAAGAAACTAAGTGAGCAATTTATATCTTTGTTGTCAAGGGGACTTTTAGTTGCTAAAAGCTGGGCTTTTGGCTATTAAAGTCCATTCTGTCCAAAAGCACAGTTGAACAGCAAAAAGGGACTTCAACTGCCAAAAGTCCAACCTTCGGCTGCGAAGTTCCTTCTACCCACAAGGATACCTCATTTTCTTTTATTAACAAAACACACACACACACATATAGTTCACTACCACCACTTCCTTGTCTGTGAAAACCTTGATTTCACAAGGATGCCCCATCGATGATAGGAATTCTGACATTGAAAAATGGTGGGTGTTACAATATGGGCTTCAAAGGTTCTTCTTTCACCTAGAATAATCAGCGGGGTGGCAGAGATCATATAAAAAAAAAGGCTTGATCGCAGCTTAGCATTAACTCCCCTCTACATTTTATATCCCAGTGTAGTGGTTTTCCATTTAGATGACAAGTGTTCTGACCATAGGCCCCTCCTTGACCTGGATCCTTTAGTCCCTCAAGCTAAGAATCAATTCTATTTTGATTAAAGATGGACCAATTTGCTTGAGGTTTCAAATGTTATTGCCAATGCATGGAGTAAACAAGTCCAGGGTTCAGGTATGTTCCAAACCTTTACCAAACTGAAAGACTGTAAACATGCTCTTATGAACTGGAATAGGAATAAAATGCACAATTCTGGGCTCAAGATGCTTCAATTAGAAAATTCTTTGGAAGTTACTAAAACTGTAGCGGTGGGATGCAGAGGCAAATCAAAATTTGGAAAAGGAATTGGTAATAGAAATTAACTTAGAGGAAAAATTTTGGGACCAAAAGGCCAGGCAAGATTGGTTAAAGCTGGGAGACAAGAATACTTTGTTCTTCCATGCGAAGGTGGTGCAGCGAAGAAAGCAGAATTTCATAGTTGGTTTTAGAGATGATGATGGTTAATGGAAACACTCCTTAAATGATGTCGAAGGAATTGTTTTAGACTATTTTAAGAAGATTTATACATCCATAAGGCCAGTGACCTTCTCTTCTTTCACTACTGGAATCCAGATACTCATCACTGATAATATGAACCAATAGCTAATTCAACCAGTCACAAGAGAGGAGATATACAAAGCCACTTTCTCCATTCACCCATCTAAAGCCTCGATAAAAGATGGGATACTAGGGAGGTTTTTTTAGAATTATTAGAGAATTATTAGTAAGGATGTGATTTTGGTAGTCCAAGAATTCTTCGAAAAGGGTTGTATGTTGAAGAATGTTAACCATACTATAATCTCTCTCATTCCCAAGGTCAAGCAAGTCCAAACCATCAAAGACCTGCGGCCAATTGGCCTTTGCATTGTGTTCTATAAGATTATTGCAAAAATTCTCACCCTTCACCTATAAAGATTCATGAATGACATAATAGGGGAAGAGCAGAGTGCATTCACAAAGGGAAGACTAATTTCAGACATTATATTAATTAATCATGAGATTATGCACAGCCTCAAATAGCGAAAGAAAGGTAAAAATTGTGGTATGGCTATCAAGCTTGATATGAACAAAGCCTACGAATGTGTAGAATGGGATTACCTCTGTCATATCATGCAAGAGATTGGTTTTCCTGATATATGGGTAAACTGGATTATGGAATGCATGTCATCGGTGAGATATGCTATGAAAATCAATGGTCATCCTACCAAGTTGTTTTCTTCCTCTAGAGGACTTTGTTAAGGGGGTTCCCTATCTCCTTACTTGTTTTTGCTCTGTGTTAAGGGGCTATCTCACAAGCTTAAGCAGTATACTATTCAACGTATCTCCTTATCTAGGTATGGACCACCAGTTTTGTAACATCCTGAGTTTTTTAAATAATTATTTTATGTATAAATTTTGATATTTTAATGTATTAAATATTATGGTATTTAATTTGAATTTTGATATTTTAATGTATTAAATATCATGGCATCTAATTTCAATTTTTTTTTGGGTTTTTAAAACTAGGTTTTTATTTTTTAAGATAATTAGTTTTAATGATTTTTAAAATTAATTTAAAGACTACATGACAAGTTTGAAAATATTTTTGAACTCCATAAATTTTTCTAAGTTTTCTGTAATTTTTGTGAAATTTTCATGCCTCGTTTTGAGTCCTAGGACAGAGCAAAAAATCGAATTTCAGGTGTCCTAAATCAAACCGATCAAATTGAATTGGATCAGATCGGGCTGATCAAATCAGACTGGCTCTTTTTTTTTTCTCCCTCCTTCTCCCATGTGACTTGGCCTCCTCCCTTCACTTTTTTTTTTCTCTCTCCTCCCCCTTCCCCACTGTCAGCCACCATCGCCCCCACCTTCCCCCTTGTCGACGCATCACCAACGCCCATCTCTTGCCGTCGCCACCCCTTTTCTTGCTAGAATCACAACCCAAAACTTCCACCTCTCCCACAAGTGACTTTTCACTTTCTCTCACCATTTTCGGTGATTCTGACCACGAATCGGATCACGTCTTATCCATATTTTGTTTTACTTCTCGAAAGCTTTCCATAGACACCAATTTTATAAATTTTGGGTGGTTTGTGTGATTCGAGTTTAGAAAGTTTTAGCCCTTTCGACTTCTAGGCTAAATTTCTCCCAAACCGTCAACCTCACCGAAATTTTGAGACCACCAGTGCGTCCTACTCGTTGTGAGCTTTGCAACGACATTAATTTTGAATTTTTTTCACACTGAAAATTTGGTGGGTCTCATGAACTTACCAGTGATTTTTTGGGTCTTTAATGAGTCTTTTTTAATTAAATCAAAATTATATTTTAACTCCTAGTATTGTGGGCTTCATGTAGATATTTTCATTTTGAAGAAATTCCACTAGCAACCGAGACTGTAATTTTGAAGCAGACACACAGGCTGTCAGATCCACTTTGGAAGTGGGTCAATAATACAGTGCTTCCCACTATTATTAGATACCTTGGATGCATTCCAAGTGTTAGAATTAGCATAGATAAACCCAAACTTCAAATGCCCCATTTTACCTAAAGTTGAGTTTAAAATAAAAATCCATAAGATATTTGTGGGTAGCCGAAAAATTATAGTTTCCATTGTAATAGTAAAATGGTATTGTTAAGGACTGCAGGACATAATTAAAGAACTTTTAGGGTTAATTTAGATAGTTTTTGCAAAATATTAGTTTTAAGTTTAATAGCTGAATTGTGTAAATATGTAAGGTCTAGCTGTTTTGGCAGGCCCACGAGGGGCATTATATTGTTGTTGTGTTATGGGCCTAAGGCCTTTGGATTAGGAAGTGTTATTTGAGTTGTTCTGTAGGTTGAGTAGGTTTTAGGTATAGAAGAAACTCTACCGAATTTTCAGTATAAAATTTAGGGTGTCTTTAATTCTCTAGTTTTTTATTTGTTTCATTATTGATAAATTCATGAATATAATTGTTTAGGTGATCCAAGTCAACCTTCCTCTTCTTCTCAGTCACCCTAGTGACTTTTGAAAAACCTATGAGTTGATATTGATTTTATTTATAACTTCAATATTATTAATTTGTATTCAAGGTATGCTCATACATTCACATATATGTATATATATAATTAGTTAAATGCTAGGCATGCTCCTTTATTGCATATGTTATGAAACTTATTTGTGGACGTCACCTTAAGGTAATTTGAAGCTCTGTATGTGTGTTTGTTGGCTTGAGTGGGGTGTGAATATGGATATGGGTAGAACAGGTAATCGCAGCTAGAACTTAAATCGCTGTGATTCGATCCCTATATATGAATAAGATGGGGTGAGCACAGCTTCAAGTTGATCTCGCCAGTCCCCATATTTGGATTATTAAGAGAAAGTCCGACTTGAGTTGACCTCACTGACAAATATTGGATTAAGAGAGCCATTTAGGGGATCAGCTCCCATACATATTAATGTGGCACACGGGTGTGTAAGTGTTCCAAATTATCTTTTGTGCTAATACTGTTTGAATTACTTGAAACTATGTGAATGTGTTACATTTCATACATAGGAATGCATTAGATCTAAATAGTTATAGAAATTATATTCAAAATCTACCTTACTCTCTGAGTGGAATGCTCATGCCTATTCAACTATTTTTCCTAAGGTGATAGGTGGCTTTATTGAGATTAACCTACTTTCATTTCCTGCAGGTTTAATAAAAAAATATTTATATTTACTTTTATTGTATTTTGTTTAACTCTAGAACTCTGTATGTACCAATAGTTGTATTTTTCTATATGGGGTTGTAATAACTTAAGTTTGTGGTGTTGTAAAACTAATTATGTGAGATTGCATGGATGTATGTAACATTTACTACTATTGATGGAGGGAGCTAAGCTCCCAAATATTGATTTATTTATTTTGAGGATTGTGAAGGTCAGCGGAGTTCCCCAGATTATTGATGCTATGGTTAGAGACATAACAAACTTGGTGTCTAAGTGCCTAACTTGTCAGAAAGTAAAGTTTGAGCATCAGAGGCTATCAGGGATCTTGTAGGAGATTCCCATTCCAAAGTGAAAGTGGAAAATGATCATTATAGACTTTGTGACTATGTTGCGCTGTACTACCCAAGGATATGATTCCATATGGGCGATTGTGTACCATTTGACAAAGTCGGCTCATTTTTTTTCTTGTACGAACCACCTATTTTGTTGCTTAGTATGCGAGGTTATACATTTATGAGATAGTCAAACAATATGAAGTTCCTGCTTCCACAATATCTGATAGAGAGCGCCAGTTCACTTCTCAGTTTTAGAGGAAGCTTCAAGAAGCACTTGGCACATAGCTAAATTTTAGTATAGCTTTCCAACCATAGACAAATGGGTAGTCTGAGAGAACAATACAAACGTTGGAGGATATGCTTCGTATGTGTGTCATGGATTTTAGAGATCAATGGGTTAATCAGCTACCATTGGTGGAGTTTGCTTATAATAACAGCTATCATTCTAGTATTGGAATGACACCCTATGAGGCATTATATGACAGAAAGTGTAGATCTCCTCTGTGTTGTGCAGCAGTTAGAAAGACGAGAGTAAATGATTTAGATATAGTGCAATATACTTTAGAGATAGTTCATTTAATCAGGGAACATTTAAAGATAGCTTTTAGCAGGCAGAAGAATTATGCAGATCCGAAACGGAAAGATATAGAATTTGCAGTGGGTGATTATGTGTTCTTAAAGGTTTCTCCTATGAAGGGGGCTATGAGATTTGGAAAGAAATGTAAGTTAGCACCCCGTTACATAGGACCTTTTGAGATCACAGATAGAGTGGGAGCAGTTGCCTACTGATTGGAGTTACCACCAAACCTTTCTTATGTCCACCCAGTGTTTCATATTTCCATGCTTTGTAAATATGTTCTTGATCCTTCTCATATGCTACAACTAGACACAGTGAAATTAAATGAGAACTTGACCTTTGAGGAACAGCTAGTAGCTATAGCAGATTATTAGATGAGACAGTTTCGATCAAAATAAATCCTTATAGTTAAAGTCCTGTGGAATAGTCAATCTATGGAGGAATGCACCTGGGAGTCTGAATGGGATATGCAAAACAAATATCCATACTTGTTTAGTATGTAACTCAGTGATATTGTTCTACCTTGTATAAAAATTTGAGGACGAATTTTCTATAAGGAGAGAAGAATGTAACATCCCGAATTTTTTAAACAATTATTTTACATGTAAATTTTAATTTTAATATATTAAATATTATGGTATTTAATTTGAATTTTTTTTTGGTTTTTAAAAACTAGGTTTTTATTTTTCAAAATAATTAATTTTAATGATTTTTAAAAATTAATTTAAAGATCACATGGCAATTTTGAAAATATTTTTGAACTTCATAAATTTTTTTGAGATTTTTTCAAAATTTTTGGGCCTCATTTTGAGTCGCAAGGTAGAGTAAAAATTCGAATTTTGAGTGTTCTAAATCGAAATGACTTAATCAAATCATACTACATCAAACTGATCGAATCAAACTAGCCCTTTTCTTTTTCTTCCTCCTTCTCCCACGCAACTTGGCCTCCTCCCTTCTCTATTCTTTTTCTCTCTCCTCCCCTTCCCCACCACTGGCCACTACCTCCCCCACCTTCCCCCCTTGCTAGCACACCATCGTTGCCCATCCCTTGTCGTCATCGCACCTCTTTTCGACCAAAATCGTGGCCCAAAACTTTCCCCTCTCCCACACGTGACTTTTCACTTTCTCTCGCCTTTTTCAGTGATTCCAGCCACTAATCGAATTGGGTCTTGTCCCCATTTTATTCTACTCCTCAAGAGGTTGTAATAGACACTAATTTTACATATTTTCATCAGGCGGTTTGTGCGAATTGAGTCCGGGAATTTTTAGCCCTTTTCAACTTCTGGCTTAGATTTTTCCCAAACCATGAACCCCATCGAAATTCTAAGACCACTAGCACGTCCTACTCGTCGTGAGCTTTGCAATGATACCAATTTAGAATTTTTTCAATACCAAAAATTCGATGAGTCCCACGAACTTACCAGTGATTTTTTGGGTCTTTAATGAGTATTTTTAATGAAATAAAAATTATATTTTAACTCCTGATATTGTGGGCTTTACATAGGTATTTTTTTTCAAAGAAATTCTATCAGCGACTAAGATTATAATTTCAGAGCAGACACGGGGGCTGTCGGACCCACTTCAAAAGTGGGTCAATATTATAGTGCTTTCCACCATTTTCATATGCCCCGGATGGGTTCCAGGTGTCAGAATTAGTATAGGTAAACCCAAACTCAAAATGCTCCATTTTATCTAAGGTTGAGTTTAGAATAAAAATCCATAAAATATTCATGAGTAGCCGAAAAATTATAATTTCTATTGCAATAGTAAAATGGCATTGTTAAGGATTGCAGGACATAATTAAAGAATTTTTTGGCTTAATTTGAATAGTTTTTACAAAATATTAGTTTTAGGCTTAATAGCTGAATTGTATAAATATGTGAGGTTTGGCTGTTTTGGCAAGTTCAGGAGGGGCATTATGTTGTTGTTGTGTTGTGGGCTTGAGGCCTTTGGATTAGGAAGTGTTATTTGAGCTATTTTGCAAGTTGGTTAGGTCCTATATACAGAGGAAACTCTGTTAGATTTTCAGCATAAAATTTAAGGTGTCTTTAATTCTTTAGTTTTTTGTTTGTTTCATTATTGATAAATTCATGACTATAAGTGTTCAAGTGATCCAAGTCAACCTTTTTCTTCTTCTCAGCTACCTAAATGACTTTTGGAAAACTTGTGAGTTGATATTGATTTCATTTATAATTTCAATATTATTAATTTGTATTCAAGGTATGCTCATGCATTCATATATATGTATATATATAATTAGTTAAATGCTAGGCACGCTCCTTTGTTGCATATGTTATAGAACTTATTGTGGATGTCACCTTAAGGTAATTTAGAGCTCTGTGTGTGTGTGTTGGCGTGAGTAAGGTGTGGATATGGATATGGGTAGAACGGATAGTCACAGCTAGAGCTTGACCTGTTGCGACCTGATCCTCATATATGGATAAGTCAGGGTGAACACGACTTTGAGTTAATCTCGCTAGCCCCTACACTTGGATTATTAAGAGAGGTCCCAATTGAGTTAACATCACTGGTAAGTATTAGATTAAGAGAGCTATATAAGAGATCAGCTGCCATATATATTGATGTGAAACATAAGTGTGTGAGTACTCTAAATTATCTTTTGTGTGAATAATGTTTGAATTATTTGAAACTATGTGAATGTGTTGCATTTCATACATAGGAACGCATTAGATCTAGATAGTTATAGAAATTATTTTTAAAATCAATATCTTACTCTCTAAGTCTAATGCTTACCCTTGTCCAACTATTTTTCCTTAAGTGACAGGTGCATTTATTAAGATTAACCTTCTTTCTTTTCCCACAGGTATGATCAGAAATATTTAGATTTACTTTTATTGCGTTTTGTTTAACTCTAGAACTCTGCATGTACCAATAGTTGTATTTTTCTATATGGGTTGTAATAACTTAAGTTTCTGGAGTTGTAAAACTGATTATGTGAGATTACAGGGATGTACGTAACATTTACTACTGTTGATGGAAGGAGTTGAACTCCGAAATGTTGATTTATTTGTTTTGAGGATTGTGAGGGTAAGCAAAGCTCCCCAGATTATTAATGCTATGCGTTACAGGTTGGGTGAGTTAACGCTCCCCGTTGGATAGTCTAATTTATGATCAAACTCTGTCCATTTATTTTCTTGAAATTAGGCTACTATTATGGGTTTTATGTTCGGGTTAGAATAGTTAGGCTTACTATGAGTTTCGGAGGCCTTATGTTGACCCAAGTTCTAGTGCCGGTCTGGTTTAGAATTGGGACGTGACAAGTTTCACATCTGTTATTTGCTGATGACTTGATTATTTTTTCCAATGCTACTTACAGAGAAGTAGAAACCATTCATCATATCCTCTAAAGCTATGCAGTAGTGAGCGGTTAAACCATAAACTTCAGTAAATCTACTCTGTTTTTCACTCCTAATACTCCACTTGACCTTAAAAGAAGAATTGCTTATTTTCTAGGGATCACAAATTTAAATGGCCAAGACAAATTCCTTGGGTTGCCATTAGTCATTGGATAATCAAAAAAGCAAGTGTTTGATAAAATTACGGAGCGTATTCAAAACAAAATTACAGGATCAAAAGGGCAATTGCTATTAAAGGAAGGTAAAGAAACTTTAATTAAGGCAGTTGCATCAGCTATGCCTATGTATGCCATGTCCTGTTTCAAACTGTCGTCTTCATTATGCCATGATGTAAATGCCCTAATTACAAACTTTTGGTGGGATCAAGGGTAGAATGAAAAAAAATTACATTAGGTGAGCTGGAAGCATACGTGTAATCCCAAAGTGCATGGGGAAATGGGATTCAGAGATCTTGAATGTTTCAATAGGGCACTGTAGACACCATATTTTGGATAAGCTTTAAATGCGTAACTTACCAATTCGATCTCCCATTTTAATGTTTTATTCGATCCCCGCTGATTGCCTGACGCTAGGTCATTTTCTCTAAAGTGGTAATGATCTGAAGATAAGTAATAAATTCGATCTCATGAATCTCAAAGTGTTTTCTGATCTCTCCATCAACCCAATTTGTTTGGATTTAACCTTCAAACCTTTGAAACCATCTTTGTATTTTTGTTTTCCAATCTCTTGGAGTTCAAAACTCTGAATTATGGGAAGTTTCGCAGTTAAGTATATAATCAAGTCATTGTTTTGTCCGATCTCTAAATATGTGATCCTGAAACGAATGTGGACTAGGACTCGATTTCGAATCATTAATGTTTCTAAGGTTTTCTAGTCTCATCCTCGTGAATAATGTTGTCCGATCTCTTTAAGCAGTCATGTTTTATAACCGATCTTAAGTTCTGTGGAATCAACATTCATACTTAATGGGGATGTTTTCTCGATCTCATCACAAAAACAAATTTATTTCAAAGTCGAAAATATACAAGTCATTCGGTAGGAGGATCTTCCCTAGCCTGCTCTTCAGCTACATCTGCAACATTTACTCCCTCCTCTCTCTCTTGCTCGCCTTCACTCTTAGCTTCAGCACCTGGAGCAAGTTCCTCGAGCCAAGCGAAGTCCTCATCAGGATAATGTTTGACTAGCTCGATAAGGAGATCACTATGAGCTTTCACATAAGCCCAAGCTTCTTTCGTTAGAGCCTCCTCATCCTTCACTTGAATCTCTTCGAAGAACTTAATTCGGACATCATCAAGCTCCTTTTCTAGCCGAGCTGCCTTCTCTTCGTAAGACTTCATTTGTTCTTCTAGCTTGATGACTCGGCATTCGCGGTAGGGAGTTGGTTCTGCATTGATGCCATGTCTTGAGATAGCCTCGACATCTCCCTCTTTATAAGATAAACCTTCTCTCTGACCACGTGTTGGGTCACCATTGCTTTCGATCTCAAGCTCATTGAAAGGCTAAGAAGATCATCAATATTTTCACTACCCATTCTGGTCCGATCTTCAAGGAAATAGATCATAGTGCTCAAAACTTTTGCCAAATCAAGATTGCCCCACATCGATTTGTTCTTCTCCAATGAATGGAGTAGTATTCTAGCGGCTTGTGAAAGAGGTCATCTAGACGAAGCTCCCTGTCCTGAGGATTTGCCCTCCGAAGCCGAAGTAATCAGAGGTTGGGGAGGAGTTTCAAATCGGGCGGGAGGCTCTACAATAAGGATTTGCCCCTCTGGGACAGGCTGATCTTGGATTAAAACTTCCAAGCTCGTCTCTTTAGTTCGGGCTCTCTTCTGAGCTTCAGATCTCTTCATTTCTGATACCTTCCTGCTAAGCTCTTTATTCAGCTTCTAAGCTTTCTTCGCTGCCTCATTTCCAGCCATACCTGCACAGAAGAACGAGATTAGTGAGATTGACAAGGACTAAGATTAAATATTCAGGTTTTACCAGTCCCGAGACCCAGATCAGAGAGTTGCAGCTCATAGTCCTCGTGGGCAATCAATCACATCATCCACAATTTTAGCTCGGCCATAACCACATCTGAACATGAGTATTTATGAACGATCGCTTGATTCTTCAATTCTTCCACCATGGCATCCTCGTCTTTGTTTAAATTAAGCTTCTTTGGCACTTTGGGGACCAAATATTCTAGCTACATGGAACGCCCTTAAAACCATTCGGATCCTTATTGCTAAGCGTGAAGAACCAATCTTTCCAGTTCTTCAGCGAGGAAGGGAGATCAGTGAAGAGCCCGCAATTCGGTTTGGCTTGGAAAAACCAGTATTTGTCATCCTTTCGTCGAGTAAGCCTATGTAATTCAGCAAAAACCTTCACCGTATGATCAAGTCCCTTAGCTCGATAAAGACCTCTGAAGGCCACCATAGTTCACCAAGAGCTCGGACGCACTTGGGCTGCACAGACATGGTGAAACTTTAGAATAGCTTTATAAAATTCATCCAGGGGAAACTGGAGCTCAGCTTTTAATTGTTCTTCATACACCATGATTCGGTCGATCTCGTCAAAGAAGTGATAAGCTTGCAGACTTGCATGGCATTTTATCAGCTCATAAGAGTTGATTCGAAGGTTGTATTCTTGGCTAATCAATTGGAGATTGACTTCCTCTAGAATCGATGGCAGTTTGTCCACAAGTAAATTTTCTTTTCTTGGGGCTGAAGTCTGAGCCTGTTTTGATTTAGCAAGTTGACCAGAGATCGAAATAATGGTTATGGTGAGTACAGGCAGCCCACTTGGCCTGGCTGCATTGCCTTCATCTGATTCTATGAAATGCGGACAGAAGGAGGACTTGCAACTCTGTAACCTTCGACATTGCTCATTTTCAAACAACAAAGATAAATCTAACTAGAAAAAGATTAAAACCCTTACCAAAGTATAAGTCGTCGCTAGAAAATACAAGAACTGAGACAGAGCGTCGATGTTGTTCAGAGAATCAGAAAATAGCATAAGTATGAAAATGGCTAACACCCCCCCCCCCCTTTCTTATTTATACCTGCTTAAGCATTAAATGCTCACGAAGCCCAAAGACACATCAGTTACCGGAATCTGACCATTTCGATGACTCATCAAAAGAGAATTCCAAAAACATGGCAGGGAGATCAAATAGTTAAAGGTCAGTTACGAGGGATCAACCATAGCAAGTAGTTTTGAATCAAAGAGATCGATTGATGAGTGTGATTTGGGAGATCAGATCGGACACAGTTATAAGAGATCAAGAAAAATATTGCAATAATAAAACAAAATAAACAATCAATTTTGAATAAATAAAACTTCATTTCATTTCCAAAAGGTCGGATTACATCATTTGGGCGATCTCTCAAAATCAATAATTACAAATTTCCCTTCACTATATTCTACCTATCTTGCTCCTACGGTTCGGACCACTCCCGATTCCAAGATGCAGTTCAAGAGATACATGGAGATCGAGAAGGTAGCTCTCGTCAACTATGGCAAAGACTACAAGAAGCTCAATGTCTTCGTACATGTCATCGACCAAAACTAAGCTACAATCGGGAGCCTTGACATGGTTAGGAACCAAATGAACTTCAAGAGGTGGTCACCGACATCAAGATTGAAATTAGCAGTCTCCTTATCCAAGATCGGTTTGTAGATCATACCGGTAAACCGATATGAGATCGGCACGATAGTCAATTTTGACCCTGATCGGTCAATTAGTCCAGTTCCCTCACCATCATCAGACAACGCCCTCATAAGTCTCTGATCACCAAAATTGTCCATTTTCAGGCGATGGCCAAGAAAAACATTCGGAAAAAGATCAAGGTGGCTGTCATGGGGAGAATTCTCACAGGAAAAGTCAAGAGCAAAAAAGTAAAACATTAGAAATTCACTAGAGAAGGGAGAATGTGAATGTGTGAAGGACGAAATTTCTCTACATATATATAGGGTCTCGGCATTTATTACGTGCAGAACTCGAAGCAGTTCATCGATAATCGAAGAATTAATTACTTTAAGAGATGAGGAAGGGATCAGAAATTAAGATCGGGAAGCAAGAAAAGACCAGATGCAGAAAGTGGATGGAGATTGGAATAACAAGCCTCAGATCAGTCAATCGCGATAAGAGGTCGAGTAGACCAAGGAATAACTTATAGAGATCGGAGAGCCCGGGGAGTCGAATCACTTTTAATCATAACCCTTAATTCATAAGAATAATTCTCCCACCATCAGATCCAAGTCAATTAAAGCATTTTGGGTACGATTTATCCCTCACCACCCATTTCATTTGTAAGGATGCACTCTTCACCGTCGGATTTCAAACGGTTAAAGCAGCCCAGTACATCTCAACTTACACTGTTGATCATAATTATAAGGATGGATTTGAGGCCCTCGGATCAAAAGTAAATAACAAATTCGGCATTTTTTGTTCCTAGCCCTTGGATCAATTTTGTAAGGCAGGACTCCTGATCGTTGGATTAAAGAATGAAAGGATGGAAATTCTGAGCGAAATCCCGACCCTCAATCTTGATTCTTTTTAATTCTAAGACGTCGGATCACATCCTTTTAAATCCGAGCCCTCTATCTCTTCCTGCTGGAAACCTGACCCTCTATTTTGAATGCCCATTCCCTATAAATACCTGCATGCAATACTATAGGGGAAGATAGCGATTATGGTCAGGAAACCTCTGAATTTCGATATAGTTTTATTGCCCTTCATTCTGAAGCTCTTCAAATTCTTAGAGACTTTAGAAACAAGTTTTCTAAAGGATCTTTTCACTAAAGCTATAGGTCTTGCAATCCATACCCTTAGTAATTGTGCACCATCTTGAAAGCCCAATCACAGTTTGTCATTAAGGCCTCATTATCATCTCCTTCGGCAGCTCAAAGTCACTTCGTCATCTCAGCTATACCAGCTCTAGAGTTCTCAGAGCATCAGTATTGATTCATCCATTGTTTCAGCTATCTACAGGTAAGCGTTTAACTTGTCAATCTCTAAATATCGCTAGTTTGTGTTCAAGACATGAGTACTCTTAAGGTGCCCTGTCACACCGAGTTTTCAAAATAGGGTCGTATCAAGTTTGACTTGTGTCATAAATATTATCTTTGGCCTCCTATCATTCGCAAGTCTTATAGTTATCATTACTTTTAATTCTTTTTATTTTGTATGAGTGAAAGTTTGGGTCGCTAACACTCCGTAAATGCCGTAAGGAGTACGGATAAAAGTGACGACCTGGAAATTTTCGATCCGAGTAAATAAGGAAAATAATTAGAAAAATAGATGTATTCCATATTCATGTAAAAGGTTCGGATGAGTTGTGAGGTCAAAAACCGAGATTAGCTCGGATAAGTAAATTATGAGATCAAAAAAAAATTGAGGCAAGCCCGGACAAAAAACTATAAGATCAGAAAATCAAGACAAACTCATATCATAAGACACGAAACCTGAGATAGAAAAGTTCAGACAATAAGCTATAAAGGTGGAAACAAAGGAGTTCGGATAGCGTAGAGATCGAGGAATTACGCGGAAGATCGACGAAGAGTTCGAATCAACATTCATGACTTTTAAATTCACTTTTCAAAATAGGGAGTTCAGAAGAGAGCCCTTTCCTGCAATTCATATAGTTTTATATTTTACAAAGTGTTCAATGTTAAATCAGGGAATCGGGAGATAGTCTTTTCCTAAATTCTCTTAGCCAAAATTCTAATAAAAATATTTTAAGAGATCAGGAGAGAGTTATTTCCTAAATTTTCTTAGCTAAAATTCTAATAAAAATGTTTTAAGAGATCGGGAGAGAGTCATTTCCTGAATTCTCTAAGCCTAAATTCTAATAAAAATGTTTTAAGAGATCGAGAGAGAGTCCTTGCTTGAATTCTCTTAGTCAAAGTTCTAATAAAAAATATTTTAAAAGATCGGAAGAGTCCTTACCTGAATTCTCTTAACTAAAGTTCTAATAAAAATATTTTAAGAGATCGGGAGAGGGCTCAAAACACACTTCTATATTCGCAACTCATATATCCACAACTCAATCACATCACACAGCCCCTCCTGGGCCCATCAAATCAGTCATCCATCACAATATGTAAAATTTCAATTTAGTCCTTATAATTGATTATTTTTGCAAAAACTGCCCAAATAAGCTCTAAAAATTCTAAAACTTTGCCCCGCGGTCCTTAGCAATATTACTAGGATATTGCAAAAAGAATCATAATTTTTTTAGCTACCACGAATATTTTATGGATTTTTAATCCTATTTAAGCACTAGAAAATTACGAAAAAGCAAGGTTCGAGTTTACCTTTGCCGATTCCGACTTCAGGAACGCGCTCGGGATGTCTGACAATGGTGGGGTAGCCAAAACCTCGATCCAGTTCGGAGACTTTTCCGGTAGCGGGTCTGTCTGGTCGAAAATTCACAGACCTGGACAACTGTCGAATTTCCTCGAATTGAGGATACCTACACGAAGCCCACAACACGAGGGTTAGTACATAAATTTTTCAAAATTTTCTAAGCTCATTTAATGCTCAGAAAGACACTGTGAAGTTCCATGGGACCCACCGAAAAACGGTGTCGGAAAAATTCAAAATTTATGTCGCTGCGAAGCTCTCGACGAGTAGAGCGCTTTGGTACTCTCGGTTTTCTCGTGGGATTCACGGTTTGCGAGAAATCTAGCCCGAAAGTCAAAATGATCTAAAACTTCCCGGGCAAAAATTGGACAAACCGCTCGATGAATTTTGGTGTTCTTGGTGTCTATGGAAAGCTCTCGACGAGTAGATGAGTTTAGACACAAGACTCAGTCCGATTGGTGGTCGGACCAGCCGAATTTTGTCTGGGAAGTCGAACGGTCGCGCGCGCGCGTCGCTCCACTTCGGGCGTTCCAGGCGGCCGGTCTTGGGAAGGTGGTGGGGCGGCGCGCCGGCGAGCTGGGGTGGCAGGGGAGGCGGCGGCGTGGCAAGGGGAGGAGGGAGGAGAGAAAAAAAGAGAGAGAAAGGGAGAGGGGTCGGACGCGCGCGGGGAGGGGAAAGAAAAAGAAGAAGACCGGTCCGATTCGACCGGTCAGATCCAATCCGGTTCAATTTGGCCGGTTCTATTCAGGATACAAAATTTTGAATTTTTACTCTGTCTCAGGACTGAAAACGAGGTCCAAAAATTTCAAAAAAATTTCATAAAACTCAGAAAAATTCGTAGACTCTAAATATATTTTTAGTTTTGCCACGTGGTCTTTAAATAAATTTTTAAAAATCATCGAAGTTTATATTTTCGGGAAATCGAACCCGATTTTTAAAATCTGAAAAATCTCAAATAATTTCTTAAAATTTAAATAAAATTAAAATATCAATAATACTCATAAAATAATAAAATTTAAAATTTTTGGGTGTTACATTCTTCCCCCCTTACAGAAAATTCATCCTTGAATTTTACACAAGGCAGAATAAAGTACAAGATTACATATTGAACAGAAAAGGGTACTTGTTACGCATGTCCCGTTCTGATTCCCAGGTACACTCTTCCACAGACCGACTCCTCCACAAAACCTTAACCATATGGATCTGTTTTGATCTTAGCTGTCTCACTTGGTAGTCCACTATGGCCACAGGTTGCTCCTCAAATGTCAAGTTCTCTTTTAGCTCTATTACATCCGATTGTAGTACATGAGAAGGATCTGGAATGTATTTCCTGAGCATGGAGATGTGAAACACAGGATGAACATGAGAAAGGTTGGGTGGTAGCTCCAACCGGTAGGCAACTGCTCCAACTCTATCAGTAACCTCAAAAGGTCCAATGTACTGAGGTGCCAACTTGCCCTTCTTTCCAAATCTCATCACTCCCTTCATCAGAGAAACTTTCAGGAATACATAGTCGCCTACTGCAAACTCCACATCCCTCCGTCTGGGGTCTGCATAACTCTTACGCCGCCATCGAAAGTCAAGTTTTCGATCGTCCATGATTAAAGGAACTACCTCTGAAGTGTACTACACTAGATCTACATCATGCACTTTCGCTTCTCCCATTTCCGTCCAGCACAGAGGAGACCTACACTTTCTTCCATATAGTGCCTCACAGGGTGCCATCCCTATGTTGGAATGGTAACTGTTGTTGTAGACAAACTCCACCAAAGCTAGCTAATCATCCCATTGACCTCCAAAATCCAAAACATTCATGCGAAGCATATCTTCCAGTGTTTGGATTGTCCTTTCGGACTATCCGTCTATCTGAGGGTGGAAAGCAGTACTAAAGTTCAACTGTGTGCCAAGTGCCTCCTGCAACTTTCTCCAAAACCGTGAAGTGAACTGGGGCCCTCTATCAGATATTATGGAAGCCGGAATTCCATGCAATCTGATTATTTCTCGAATGTAGAGTCGAGCATACTGTGTCACAGAATATGTAGTCTTTACAGGCAAGAAGTGAGCTGATTTGGTTAGGCGGTCTACAATTACCCGTATCGAATCATATCCTCGCGTGGTACGAGGCAACCCAGTCACAAAATCCATGGTAATCATTTCCCACTTCCATTCTGGGATAGGGAGCTCTTGCAGCTTCCCTGACGGTCTCTGGTGTTCAAACTTCACCTTCTGACAAGTCAAGCACTTGGATACAAAGTCTGCTATGTCTCTCTTCATGCCATTCCACCAATAGCTATCCTTCACATCATGGTACATCTTGGTGGAGCCTGGGTGGACACTGTACAGTGTATAGTGTGCCTCTTGCATGATTTCATTTCTGAGATTGTCCACATCAGGCACACATATCCTAGAACCTTGCACTAGGGCGCCATCATTGGCAAATTCAAACTCACCACCTTCACCCTGCTGTACTCTTTCTATGATCTTCATCAATTGTTGGTCTCTGTGCTGGGAAACTCTAACCTTATCGCGCAAGTCTGGCCTCACTGAAAAATGAGGCAACAATACCCCCTCATCTGAAAGATCTAGGATTAAACCTTGATCCATCAACTCATGTATTTCCTGAATCAACGGTCTTTTCTCTGCTGAAATGTGCGCCAAACTGCCAGAAGATTTTCTACTCAAAGCATCTGCTACTACATTGGCCTTCCCAAGGTGGTACTGGATGGTGCAATCATAGTCTTTCAGAAGCTCCATCCATCTTCTCTGTCTCAAGTTTAAATCCCTCTGTTGGAAGATGTACTTCAAACTCTTGTGGTCGGTGTCTATCTTGCACACTTCACCATACAGGTAGTGTCTCCAGATTTTTAGTGCAAAGACTAGAGCTGCCATTTCCAAATCATGGGTGGGGTAGTTCTGCTCATGCCTCTTCAACTGCCTTGAAGCATAAGCCACTACTTTTCCATTCTGTATCAAAACACACCCAAGGCCAACTCTGGAGGCGTCACAATACACGGTGTATCCTTCACCACTCATTGGTAGTGTCAACATAGGGGCGATGGTTAGACACTCCTTAAGTGTCTAAAAACTCTTCTCACAGTCATCTGTCCAAATGAATGGAACATTCTTTCGTGTTAACTTAGTTAGGGGAGCCGCTATCCTGGAAAAATCTTGCACAAATTGCCTATAGTAGCCAGCTAGACCCAGAAAACTTCGCACCTCAGTGACTGTTGTAGGCCTAAGCCAATCAGTTACAGCTTCAATTTTCTTGGGATCCACTTGAATACCTTCATTAGAAACCACGTGTCCCAAGAATGAGATGCTTTCTAGCCAAAATTCACATTTTGAAAATTTGGCATACAGCTGGTGCTCCCTCAAAGTCTGCAACACCATCCTCAAGTGCCACACGTGTTCCTCCTCAGTCCGAGAGTATACCAAAATGTCATCTATGAATACGATAACAAAACGGTCCAAAAATGGCTTGAACACCCTATTCATTAAGTCCATGAAGGCTGCTGGTGCATTAGTGAGTCCAAAAGACATTACCAAGAACTCATAATGACCATATCTTGTCCTGAATGCCGTTTTGGACACGACCTCATTCCTGATTCTCAACTGATGGTAGCCTAATCGTAAGTCTATCTTGGAAAAGAATCTAGCCCCTTGGAGCTGATCAAACAGGTCATCGATCCGAGGAAGTGAATACTTGTTCTTCACAGTCACCTTGTTCGGCTATCTATAGTCAATACACAACCTCAATGACCCATCTTTCTTTCTTACAAATAGCACAGGAGCACCCCAGGGTGAAGCTCGGACGTATAAAACCCTTGTCCAAAAGCTCCTGTAGTTGCTCCTTTAGCTCCTTCAATTATATTGGCGCCATCCTGTAAGGCAGCATTGATATGGGGTTTGTACCCGGCACAATATCAATGCAGAACTCTATTTCCCTTTCTGGTGGCAATCCTGGAAGCTCTTCAGCGAAGACATCCATGAATTCTCTGACAACAGGAACATTTTCCATGTTGACACCTTCTACAGAGGTATCTCTAACCAATGCCAAATACCCTTGATTTCCACGCCTCAACATTTTTCTAGCACTAATTGCTGACACAAAGTTATATGGAGCCACGCTCCTGTCATCATCAAAACTAAACTCTTCCACACCGGGTATGTGGAAATACACCTTTTTGTTCTTGCAGTCTAAAGTGGCATAATGAGTTGCCAACCAATCCATCCCCAATATTACATCGAAATCCATTACTGGTAGAGGAACCAAGTCTGCTGGGAGGATTCTTCCATCCACTACTACTGGGCTACCCGGAAAAACCATATCTACATCTATGTTGTCACTAAGTGGGGTAGCTACAGACAAAGGATATTTTAAAGTTGTAGGATTTCTACCCAACCTCATGGCAAACACAGGGGAGACAAATGAGTGCGTAGCACCCGGATCTATTAAAACACGAGCCTCATAGGAACAGACTAGTAGAATACCTGCCACAACTGCATTGGAAGCCTGAGCATCCTAGTGGGTCAGGGTGAAAACCCGAGCTTGACCCCTACCCTGAGTGGCAGAACCCTGACATTAACTTCTACCTCCTGATCTGCCTCCAAATCCATGTCCCCCTTGTCCTCGGCCCTGTTGGCCACTGAACTGACTGACTGCCATGCTGGAAGCACCCAGATACAACTGACGAGGAACATTTACAACAGAACCCTGTGACCCCATCTGTGGCTCGCTAAACATGGGGCATTCCCCAGCAAAGTGACCTAGTTGGCCACACCTGAAGCATACTCCTGAACCCATCATACAAGGTCCTGAATGTCCTCTTCCACACTGTGCACAAGGTGCCAAGGAGGATCTGAACTGCACCAGAATCTGTACCTTGAATCGTGACCACCGCTTTGGATCCATACCAGTGCGAACCCTCGGGATTTGTGTCTAAAACCACTCCTCTTATTCCTGCTTCTTCCTCTGTAAGTAGTCTGGCCACCACTATCCGTAGTACCCATGTGGGGAACACCTGAAGAACCCTCTGCTCTGTTTTTCTTTGCCCTTCCACTGTCATCTACAGCATAGCTAATCTCTATCTGTCTGGCTCGATCAACTACTACATCAAAAGACTGATCAGACATCATGGCCAGGTTTGCATACCTCCTGTCTAGCCCCTTTAGGAATCTCTTCACCTTCATAGTTTCAGAGATACTGTAGGGGCATACCGCCGCCTTCAAATTCTCAGAGCATATTCATCTACAGACCTGCCATTCTATCTTAAGGCCTCAAAGGCCCACTGCTTTTGGTCCCTGAAGCTTTCTGGCACAAACTGATTGATGAACAGTTCCACAAACTGAGTCCACGACAAACCCTCCATCCGAGGTAATATGTAGTCATTCATCCATTGTCTAGGCATAGGTCCCATGACATGCTGCATACACTCTATTAGTCTTCTATCACCAATCGCACTGCTCGCCTGTCAGGAATCCAAAAACCGATATGCATCATCTGACACATCATAAGTACCAGGCACCAACTTCTTGAAATTTATGATCTGTTTGTAAGGTTCTCCTCTTGATGCGATGGACTGCTGCTGCTGTGGAGGGTGGACCATATACTGTGCCATCATGTCGATGGTTCTCTACAACCCAGCTAGAGTAGCTGCCATGGGGTCCATGGGACCCTGTGCCATAAACGACTGATCCTGAACTGGTGGTAGCTGCTCTTCTACTTGAGCAGCTCTAGGCCTCCTACCCCGACTCCTCGAGGCAAGCGCCTCATCCTGTGCTGACACCTCGTCAGGCACATCTGGTTCTGGTGCAGTGGCAGCTCTCCTGCTTCTACGCATTTTCCTGAAATTCAACAGCATTAGCCCACAAAATTCAAAATTACTCAATACACAGCTCTATAGACTCATATTTACACTCAATATATGAAGCAGAAACTAGAAGCAAAGATGACAATGCAAGACGAATGTGGACCCTATTTTTCCGCATTTGACTCCTAGTAAACTCTTCCCAACACTTTAGATGAACATTCCCTAAGAATCTGGAGCCTAAGCTCTGATACCACATTTGCCACGACCCAACCTATGGGCCGGACCGGCACTAGGACCTGGGCCAGCTTAAAGCCCCCGAGGCCCGTAGTAAGCCTAACTATTCATTAATTCAACTCTAAGGCCCATTTGGGCCCAATTTCAAGAAATCAACCGGACAGAGTCCGGCCATAAAGTGGACCTTTCAACGGGGAGTTTTTGACTCACCCGACCTGTAAACAAAATATATCATCAATTGGGGAGCTCAGCTCACCCTCCACATACTCATATCAACATAAAGATAAATAGGAGCTCAGCTCCCTCATCCAGTCCATCAAACATGCATATAAAAATTTTACAGGTCCACATAAAAATTTATATTACAGACCCGAATCATTTAAATATTTCTAACACATGCGAAAATTCTAGGAGTAAATAAAATTACACAAATATTGATAAACAACCTGCGAAGGAGAAAAGCAGGTTAACCATAATAAAATCCTCCTGTAGCCTGAAAAAAATATTGAACAGGAGTGAGCGTTCGACTCAGAGAGAAAATATCAATTTTAACCATAATCTCTATAACTATCTAAAACTAATGCACCCTGTAGAGTGAAATGCAACACCAGCAATAATTTCACATCATAACATCAAAAAGGTAATTTGGAGCACTCACGCACCCGGTAATATCAATCATAATATATATGGGAGCTGATCCCCTATATAGCTCTCTTAATTCCAACTGTGCCAGCGAAGAACTCAGCTCGGACTTCCACTTAATAACCAAATCGGGGTCCCAGCAAAGAACTCAAGCCGTGTCTACCCGGAAGGACCGGGTCCCAGCGAAGATCTCAAGCCGTGTCTACCCGTCCTATCCGTAGTCCACACCACATCACACGCACACCAACGCACGCACACTGCTCCAAATTACCACAACAACATACAGGGCACTTTCACAGTTATGAATGTAACAAAAATCGTGCCTAAAGTTTATCTACATAGATATATGCATATAAGTGATGCATGGGCATGTTTGAACATATAATAATAGTGAAATTACAATTAAAATTAATATTTTACTCACAGACTAGATAACGGTCACTGTGGCGGCTGGGCGGAGGAAGAAGGCTGTCCCGGCTCACCTAACAATTACATTATAATTATTTAATACAAATGACTCAATACCAATCAAGAAAAGACCAAATACGTCCTAAGTCGTGCCGAAAATCCGGCAGAGTCTCCCCTATACCTAGGACCTACCCAACCTGCAAAAGGGCTCAAAACACACTTCTATATTCGCAACTCATATATCCACAACTCAATCACATCACACAGCCTCTCCTGGGCCCATCAAATCAGTCATCCATCACAATATGTAAAATTTCAATTTAGTCCTTATAATTGATTATTTTTGCAAAAACTGCCCAAATAAGCTCTAAAAATTTTAAAACTTTGCCCCGCGGTCCCTAGCAATATTACTAGGCTATTGCAAAAAGAATCATAATTTTTTGAGCTACCACGAATATTTTATGGATTTTTAATCCTATTTAAGCACTAGAAAATTACGAAAAAGTAAGGTTCGGGTTTACCTTTGCCGATTCCGACTTCGGGAACGTGCTCGGGATGTTTGACAATGGTGGGGTAGCCAAAACCTTGATCCAGTTCGGAGACTTTTCCAGTAGCGAGTCTGTCTGGCCGGAAATTCACAGAGTTGGACAACTATTGAATTTCCGCGAATTGAGGATACCTACACGAAGCCCACAACACGGGGGTTAGTACATAAATTTTTCAGAATTTTCTAAGCTTATTTAATACTCGGAAAGACACTGCGAAGTTCTGTGAGACCCATCGAAAAACGGTATTGAAAAAATTCGAAATTTATGTCGCTGCGAAGCTCTCGACGAGTGGAGCGCTTTGGTACTCTCGGTTTTCTTGTGGGATTCACGGTTTGCGAGAAATCTAGCCCGAAATTCAAAATGGGCTAAAACTTCCCGGGCAAAAATTGGACAAACCGCTTAATGGATTTCGGTGTTCTTGGTGTCTATAGAAAGCTCTCGACGAGTAGATAAGTTTAGACACAAGACCCGGTCCGATTGGTGGCCGGATAGGCCGAGTTTTGGCCGAAAAGTCGAACGGTCACGCACTCGCGTCGCTCCACTTCGGGCGCCTTTTTCTGGCGTTCCAGGCAGCGGGCGGTTGTGGGGGAGGGGTGAGGCGGCGCGCCGGCGAGCTGGGGTGGCAGGGGAGGAGGCAGCGCGGCAAGGGGAGGAGGGAGGAGAGAGAAAAAGAGAGAGAAAGGGAGAGGGGTCGGACGCGCGCGGGGAAGGGGAAGAAAAAGAAGAAGACCGATCCGATTCAATCGGTCCGATCCGATCCGGTTCGATTCAGCCGGTTCGATTCAGGATACAAAATTTTAAATTTTCACTCTGCCGAGGGACCGAAAACGAGGTCCAAAAATTTCGAAAAAATTTCAGAAAACTCAGAAAAATTCTTAGACTTCAAATATATTTTTAGTTTTGCCACGTGGTCTTTAAATAAATTTTTAAAAATCATCAAAGTTTATATTTTCGGGAAATCGAACCCGATTTTTAAAATCCGAAAAATCTCAAATAATTTCTTAAAATTTAAATAAAATTAAAATATCAATAATACTCATAAAATAATAAAATTTAAAATTTTGGCGTGTTACACCTTTCCTGAATTCTCTTAGCCAAAGTTCTAATAAAAAATTATTTTAAGAGATCGGGAGAGAGTCCTTACCTGAACTCTCTTAGCTAAAGTTCTAATAAAAATATTTTAAGAGATCAGGTGAAAGTCCTTTCCTGAATTCTCTTAGCCAAAATTCTAATGAAAATGTTTTAAGAGATCGGGAGAGAGTCATTTCCTGAATTCTCTTAGCCAAAGTTTTAATAAAATAATATTTTAAGAGATCGGGAGAGAGTCCTTACCTGAATTCTCTTAGTCGAAGTTCTAATAAAATGTTTTAAGAGACCGGGAGAGAGTTCTTTCCTGAATTCTCTTGGCCAATGTTCTAATAAAGATGTTTTGTATAAATTAGGGGAGATCGGGAGAGAGTCCTTTCCTTTCTAGTCTCGATACTTTCATTATAAAATTTATCATATATTCTAAACAATAGGTCTGCGGGAGAATCCTTCCAATGAATCCTAAATCTTATATTGAGGCCTGGTGGAGAGTCCTCATTAAAGACCTTATATTTATATTATTAGGGTAGAGTTCTTCCTTCAGTACGGCTTAATAAAAAATATCATAATTCCTTAAAGATGAAACGATATGGGTAAAGTTCCACTGGTAATTATGCCGATGATGGGACCTTCCTCTATTAACTGAGAGTCCTCATTAATAAAGGGAATTCTCTAAGTTTTAATTAACACATCCCTTTTGAATTAGAGTCCTAATTAAAAGGAATGAAATCTATACCCATATCGGTTCTCAAAATATCCATTATACACACTGCACCCTCAATTATTTGAATGCCAATGATAAGGCATATAATGTGTGAGCTGAGAGACTTCCTCACTCGTTATGAATCTTTAGGGACCAAATAACACCTCTTCAGAATTAGAGTCCTAATTCGAAGAGGGAGGAATTTAATAAAATACTTAACAAATTAAATAAGCATAACACCAATTCATTATAGGGTCATCACATATACTCGTGTTCTTGGGAAACCCAAAATGGTAAAATATCAAATGTTCCTTTTATTAATAACAGGGACCAACATTATAATTCTAACCCCAAAATTATTGATCTTAAATTATGAAGAGCACGTTGTTAAATCTGCTTACCCTCATTGAGGGACGAGGTGGGGTGCCTAACACCTTCCCCACCCATGAACGGACCCCGAACCTAGAATCTCTGTTTTAGAAGTGGTTTTATAAATTTTTAAATTTATATTTTTACAAATGGTTTCGTTTAATTTCCCTCAAAATTAAAGTGGCGACTCCTCACTTTTTTCACTTCGGTGAAAATCACCCGGCGATCGCAAAACCTTTGCGACAGGCACTACTAGCAAAACAAGGATGGCACTTACTCTCAAATCCATCTTCACTATTTGCTAGAGTTTTTAACGAAAAATATTTCCCTTTCTCATTCTTCCTTCGAGCTAGACAAAGGAGCAGACCTTCTTGGGGTTGGCAAAGTATTATGCTGAGTCGAGCTATTCTAGAAAGAGAAACTAGATGTATATTGGCAATGGAGAATCGATTTTATGTAAGGAAGAGAAATGGATCCCCAAATCCTTCCTTCATTCTCCACGAGTAAAAATAGGCCATGATCCTCTGATAGCTTGGGTTTCTCAACTCATTGATCGCCCCTCCAACTCTTGGGATGTGAGAATCCTAAAGCAAAATTTTACAGATGAAGAGATAAGCAATATCCTCCTTATTCCTGTTCTTATGTTTCACAAGGAAGATGCTCTCATTTGGCACTATGACAAATATGGGCAATATATTGTTAAGTCTGGTTATTTTGTTGCTCGACTTTTGTCGGAATCTAATTCTGTTAGAGCACATGGGGGACCAAGTCCAAGCTCACAAACAAACTTAAGAGGGTTTTTGGAAGAAAATTTGGAAGATTGCTATTCCTTCAAAGCTTCTATCTTTTTATGGAGTATCCTCAAAGAATGACTCCCAACAAATGATCTCATCCATAAACGTATACCATATGCTTCTTCTGAGTGCATTTTTTGCGGTGCAAGGGAAACCATAGAGCATTTGTTTTTTGAATGCCCCAAAGTCGGGGACATCTGGTTACATTCCCCTTTTGGACTTCGGTCCACACTAGAATTGGGCTCCTCTATGATGGACTGTTGGGATCATATCTCCTTGTATCTTTCAAATCATGGCTAAGGAAGCGATTTTATTCCGTTGTTAGTGTTCATGCTTTGACACATTTGGAAAAGCCGTAATTCCTTTATTTTTCAGCATTTTCAAGAAATCATCTCAGTTGCCTTGAATCATCGTGAAGATTTAAAAATGGCCCATGAAACTACACAAAGGGTTTCAAATGTATCTATTTTGTTATAACAAGCACGCAAATCTAAGGCACACACATAAATTACACAATCACACAGTATTGAAAAGAGAAAAAGAGTAACACAAGATTTAACATAGTTCAACTGTATAGTCTAAGTCCACGGGCAAGACAAGATAAAAAGTTCCACTATGATAAAAAGAGCAAGATACAATCAATCAGAACTCTCAAACTCTAACCCCAATGTGTTTCCCGAATATCTCACAACTCTGCCGCAAATGGTAGAATATTACAATATTTAACTGGTCCATACTGCGGGGCCATTACCCCCGCACCCCTAAGAAGATTAGTGGTGGGCTTCGGGTCCGGGCCTATCAGTCCATGCTCTCCGCTACTACCACAGATCTCACTTTTTATCCCAATCAAGTCGCAACACGAAACTTTTGGGTTGAGCCACAATTCAGATTCATGAAAAAATATATCTCAAAATTCAAAGCTACAAAAATAACATATTCCTTCCCTTTCAACCTGGACTCCACGTTCAAGAGGAATGATGAAAATTAATTTTGATGGAGCAGCTTTAGCCTGTCTACATTCAGGTGCTATAGCAGCAGTATCTAGAGATTACACGGGGCACCCATATTGTTGGCGTTGCAAACATCTCCAAGCTATGGTGGATCCTCTTATTGCAAAATCTTTGGCATGCAGAGAAGGTCTTCTACTAGCAAAAGGAAAATTAATTTTTCGTGACGCTTTTTCCATGTGTAACCCAATGATGCAAGTTAACTTTGTATTTGGCCTTATGGCCCTTTGATTCCTTCAATGAATTTGATATCTGTTTGAAAAAAATAAATAAATAAATGAATGGTAACCGGGAAGTTAGTGCCCGCGGGTCACCTGCGAAAATTCACCTATTTGTGACTCTAACGTAGAGCTCTTGCGGATTGTAGTAGTACAAACGGATAAACCTCAGACCTTTACCAGGGTTTTGAGCAACCTCAATCTTACCTTCCTCTTTGGCTCTGCCCAATACAATTCCATATTTATCAGGTACGTGTTCAAAGTTCTCTTATTTATATTATTTTCCTTCTTCTTGTTTATATTGTTGTCAATTTCTTTTTAATGTTTATTTATTTTCTTTTTTTTCTTGTCTCCTTTCTGTTTGATTGATGAGAAACTATGAGAAAAGAGGAGGAAATGAAATGAATTTAAGAGTTCTGTAGTTTCTCATCCCACCCTTGGATTATTCCCTACATTTTCCTAATCTTTTTTTTTTTCTCATTATCATCCCTATTTGACACCCCCATTTTAAATCCAACTTATATTAGATCAATCATGGCCTCTATCACGTTCTCTTGCTCCAAATACTCGCCTTCGCTCAATTCTTAAGGTTTCCGTCTAACCCAATACCCAAAAAAACCATACCCATTTCTTTTCTTTGTCTTCTTTTTTTCAAATTTCAGGTTCGTTTCATCTTTATAATGTCCGATTTTTAAATACCCAACTCTCTTCCCCAATCCACCCTCACCGATCTGCTCATCTTGTTCACTCTTCTAATTTGGATGTGCCTAATCTATAGTACTTGTACCTGAGCTGCTCTATGTTGGAAATTTTCAAACCATGTTAAAAAGTTCTCAACTTATTCGGAATTTGAAATTCTGAAACTCAAATTTTTCGAACTCAGTCGTAGAACAATTACGTGCAATTTGTTGATTGAATGTAATTGGTTGTTTGAATATATGCAAAGTGGAGTTAAAGGATATGGAAAGAAATGGAAAAGAGGATTCAGAGTTAAAGGGTGTGAGGAGTCTGCTGCCTTGGGAATTTGTTTATTACAATTTTTGTTAAAAAATTCTTATTTCTTGATTTGTATGATTGGTGATGATGATTTAAATGAGTTATAATTATTAATGAAGACAAAAGCATTAATAATATTAAAACAAGGAACTAAATAATAAATAACGAGTTTGATTTTGAATGCTTAAGTCAATTAAACAAAGCTAGAAATGATAACTGATGAAGAAGAGGAGAATTGAAGATATCCTGCTTATAACTTCTGTAACAATCGTTGAAGGAATTCCAACTGGTCTTGGTAATGCTAATTTACAAAATTTGGCAAGCTCATGTTTTTTTTTTTTTTTCCCATAATTATTTGCTTGTGTTCTTTTGGTTCTGGCACATAGAAAAGAAGGTGCAGAGATATTTTGTGCTTGCATTAAGAGATCTCCTCTCAAATGTACCCGTTAATATGCATTGCCAATTTAGTTGTTTGAACAATATTTACTGAACTATTTTGAGCAGGTGAACAAACAAGGAAATTTTATATGGCTGCAACAGGCATGATCACAGCCCCAATTTTTGGCTTCTTCTCTGTGAACAGAAGCAACAGAGCTTGTAGAAAGTTCAGCAGCATAAATGGGCAATGTAATGTTGTAAAGGGGATGCAGGTAGAAAAGTCTCTCGAGGAATTGTACAATGTGAAGGTGGAAAGAAAAGTGTCACCAAAACGATTGGCAGAGCTTGGAGTGTCTAGATGGTCAGTTTGGAAGACTGGCAAGTGCAAGTTGCCTTGGGACTGGCAAGTGGACCAGTTAGTTTACATTGAAGAAGGAGAGGTGAGAGTAGTTCCTGAAGGGAGCGAACGTTACATGCGGTTTGTGGCTGGCGACTTAGTTCGTTACCCCAAGTGGTTTGAGGCTGATCTCTTCTTCAATGCTCCATACCAGGAGCGTTATAGTTTCCGAGCATATGGTGATGACTATTAATCCCTACGTTGCATTAGTGATTGCGTCTCTTTGTCCTGTGTGTCAGCTTTGTTCAAGGGCATATGTCCTGTAATTTTAGTAGTTTAACTCAGGAATTGCAAGCTGAACTGCTACATTCTGCAAATAATTTTGATTTGCAGTTTCTGTAAATACCAAGCAGTTTATTAACTGCTGTGTTGAAAGACTGTATCAGATACCCTCTTTGAACATTTTTCAGTTTTAAACATCAACTGGTATCGCTGAGGAATGTGAATTCCAAAATTTTTTCATTAACTACTTTAGCAAATAGTACCAATCTGTTTTAGCTACAACTCCAAATGACGTGTGGCAGTTCATTGCAGGAGGGAGGATGGAACCGTTAACACAGAGAGAGAGAGAGAGAGAGAGAGAGAGAGTAGTAGTAGCTAGTTTATGTGCGGTGCCATTCAGAAAGAAACCAGAGTTGGCGAATTGTTCATAACGAACAATGCTCGTCAGACCATTAGACAAAAATGCTCTAAGCAGACAGCACAGTTGCATTGATCAAGGAACAAAATTCCTACAAACTTGCAGAACTACACTCCCATAAGAGGCATCAAAAGTTTTCTTCAATTGGCAACCAACAATCCAAAACTAACACAGTTGTTCCAAATCACCTGAGTAAGAAAGTTAATAGTCCAGATTTGTTCAAGTTGAGTGCAAGAACTCGAATTTGAGCCCAGTAAGAGCCAAATGAACTGGAAAAAAGAAGAAAAAATGTAAAGTCTGCAGTTAGGATAAAAACATAAAGAGAGAACCAAAGCTGAAACACAGAAGGAAAAATCTTCTTTGCATCATTACAGGAAATAACCAGGTAGGAAATCAGAAGCACTGCCTCTATAAATCAAATCCCTTATAATACACACGGTTACACTTTAATGGCAGAATATCAAATGAAACAGAATGAGCCCACAACCCAAAAAATAGGAAAAACCGATCCCCTCAAAACCCTGCCTGCACTTGTCCTGTTGATGAGATAATATGACAAACACGGAGAAGCCAAACAAATTCTTCCCTATCATGCCAATGAGGTCCCCTCCTGTATCATTCAACTACAAACAAGGGTAAACTCCAACAGTTCCACACTGCGGCTATCAACTACCAGCAGTACTGTGTAGACTTGTAACAGTTGTAATTGCCACAGAGGAGGCAAATCTTGAGACAAGCACAGCCTCATTGCTTATGGCCTTAGATGCTGCCACATCCTCCAATCTTTTCCATGTTGATTCTCTCCTCTCCTGTGTTTCTCTCTCCTTCACTTCATCTTCTTGGAATTTAACCAAACACTCATCAAAAAGTTCTTGATCAGCATCAGAGAATATCTTCCTCACATTCAGTGTTAGACTCTGAACAGCTTGGTTCCAGTGACCCCTAGTGTTTCTCTCCAAAGCAGGGAAGATTACAGGCAGTATCACATTACGGTTTTGTGTGATCAAATTCCTTATGTGATCATTGTTCCACAAAAACAATGCACGTTCAGCCACCTGCCAGGAAAACCAAATTCAGAAGATAACAAAAAAATTCAAAATTGTTTGGATGAACATCAAGCCAACTACGGCAACAGACATATAATTACATTCTCCTTATAAATTCAAAATTGTGGCACTATTGTTTACTGTGATAGGTATGTCTCATTAGCACCGGCTTATTACACCCTCCTTTCAACAAGCCAGGTATTTCTTAATATTGAACTCCTATATAATTTATCACCAATAAAAGTTAAAATATACATTAATAATATCCATTTTCTTGACTCTCAGACATTTATTCACCATGTATTTACATAGATCTTCTCTATGATAACACTGCAAAATATTTCATTAAAACTGTAGTTCTCAATGAATCTTGATTTTAACCACAACACATAAATAGTAACCACTAAATTCTTAATGAGAACTTTAAGTGGAAAATAATATTTTACAGCACAAAACACCCTTTTTCATCATCTAGTATCATACAAGTGCTGAAAAAAAAAGCCAAATTGCTTGTGTATGCTCAAAAGTTTAAAGGTTTCTTCATTTGGTAGACTTATGTTAATGCCATAAGACCATTCTTTCTAGTTTCAGGGGCCCACCATCCACAAGACAAAGTTTGAGCCAAAGCTTATTACAACATGATAAGAGCAGTTCCATGGGAAGGCAGGCACCGCTACAGTCACTTGTTACTCAGCCCACATGCTTTGGGAAGATCCACACTGTTGATAAATTAATCAGGAGGAAGCATTTTACTCTCGCCTAAAGAGGAATGATGAGCTACTGGAGAATCCCTTTTTGCATTGGGAAGTATCTAGAGATTATCGTTCCTACCACTTTCCATGGTTTCAATTTATTGGGCTACAGTTAAACAACTGATGCAAATACTTTAGCAGCTGGCAAGGAATATAAGGAGGCCAGGAATGATAAGAAGTGAAGGCTGATCCCTTTGTGAACTACGCATACCATACGTTGCAAGCAAACTAGTTGCACTTTGATAGAATAAAAGTACAAAAGGCTTAAGCTGCTGTTTCTAAGGTCTTTGTACAGGATATATATATATATATATATATATATATATATATATATATATATTATCAGTGTCTATGTGTGTAGACAGCATTTTTTTCTAATTATTTAACCATCCAAACAGTAAGTCCTTTTCCACTTTTTTATCACAAATTAACACTATATTTTTCAAAGCAAATCCTAATCCCATTTTTTTCTAACATTAAGATCTACCAAAATTTTAACCAGTAGGCTCTATATAGCTACCCTTCAAAAAGAATTTGGCCCAGAATTAATGGTGTTCAGTTTCTGTCACAACATATATGAGCCAAAAGTGCATCTTGAATCAGCGGACTCCTGAAAGGAGTTGCTTATAGAAATGGCATTAAACAAGGATAACTTTAAACATTTGTAAACAATTAGCACTTAAGCCAGAAAGATGTAACATTATGAGTACATGTTTAAGAGTTGAATATTAAAATTTTTGATCCATTTTCATTTGTAGTGGATGAAGAAAAAATAGCAAATTTTATAAGCAACATGTGTACAATGTAGACAAATAAAGACATTCTTGTATACACGTTATATGAAGCTCTAGTAAAAATACTACCAGCTCAGATTTTCAAAAAAACAAAATGCACACTGAAACTCATACATTATCATCAGCAGGAATCAGGGAGTAGCCAAGTGTGAAACCATATCAAAGATCATTTAGATGGTTTTATATCTAAAATAGAAGGTCAAAAGAAAAAAAAGTGTTTACTAGGATGCAAACATTATCATATCATCGTTGGCTTTCTAATTATAGTAGCTATTGAACTTAAATTGTCATATACTTTTTTGTTATATATATTTCTTCCTAATATATTTTAAACTACCACGAAAAAATGTATTATTCTAGTTGAAATCCAGGTACCCTTGACTCTCGTAATTACAATAAACAGAATCCAATGAAACCGCCAAGGCGATAAAAATGGAAAACAAAAGTTTTTACAATCAATGTTATGGAAAGAATAATTCAGAGTTCAATAAGATGATACCGTCATCAATGATGACAAAAGCAATCATTAAGCACCAGCAACAAATGCCAGTAAAAAAGAGAGAGAGAAGAAGTAGAAGAAGAAGAAGAAGAAAAACAAATGCCAGTAACACAAAATGTAACCATTCAAAATTCATACCTGAAAATGTGAGCTGTTGAGACAGCGGCCAATTTGACGGAACAAGGGGATCATGCAACGCTGAAACTCTGCTGGCTGAGTAGCTTCTAACACTTCCTCCAACTCACCAAGGAACATAACCTCCTTGGAACTATTGGTTATGGGCCAATATTTTAGAAGACCTCGAATAACAGTATCAGCAAGCTTGAAATCTTTTTCCACAAACTGAGTGATACAATACGAAAGTTGTTGATGGTACATCGGTACACACTTGGGCTTGTGAAGAGGAATCAAGGCTCGTACAAGGAAGAGCTTGTGCTCTTCCTTCAATGGCAAAGCAAACCCGTTAATTATGCTGCCCAATATCTCAAGTAATTCAGCAATCCCATTATGCCTCTCGGTCTCAAATATGAAACGGTAGAAGATATTGTTTATAGCTTTCCTAATAAATGGCCGATGCACCATAAACTTCCCATAAATGCGATGTAGTATTGTCTTCAAATACTCTCTCTCCCTTTGGTCCTCAGAATCAAACAAATCTAGCAATTTCAACACAAATGAATGGTCAATGTACCTCTTTGCAAGCTTGGCATCGGTCTCTGTTGAAGCCACAAATCTGAGAAGAAACTCGTACACAATTTGAAGATGAGGCCACGCTGGCTCCATGGTCGGTTCTTCTTCTTCTGGGTCATACGTTTCTAGAATCTTGTTATCATGATTTGAAGACGGAAGCGATCTAAACAAATTAGCTGCCACCATCTTTGTAATTTCTTGCATTGTCACCTCATTGAACTTTGATGTCACAGAAGAAATATAATCAACAAGCTCTAACAAAGTCTGCCTTTTAATGTCCTTCTCCTTAAGATTTTTAGAGGGATCACTAAAATCAAACACAACACAGCACATGTTCAACTTTCTAATAAAGAGACTCTGCCTCTCCGAACTAGGAACATCCCTGAAGTTAGGCAATGACTCATAAACCCCAGAAGCCAACATGGGACCCACTTGGCCTGCAACGGTGGCGGATTTTTTCCCTTGATTAGATTTGTTCTGTGGGGCAATGGTCCCATTGTTCATGCGTGAAGCGCCTAAACCCGAATTGGACTTTGAAGAAATCGATGACGACTTTGAGGTGTTTATGGAATTCGGTCCATGGGAAGAATTCAGAGACGAAAAGGCATTGACCCCACCGTCATTGTTCGAGTCATTATTCGACGATTTTGAGGGTTTTCGAGGTAGCTTGCCCAATATCTGTTTAATCATATCTACTAAGAGAAGTCCTAACCCTAACCCAAAGCCCTAATCCTAATTTATCTCAACAATAAATCAAGGTCTCCACGTTTAAACACCTCAAAACGAAGGCATTTTCATAGCTGATCGATAGAACCCCAGTTCAAATTGCACATTGAAAAAGAAAACAACGTTACAGAAAAAACTCATCAAAAGAAACACAAACGAGTCTATGCATGTAGCGCTCCATATCACCAAGTCACAATTCAGAAGACAAATTTGAAATTTTCATACACTTTCTGATTTTGAATTGAAGGGTAACAGAAACAGAAGAGGAAACAAACTTACATTAACAAGAGAGATCTGAAAAAGGTGAGAGAAAACCCTAGAAAATCTGAGCTTTCTGGGCTTTGATCTGCAATTGATAAACCCTAATATGCTTTTCTGTGCCTGCCCCCAATTGATTTCAATTGAGAGAGAGAGAAGGGGAGTAGGAGAGAACCCAGAAAGAAGATACAAAAAGAGAATCTAATAGTTTAAGAATTGAAAAATCAGAAACAAGAGAAAATCAGGAAACATTAGCTTTACATAAATAGCAAAAACTCTCTCTCCCTGTGTAAAACAAAATCTCCCTCCCTGCCTCTGCCTGGTTATGTGTTCAGTGTTTATGTTTGGATGATTGAAAAAAGAAAAGCTTTTTGTCTCCCTTAAGGGTAGAATTGAGATTTAGTTTATTTTTATGTCCCTTTTCTATTTTTTTTAATCTTTTTTTTTAATTATTTTGTGACTGGTGATTATGATGCAAATCCATCACAAATAATGTAGTTGGACATTCTCATGTGTAGATTATGCTGACTTGGTAATTGACAATATTCTCCTAACCCAATTGCAAGGGTAACCTATGTTGATTTTCTCTCTCTCTCTCTCTCTCTCTTTATCATTTTTACTTAAAATTCTCAATTCATTTTATAAATCAATCAATCAATCTCCTGTTACTCCCAATATATATATGCATATTTAAATTTACCCCTACCTGCCCCTAATATTTTACAAAGGAAAAGTTTAAAATAATTCATGTCAATTGTTTTTATATTGACTTTCTATCTTTTATACAATTTTACTAATAAAGTAAAACAAATTATTGTAATTAAATTTTAAATAATTATAATAATTATTTTCAAATTCGACTCTACTATTATGTTCTATTTATTTTTATATTTTAATACTTAAATATTATAATTTAAAATATATATATTATTAAAATTATGTTTAAAATTTATAATTTTAAGTTAATAATTTATTTTTTTTATAAAATATTTATCCTGTGTAACATTGAATTCAAATAAAAAATAAAAAGAAAAAAAAAATATTTATAGAGAAACTCATTCTGTCCGACTCTTTAAGAGAGAAATTCCTACTCTAACTTTGATTTTCGATAGGATATCGATTTTCTATAAAATAAAGATAGAAAGAGTGATTTTCATCATCGAACCATCCCATTACTATTCCTAATTTAAAAAAAAAAGTTAAATTATCTATTTAATTGATATTGCATTTTATCTAACACTACATATAATCATCAAAAAAATTATTTTATATAATAATTTAATTAAATATTTATTAAAATAAAATGGAAAAATGATATAAAAAATTTATAATTTCTTCATATTTATATAAAACTAGCCTTAACCAAAGTTAAATGATAAAAGCAAATTTATACCCTCGATTTCTAGTAGTCTAATTAAGATTTAATTATAATTATTATTATATTTTTATTTAAGTATTATAAATTTTTTATTTAAGATTATTATTAAGGTGACTAATAAATAGTAGCTACATAAAAGGTTGAAAAGAATTGATGTGAAATGCACTCCACAACTTGGAGCCTTTATAATTAAACTAATGGATTATCATCCAATAGATTTTTAAACTTTATAGCTCATATCACATCAACTCACCTTCTTAATACACTGTAGTCTTTATTTCTTTAGGGATATCCACACCCATATCGATAGAGGACAAATTGCAAGCAACGAATGCCATTTTCATTGATGATAAGTCTTACTTATAATTGAACGATACATTCAAATAATTAATAAATATTATTTTAATTAAAATCATGTGATAAGTATCACATATAAATATATTGTGATAAGTTTTTTACAAGTTGGGTATATAAACACCTTGATTTAGCTAAGAATTTTTCTTTTTGAATTGGTGTTAGCTGAATTTTTTAGTAATTTTTGCAGTACCTAAGAAGATAAAGCTTGAACTTATCCATGTCCTGAGTAAGACCAAAAAATATTTACCTTTCTACTTCCCTTGCTACTCTAGCTATCTTAATAGAAGCTAGCTCTTGGGAGTAGTATGTTTTTTCAATCAATTTGCCAATGTTGTTCTTGAGGGTGAATGCGAAAGTGTTATTGTTGGTGATATCGATTGTGTTAAAGGGATTTTTTTATTAATTAATCTTTTTAATTAGGTTTGATTGTTCAATTATATTTAATTTGAGAGATTAAGTGAGTTGTGGAGGTAGATATGTTCATTTTTAATGAGTTGTTAATGGCAGGATGTAATTGCCGTTAATCGCTTCGTTAAGGATAGGCTATAATTAAACTGAAGTCAATGGTTCAGAGTGAAACTCTTAAAAACAAATTTAGAGTATAATTGTAAAAAGGTCCATTGTTCAGATAAACTTAAACATTTGCATTTGTTGATATTTTATCCAAAATTTTTAATTTTAGATAATTAAACTAAACCTTTCAAAATCAAAGAAAAAAAATTATCCAACACTAAATTAGAATTTGATAAATTATAATTTAGTCTCTAAAGTTTGGCAAAACCTTACAACTTAGTCCCTATATTTTCAAAACAAAGTAATTTAGTCTTTGAAATTTGTTGAAACTTACAATTTAGTCCCTTAATTTAAATTTCATATTTAAATTGTATAATAAATATATTATTCTTCCCAAAATTAATTCTTCTTCTTAACAAGTATTTTCCATAATTATTTTGGAATTTTTCTTAAATTTTTCAATATATTTTTTTTTAGATTTTAATAAGTGAAATTTTAATTTCTTGAAATAAAATAAAAAAAAATCTTGCATTGAAAAAACAAAGATCTAATCAATATGGGTTTACGGGTTACGACTCGACTAATGAGATCTCTCCCTAGAGCTTCGATCTTCATGTTTCTAATAGCTATGGGTTTGTTTAGGGACAAGCTGGTGGATGGAGATGGGTCTCAACTTGATCATAGTGTATGAAGATTAGATTAAGGTAAGGAAGCTTGCAACTTTCCATTTCTTTCTCTTAAAAAATATATAAAGTTAAAGCATTTTAATCATTTTTGCTATAGTTAACTGTCAATTGAATGGAGAGACTAATTTATAGGTTTTGCCAAATATCAGGAATTAAATTACTTAATTATAAAAATACAAGAACTAAATTGTAAGTTTTGTCAAATTTTAAATACTAAATTGTAATCTATCTATTAGAATTTAGGGATAAAATTTCGGTGTCGGATAAAATTTCTTTAATCTTGAAAATTTTGGTTTGATTATCCAAAATTAAAATATTTGGATAAAATCAGCGACAAACATAAAGGTTTTAATTTTTTTTTAGTCAAATGGTCTTGTAAAAATTCATAAAGTTAGGAATTTTTATTTTTTGCCATTTCCCCTTTGTAATTTGGGCACTATAGCCCATATGTTTGGTTTATAATATTTTGGTACAATTAATAGGTTAATTGCACCAACTATTCCTTAACTTTTGTGTGTTATTTCATTTCAGTCACTCAATTTTAATTTATTAAAATAAAATCCATGAACTTTATTTTAAGTGAAAAATAATCCCTCTCATATCCTAACAAGTTTCTTGGTTACAACCCACCCTATTCCTCTCTCTCTCTCTCTCTCTCTCTCATTTTCTCTGTCCCTCTCATCTCTCTATAAACTATTAATTTCCTTTGCCTCTTCAGCAACCTACTCAATTGTTGACACCGCCTATTGTCCCTCCTACTTATCCCTTTCTCTTTCCCTTGCCCTTTTCCTCATGCAAATGACAAATTTGAGCAATTATCAACATCGATGGCAAATGCCTAGATTGAGCAACTCCTACCTTCTCCATGCAAGTGCTAGGTGATAATACGTCTCCAAAGCTCAATTTCAACTCCTCTTACAAATTTTGAGGTGGTTCTCCTTGCCTTCTACTTGTCCAAGTGAAATCTCGCACAAGTAATCGGTTCTCTTCTAGATTCTTAATCTTTCATATTCATTGTTTTACCATACCCCTCAGAACAAGCAAAGTCTACATGGATTTTATGATTCTCCACTATTTATTGGAGATTTGGCTAACTTTTTATTATTATTTTTTTTTGGATTTTCTTATGTGTAAATTTTTCATTTGTTTTTTTTTTACTTGGATTTAGATTTGATTTTCTTATTTATGGTTTGTATTATTTTTATAGGATTTGGATTGTTTATGGGTTGTGATATTGTATGGTAATTTTCAATCAAGTGGTTATACTTTTCTTTGTGCTTAATTAATTGCAAGAATATTTTTTTATTAAAATTTATTAGTGCATATTAATAAGAAATTGACAACAGATTGATGCATTTTTGTTATCAACTCTATTCTTTGTTGGCTAGTAGGCAAATGAGATAAAAACAAAACAAAAAAAAAAAAACAATGGACTCTTTGTATTGACTGGATTTTGAAGTTACTTGTTATATGTAGCTTGATTCGTTAAATATCAAATTAATTAAGCATACAATATGCTCAATACAATTTGGGATATATAAATAAAGGCTTTTATTTATACCTTGTCTGTGTTATGGTTTATGGGATTAGAATAATTATTAATAAATTATGGGCTTAATATAGGTGCGATCGGATTGAAGATAGCCTTCTAGATCTCGGACTGTCTTTCCAACCCAATTCAAGCACCCTATGGGTCAACTCAAAACCTTGGCATGATTACAGTCAATCCTAATGTTTTCAAAACACTCCAGACTAGTTCCACATAGTAGAATCTCAATATCTACTTTGATAGTTTTACCCAAAGGTTAGGGTTTTGTAATTAATCTATAAATTATTCCTGGCATGCAATAATGATGTAAAATAAATTACAATAACTTAAAGACTATAAAGGACCTTCAGAAATAATTACATAATTTAGAATCTAATCAATTAGACTATAGAAAGAGTTAGGAACCTTGACTGATGAATTGGACTACTGGACTACTGGTTTTGTATAGGCCCCAGATGGGCATTGTGTTATTGCTGTGGGCATGAGACCTTATGTTTGTATTGCTATGCAGGGAGGATAAGTCTAGCTATAAGAGAGATTTTGGCAAATTTCTAATAGGATAATTAAGATAATTAAGTAATTAAAGTTAATTAATGTTCAAATGACTAATAAACTATCAATATACTTGTATATATAGGTCCATCTAACCACCAGTATTAGTAGTCCCAATAGAATCCAACAATAGTAAAGGTTTAACCTAACTAGTTTGTGAGTAAAAATTACTTAAAATGTTTTTATTGGAATTATTAAACTGTTTTATCATAATTTCATGCACGTTCATGCATCATAATAATTATATGAAATAGGCTTATAATATTATTTATATATGCCAATACTGGATATCACGAAGATACTGCATTATATAATTATGATGTTTTAATAGCTATGGATAACCCAATGATTCCTAATGGGAAAATAAAGGAAAAAGGAAAAGGAAAAGTATGCATGCAATGAACTCATTATGAAATGTAAAGGAAAGGGATGTCGAGTAAGGCAATTTTATGTCTTTAACATTTGGGTACTAGGGATTTCATGATCCACCTCAAGTAAGTCATAACTTATGGGTTCCTGGTACTCATTGTGTGTATCTATTAAGAGGAAGTCTTGAAGAGCTCCTTTATGAGTCAGACACATTGGACATACAATATGATTATGAGATGGGAAACCTTTGGTGATATAGGTACCATGTTATGAATTGTTTGTGCTATGTAAACATCATATGATTGTTGCATTTCATGTGCCTGATTATAATGGTTTTATTTTAGTGTTTTTAATCCCTAAATATGCTTCTACTCACTAAACCCCTAACTAACTCTCTTTTTCTCTTTTCTCTTTCAGGGACAAGCATAGAAGATACAGTCAGCAAATTTTTGTTAGCTAAGTTACAGAGGCTATCGCCTCAATTTTACTTTAAGTTAAAGGTACATTTTGTGAAACTCTATTTTGTAATGACATTTGCTTTTTGTTATTTTAATATTGTGCTTTGCCACTTAATATTTTGTAATATAAAAGAAACTATATTTATTACTATATTAAATAAACTACTTATCTAATTATATTGTATGAGTTTTAGAAGATATTATGATGTAAATAAGGCTTGTTACAAGTTCTGGTGGTCTTATACCTTTCAGTGCCTTAATGCCAAAAACAATTTGGATTCAAACTGTTACGATTACTCTTCAGCTTTTTGTATTTATCATATTCTCCATATCCTCTAAATATAGATTAAAAAATTTAGAGTATACATTATTCCCCCTTCAGAAGAATTCATCCATGAATTCTTAAAGCTTAACTTAAAAAGCTTTATACTATCTAAGTATTACATACTCTCTTCTTTAAAGAGGTTTTTTTTTTTTTTTGTCCTTATTTACAGTAATATCTCACTTTGAGTGTTCCCCTTAGAGAATTTTTCTCTCATAAAAATAAGAAAAAGTAAATGAAAGTGAAGAAGATGAGAGAAAAGAGAAGAAAATAAGAGAAAAAAGAAAAATAACAGAATGAAAAAAAAAATTGAAAGAAAAGAGTAGAAAATAAGAGAAAAGATAATAAAATAAAATAAAAAAGAGAGAAAAGAGAAGAAAGGAAATAATGAGTGAAATGAGGATTGCAAATCCGTTGTTGTTTTTTTTTTTAAAAAAAAAAAAAAGAAGACGGGCTTTTTCCCTCTATAAATTAACAACATATTGTAAATTTCGTTACTAATTGAACAAAAAGATGAGCTTTTGAAAAATTAGACCTTTTCCCTCCATAATTTAGCACATAATCAAAATCCGTTTCTATCTCTACAATTTAAGAAAGTAAAAATTCATTGTTAAATTAGCAATGAATTTTTAATTCCATTGATAATTTAAAAAGTTTATACTATTTAGCATCGTAAAAAACTACTAATCCGAATATTTCTTTTACACTATGTTTGGATCATGGTTTGGGATGGCTTTATATTTTATGATATGGTTACTCTATATGTTAAGATCATGGTTTGGGATAGTTTTATATTTTATGATATGGTTACTCTATATGTTTGAGAAGATTATTCGTAAAAAAATAATAGTTTGAGGTTATTTTACCATAACTTTTCAAACCATCAAAATGATGGTTTGGCATGATTTAGAATTTGTATTTTCTCATTTTATCTCTACATAATATACAAAATTCTAATTATATGTTCAATTTATATATGTGTAAGGCATATTCAGTTATTAATTTAAAAAATAAAATATGTCTTTAATTATTATTATAATAACATTATTTATAAATTAATATTTTATTTAAATAAATATTTTTAAAACATTTATATATTTAAAATAATAATAAAAGGTATTTTAGTAATTTTTATATTTATTTTACCATAAAATATTATTTAATTAAATAAAAAAATTATTAAACTATCATGTATCGTAAAATCTTTCTAAATATGTTAATAATAAAAATCACATCATATAATACAAACAAAGTTAGTGTTTGTTGTCCATCTCGAAAATGTTATAATGCTGAATTGTTTGTTTGTTTGTTTCTAGAGAGAAAGAGAGAGATTGTAAAAGAACACTTGGTGTTGAATATTTTTGGTTGAGCTATAAAGATTGGGTACTGCGTGGGAAGTCTTTATCCTTTTCTTCAAATGATACCCTCAATTGCAGGACACTATCTTCTTCTTTAGTCTTGAATATGATGATACACACAAAGGAGTAAAGAACCCTTTTCACAAGTAACATGTGAGATTTATTATTCAGGTGCATGCGTAGAATTTTTAAGTGTCAACTTCAAAGATTATGATAAACAACTTTTTCCAAAATCTTTTTTCTTTTTCTTGTCCATTTATACTAAAATTTGAATGAATTAATATTCTAAAAATCTTATACCGTATTGCTTCAACTATATTGAAGGACATATTTCTTAGTCCATTGTCATCATCATGAACACCATGATAGATAGAACACCATTTCATGCATAAAATTTTTGTGATCAATAATAGGGATAGCAATGGGTAGGATATTAGCGAAAATCACTCTATTTGAATTCAAATTTAATTAATATCCTCAAATTTTGAACTCGACCCAACCCCAATTAAAATTTATTTTCAATTATCCAAAACTATTCCAAATCTTATTATTATCATCTAAAAAATATTTAAACTCACTAAATTTTATATATTTTAATTAATAGTCTATATAAAAAATTATATTTTATTAATAATTTATACTTTAAAATTTAATAATTTCATAAAATATCTAAATTCTATTTTATTTAAAATAAAAATATAAAATTTATAAATATTATTATATTTAATTAAATATTTATATAAACGAGTTTAATAACGAATACTCAACATGTAAAATTCGAACTCATTATGGATATTATTCTTCAAACCTTATTATATACTATTTAAATCTATCGTATTAGAATTTGATAGAATCGGATACCCATAAAAACTCGACTCGTTGCCATCCCTAATCATACTTTTACCTGTACTAGTTTTTTAAACTTGCAATTCGTGATATTGTTTATAGCTGTTATTTAGAAAAATTTAATAATTATTGTTTAAACATCACAAAACTAATTTTTCTTCATTTGTTATCATAGCTATTAATTATAATTAATATTTTTTAGATTAATTTAAATAATATTATAGTTATCATTATAATAATTTTTTTTAATACTGTCTAACTGTAACCAATAACTTTTTCAAAATAGATATACTTATTTAATAAATTTTATAACATAACTATTTTTATTATATACATATTTTTTGAAATTTTTTTTTTGTCAAACTTAGTTTAAATTTTTATATAAACTAAGGATGTAATATATGTGATAGTTATTTTAAGTAAATTTCAATTATATAATAACAAATGTCGTCATTGCTAAAATATCTGAACTGAAAATTTATTTGCATTATTTTATTAGCAACAAACTCATATATCTGTTGCTAAAAGTTTAAAACTATTGGCGATAAAAACAATTGTCGTTAGAAGTTGTTAGCAACATATTTAAACCTATATTATTCGCGACAAATATATATATATATATATATATATATATATATATATATATATATATATATATATATCACTAAAAATGTTGTTTTTAGTGTGTTTTTATAAATAATGCAAATAATAAAGATATTTGTGGCTAAATTTCTATTAATTTTTTGATACATAATATAATATTATCATAACGAATTGCTTTTGAGTGTATTATTCTTAATTAAAATTATTTTATAATTTTTAATTTTTTATATGTTTGATTTGGTATTCTAAATAAAATTTGACTGTAATTTCATAATACGTTACATGGAGTTATTAATTTCTTTCATAAATAAAATTATATAATTTGAAAATTTTTTGATAACATATATATATATATATATAATTTTTTAATTTATAGGATTTTTTTTATTATATTTAAAATTTGAGTAGTATTAAAATTTAAATTATTATAAACAATATAAAGAGTTTAGAATATTTTTGGTAAGGGCAATGTCCCCTCTTCATACAATTATATATATTTTTCATTATCGTAAGTATTTGGCAACAAAGCATGATGTTGATGATGATATTTTTAACATTAAATATTTGATAATATTAAAATTAAAATTATTAAATTGCGTATTTATCTTAGGCCCTGTTTGGCATTGAGTTTCAGAGTCTGAAACTGCTCTTCTGAATAAAAGTACCATTTTAGATGTTATTGAGATAAGCAGTTTGGAAAAAGCTGTTTTGTTATTTTAGTGTTCTTATTAATAAAACTAATCAAATTTAATTTTTAATTATTTTTTAATACTTTCTAATTAGTATATTTAAAAAAGTTATTTTCTCAACAGCAGTTTCAACAACAATGCCAACAGGCCCTTAGTAAGAAATATCTATTGTGCGTTAATTATACTTACTAGCTAGAGTAGGAGAATAAATAATGAATAAGTAGGTTTCTTACATTATAGGTGATGAACAATGATGATAAGGATGTGTGAAGGTAGAAAATTGGCAATAACATTGCACTATATCTTCCTTATATTTAATGCAAATATTGACAAGACATATATTTTTTAATTTAATGGAGGTTTAATGAATTAAATAATAATTGATGGGTTACACAATGGAAAGTAATCATCTCCTTTCTAGGTGAATTATCTTAGAATGGACAGTTGAAAAAACTCGAACTTGATACTTCTTTATTTCTTACATTTTAAAGATAAAGAAAAATTAACCTGACTATTCTTGACTAACATTGACAAGAGTTATATGTCATATACGATAATTAGCTCAACAATATAGTATGATTAATGATAGCCATAAAAGAAAGTTGATACAATCTGCAAAATGTCTGTCTAAGCATGTGAAATTGTCTCTAATTTGCTAGTGATCGATAGGTTCAATTCCATTTCATATGTCAAGAATTACATCCATGGTCTTGCATAAAATAACATTACTCGTTTTGTCAATAATAACTTAATAATAAGTTCCTAGATAATGACATTGATTTTTATTTGTGGCCTTTTAGTGTATAGGAGTTGAAACAATAACAATAATATACGGTAAATGATTCAAAAATCCTGCCTACAAAGAACACGTGTCAATTCTTGATAACATACGGTAATTTAGAGGATAGTCGTTCTTAAACTTTAGGGATTGTAATATAATCGTTCTTAAACTTAAAAATGTAACATAAAATCTCCTGAATTTTGAAATTTTGCAAAGGAAAATCTTTCTAACTCTCAATAGCTACTTTATACAATTCAAAATAACAGTAATATAAATAATTCTCTTTTTTCTATGTGATAGTAACAAAAATCAATTTTTATTTTTTTCATAAATTAATTATAAAAGAATTTTAGTCTTAGTTAACAATAAAATATTAAATATATAACAGCTGATTAAAGAAATTATACCTTAAAAAAATAACAATAATTATTAACGTTATCGCTATTTTGAATTATCCATATTAACGTGTTACTTATAAATTAATTATTGAAAATAAATAAAAATTTATTGTGTAAAATTTTAAAATTTAAAAAATTTTATATTATATTTTTAAATTCAAAAATAACTCCGTTATGATCTTTAAATTTCAAGAATGTTAATTAAAATTTATTGGTAATTTAGGTCCAGTTTAGAATCCGACTGCGTCTTCGGTGACTAAGCCCGAAACCTGCTCAGGAAGCATGGCTCGTTAACATCAAGCTTTCAGTAGAATTCTATTTGTGAAGCAGCTTTTTATGGTAAATAAATTATTTATATGGAAAAAATTTAATTAAATTTTTATAAAATTAAGCTTAATTTTTATATTTTTTAAAATAAATTTTTTTTACTTTAAATATTAAAATTAAATAAAAATAAATCAGTTAAATTAAATTAAGTTTGACTTAAAATTTTTTTTATATGGCAACTCATGAATATTTCGTAACTAACATACAATTAAATTAATTCGATCTGAATCCATTAAAAAAAAAAAAAGGAATTCTGAATGACTTACAAATTAATGGCAATGGATTCGATATTTTCGAATGTACTATTTATTTTAATAATATTAAATTGAGTTGGATTAATAGATATTTAGGTTTGAGAAAAATTTAAATTTAAAAAGTAATATTTTTTATTTAAATAAATAAATAAATAATTAATTATAATATATAAATTTTTAATATATTATATTTAAAAAAATTTATGTATTATATTTTAAATAAATAAAATTTAAATATTTATTAAATTTTAATAATAAAAATTATTTAAAAAATATTTTATATAAAATTAAATGAATTTAAATATGATTTAGATAATAATAATTAAAAATTAAATATTAGAATATTAATTAAAATTTAAATAAAATTTTACAGATATTTATCCATTACCATCCATTAAGCCATTTGACCTAAAAATCACATGCATGCTTAAGAACTCAAATCCCAATGACAAGAATCTTTGATATGTCTCACGTGCACTACTTTTTCATTGTACATGCACGTGTGCGTGCATCTTCTTTTCGGACACATGCACTGCACGTGCGCAACCTCGATTACCTTTTGACCTTTTCTAGGGACACTTCCTCCGTACATTAAAAAATTTTAATATACAAAGGAAGCTCAACTGTTGTTCTTTAGTGAAAAGCTCAGAAGGAGCTGAGCAGATATACAAAGAAAAGGCTCAAATCCAGGAGGATGGTAATCCTCCATTAAAATTAGTTGCTTATTTTGCTCAGACAAGACATGAACATGAGTTCCAACATTAGCATGAATGTGTACAAAAGCAAAAGAACAGGAACTAACAAGAGTGAGACAAGTGCAGATAGATCAGCGTCTTCAACAAACATGTCCTGGCAGGATCCCTCATTCAACGCCTCAATATTGGCTCTGTTATCACCTTTCCAAAGCCAAGTCTCCAAAGTAATCACTTCAAATCCACTGCATGTTATCCGTTTATTTTATAAAAAATAATTTATATATAAAAATATTTTAAAAAAATTTATATTGTTTATGAAATTATTTTTTATTATTTAATTATAATATTAAATTAATAATATTTATTTATTTTATATATGTATAAGTGTGTTCATATCTTAGTAAGATTTTTAAAATTTAAAAAATAAAAAAAATTCTATCTTTTTTAAAAAAAATCATTTTTATTAAAAATAATTTAATTTTTCTTTGATCAGAAAAATATTTTTTATTAATTAATTTTTTTGAGTATCCCAAATACCAAAAAATATTATAGATATTTTCTAAAAAAATATTTTAATAAAACAAACAGAGTCTTAATAACAATAATCTCCAAAAGAAGAGGAGGCAATGATACAAGAAAATAAGGATTTGGTATGTAAATAGTTTTAAAAAATTATTAAAAGAAATATTACCAACAAAAAGAAAAGAAAGTGGTAGGCAGACATGATTGCATAGTTAAATTAAACTATTTAATTTGTTAATTCTACAATTTATTAATTATATTTATAGATTATCATGACTATCTAAATATTAAAAATGCTAAATGTGATTTGACTAATCTTTAAACGAATATTTTCTCGGTGTAATTTTAATTTCTTTATGAAAATGTTATGATTTTGACATTTAACATAAAAAATGTTTACTATGTTAAAATCATATTTGTTTTTAATATTGTAGGGACTGATTTAATGAGTAAGATTTTTAAAATATATTTACAGAATCTTATTCCTCATGCAAAAATTACACTGTCAACACTCCAAAGAAAATGTCAATGGTAAATCATAAATTTTTAACCAAAAGGGAGTTTGTTCCTCCATATGTGATTCTTAAGTTCTGATTTCTATATTATTTTTGTTGATATAACACTTATTAAATTAAAAACATATTTTGTTTATTAATTTAATACTTATTAAAAAAAAAATTTATTTAATTAAAAATAATATTTTATAATTAATCTCTCTATTTTCTCTTTTCTCTTTCTATTTACAATATTTTCTCTTTCTATTTACAATATTGACGATCTAAATTACATAAATCAATGTTTCAATAACCTAAAAATATTTAATCAAAGATATTAATTCATAAAAATATATATATTTTTTAATTCAATAAATGTTTAATTAATGAAAATAACTAAGAAAATCAATCGCTTAACCTCATGGGAGGTTTTATATTATTATAATTAAAAATTTAAGAATTTTATATTATATTTTACCACAAGCTAAAATAACGTCTTTATGGTTTACCTAAATTTAAGTCTATTGAGTCAATTTACGACCTCCATAACAAAGCTATTTTCAAGCGTATAAATACATGTCTCGAGTATAAAGGGATTTATATGGCTCTCTCTCTCTAAGTTGTAGAGAGAGAATTTTCTCTCTTTTTGGAGTGGGTCGGCATCTCTCGATCTAAGGCATTGCTTTGTTTTTGTCTCATCTCAGTGTTTGTTTGCTCTCCGGTGTTGGAATTAGAACTATATATGCTTTGCTTGGTGTGTTTTTGCAGATCTGGGTTTCATGGGAGAGGAGCTTTTTACGAATCTGCATAGGAACTTTGTTTTTCTTTAGAGCAGAACCACGAGTTGAGATCGGTGGTCATCATCTTCTGGAGGGTACATGCATGCTTGGTGATAGATAACTTGGGGTTGTTAAGCTTGCTCGGTTAGGTGGCTGTTTGCTCGTCTCCCCAAGGCTATACGAGATTGAGATGCCATGAGCTCTATCATCTCCCCCTCCTGTGACTGCTGATGGTGGTAGTAGTCTCTCCAATAGTCTAGCACCTAGTTAGTTTGATGTCCAAGGTAATACATTTGGTCAGCATGTGTTTCCTGCTTCATGGTGTGGGCCCGCTAGTTCATTTCATCTTCGGTAACAAAAAAGAATAGTGGCTCTGTATGGGTCCCATCTCCGACAGTAGCCTTGAGCGGCGGCTCTGTATAAAGTCTGGTGTTTTGCTTGAGCACGATGGGCTAGGTTTAATATGGTGGGTTTAGCCAATAGAGCTTTGGGTTTTTTCTGGGCTTGGTTTTTTATCTTGTTCTCCTTGTTAGACCTTTGTATCTTTGCCCATTGGGCCATGTTTAATGCAATGCTATATTTAACAAAAAAAAAATTTTTTTTTAAAAAGTATAAAGAGATTTGTGGGTAACAAGCCATGAAATTTGAGATACAGTGTTGTAACGTGAAATCATTGTTATCAGACCCGTTCAACTAAATGACCCAGTGAATTGTGACTCAAACATTAAATCAAATTGAATTAGACAAGGCATTGACCCATAAAAATTCAATCGACTCAATTGAATTTTTCATTAATAGGTGTGATGCAAAAATCCCAATATTAAATTCATCCATGGGATTTAATACATGTGCCTCAATTGAAGCAGACAACGCATTGAATTTTATTTTATTTTTATTCAATTGCAACTAATAATTTCCCATAAATTATTATTCTTTCCCTCTTGAAATTCTGTTAAAGAGACGAAAGGTGGGGGGCGGTGGTGGTGAGGTGGTGGGTTAATGGATGGTCTTAATTCAAGTAACCATGGGAGACACCTATGAAATGAATCACTGAACTCCTAAAGATGATCCTTTACCGTCCCAGTCTGATGAAAGCTCTTACATCCCAGAACTCCTGACTATATAGAAAGAAATGATTTTCCGGGTTGAATTGAATCCTTCCAATAACTAATTTTTTTTATTTGATTCCAGTAGCTAATCTATGCATCCAAAAGTTTGACACTTTTTTATTTTTGCGAACGCTATAATTTGGTCATGAATTTCACCTTTTATTATACTTCAGTTTTTGAATTTTAAAAAATTAATTATTTAATTTCTAAATTTTATATTATATTATAATTTAATCCATAAACTTTTAAAAATTAATTTAATCATGTTACCAGTGCAATTATAACAATTTAATCTTTCTGTCAATTAATGAAATTATTATAAACATTAAAATCAAAAAGACTAAATTTTTTTATATACTAAAATTAAAGTGACTAAATAAATTAAAATTAAATAATTTATTTTTCAAAATTTAGATAATGCAAAACCCAAGGAATAAATACTTAATTTCCCAAAACCCAAGGGGCCAAACCAAGGGTTGTAAATTCCCCTTAATTTTATCGTTATTAACTCCATCTCAACGGAAGGCTGTCGATATAAAAATATACACAATTAGATGGTTGCACTTCTCCCCTGCCACTGCAAACATGGTTATTCATAGATGCGTAGAAATTCATACACAACAGATGACGCACTCGGCAAGGCCATTAGCAGGTCTAGTCGATACCCTATCAACTATATGAGAACAAGTGATTTAAAAATTTAAGACATTTGGCAACTAAGGAATGGAGATGCTATTATAATCTCACATTGCTAAGGAACAACCTTAATGAAAGATTAATAAGTCCCTAGGCACCATCTTCTTGCAACCCGATTTTTTCACATCGCTAAGGAACAACCTTAATGAAAGATTAATAAGTTCCTAGGCACCATCTTCTTGCAACCCGATTTTTTAAGGTGAGTTCCACCTAAGTGACTTATCCTCAAGTGCAACCTTAGCAATTCCTAGTGCTACAATTCATATCAATTGGTATAAAAGCCAGCCTCACCTTGCGGGATCCAACACTTGGATTCAACACCAAAGTGATAACTCATGAAATAATGACCTTGGCCCACTGTATGAGAACAAGTGGTCCGATGTGTAGGGTTCTAACACCCTTCCCTATAGTTAGTTCATTCAAACGATGGCTCAAAAACTTGTCCACAACCTCCTATACAAATAACATAACCACCCTCAGGATGTCAATCTGTTGCGATTGGGTGGGATTCGCCTCTGCCTACTTCAGAAATTTGCCCATCAATAAAACAAACTGCCCCCACCAGGAGATTTGAGTCCAAAGCAGTACCTGGATTAAGTCCAGTGTCACATCTCTTGCTAAATCCCCAACTCCTCACTCCTCATCCCTTACGATAAAAGGGGAGAAGAAAGAAAAAACAGAGTTATCACACATGCAGTCACAGTAATATCACAATAAACCCAAGGTGTTCTAGATGTTTAGTTTGTTTTTATCATCATGGGCGCATAAATAAGATACTGCAGTTTTTGGAACAGTACCCTTGAGGATATCACTGGGGATAAAAGACCATCAAAGTCCATTCACACGTACAAACACTAGCAAATGATAAATAATAATAAAGCCTCTCGTTTGTGCAAATATAGCATCTTCTCAGGACTGTACAATTCAACTACAGGGCAACAAGAAGATACTGGAGCTAATTTGCAAGAAAAGTACCTCCCTGTCACACATCACAATTATCAGTCATCTCTTCCTTCTCTTTGTCTCCACCTAGCATAAAAAATCAAGACAAGACCAAACACATCATAAAGTAAATAAAGGACACAAAATTGAAAATGCCAATCCTATATCAGGTACATTACAAGTAATATAATGACCAAAATAACCACAAAATTTACTTTCTAACTGAATTAATACAAATATTCTTCTCCATGCTCGTGAACAAAAGAAATCCTTCTTCTTCAAAGCTTTTGACATAAATTCATTAGCTTTTCCTCACAAACAAAATATGCCATTTACACTTACATCGGCTACAGCTCTATCTTTTGCAATAATTCAGTTATCATTCAAATGTTTTATTCTTTTGATAAATTAACACTCCATGAATGACACTTAAATCCATGAATGAATTAACTGTATTTTCTTTGGGCCAAATTAGCCTCAGGAATGAACAAGTAATACAATTCCCTACAAAAAGAGGCATCTAAGGAGTTTGCCACCTGCTCATGAACATTAGTTACACAAATCAAGACTTGTTCAGATCAATCCATCGTATAAAAAAAATCCCTAAATCAGCATACCAGGAGGACTTCAGCAATATTTAACTGCCACACAACACATAAGAATTCAAGGAAATGCATATTTGGACACCTAAGCAATAAAATGCCATTCCAAACTCTTAAGAACAAAGACTTTTAGTAAGAGATGCAGAAAAAGAAGATAAATTTTAACAGAAAGAAAGCATAAAGAAAGTATGCTAATGGTACAAGTACCATGTCAGATACTTGCACAGATATTCTCTCAAATATGCAAGTTAGAAAAGTCAAAATAATATTGCAACACAGAACCACCCAAAAGTTACATGTTTCAGCAACCATCAAGAAATCTTTGCAATAAGAAAACTAAAATCCTTTGTATATAAAATCGACATTCAGCAAGCTACCAGTAAATGTAAAGAAGAAACAGAATATATGACAATATTTGGCATCCAAACAACAGCGGAGCTCAAGGAAATGGACATTTAGAGTTTAGACAACTAAACAATAAAGATGCAATCCCAAATTCTAGAGTATTTAGACATGTAATAAGCAGCAGAGATAAGATAAAATATAAAGGAAAGTAATCCTAAAGAAAGTTTACTAAGGTAAAAGTATGTCCAAAACTTTTACACATGATCTTTTCATACATATGTGAGTTGTTGAAGTCAAAATGAGACTGCCACCAGAAAGGTACAAGTTTCTGCAATCATCAGGAAACCCACTTACAATGATGTGCTTGTTAAGAAACTAAAAAAGAAGTCCCAATAAAATGCTACCCAATGTCCATGTGCATTTTATTTGTAGGGTTTGATTTGAGCCATGGAACAGCCTTTCTGCAAAGCATGGGTAAGGCCGCTTACATCAACTCTCCCCAAAGCCCACTAAAGTGTGGGATGGGATGTTTCATGCAATGGGTCAACCTTTTTAATATTTGCATACCAGAGAACATAGTCTGAGGTTTATATTGCAAGTCTCAGCTCTGAGGTTTATATTAAAATAAAACTAGCTTGGCAAAAATCCTTTTGATGGAACATCATGATAAGATAAATAGTTTTCACTCCCACCAGTGGAAATAGTCATGCTCAAGCTTAAGTCAGCAATTCTTAATTCCACATATATTGAACATAATTCATTTAGGTAACATTCAGCTGTCCCTTCTCAACATCCTAGAGACTGTTTCAAAACTATGAAAGAAAATGCAAAATATTCCTCCATGTTTTCATACTTATCAAGAAAGATCACTAGCAGCTAGACCAAGGGCCCAAGGTAGAATAAGATAAGGAAAAGTAGCTGTGATCCTTACATGATAGCCATGAAATGTGTAGCACACTCATCTTTACCATTGAGAGGCCTTAGAACGTAATATTTGGAGCCAAAATTAGCAATTAGCAAACAAGCATACAATCAGCCTGGGATAAACTCGACACAAATCAACACAACTGCAATATCAGCACACGAGAGTATTTTATTCTTTTACAACATTCCTACTTTTTTCATTTCTCTATATGATGTCTCAAACCCAGTATGCAAGCCTTAAGAATTGCACCTCCTAGTTATTTCTTCTATTTCAGACTTTATAGGAATTTTTTTCCATGCATACTATAATAACTACTACATCCACCTTCAAAATAAAGTTGGCACTTTACCATTAGTTACATCCCTATAGGTGACAAAATAAAACTTTGATTGCACAGTGAAAAAGCTCTCTTAAGCACCAAGGTTGAGAAATCAACACATTCCTGACAGGAAATTACCATTCTGACATTACAAACAATTCACTCTTCATGGAAGTACAAGGACAAGAAAAATAAAATAAGCCACCATCCTTTATGGTCAACAAGCCTTTAGAATCTTGTACCACGGAGGAAATGATTGGGGTACTGCTGGTTCAGAAGGGGTAAATGCTAGAACAAAAGGCTGGGACCTCCTTAGAGAAATCAAAATTATTTGTTGAAAGGCATGATCATTGCAGATAACTGAAGAGGACTGCCATGCAATATCTTGCTGGTTATTGACAGAAAAGGTGCACAAAGATTTTGAAAGATCAGAGCATAAGGTCTAAATCAACAAGGTGAGCATAATCCTACAATCCTGGATATGAAAATAGCTCTTGATGAAAAAATTTATGGGAAAAAGGATGACTGAAGAAACTGAGCATCAAGTCGTACAGAACTACAGATAAGATTACGACCACCACAACTGGCAGAACAAAAGATGCCACCACATTATGCACCCAAGACGATCAGTAGTTCCCAAAGTCCTTCCCACTGCTATAGTAACATGATAAAAATTGAGTCCTACCTACCCCCCCAAAACCACACACACACACACCCACCCGCAACACAATGCTCACCTTGGCCTCAACAGATGGTGATACTGGGAATGCATTCAATGATCTTTTGGCATCATCATCAGAGGAACAGTCAGAACAAAGAAAGTGATCCAATTTTTTGGCTTCTTCAATTGTCATACCCATACAAGAAGGATGAAACCTGCAACAGATTAGAAAAGAGATCAGGAAAGCACAGTTTTTAGTGTTGTTACTGCTATTGCATAATCCCTGAAGTACAAAATAACAACCCAGTACAGACAAATTGCAATATTTGCTTCAGAAGTACATAATATATCCTAACTTCAAAAATGTGCATTGCAATAAGAGAAGTTCTCAACTATCAAAGCCAGTTTTTTCATCTCTTCCAGAAAGTTTCTACTCAACATAATCAAGCCTTATTCCCAATCTAGTTGGGTAAGCTAAATGGACATCCATATTTCACTTGGTTAAGGACCTTATAGCATAGTATCCCTTCCAAAATTTAGTGCCTGTTTGGCATTGTGTTTGGAGGCCAAAACTGTTTTTCTGAATAAAAGTACCATTTTAGATGTTATTAAAAAAAAAAGAAACAGTTTGAAAAAAGTTATTTTATTATTTTAGCATTCTTATAACTAAAACTTATCAAATTTAATTTTAAATTATTTTTTAATACTCTCTTACTAGTATTTTAAAAAGTGATTTTCTCAACGACAGTTCCAACAGCAATGCCAAATAAGCCCTTAGTTGATAGCAGAACAATACAATCCCATTCAGCTATGGATGAGTCCTGAAATAAATTGGGCACTTCATCTAAATAATAAAATAAAAAATAAAATTCAGATTGCCAGTCAACTGAACCTGAGATGGTAACTTTTGTGTGGTATGCACTCTAGATGCCATCATTGCAATTGTAAAAAGAAAAAAAAAATGTTCATGGTGCACCACAGCCATCTCCACAGTTTCAACAAGCTTTGACAGACAAGAAACACATGGCTATTCCAAAAAAATTCAAGGAAACTATCCAAACTTTGATCTTTCATAATACTAGCAAATGAGAAAGTTTATGACTCCCATCCATAACAATATGATGTTAAATATATGCTGAAAGATGGTCTTAAACTATCCCCAAACACCAACATGACACTTTTAAGTCGAAAATTTACCGTTTCAAAACTAGACAGCTACTGCAATATAACATGAGTTTTCTGCTTACACCCCAGAATCGAGTGTTTAATTCCCTTTAATCATCAATCATTTGACAACAATCCTTAATTATCACAAGATAGAATCCCTCTGTTTAACACTCATCACACCTTAACCCTTAACTTCTCACACTATTTTGTTGATACCAATATTGCCATTTGAAGACTGAACTTCAAGTTTCTTCACACTTACAAGCATTCCATTCACAAATTAAGTTATTAGCATAACAATGCCCATTTGCCAGTGTAGTTAATCCCTTGATTTACACTCTTCCTGAATCATGTACAATTCCACTTTTGCAGAATAGCCATTGTTTCAGGATGCTCCAGGCATAATAACTATACTGGTCTGTGGCTGATATGATATCAAGCTAGGAATGACAGCTATCTAACTTAATTTTCTCACAATATTTTACTGACATGCAAACCAATATTGTTAGCTGATATATTTTGCCAATATGAAACTAATGTTGTTAACTGAAACTGCTACAGTAACCTCGACATGATGAGTCCCAAACTAATAACCATGCAAGGTTTAACCAATAAACTAATTAATAAATTAATTTGGGATAAATATGAAAGAAACTAGGGGGAAAATTACCAATGATTCCAACATGTTAAAACCATGTATTATGGAGATGTGTGCGTTGAGGGGAAAAAAGAGAGAAAAATTTGACAAAACCCTACTAGCATGACAGAAGGGGAAAAAAGAGAGAAAAGTTTGACAAAACCCTACTAGCATGACAGCTCAAAGATTATCTCCACGTGTTACAGGTTGCTGAAGTTGGTGCAGAACAAATAATCTGCAGCCTAGGAATGGCTAATAGAGCCTGCAGATTTGTGTTAAATGGAATAACTTTAGTTCCAAAAAAGCATTACCATGTTGGAAGTAAACTTTCTAAGCCAAAATACAAGGCATTATTGCAATCCAAGCAGAGCCATCATTTGATGTCTTTGGAAACTTACATGTATGTCATTTAGACAATCAAAAAGATGTAAATGCATCATTTGCAACCTAATGAATATGCATAAATCTCAAAGATTTGCTAACCACAACTAAACTTATACATAAGGTCCCAAATGAGCTAAGTGAAGCTCGGAAATGCATAGTTTGGTTCATTATGAAATGATTTTTAAATTCAGAACCAGTCTTGTCTCATTTGTCAAAAAAAGCCAAGCACAATGATGTTCAAATTTGGCTAGTTTGTCAAATGACACAAACTGGAGCTAAGGATTTTCCCAAATACTTAAGTTATCAATGAAAGAATGAAACCATTCAAAAATTTATTCAAGTATCTTCAAATATTTATTTATTAAAAATTCAATATAAATAATCATACTAATTATTTTAATATTGTTTATATATATATATATATATATATATACACATATATAAGATTTTTAGTACCAAGCGGACAGTTCTTAAGTACTTTTTTATCATATTGTGAACAAATGTGTAATAAGTCCATGTATAATCTGAGTCAGACTATAAACAAATTAACTCATGAGCCTAAGCAAACAAGTTTCACTTAGTTCAAGCTAGGTTCAGTATCATGCATCTCACAAGCTTGTTGGCTTATTTACAGATATATGCATGGAATGCTCAAATACTAACCTAAATAGGAAAATATTAGAAGATAATCTATTTCTAATAAACAAAATTTGGACTTCCAAAAACTCATGCAATGCTCCACACAGATCACACAACTAAACACTAATGGGGTTGTGTTGCTAAACATAACAAGATTCACAAAGTCCTCAACAGAGTCAACACATTATCTACAATGGATGAATTATCATCACATGCCCACAAATGCATCCTGATTGCACCAATTAATGCTTTTGGTCACATTCCAAATAAACAACTAAATTTGAAAATGGTTGAAGATGAAAATACTTCCTTAAAACATTTAAGGCTTGTTTTGTAGAAAGGAAAGTCAAGAAAGGAAAAGTGAGTGAAATTGTAAGGAAAGTAAAATATTTATGGAAAGGAAAATTATTATTTTCCTTACAAATCTCTTTCATAGGAAAAGGAAAGGAAATGAAGTGATTTATGTATTTTCCATGTTTTGATAGAAAAAAAAAGTAAGGAGAGAATTATTACATTTTGACTATTATGCCCATATTGAAAAAATAAAATTATATTAAAAAAATGACTACGTTGAATAGTATGATATAACTTTGTAGTTGAACAATATGATAAATTATTTATAATATAATTTAATAGTTGAATAATATTTTTATTCAATATTTATAGTATAAATTTATTTATAGTAAAATTATACTGCTTGAATAATAATATATTCTCACATCAAATCTATGTTTTGCTATATATATTTGAATAAATATTTTAATTACACACTTTTAAATTGAAATTAAAATTGAAAATAAATTAAATTAAATTTTAATTTATGGAAGTGCATATGAGGGGGAAAAAAAAAAAGAGCAAAAACACAAAAATAAACACCACTTTCCACTCTCGCCTCAATCCTCACAAATTTTTTTACTTTTCCCTTGTCCTTCTTATAGAAGATGGGAATTGGATTTCTAATTTTTCTTTCTTCCTCTTTTCTTTCTGAAAAAACAAGGGAATTTACTTTTTTCCACTTTCACTGCCCTTTTTCTCTCCCTTTTCCTCACTACAAAACAGGCGCTTAGGAAGTGTTGGTTCATTTAACATAGTATGTAACCAGACAAACAAAGGAGTGATCTGCCCATAAGGTTACAATCATATTGGTAAATGAGCTACTACAATTGTAATAAATTGAGCAAAAGAACAACATCTCCACGCTAATTCAAAATTCATGTGGCTTCAACAAATTAAAAGATCTGCAAAACAAGTGAATCTAACCCTTGCAATTTACTATAAGTAATTCTAGTTACAAAGTGGGAGAATTAGCAAAAAAAAAAAATACCAATCTTTGCAACCCTCGCACTGCACCATTAGATCATCTGGATTGTATGGCATCTCACATTTACAGTACCTACAAAGTAGACCAAAAAAAAATCCAAGACATCAGTTCAACACACCAATTACTTCAACATATAAAACCCATAAAAAACAATTCGAAAAAAGTAACAGAAAATGCACAAGAATACTTACACAGCTACGCGGTCAGGGGTGAACCCGCCAGTTGCAGCCTTGTATTCGAATCTACAAAAGTAATCCTCAGCTCCAACATTTTCAAGCTTAGTGTAGTTCTTGAAGGAATGCACTATGCACTTGCCTTCAATTGTGTGTGCACTTTGCACATCGTAATGGTCCGATAAGAAGAGCTCTTTCGCCCCATGGAATTGACGGCGGCCACCGATTGACTCCTCAGGCCTATAGTACCATCTGACCCGGACTTTGACGTTATTGCGATGATCGGCCTCAATTTTCTCAACACGCGCCACGTAGGGAGGCTTATCGGAGTCCGATGGGCGCATCAACACACAGTCACCAGCTACAATAAGAAGAAAACAACAAAATGAACCCAAAAGTGAATGATCAAAACATACAAACCATACAATATTGCAGTTCTAAAAAATCATAAAAACGATAATTTAGGGTTTGAAAGTGGGCAATATAATTACTAATTAGCAACTTCCACGGCCTTCAGAGACCAAAACTGGAAAACAAATGACCCAACATTAAAAACGAATGAAAAGAAGAAAAAAAAATGAATTTTTTAAACAAAATAATGGGTTTAATCTCAAAATGAAGAAGGAAAGATTTTGAGAATCTGGGTTTTAAAAGGCAAATAATTAAGATGAGAAATTCATGGGTTCCCAAAGCCAGAAAAACGAATAATGGAGATTACGCCTAGAGAGAGAGAGAGAGAGAGTATATACGTCGAACAACTTTGTTGGTGCCTTTGATAGTGTAGGAATCAAGGTCCTTTTTGCCAGGTTTGGTTTTGGCCATGAATCGATTGGTATTGGTGGTGTGGAGGGGCTTGGATTTCGTTTGAAGATACAAAGCGATAATGGAGGTGAAATGTGGAGATTAAAAGGTAAAATGTGCACGATTAAGAAGAAGGTTTTGGTGACGTTTCAGCTCCCTGGTAAAGGAGAAGGAAAAGAAAAGAAACCCTAGAAGCTGAGAAGAGCAGCTTAGCTAGCTCAGAGAGAGAGACAGATAGAGAGAAACAGCGAGAGCGTGTAAGAGGAGCTTTGTTGGGATGTGGGGGAAAGCAAAGATTGAGGGGCAGGCACGTCATTATCCATTCTGCTATGTCTTTATGTATGTATATACATTGTTGGCATACGTATACTTTTATTAAATGACTGTAATTATATTTTATACTGGAAAATTCTTGTCCTTTAAAAAAAAAAATTATCTTATCACTTTAAAAAAGTGAGATCATGTGAATTTTATGATAATGTTAAGAATTAATTATGCATTTGAAGTTTTTAAATTTATTAAATTATGGAAATTTTATGAAAGAAATTCAACATTTTAAAAGTTGACAATGTCATTAAATTTTTTTATAAAAGTGGGTTAGTTTATACATTTAGTCATTATTAAATGCTATTAATCTATTTGACATTAAATTTAGAGAGTTTTTATCATAATTTTATTTTTTATAAATTAAATTATACTTTATAAATAATTATTATCGGATAGATTATTAAAATCTAATATAATGGTAAAATCAACAAAATATAAATAACGTAAATTAAACTAAAGTAATTACAAATTCTTACTTCCCCCTCTTCCTTTCCTTCAATTTTTTTAGTAGTCACTGATGAGTATTTTCACCCATAATAATCTCTAAATCTATATTCTTTTAGAACATATTTACATTTATCATCAATGTATTCTTATTTGTAAATCCGAGTTTTGTCATCTCTTTTTAGAGGATTTGATATCTACTCTTTTATAAAAATTTGATATTTTATCTTTTTAAGAGGATTTGATATTTTTTCCATTGTAAGAATCTTTTTTTTCTTTTTCTTTTCATGCAGTTAAGTATTTTGCTTTATTATTTTGGTAGAAATATAATGATAGAAAATATAGATTTGACTCGTTGAAAGATTACAGAGTCAAACAGTAGAATACTACTGAATGAAGCGTACTTTCTATTGAATAGACAAGTTAAATGGTCTATTAATAAGATCAAATTTTTTAAATTAAAATAATTATTATTATATTTTACATCAACAGTTTCTCTTAAATTTTCTTTTATACAAATTGCAATAATATGAAATTTTATATTTTAGAATTATATTTGATCTTTATTTATTAAAAGCGTTATCTTTTATCTTCTAAGAAAAAAAAGTTTTATCAATAAATTATTATTAAAAAATTAATTTGAAAAATTATTATAATATTTTTATAATTAAATAAATTAAATTAATTTAAATCACAACTTCAATAATAATATCAAACATAACTTATATTGTAGGAAAAATATAAGCAGTTTCTTTTACTCTATTCCTGTGAATAGTTTGATCATTAATATTAGAAATATTTTTAGTATTGTGAAATTATAGAACTCAAACTTCAATTAATTAAAAGTATATTATGAAATTAGAAATTGAGCATCTACTTTATAATATATGTATTTTTACAATAATTAAATAATATTATAGTAAAAAAAAACTCTAAAATATTAATTTAATGGTTTCCTATATTTTTATTAAAATTTTGATTTATATTTAAAGGTTGGAAGTAAATGGAAAGTGACAACATAAATAATGGACAGAAATAATTATATTTGGTTGAATATTTTATAGTACAGGTACCTATTCCTATACGCTATGCAATAAACATTGTTATAGGAAACCCGAAACTGCGGCTTACATTATTTTTTAATACTTTCTAATTAATATATTTTTAAAAAATAATACAGTAATGCAAAATAGTTCCAAAGTCATGCAAATCATCAGAGCCAGAATAGATGAGCTGCCAATAAGGAATCGACAGTCTTAATTTCATATTATGGACTTCACAATCGTGTTGTTTTCTTGTATGATTTCAGCCAAGCTGTGTACAGCAGTCTTCTTTTTTTTTTTTCTTTTGTATTTTTTCTCTGATTACAAGGGTATAGTTACAAGAATTGGAAGGAGATCAACTTATAAACTTAGAAATGGAAATGATTTTGCAACAGTATCTTAAATTTCAACCCTTGAGGACTGATTCCTTTACAAGGATCAAGGGAGTTCCCCTTGTATCAGAAAGTTCACAAATTTCAATTGCTAGACCATTTAAGAAGAAGAAAGCACAATTTTCTTCAGCCATTGCATCATATCCATTCTTGTACACCCAATAAATCTATTGCTTGAACTCATTTTGCAAGGCACCCAACTGCATCCTTAGCATACTGCTAAGGAAAGAAATTGGAATTTTAGAGAAACCCACAAAGTCTAATAATAAAAGGATCCATTTTAGGTCAACCACAATTATGTTATTCTAATTTTAAAAGAGAAATGAGGAGTGCAAATAATGTTGCCTGTCATTCTCATTCAACCAGTTTTGTCCAAATACTACCAAATATAAAATAGGAATGAGACAATTATTTTTATTCTGGGTTACCATCCCTTCCTGTTTTCTGCATATTATTCATTTCAGCCTACTAAACCAAAATACCAAATGCATACTTGTTGACAAGCCAGAACGTAAAACAAGTAACCACACTGAGGGAGTTTTCACACTTCACAGGTCTGAATGTTGCATCAAGCCTATCATTCCAAAATCCAAATGCAAGCAGAAACTAAGACACTACCCAAGTCAAAACACAACTCCTATCATCTGACTAGACTCTTCCTACATTGCAAACACCTATTAAATTCACCAACATTCATGGATTCCAAGATTCCCTTGTTTGAATTAAACCTTATGTAGTTATTCAATGAAAACATTCACTCGGCAGGAAGAAGACAGAGAGGGGAAGAAAACACATTCAAACTAATTAGTGTTTAACTTCCACCGGCTCCCTTAATAGAAGGAAATAGAACCTAATATATCAGTAATGTATGCAAGAAAGTAAATAATTAAGCATCTGTTTAGAATTTCTGTATAACAACAGAACTTGCTATGCCAGCCTCCTCTATTGTCTGCTCTGGATCTGTGAGTTGTTTGGGAGGGAATCCCATTGTTTGCAGTTGGTAATTTCTTGCCCCTCCTGGTCTTGATGCCTCAATGAAGTCACGAATATCTCTGATTGTATGATGTAAGTTGAAGCGTGCAACCATGCGTGTACCATCTGCTAACCTAAGCTGAATTGAAGTAGTTGGTGCTGAAGAATCTACAGTTAGGCCTATAGCTGGCGATGGAACAGTCTTACTCAGAGTAGTGGAAGAACTTGGATTGGACGCAGCTGGGGTGACTCTGCTACTGCTGCTACATAGCATTCTTCCCACACCTTTGAATGGAATTTGGAGTTTCTCTGGTTCCTGTGTGAAAAGTGAAGATGATAATAGTATCAATGATGAATAGATAAAGACAAGAAACTAATGAGATAAAAAAATGACTCACAGAGAAGTTATCCTCGCGCCTCATGAGATCAAGATGGACCTGAGTCCTCCTATCTGCTGGCTCAAGCTCCAAGGGACACTCAGACTTCTTGATGCTCTGCATCAAGATGCAATAAATCATAAGAATACATCCATAGTATAACTACTAGCTATAACAATCATGTAATAGAGAATCCTTCTATTACACAGCTGCAACTTAAGTTGGAGAAAGCAGAATTTTCCTATGACAAATAAACTTCACCCTACCCAAGACATTAATCTAAACCAACTCACTAACATTTGTATTTTACCATGACAAACTTCCTCATCCAAGAAGCTGAACCAAATAGGCATATCATCATTTAAATCCAACTAACATGCTGTTTCATCTGACATAGTTTACAAATCCAGTATGCAGTCCAATCAAATCACTGTTCTTTGTCATTAATTACAAGTTTACAACAACATTTTATCTTTAAACAAGCTTAATTAATTGGATAAAACAAGTATCCCTTAAAGCCTCACATCCAGCGGTTGGTCGACCTTATCAGCAATTTATGATTACAAGTAATGGCTGAAAATAGTTAAATATTACCTCCAGAAAGGATGCATTTGCGGGATCATCAAACCTTCGCAAAGGTCCATCATCTACAGTAAAACCATTCCTCCAGAGAGTGACAGTGTGATTAACAACCTCAGGTGGTTGAGGAGCAGATGGAACTGTCTCACCTGAGAGTAATCTCCCTGTTCCAGTGAAGCTTCTTGAACTTGAAGAAGACTGCTGGTAATTAGCAGGCCTTTCCACAGCTCCTGAATGTCTAGCTTGACTAAAAACGGCATCTGCGTCATATCTTTTGGTAGGGTCTTGGACCAGCATTCCACTGAAACCAAAATTTAAATGCACTGTAAAGTATGCACAATATTCATTTGCACAATGCGATTCATAGAAAATATATAAACTGGTGTAAAAAAAAAAAAAAAACTCATATAATCAGGTGAAATATGCCTGAGACACAGCTAAAGCTTAGACGTCATGTTAAAAATTCTGGTCAACAAGTGAGAAGAAATTATACCAATGTGACTGCAATAAAATGCATTTCACTGAAATTATGCATAGAGCTGCACAAACATCCAGGCAGCCTCAGACTAGTAAAGTTAAAAATTTACCAATGATAATTATATATATTGGTTATACATATTGATTTTTCTTTTTTTTTTTTTTTCCTTTAAAAAAGGAAGATCAGTATTGCATGGAACAAATACAGTTGACAACATGCACAATAGGGCAAGTGAAAGACAACTTTCAATATGGAAGCAGAAAACAATGACGAGACAAAGACAGATTAAGAAACAGGAAAAATTGTGAATTTTTTTTATCAAGCTTAAATAGTGAATATTCATCAGCATAACAACAAAAGTACTTAAATTGCTAGAAAGCTGGACGAAGGCAAGAAATCACTACATGGTGGTTTCTTGTTAGGCTAACAGTTGTTTCATAGAAATTTCTATAGCAGATAACATAGAAATTGGAGAGCCCTTTTTTATTAGTTTTAGACTTTTCTATTGGCGTCTTCCTTTTTGCACCTTTCTACGCCTGTACTAGGAAACAAATGAATACAAAGTTAATTTCATTTGCAAATCAATTAATGAATTCTCATTTTGGTATAAATCACTACCAAGGTATTTTGTTGTTAGGCTAACAGCTGCCTCAGAGAAATTCTAAAGCAGGTAAACATAGGGATTAGAGAGCCCTTTTTTATTAGTTTTAGATTTTTCTATTAGCCGTTTCTTCTTCTTTTTTTCTTTGATTTGGGATTGCTTGTCCTCCTTTTTGCACCTTTCTCCAGCTGAATTAAGAATCACATGAATAGGAAGTTAAATTTTACTTGCAAATCAATTAATGAATTCTCATTTTGGTAAACCCTATGCATTTTAATACTATTTCATTTGTAAACCCTAGCAATTTGATGGAATTGGATTAAGCAGTAATTCCATGAAGTAAAGATTCAGAACTTCAAACTGAATTTTATGAGATTCCAAACATTTAAAATGTGGATTTGCAAACGAACTTTATGAAATTTCAAGAATTAATTTTTTCCTCAAAAAAAAAAAAATCAAAGTTTCTACAACTAATAACACTAAATTAAGCCCAACACAGCTGCATGAAACAGTTAAGTTGTGCAGGTCTCAAATTGATGCCATAAGCGAAGAAACTAAGCAACTGCTATCAAGCTCTATGAAAGAATTCATGATCCAATGCCACCAATCCCAGAAAACTATATTCAATTTTAGCCTTTTGAGTAGTAGCAACCATTTTGTATCTAACAAAAAAAAAAAGTTACCTCTTCTCGCCACCAGTGTAATACTGCTGTCGCTCATCATCATCGTCGTCGTCATCACTTCCTGATGCAACCTCAGGCGTCCGATTCAGATCAGCAAGCGTGCGAATCCCTCCACGCGCCGTACTCCCACCAGCCACGGCCTTAGCCGGCTTCTTACCCCTCGATCGAAGCCGATAAGAAGCCCGAGACGGCGACGGAGAAGGAGAGCGGGAGCGAGAGCGTGACGGGGACTGCGAGGGAGAGTAATTGGGAGAGTGAGACTCCGAAGGCGAGGAAGAAGGGGAGGAAGAGTTAGCAGCACGAGCTGAAGGAGCGGTGGGAAGCGAAACAGGGTCGATATTGTCATGAATAGTATTGTTGTTGTCAAGGAAAGTAGAGACGGCGGAGTCGAGATTCCATTGATGACTCTCGAGGAAGAAGAGGGCTTCTTCCTTGGAGGAGGAGGTGATCTCGCAGAATGAATTGATAAGGGCTGCGTTAGCATTACTAGCGTCGTCACCGCGATCGTATTTTGCACCCGTTTCTGTGTTGTCCTCCATAGCAGCTGTGTAAAGCTTACTCCAGCTTCGCGGTCGATCGGCAATCGGCAATTTTTTATAGGATAAATTAAGGTATACTAAATATAATCTTAGGCTTGATGTAATTAATAATTTAGTGTATATATATATATTTTTAAAATTAAATAAGTTTATCTCATTTTTTTTCCTTCTTATAAAAATAAACTTATTTATATTTTTATTACATTTAAAAAATATAATTAAAATAAAAAAATTATTTTATTTTCTAAAGATATATTCTCTATTTATATACTCCATTAAAATTAAATAACTTATGCTATTACATTATTTTTAATATTAATAAATTTTATTTTTTAATACATATTAAGTATGGGTAAATTAATAAGTTAATAAATAAACTATTATTCTAAAAACGAAAGTAAATTATAATTTATAATAAATTAAAAAAGAAAATAAACATATTTTAATGAGGTGGAAGAAGTAATTCTTATGGTTAAATTTCAATTAACTTAAATTTTAATTAAAATAATTAAATTTTTAATATTTCAAGAAACAAATAATTGAAATAATTTACTTTCAAAATTAAACAAGTTAGTCATTACTTTTCAAAATTTATATTTACATAAATAATTTATATTATATTTAAATTTAAAATACAATACATACATATATTATCTTAGATATATAATAAATGTCTTTTTATGATTCATGTTCTAAATTATTACTCCTCGGTCCAATTTCATATTTTTTTTTAACGTTTTGCATTAAGAAAATGATAAATAATATTAATTTTATAAAAAAATTAATAATTGATTAAAATACTTTCATAGCACCCTTAGAACTAGAAAGGTGATAAGAAAAAGATGAATTATTTGAAATAATAATAAATAAGAGTAAAGTTGGGAAAAAATTTAATGTTTCCTTAATTAACAACACTTAATTAATGTTTTCCATCTCATCTGTGTTTGGTAGGATTAGAGGTAAGCATTATTTGGTTCAAATCGAATAAAAAGAATCGAATCACTTTGATTTAATAATTTGATTGATTTTTAAAATAATTCGGTTCGATTCGATTTTATATTATAAAAATTTTAGTTATTTTGGTTCGGTTCTATTTTGAAAAAAAAATCAGTTAAACCAAACCGAATAATTTTATTAATTTTTTATTTAATTTATTTTTATGAAAAATTTATGAATTATATGTAATTATATATATATAAATTATTTAATTTCATTGATTAATAATTATTAGTTTCAAATCAAAGTCAAAATCAGACAAAATAACTTAAAAATCAAGTCTAAATTAAAAAATCAATAAAAAATCAAAATCGATCGGTTTGAACCGAACCAAACCAAAGTAGAACGATTCGATTCAATTCGATTTTTTTATCCATTTTGATTCGGTTCAATCTCTAAAAGTTATAATTTGATTTTCATGATTTAATTCGGTTCGATTCAATTTGATTCGGTTCAATTTTGTTTGAACTAAATGCTCACCCCTGGGTAGGATTTGTGCATAAATAAGTTGTTTATTGTGTTTTCTAGTCTATGCTTTACCTCGTACTTATGTGTAGTGTTATTAGAATCGAAGCGATTTACTCATGAATTGAACTAGTAATTGGTTCAATTCTAACTGATATCCACATTTTATATAAATTGAAATCAACTCGTATGAACCAACCAAATGACAGATGAACCGGTTAACCCGATAGGATTCAAACGAGTTGATTAACTTAAATTTAAAAAAAGAAATGAATGATGCTATCACAAGGATTCAAATCCTGATCAACACTGAATCCTGATCAACACCCTTTTTAGGATGTCCTTGCTAATTGATCCATTCGATTAACTTGTACATTTCTCTCTCTCTTTATCTGTATATATATAGAAGTAATAAATATTTACAAATAAATAACTAAATTGTCAATAATTTATTTTTTATTTATATAAATAATTTTATTGTTATGAAATTTTATTTTTAATATTTCCTACTATAAATTATAATTATTTAAATCTAAATTTTGTTTTAAAATTTTAAATTATTTTGATAAAATACGTTTAAAATATAGTTAAGTTTATTTCAATAGTTATTTATAGAATATATTAGATTAATGATTGTGACAATACATTATTATTATTATTATTATTATTATTATTATTATTATTATTATTATTATTTGAAGAGATTATTAATTTTATAATTTATAATTAATATTTATTTAATAGTATACCGGTTAAATCTTAGTTCGACCCAGTTAAATCTTAAACCCTTAACTATTTACCTCTAACAGTTCAATGACCGAGTCGATTTTGAAAACCTTGCCCATGTGTTCCCTTTGGCTTCAAATCCTCCTTGTCACCATGGCTCTATGTTGGATTATTGCCATTAAAGGATCCTTTTAAGTTGCTAGTCTTACAGGGATAGCTATGTGTTTGGAATTAATGTGTTTGGCTTTTGAGTGAGTTTATTGAGAAATTATTATGTGCATCCAGTGCACACATGCACCATCTTGCAAAATCATATAGGATTTATTCTCTATATTATAGAAATGACTCACTTTTCTGCGAGAAATGGAGTACTATTTTTTAGTATTTCCGGTATATCTAATAATTAGCTGATTTCATCATGCTTCTCCACTTGTCTAACGCCTACTCCAGGGTGGATCAGTTGGGTTCAAGTGCCAGGGCAACAATATTATTTCCCTTTGCATCCGTATTCTCTCTTTAAGTCAAGCCAAATAATAGAGTATTGGTGTTGTAGTGCCTTTTAGATTTGTTTGAACAGACCTAATCTATTGGCTAAGTTAATGTCGTGATAGGCTCATGCCTTTTTTCTTTCCTGCAGTGAATTATTATCTTAAAAAAAATATCTAACCCTATGTTTGGAATAAGAGAAATGGGAAGAAGAGAAAAGAAATCAAATTTGATTTTCATTAATTCTCTTGTTTGGACAGTAATTTGAAGATGGAAAGGGAGAGAAAGGGGGGAGAAAAGGTATTTCTCCACCTACTACATCTGCTCTAAATGATTTCCCTCCAAATTGAAGGGGAATGGAGGGAAATTGTTCCTGTTAATATGGCAATGACTTCAATGGCCTTCAATCACTTCCAAAGAAAAATCATTTAATTTCTGCTACTTTATGCTCCAAAGAATCTCTCACTTTCATCGTTCCTGCCCTTCTCTCTGCAGTAGAAATGTAACACCCCAAGATTTTTAAATTTTATTATTTTATGAGCATTATTGGTATTTTAATTTTATTTAAATTTTAGGAAATTTTTTGAGATTTTTCGGATTTTGAAAATCGGGTTCGATTTTCCGAAAATATAAACTTTGATGATTTTTAAAAATTAATTTAAAGACCACGTGGCAAAACTAAAAATATATTTGGAATCTACCAATTTTTCTGAGTTTTCTGGAATTTTTTTCGAAATTTTTGGACCTCGTTTTCGGTCCCGAGGCAGAGTTAAAATTCAAAATTTTATATCCTGAATCGGACCGACCTAATCGAAACGAACCGGATCGGACCTTTCGAATCGGACCGGCCTTTTCTTTTTCTTCCTTCTTCCTCCCGCGCGCGTCCGACCTCCTCCCCTTCTCTCTCTCTATTCTCTCTCCTCCCTCCTCCCCTTGCCGTGCCACCACCTCCCCAGCTCGCCGGCGCCGACCCCCAGCCGTCCCAGCCCACCGGCAGCCGCCCCAAATGGCCGGAAAACGCGAGCGAATGTCCCTCCCTCGCGCGCGCGACCATTCGTCTTCCCGGCCAAAATCCGGCCGATCCGGCCACCAATCGGACCAGGTCTTGTGTCTAAAATCATCTACTCGTCGAGAGTTTTCCATAGACACCAAGAACACCAAAATCCATCGAGCGGTTTGTCCAATTTTTGCCCAGGAAATTTTAGCCCATTTTGACTTTTGAGCTAGATTTCTCGCAAACCGTGAATCCCACGAGAAAACCGAGAGTACCAGAGCGCTCCACTCGTCGAGAGCTTCGCGGCGACATAAATTTCGAATTTTTCCGATACCATTTTTTGGTGGGTCCCATGGAATTTCGCAGTGTCTTTTCGAGCATTAAATGAGCTTAGAAAATTCTGAAAAATTTATGTACTAACTCCCGTGTTGTGAGCTTCGTGTAGGTATCCTCAATTCGCTGAAATTCGACGATTGGCCGGTGCGTGAATTTCGGCGGCATGCATTCTGGGAAAAGTCTCCGAATTGGAACGAGGTTTTGGCTACCCCACCATTGTCAGACGTCCCGAGCGTGTTCCCGAAGTCGGAATTGGCAAAGGTAAACCCGAACCTTGCTTTTTCGTAAATTTCTAGTGCTTAAATAGGATTAAAAATTCATAAAATATTCGTGGTAGCTCAGAAAATTATTATTCTTTTTGCAATAGCCTAGTAATATTGCTAAGGACCGCGGGGCAAAGTTTTAGAATTTTTAGAGCTTGTTTGGGTAGTTTTTGCAAAAATGATCAATTATAAGGACTAAATTAAAATTTTACATATTGTGATGGATGACTGATTTGATGGGCCCAGGAGGGGCTGTGTGATGTGATTGAGTTGTGGATATATGGATTATGAATATAGAAGTGTGTTTTGAGTCATTTTGCAGGTTGGGTAGGTCCTAGGTATAGGGGAGACTCTGCGGGATTTTCGGCACGACTTAGGACGTATTTAGTCTTTTCTTGATTGTATTGAGTTATTTGAATTAAATAATTATAATGTAATTGTCAGGTGAGCCGGGACAGCCTTCTTCCTCCGCCTAGCCGCCACAGTGACCGTTGTCAAGTCTGTGAGTAAAATATTAATTTTAATTGTAATTTCACTATTATTATATGTTCCAGCATGCCCATGCATCACTTATATGCATATATCTATGTAGATAAACTTTAGGCCCGATTTATGTTGCATTCATAACTGTGAAAGTGTCATGTATGTTGCTGTGGTAATTTGGAGCAATGTGTGTGCGTTGGCGCGCGTGTGATGTGGTGTGGACTATGGATAGGACGGGTAGAAACGGCTTGAGATCTTCACTGGGACCCGATCCTTCGGGGTAGACACAGCTTGAGTTCTTCGCTGGGACCCCAATTTGGTTATTAAGTGGAAGTCCGAGCTGAGTTCTTCGCTGGCACAGTTGGAAATAAGAGAGCTGTATAGGGGATCAGCTCCCATATATATTATGATTGATGTTACTGGGTGTGTGAGTGCTCCAAATTACCTTTTTGATGTTATGATGTGAAAATGTTGTTGATGTTGCATTTCACTCTACAGGATGCATTAGTTTTAGATAGTTATAGAGATTATGGTTAAAATTGATAATTTACTCTCTGAGTCGAACGCTCACTCCTATTCAATATTTTTTTTCAGGCCACAGGAGGATATTTTTGAGATTAACCTGCTTTCTTCCTCGCAGGTCGATTATTAACGTTTGCATAAACTTGTTAAATCTTAGAATTTCCGCATGTGTTAGAAATGTTTATTTGATATGGGTCTGTAAACTAAATTATTATTTTGGACCTGTAAACTTAATATTCTATGCATGTTTGATGGATTGGATGAGGGAGCTGAGCTCCCATTTATTTTATCTTTGATGAGTATGTGGAGGGTGAGCTGAGCTCCCCAATTGAGTATTTATTGTGTTTACAGGTCGGGTGAGTCAAAAACTCCCCGTTGAAAGGTTCATTTTATGGCCGGACTCTGTCCGGTTGATTTCTTGAAATTGGGCCCAAATGGGCCTTAGAGTTAGGTTAAGTGAATGGTTAGGCTTACTACGGGCCTCGGGGGCTTTAGGCTAGCCCAGGTCCTAGTGCCGGTCCGGCCCATAGGTTGGGTCGTGACAAATGTGGTATCAGAGCTTAGGCTCCAGATTCTTAGGGATTGTTTGTCTAAAGTGTTGGGAAAGTCTACTAGAAGTCACATGCGGAAAATAGGGTCCATATTCGTCTTGCATTGTCGTCTTTGCTTCTAGTTTCTGGTTCACATAATTATGTATAAATATGAGTCTATAGAGCTGTGTAACATGTTGTTTTGAATATTGTGGGCTAATGCTCCTGAATTTCAGGAAAATGCGTAGAAGCAGGAGAGCTGCCACTGCACCTGAACCAGATGTGCTTGACGAGGTGTCAGCACAAGATGAGGCGCTTGCCCCTAGGAGGCGGGGTAGGAGGCCTAGAGCTGCTCAAGTAGAAGAGCAGCTACCAGCAGTTCAAGATCGGTCTTTTATGGCACAGGGTCCCATGGACCCCATGGTAACTACTCTAGCTAGGTTGCAGAGAACCATCGACATGATGGCGCAGTATATGGTCCACCCTCCACAGCAGCAGCAGTCCACCGCGCCAAGAGGAGAACCTTATAAACAGATAATCAATTTCAAGAAGTTGGTGCCTGGTACTTATGATGTGTCAGACGATGCATATCGGTTTTTGAATTCCTGCAGACAGGCAGGAACAGAATTGCAGTTGACTGATAGAAGACTTTTTAAGTGCGTGCAGCATGTCATGGGGCCTATGCTAAGACAATGGATGAATGACTACATATTACCTCGGATGGAGGGTTTGTCGTGGACTCAGTTTGTGGAACTGTTCATCAATCGGTTTGTACCAGAAAGTTTCAGAGATCAAAAGCAGTGGGTCTTTGAGGCTTTAAGACGGAATGGCAGGTCTGTAGATGAATATGCTATAGAATTTCTGGAATTGAGCAGGTATGCCCCTACAGCAGTAGCTACAGAAAATATGAAGGTGAAGAGGCTCTTAAAGGGGCTTGACAGAAGATATGCGAACTTGGCCATGATGTCTGATCAGTCTTTTGATTTGGTGGTTGATCGAGCCAGACAGATTGAGATTAGCTATGCTGTGGATGACAGTGGAAGAGCAAAGAAAAACAGAGCAGAGGGTTCTACCGGTGTTCCCCAAATGGGTACTCCAGACAGTGGTGGCCAGAGTAATTACAGAGGAAAAAGTAGGAACAAGAAGAGTGGTTTTAGACACAAACCTCGAGGGTTCAGACCAGGATACAGATCCAGCAGTGGTCACAGTTCAGGGTACAGCAGTTCTGGGTCTGGTTCAGGATCCTCCTTGGCACCTTGTGCACAGTGTGGAAGAGGACATTCAGGACCTTGTTTGATAGGTTCAAGAGTATGCTTCAGGTGTGGCCAACCAGGTCACTTTGCTAGGGAATGCCCCGTGTTCAGTGAGCCACAGATGGGGTCACAGGGTTCTGTTGCAAATGTTCCTCGCCAGTTGTATCCGGGTGCTTCCAGCATGGCAGGCAATCAGTTCAGTGGCCAACAGGGCCGAGGACAAGGGGGACGTGGATTTGGAGGCAAATCAGGAGGTAGAAGTCAGTATCAGGGTTCTGCAACTCAAGGTAGGGGTCAAGCTCGGGTTTTCACCCTGACCCACCAGGATGCTCAAGCTTCAAATGCAGTTATGGCAGGTATTCTTCTGGTCTGTTCCTATGAGGCTCGTGTCTTGATAGATCCGGGTGGTATGCACTCATTTGTCTCCCCTGTGTTTGCCATGAGGTTGGGTAGAAACCCTACAACCTTAGAATGTCCTTTGTCGGTAGCTACCCCACTTAGTGACAACATAGATGTAGATATGGTTTTTCCCGGTAGCCCAGTAGTAGTTGATGGAAAGATCCTCCCAGCAGACTTGGTTCCTCTACCAGTGATTGATTTCGATGTAATCTTGGGGATGGATTGGTTGGCAACTCATTATGCTACTTTAGACTGCAGGAACAAAAAAGTGCATTTCCACATACCTGGTGTGGAAGAGTTTAGCTTTGATGGTGACAGGAGCGTGGCTCCATATAACAAGGTGTCAGCAATTAGTGCTAGAAAAATGTTGAGGCGTGGATGCCAAGGGTATTTCGCATTGGTGAGAGATACATCTGTAGAAGGTGCCAACGTGGAAAATGTTCCTGTTGTCAGAGAATTCATGGATGTCTTCCCTGAAGAGCTTCCAGGGTTGCCACCAGAAAGGGGAATAGAGTTCTGCATTGATGTTGTTCCGGGTACAAACCCCATATCAATGCCACCTTACAGGATGGCACCAGCAGAATTGAAAGAGTTAAAGGAGCAACTACAGGAGCTTTTGGACAAGGGTTTCATACGTCCGCGCACTTCACCCTGGGGTGCTCCTGTGCTATTTGTAAGAAAGAAAGATGGGTCATTGAGGTTGTGTATTGACTATAGACAGCTGAACAAGGTAACTGTGAAGAACAAGTATCCACTTCCTCGGATCGACGATCTGTTTGATCAGCTTCAAGGGGCTAGATTCTTTTCCAAGATAGACCTGCGATCAGGCTACCATCAGTTGAGAATCAGGAATGAGGACGTGTCCAAAACGGTATTCAGGACAAGATATGGTCATTATGAGTTCTTGGTGATGTCTTTTGGACTCACTAATGCACCAGCAGCCTTCATGGACTTGATGAACAAGGTGTTTAAGCCATTTTTGGACCGTTTTGTCATCGTATTCATAGATGACATTTTGGTATACTCTCGGACTGAGGAAGAACACGTGTGGCACTTGAGAATGGTGTTGCAGACTTTGAGGGAGCACCAGCTATATGCCAAATTTTCAAAATGTGAATTTTGGCTAGAAAGCATCTCATTCTTGGGACACGTGGTTTCTAGTGACGGCATTCAAGTGGATCCCAAGAAAATTGAAGTCAGAATCGATTGGCTTAGGCCTACAACAGTCACTGAGGTGCGAAGTTTTCTGGGCCTAGCTGGCTACTATAGGCGTTTTGTGCAAGATTTTTCCAGGATAGCAGCTCCCTTAACTAAGTTAACTCGGAATAATGTTCCATTCATTTGGACAGATGACTGTGAGAAGAGCTTCCAGAAGCTTAAGGAGTGTCTAACCACCGCCCCTGTGTTGACACTACCTAGGAGTGGTGAAGGATACACAGTGTACTGTGACGCCTCCAGAGTTGGCCTAGGGTGTGTTTTGATGCAGAATGGGAAAATAGTGGCTTATGCTTCAAGACAGCTGAAGGGGCATGAGCAGAACTACCCCACCCATGATTTGGAAATGGCGGCTGTAGTCTTTGCACTAAAAATCTGGAGACACTACCTATATGGTGAAGTGTGCGAGATATACACCGACCACAAGAGTTTGAAGTACATGTTCCAACAGAGGGATTTAAACTTGAGACAGAGGAGATGGATGGAGCTTCTGAAAGACTATGATTGCACTATCCAGTACCACCCTGGGAAGGCCAATGTAGTAGCAGATGCTTTGAGCAGAAAATCTTCTGGCAGTTTGGCGCATATTTCAGTAGAGAAAAGACCATTGATTCAGGAGGTACATGAGTTGATGGATCAAGGTTTAATCCTAGATCTTTCAGATGAGGGGGTATTGCTGGCTCATTTTTCAGTGAGGCCAGACTTGAGAGACAGAGTTAGAGTTTCCCAGCACAGAGACCAACAATTGATGAAGATCATAGAAAGAGTACAGCAAGGTGAAGGTGATGACTTTGGATTTGCCAATGATGGCGCCCTAGTGCAAGGTTCAAGGATATGTGTGCCCGACGTGGACAATCTCAGAAATGAAATCATGCAAGAGGCACACTACACACTGTACAGTGTCCACCCAGGTTCCACCAAGATGTACCATGATGTGAAAGATAGCTACTGGTGGAATGGCATGAAGATAGACATAGCAGACTTTGTGTCCAAGTGCTTGACTTGTCACAAGGTGAAGTTTGAACACTAGAGACCGTCAAGGAAGCTGCAAGAGCTCCCTATCCCAGAATGGAAGTGGGAAATGATCACTATGGATTTTGTGACTGGGTTGCCTCGTACCACGCGAGGATATGATTCGATATGGGTAATTGTGGACCGTCTAACCAAATCAGCTCACTTTTTGCCTGTGAAGACTATGTATTCGATGGCACAGTACGCCCGACTCTACATTCGAGAAATAGTCAGATTGCATGGAGTTCCAGCTTCCATAATATCTGACAGAGGGCCCCAGTTCACTTTTCGGTTTTGGAGAAAGTTGCACGAGGCACTTGGCACACAGTTGAACTTCAGTACGGCCTTCCACCCTCAGACAGACGGATAGTCCGAAAGGACAATCCAAACACTGGAAGACATGCTTCGCATGAGTGTTTTGGATTTTGGAGGTCAATGGGATGATCAACTAGCTTTGGTGGAGTTTGCCTACAACAACAGTTACCATTCCAGCATAGGGATGGCACCCTATGAGGCACTATATGGAAGAAAGTGTAGGTCTCCTCTGTGTTGGATGGAAATGGGAGAAGCGAAGGTGCATGATGTAGACCTAGTGCAATACACTTCAGAGGTAGTTCCTTTAATCAGGGAACGATTGAAAACTTGACTTTCGATGGCGGAAGAGTTATGCAGACCCCAGACGGAGGGATGTGGAGTTTGCAGTAGGCGACTATGTATTCCTGAAGGTTTCTCCGATGAAGGGAGTCATGAGATTTGGAAAGAAGGGCAAGTTGGCACCTCGGTATATCTGACCTTTTGAGGTTACGGATAGAGTTGGAGCAGTTGCCTACCGGTTGGAGCTACCACCCAACCTTTCTCACGTTCATCCCGTATTTCACATCTCCATGCTCAGGAAATACATTCCAGATCCTTCTCATGTACAACAGCCAGATGTAATAGAGCTAAAAGAGAATTTGACATTTGAGGAGCAACCTGTAGCCATAGTGGACTATCAAGTGAGACAGCTAAGTTCAAAACAGATCCTTATGGTTAAGGTTTTATGGAGGAGCAAGTCAGTGGAAGAGTGCACTTGGGAGTCAGAACGGGATATGCATAGCAAGTACCCTTATCTGTTCAATGTATAATCATGTGCTTTATTCTGCCTTGTGTAAAATTCGAGGACGAATTTTCTGTAAGGGGGGAAGAATGTAACACCCCAAGATTTTTAAATTTTATTATTTTATGAGCATTATTGATATTTTAATTTTATTTAAATTTTAGGAAATTTTTTGAGATTTTTCGGATTTTGAAAATCGGGTTCGATTTTCCTAAAATATAAACTTTGATGATTTTTAAAAATTAATTTAAAGACCACGTGGCAAAACTAAAAATATATTTGGAATCTACGAATTTTTCTGAGTTTTCTGAAATTTTTTTCGAAATTTTTGGACCTCGTTTTCTGTCCCGAGGCAGAGTAAAAATTCAAAATTTTGTATCCTGAATCAGACCGGCCTAATCGAACCGAACCAGATCGGACCGATCGAATCGGACCAGTCTTTTCTTTTTCTTCCTTCTTCCTCCCGCGTGCGTCCGACCTCCTCCCCTTCTCTCTCTCTTTTCTCTCTCCTCCCTCCTCCCCTTGCGGCGCCGCCACCTCCCCTTTCTCCCCAGCTCGCCGGCGCCGACCCCCAGCTGTCCCAGCCCACCGGCCGCCTCCCCAAACGGCCGGAAAATGCGAGCGAATGTCCCTCCCTCGCGCGCGCGACCATTCGTCTTCCCGGCCAAAATCCGGCCGATCCGGCCACCAATCAGACCAGGTCTTGTGTCTAAAATCATCTACTCGTCGAGAGCTTTCCATAGACACCAAGAACACCAAAATACATCAAGCGGTTTGTCCAATTTTTGCCCGGGAAGTTTTAGCCCATTTTGACTTTTGAGCTAGATTTCTCGCAAACCGTGAATCCCACGAGAAAACCGAGAGTACCAGAGCGCTCCACTCATCGAGAGCTTCGCGGCGACATAAATTTCGAATTTTTCCAACACCGTTTTTCGATGGGTCCCATGGAATTTCGCAGTGTCTTTTCGAGCATTAAATGAGCTTAGAAAATTCTGAAAAATTTATGTACTAACTCCCGTGTTGTGGGCTTCGTGTAGGTATCCTCAATTCACGGAAATTCGACAGTTGACCGGGTCTATGAATTTCCGGCCAGACAGTCCCGTTACCGGAAAAGTCTCCGAATTGGAATGAGGTTTTGGCTACCCCACCATTGTCATACATCCCGAGCGCGTTCCCGAAGTCGGAATCGGCAAAGGTAAACCCGAACCTTGCTTTTTCGTAAATTTCTAGTGCTTAAATAGGATTAAAAATTCATAAAATATTCGTGGTAGCTCAGAAAATTATTATTCTTTTTGCAATAGCCTAGTAATATTGCTAAGGACCGCGGGGCAAAGTTTTAGAATTTTTAGAGCTTGTTTGGGTAGTTTTTGCAAAAATGATCAATTATAAGGACTAAATTAAAATTTTACATATTGTGATGGATGACTGATTTGATGAGCCCAGGAGGGGCTGTGTGATGTGATTGAGTTGTGGATATATGGATTGTGAATATAGAAGTGTGTTTTGAGTCATTTTGCAGGTTAGGTAGGTCCTAGGTATAGGGGAGACTCTGCCGGATTTTCGGCACGACTTAGGACGTATTTGGTCTTTTCTTGATTGTATTGAGTCATTTGAATTAAATAATTGTAATATAATTGTCAGGTGAGCCGGGACAGCCTTCTTCCTCCGCCCAGCCGCCACAGTGACCGTTGTCAAGTCTGTGAGTAAAATATTAATTTTAATTGTAATTTCACTATTATTATATGTTCAAGCATGCCCATGCATCACTTATATGCATATATCTATGTAGATAAACTTTAGGCCCGATTTATGTTGCATTCATAACTGTGAAAGTGCCATGTATGTTGCTGTGGTAATTTGGAGCAGTGTGTGTGCGTTGGCGTGCGTGTGATGTGGTGTGGACTATGGATAGGACGGGTAGAAACAGCTTGAGATCTTCGCTGGGACCCCGATTTGGTTATTAAGTGGAAGTCCGAGCTGAGTTCTTCGCTAGCACAGTTGGAATTAAGAGAGCTGTATAGGGGATCAGCTCCCATATATATTATGATTGATGTTACTGGGTGTGTGAGTGCTCCAAATTACCTTTTTGATGTTATGATGTGAAAATGTTGTTGATGTTGCATTTCACTCTACATGATGCATTAGTTTTAGATAGTTATAGAGATTATGGTTAAAATTGATATTTTACTCTCTGAGTCGAACGCTCACTCCTATTCAATATTTTTTTTCAGGCCATAGGAGGATATTTTTGAGATTAACCTGCTTTCTTCCTCGCAGGTCGATTATTAACGTTTGCATAAACTTGTTAAATCTTAGAATTTCCGCATGTGTTAGAAATGTTTATTTGATATGGGTCTGTAAACTAAATTATTATTTTGGACCTGTAAACTTAATATTCTATGCATGTTTGATGGATTGGATGAGGGAGCTGAGCTCCCATTTGTTTTTATGCTGATGAGTATGTGGAGGGTGAGCTGAGCTCCCCAATTGAGTATTTATTGTGTTTACAGGTCGGGTGAGTCAAAAACTCCCCGTTGAAAGGTCCATTTTATGGCCGGACTCTGTCCGGTTGATTTCTTGAAATTGGGCCCAAATGGGCCTTAGAGTTAGGTTAAGTGAATGGTTAGGCTTACTACGGGCCTCAGGGGCTTTAGGCTAGCCCAGGTCCTAGTGCTGGTCTGGCCCATAGGTTGAGTCGTGACAAGAAATGTACGTCAAAATGCTTTCTCTTTCAATTTTTTCTATTTTTCATCATGGATGGATGATTAACAGTGGGAAATGGTTTTGATTATGCATATGTGTATATAGATCTTAGTAAAAACTATTATCTATGAGATGTCTCTACTTTTTATTAATCATTGTGTGTTGTAATGCTATTGATTTTTTTGATAATCATCTATTGAAGGAGAGGGAATTTATTAGAACTTGATAAATTTGGTCTTTGATTGAATATATGGTCTTTGATGAATTTAGTTGGGGGGAATTTTAGAGCATGCTCAATCTATATGAAGGGAATAGTTCCAAGAACCTCAAGTACAACTTCCTATGGTGTTTTAAATGGTGGCATGAATCAGTATGGATCTAGGCAAAATCCTCATGAAAGTCGTAGTGCTGAAATTCCACCTTTAAGCTATTCTTCTTACCCATATCCTTAGAACATGGGAAGATTATCAACGAGTCCATAAATTTCTTTCAAATGAAGTCAACAGAAATAAAAATCCTATGGGGTTTTTCATTTTTCCTTTCGTATCTGCTGGAAAATGAAAAAAAGAAGCTAGAATCTGAATTTGGAAATTTGAATTATTCTTGCTATCTTGGGGCTGAAATTGGTATTAATTTGTTGCAAATTCTTCTACCACCAATTATTGTATTAGTCAAGTATGCTGAGCACAAATCATTGTACAAATATGAAAGCAACACATGTGTTATTTCCTAAAAGGAACGCTACTGTAAAATTAGAGCTTGAAATGGGGTTCATTTTGCTTTCCCTTGGTGTATTGGAAATGAACTTTTAAGTTTACTTTTAATTTTTTTTTTATATGTGCTATACAGTGATTGAGTTTAATAATGTCAACTGAGTATACATTGCACTGGGCAAGGTCTTGGAAAATAAGTATTATATAAAATCTACCAATCATAAAAAATTTTCCTAATTAAGCATGTGGATTCATGTCTATCAAATTATATACTACTTAGATTAGATATAATGATTTTAAGTTAAATGAATTAATTAATCTCTTTTAGTTATTAATTAGTTGTGAATTATAATAATTTATTTTATAGGTTAACCACTTTTGTTTTTTAGTTCAATGGTATTTGAAACCAGAATCCAATGACTTCTTAGGACATGATTTTCAAAACAATCTAGATATCCAACTTGAAACATAGAATTAGAGAGTACATTTATTATATTTGAATAATTTCATGATTGATATTTTACATAATTATTTATTATTTGAAAATTATATTTTAATTTTAATCATCCTTTAAAATAACCATTATTGATATTGGATCCTCATCTTTATATTGGCTAATTGTCACAAGGTTCTGGTTCTATTGGGCGCACTTAGAATTATGGAATTTTTTATGCTTAAGATGATTTTTTTTTTTGTGCTTACTTAGAATTACATGATTTTTTTTTTTTTGTGCTTATTTAGATTACATGGATTGGTTATTGCTTGTATGAATTATCTTGATAAAAGGAGTAGACATGGATAATTTAGATTTTCAATCCTTTGAGTTCGAAGATTCTTCGGATGAGTTCGAAGAATGGCATAGAACAAGACGAATGGCTGTCATTCAAATAATATGTCATGTTGTGCATATGCCTAAACGTCGTCCAAGTTTTATATCTCGATCCATCTCAGAAAAAAATACAATAGATCAAGAGAGAGACCAGATCCGACAAGAAATATTGAATCATTTACAAGATCATAATATTGATTGTCACAATATCATTCGAATGGGACCGGATGCTTTCTTATTTCTTTGTGCTAAACTTCAGAATACTGGTCTTCTCAAAGATAGTGTATGTGCTTCAATTAAAGAAAAAGTTGCCACATTCCTCATCATCATTGCACAAAACTTTAAATTTCGTACATTATCTTTCATTTTCCGTCGCTCCATTGAGACTATCTATAGACATTTCCACTCAGTGTTACGAGCTGTGATATCATTTGAAGCTGAATATCTAAAACAACCTGATGGTTCTGAAGTCCCTCCAGAAATTTTGAACAGCAATAGATATTTCCCTTATTTTAAGGTAAATAAAATATGATACACACACACACACACATAAAATTGTTAAACTTGCATAGTAATAGTCACTATTTTACAGGATTGTATAGGTGCACTTGATGGAACTCATATTCGAGTTAAGGTGTCAAAAGTTGATGCTCCAAGATTTTGTGGTAGAAAGGATTATCCAACATAAAATGTTCTTGTTGCATGTTCGTTTGACCTAAAATTTACTTACGTTTTACCTGGATGGGAAGGATCGGCATCTGATTCAAAAATATAAAAAATGCTTTAACTAGGGAAGATAATTTAAAAATTCCAACGGGAAATATTAGGCTTTTAGCTTTTTATTTATCATTTCTTAGAAATATAACTTATAGAATTAACTAATTTATTTGGTTTTAGGTAAGTATTACCTTGTTGATGTGGGCTTTATGCTTAGGAGTGGTCCCATTGCACCTTATAGAAACATACGATATCACTTGAAAGAATATTCTACTCGAGGTCCTGAAAATGCCAAAGAGTTATTTAACCTACAACGAGCTTCACTTCGTAATGCAGTTGAAAGGGCATTTAGAGTTTTAAAGAAATGATTCCCAATTATTGGAAGTGCGAATGAAAAGACATATTCATTTGACGTCCAATGTGAGATTATTTTGGCATGTTGTATCTTACATAATTTTTTAATGGGAATGGATCCCGATGAAAGTCTGGTTGCTGAAGTTGATGTAGATATCTCAAATAGGAAGGAAGTGGAAGATAAATCTCAATTTCGAGATAAAGATGATGAAGATGCTAGATTAGGTGCTACATTAAGAGATAACATTGCAGCTACAATGTGGCATGATTATGTTTCAAATGGAGGATGAATAGAATTTGTTATTTTTAAGTTAATTTTGATACTATATATTTTGCTTATGTTAACTGAATTGGATAAACTATTGATAATATTAAACTTTTGCGCTACTTTATCCTATGTAATTTTGATTAATAGTGTATTGTGGTTTGGGTAATTTAAAGCCTAAATCATTTTTAGGATATTGATGGACTGCATAATAGTGTGTTGTGCCATTTTATGCATTAATGTTTTGTTTTTTTTACACAATCTAATGTTATTATAGTTTAGACATGGCAAAAAAAGACACAGGAAAGATTACTGACCACAATGGAGACAAGACTAAAAAAGAAAGAAGGGACATGCTTCGGTGTATTGAATTTATGGATAAAGTTCTCATTAACGCTCTTTTGTACTAGCAAAATATGCGAAATCAAGTGGATGGAACTTTTACTACCTAAGCATTAAATCAAGTCATTGCCGAAGTGCATGAAAAACTAGAATTGAACAAATTGACAAAGTTAAAGTGAAGAATCGCATAAAATCCCCGAAGAATAACTTCAATGAGTGTTATGATATTTTTAAACACTTTAGTGGCATTGCTTGGAGTCTTATAACTAAAATGTTTGATGCAGAACTTGAAGTTTGGGAAGCACTGATACAGGTATTTTTGCTCTTTTGAATTTATAGTTTCATCGACTAAAACTCAATATGAAAATTCTATTACAAAAGTTGTTTTTATGAAATTTTTTCCTTTTATTTTATACAAAATAGGGAAAACCAAGTTCAAAGAAATGGATGTGCACTGAAATTAGTTACCATGATCAACTGCTGCTCTTGTATGGAAAGGATAGAGTAACTGGTGATGTAGCTAAAACTGCAAAGGAGAAAGCACATCGCTGGTCACGAAAGAGAAGTGAATCAAGGCTGGTAATTTAGGCATTAACTTTAATACCATAGAGGACATTGATCAATTGTTAGCTTCTAATGACATAGCTTTAGAAAACTTTAATCATGCACATGTTGGTGCAAGTGAGCCAACAATTCCAATTGAAGCTACTTCTTATGTTAACTCTCAACCTGATGATGTAACCTCCCCAAAGAAAAAGAAAAGAAAGAGTACAATTGCAAAAGAGATTAATGAGATCAAAGATGCTATTGACAATGTTGTTGAGGTTCTTAAAGAAGGAAATGTTATTGGTGAAAAGAGAAACGAAATTGTAGAAAGAACATGTCAATGTGTTTATTCAGAGCATGAAGTATATTTTGAGTTATGGAAGATTGGCCTTGATGTAAGCACACACTATAAGGCTTATGATTTTCTCACTGCAAATGTCACTAGAGTGAGAAATTTCTTTGGTTGCCGGATCATGAACGCAAGTAATACTTATTGTACTTGATGCATTGTGCTCCTTCTCAAATGGAACCAAAATAAACTTATGTCATATGAACTTTTTGCTTGACATATGCTTTTTGGAGGTCTAAGCCATTTGGATATATTTTGTTGATAACATAGAAAGAAATGATTTTTGGGTAATTACTTTAGTATCATGGGATAGGCCACATTTGAAAGATTATTGGATGCAATATTGGAAGAATGATCAATGTTTCCCTATTTTAATTATCACTTTTGTGAACCTTTAACTTGTTGATGATATTCATGTTGCTACCTGAAAAATGACTATTATGTAATTAAAAAAAAAATTGAGCTTTGCCTATCAAAGTTTACAAGTTTTATTATAATAGAGAGTATTTCTCTTGTTGATATCTTCTTTTTTTTTTTTTTTATGAGAGCATTTTAGATTGTAATTGGTTGTTGATATCATTACAAACAGAAACAGGTTGTAATGCTTGATTGTAATGTATGTTAAACTAGGGGTTTGTGATTTAAGTTGTGAAATTCATGTTGCAAAATTTGGCTATTTGTGACATTCATACAATAAAATATAATTGTACTCCAATAAAATGGTATCAAACTTCATGGTAAAAAGACTATGAAGAATCAATATGAAAAGACTATCAAGGGTATAAAAGACATTTTTATTTTTTAATTTAAGAGAGAAACTATATTTCTCTCATGTTCTAATAAACAATCCAAACAGCAGAGAGGAAATTAGATTTATCTTCTTTTCTTTTCTCTTCATTTTCCCTGTTTAATTTCTCTTCATTTCCCCACTACAATTAAACATCCAAACAAAGGGTAAATTATTAATAATTATTATGTTATATATATATACACACCCATTGAATATTTGTAGTTTAATAAAACATATTTAAAATTATGACTATTAAAATAAACTTTCATATTTTCAACTAATTTATAGTTAAAATTTACAAATAAATATTTTAATTTGTTTATAAGCAAAAATACATATTTTATTAGCCAAATTAATAAACATTATAGTATAATAACTTTTTATTTGCTAATATTGCAAAATATTAACCAAACATAATAAATTTCATAGTATGAATAAAATATTATCATATTATGAAATTTATTAATTTGATTAATATAATATTTATTTTTCAAAATTAAACTATAAAATAATAAAAAGATATAAAATGTTATTTTAATCATTCTAATTTTAAATATATTTTATAAATTATAAATATAAATAATATATTTTAGCACAATTATTTTTAATAATTTATGACACAATTGAAGACATTTTACTTAAAATATATATATATATATATATATATATATATATATATATATATATATATATATATATATATATATATATATATATTTAAAGTAATAAATGTATAGTTATATTTTGAATTTAAATATAATATATAATTATTTAAATATAAAATCTATTGTTGGTTTATTTTATTGACACAATAAAAAGTGAGGGATTAAGTTATTTAGTTTTAAAAATATAATAATTAAATTACTAATAGATCAAACCACAATAACTATATTTACCTTTTTTATATATTATCAGGGTAGTAAAATAAATGAGGATGTCGTCATTGTTTTATTTTAGGATAATAAATATAAACAATACTTAAAAATATTTTATCATCTTTTATTTTATTTATTTATTTTTTTCAAAAGATAAGATTCATTAAATTCAACAAAAAGCCCAAGGTCCATTAAATACAAAGGATTGTAAGGTTACAAATAAAAATTTAGGCCCAAACTATATTAAATTTTAGTTTAAAATTTTTCCCATAAGACCCAAGCATAAGAATAAATTCTGAGCTAAACCCAACACCCAACAAAAAGGCCAGAGCCCAAACACAAAGTCTTAGGCAAACGGGCATTCGACCTGTTTGGACCATGACCCAGCATACAAATTGTTGTCTGGCTGGGAAGGGGAGAGGCTGCCTCTCCGTCCGAAAGGGCAGAGGGAAACGGCCACGTGCGACAGAGGCCAAGGCCTAACCTCAGAGAGAAAACTGCAAATATAATTACTGACTCTTGCAATAGCAATTGTTATTTTGCATATAGTTGAGTTGACTACTTGTAAATTATGAATTTGAAATGTAAAGTTATTTTGATTTTTATAGTTACTTTATTTTAAATTAAATTTAATTTAATGAATTTTTTATTTTATAAATTTTATGTAAATGAAAAAGTAATTATTCTATAAAATATATATATATATATATATATATATATATATATATATATATATATATATATATATATATATATTAAAATAACAATAAAACATGATACTTAAAATATATATATAAGTATATTATTCTCATAAATTAATATAAAAAATATTTATTAAATTAGTAATAATAAATTAAGTTATTTACTTTTTTAATAATAAAAGATAGGGAGTTTTTGTTCTACGTAAAACTTACTTTAATAATAAAATAAAAAGTATAAACAAATTAAATTAAAAATAAAATAATCATAAAAAGCAAAAATATTTTTTATAAAATATTATTATTTTTATTAATTTAGTAATTTTACAAAATAATTAATATATGAAAATATATATATATATAATTTATAAAATAAAATACATAATTTATAAAATTTAAGTTTTCAAAATAAAATGATTATTTTATTATTATTATTATTACTATTATTATCATTATTACTAAAAGAGATGCACCTTTACTACTCCAAAGAACAGTATAGTCTCTCTCATATTCTTTTCTCTAACTAATTATTAGATATATTGAGATCACTAAAAAATAATGTTTCATCTCTCATAAAAAAGTGAATTCTTCTTATAATATAAAAAATAAATTTTATATAATTATAAAAAATAATACATATACACCAAATATACCTAATACTTTCTCCTTTTCTCTTCTTTTTCTTTTCTTTTTTATTATATATATATATATATATATATATATATATATATATATATATATATATATATATATATATATATATATGATTGTAAAACAGAGGCAGTTGATATAAAGGACAGGCACGTGGCATCAATCATTTTCTTTACACATTTTTTTTATCGATTTTCTTTATAAATACCTTTTAAAAATGTTATGCAGTTTGAAAAAAAAAATATTTGTTATCATACGTAATTATATTAAATGAGAAATACTTTTTACTATTCTTAACAAAAGATATTTCTTAACAAAAGATATTATTTTTGAATTATTTATTTAATTTATATTAAATATTATTTTTTAAAATTAATTTAAAATTTTCTTTATTTATGACAAAATATTTTAATTCTTACATTAATATTATATTAATAAAATATCAAACTTTCATTTTATTACAACAAAAATTTAATTAAAATAAATTATTATTTTGATTGACATTATTTATTATTATTATTATTATCTAAAAATATTAAAAAATTATTTATGGACTTTTTTTATAATATCGATTTATAATTTTTTTAAGCAATATTCATACAGAGTTGTTAATATGTTAATGTGTAAATTTAGTTTATAAATAAAAAAATAATTAAATTTTTTTACTTTTAATTCTCAATGAAATTTATAATATATTTAATTTATTTTTTTGTCAATTTAAAAATATTTTAAAATAGTATGCCTATACATTATTTTTATATAAGAAGGACAATGTCAAGCTATTTTTAGATGGATTAATCATTTGTTTTTCTTAATCGATATTACTTCATAATTAGATTTAAAATTAAATATTTTTTATTATTAAATTATATTTTATTTATTATATTATAATAAATAAATAATTAATAATTATTGTATCATTAACTTTAGTTTGTCTTAAAGTAAACTATATATACATAACTAATATGTAATATAGTGAATAAATATAATTTTATTTTAATTAAATTAATTAAACATTTTAATAATTATTGATAAATAATAATTTTATTTATAATATGTAAGTATAATATTTATATTATTTTAAACTAAAATTGAATATATTTTTTATATAAATATTTTTTATTAAATATATTAATAAAATAAATATAATAAAAAATTCCGCAACATTGCGCGGGGCTTCAAGCCTGTAAAACCCATAAATCAATTAAGAGCTCGTTTGGCTCTATAATATAAAATAGAGAAGGTTGATTTGGTATGAAATTCACTTCTTTTATCTATTGAGTTTGAGCTGCCACAATCCTTACTTTCATAAAAAGAAGAAAAGTAAAAAATAAAAAATAAAAAATACTACACAGCTCAAATTGAGCTAGCTCAAAATGGCATATTAGTAATTAAATTGAAATTTATTACCATTTTATCCTTTTAATATATGAGTCATTTATGGTGACTTGTGAGTTATTTAACTCATTTATAAGCCACTTGACTATAAAATCTCTTCATTTAATATCTACTCACCAAACAACATTTTCCAATGTCAAATTAAGATGCTGGAGAAATATATAAATTTAGAGATATTATATACTATAAGTTATTACATATAATATATTTGTTATAAGATAAGATATGTTGATTTTTAATGATAAGTTATACTATAAGTTATATTTATTTTTTTTAACTTGAAAAATGATATAAATTTGATATATATTAATTGAAATGAAGTAAATAGCAGTTCAAAAATGAAATTAAATATTATAACAATAAATATTGATATTAAAGTAAGTATCTTATTAAAATTGGTTTGAAATTTGATAGTAGTGTTAGAGTGATAATGATGGCAGTGGTTGATTAGTGTAGGTAGGGTGACAGTCAAACTAGTTATATTTATATTTTTTTCAGTATATAAAATATTAAATATGATATAAATTTCACTATATATATTTTAAATCATATATACTCCATTAACACTCAAATCACCACGGTTTACAATCACCACTATTATCGTTATTTAAATAATTTACTTACAAATTATATGAATATAGATAGATATAAATGTAAAAATAAATATTACTTGACATGATATACACTTTTAACAAATAAAATTTATATTTTCGAAAAAAATATTATATATATATATACAAATACACACATTAGAACTTGTATAATATATATATTTCATGCAATAAAATGTTGGATGAGGGCAAGTAGCCTGATTGGCATAAAAGCATGCATCTAAGCGTGATTCAAGGTTTGAGCCCTCTCTATATTAGATATTATTTTTTTCCATTTATAAGCACACCTAACACAATACATTATTTATATATGTATATATATATTTACTTGACATGATATACACTTTTAACAAATAAAATTTATATTTTCGAAAAAAATATTATATATATATATATATATATATATATATATATATATATATATATATATATATATATATATATATATATATACAAATACACACATTAGAACTTGTATAATATATATATTTCATGCAATAAAATGTTGGATGAGGGCAAGTAGCCTGATTGGCATAAAAGCATGCATCTAAGCGTGATTCAAGGTTTGAGCCCTCTCTATATTAGATATTATTTTTTTCCATTTATAAGCACACCTAACACAATACATTATTTATATATGTATATATATATTTTCGTTGATTTGAAAAGCGGATGAGGGCTAATAGCCTGATTGCACATGCTCCCAAGCATAAGGTAGAGGGTTCAGGATTCGAATCTTTCCTTTGCCCTTTTTTTTTTTTTATTTATGACTCTTTATAATTCATTTCATTAAAAAATATAATATTAAACTGTAATAATTTAAAGTATTTTTAAACCCTAATTAACACTTTTCCTTAAAATTATAATATAACAAATGTTTAGATTTAAAATTATAAGATATATATAAATTATTTACTTATATACATCTAGTTTTATAGTATTAACATCACTTCACTACTATTAGAATAATCACATATACAACGATCAATAGTTAAATCAGCACCACCACTATAATCACTATGTATACAATATTACCACCATTATTATCATTAAATCATTGTTTTTAATTTAAATATAGAGGGAGATAGTCAAAGATATTTAGAGAATGATGGAAATAAAATGAATTATAGATAGAGATATTAAGATTATTATATATATATAAAGATAAATAGAGGGAGAGAGAGATAAATATGTGGAGAGAGATATATAGAAATGCATAAATCAATATATGTGTTGATTTCAAAATCAACACATATATTGATTTATACATTTCTATATATCATATATATAAAGATAAATAGAGGAAGAGAGAGATAAAGATGTGGAGAGAAATATATAAAAATACATAAATCAATATGTGTTGATTTATTGATTTATGCATTTCTATATATCTCTCTCCACATCTTTATCTCTCTCCCTCTATTTATTTTTATATATATGATAATTTTAATATATTTATCTATAACTCATTTTATTTTTATCATTCTCTAAATATCTTTGACTATCTCCCTCTATATTTAAATTAAAAGCAATGATTTAATGATGATAATGGTGGTAATATTGTACACGTGGTGATTATAGCGGTGGTGCTGATTTAACTATTGATAGTTGTATATGTGACTATTCTAATAGTAGTGAAGTGTTGTTAATATTATAAAACTAGGTGTATATAAGTAAATGATATATATATATATATATATATATATATATATATATATATATATATATATATCTTATAATTTTAAATTTAAATATTTGTTACATTATAATTTTAAGGAAAAGTGTTAATTAGGGTTTAAAAATACTTCCAATTATTATAGTTTAATATTATATTTTTTAATGAAAAGAATTATAAAGAATCACAAAAGAGAAAAAAAAAGGGACAAATGAAGGGATCGAATCCTAAACCCTCTACCTTATGCTTGGGAGCATGTGCCAATCGGACTATTAGCTCTCATCCGATAAATTTTTGTATACACACACACACACACAAGAGTTATTTCAAAATCAACACATATTGATTTATACATTTCTATATATCTCTCTACCTCTATTTATCTTTATATATATGATAATCTTAATATCTCTGTCTATAGCTCTTTTTATTTCTATCATTCTCTAAATATCTTTAACTAGCTCCCTCTATATTTAAATTAAAAATAATAATTTAGTGATGATAATCGTGGTAATATTGTACACGTGGTGATTGTAGCAGTGATGTTGATTTAACGATTGATCGTTGTATAGGTGATTATTTTAACAGTAGTGAAGTGGTGTTAATACTGTAAAACTAGGTATATATAAATAAATGATTTATATATATCTTATAATTTTAAATCTAAAAATTTGTTATATTATAATTTTAAGGAAAAATGTTAATTAGGATTTAAAAATACTTACAATCATCATAATTTAATATTATATTTTGGAATGAAAATAATTATAAAGAATCACAAAAGAAAAAAAAGGGAGAAATGGAGGGATCGAACCCTAAAATGTAACACCCCTCACCCGACTATAGTGTAGCCGAGCAAGGCGTGCTACAATCGGTGCCGGAGCACCCTAACTTATCTCACTTTATTTTTTTAAATAATTTTCAATTCGTTTAATTTAACATCAATTATTTTTCGACGGAGAAACTAGCAGAGTTTCTCCTATTTATTATCGTTTGGCATATTTCAATATTCACCTGTTTGAAATTCAACAATATTTTCAAAATAAAATCTTATCCACGCTAATCATAATTATCTCATCAATCATTCTCATAATTTTTTTCATATTTCAAATCTCATCCATGCATTTCCATTCATACTCAATTCATATGTAAACATTCTCAAATTACATAAGCAAAATTTTCAAATTTCCTTAATTTACATAATTTACAAAATAATTACAAAATTTCATAATTTACATGATATATAAATTAATTACATATAAAAAAGCTAATTAATTAATTTACATCGCATTCCTATTAATTACCTGTTCATAATATACATTACAATATAATATCTAAGCATTTTGTACAAAATATAAAATATAATCTATATGGGCCCTATCTATATGCATTCTTTGAGAGGTGACAACCTTGAATACTTGAGACACTTCGGCATCAGAACTCCCAAAATTCGATCAAACGTCCATTGGGTTCTAGCTTGATTACTGCTTGAAGAAACAATTCCATCGCGCTAAGCATTGCTGCTTAGTGGTGCAATAATATAACAAGGAAATAATATACAAATAAAGATAGAAATAAAACATAATTCAAATAATTAAGATTTATTTATACTTCACATGCAGTTTCTAAAATTTAATATATTTTATCCTAATTTAGTCTTTTTTGAAAGTGTTTATTTCGCCAATGTACAGTAATAATGTACAAAGAAAAATGATCTAAAAATAATAAATTTATGCTTATATTATTATATAAGTTACATTTGCAATATTTATTTATGTTATAATTTTCTTTGCTAATCTTTTAGCATTTTCTCAATACTTGCTAGGTTGTCTCAGATTATCTCATAATAAGTCAATTTTTAATATCGGTCCAGTTTATTTCGATTCTTTCTAAAAAATAACTATTCTAATTTATTTTAGGTCATCTTACTCATTTATTTAATTTCTAATATTTTTAATTACTAAGATTCTTAACTTATTTCAATAAATTTCGCTGCCCAAGTAACCTATGACAGGCTGACTAAACTGGATAACGGGTTGTTGTCATACCATGGGACGCAGAACGTCAAGTCAGTATGGCTAAAAAGCCATGATAACACATAATCGGGCATAAAAGCCATGAATGTTGGCATAAAGCCATGAATACGGGCACAAAGCCATGAATACAGGCATAAAGCCTTTCGCAGTACTGCTAAAACAATACCCTATTGGCATGCCAAACTATCCAATCTGACACACATGTCTAGGCAATACAAGGGCACATAATATCATTAAATATTAATATATTGTGTTTTATGACTTTATTATTTCATGATAAATTTCATAATTTATGCATTCATCATAATATTCATACATTCCTTACATCATTCATATTGATCACAATTCACAATAATGGTGTTTATATACCATTGTACTCAAAACATTCTTCCTTTCTCTTATAAAGAGAACTAATATTTCATTTATATTTTCATGTGATTCATTTATTCATTACAATATTTATATGAATTCATAACTCATACAAGGTGTTATTATCTTATTTGTAATTGAAACATAAATCCTAATGTAGACCTCATCCCATTTATACTCAACAATCCATCTAGGTTAATTTCATTTCATATTCAAGTGGTATCACTCATGTTTTATTAGACCTACTAGTAATGGGAATACAAATTTTAACTATATCCTCACATAACTTAAATGTTCATTAAGTCATTTAGGTGAATTACTATTTCTATTCCAAGTAATCCATGAATGTTTCATGGATTCCAAATTTCATACCGTAATTTCCTCTACCAATTTAGTTATTATACTTTGTGTCTTTGTATTACTATTTATAATACTATTCACTCAAATTGTTGACTTTTTAATACATAATAAATTTATTGAACCTAAGTTCTCCAAGATACCACATTTTACATTCAAAATTTTTTGGTATTGGTTGCCAATACCATTTCCAAGCTTAATGTTAATTGGGCAGAATTTTCAGTTTTCATGCCTTGTTTTTACTGTTCCATTGGTCATTTTTGCAGTGGGAATTTGACAAAATGATCAACATGAAAGTTGTTCCTTATTTTATCTAGTTGAATTTCTTTTTTTGAATCACTCCATTTGGAGTTTTGTAGCTCAAGTTATGGTCATTTTACCATAACTGGCCGGAGTGACCTGTACCCAGATTTTCTGGGCAATTTGGTTCTGCCAGATTTGGTGACCTAAGTTTGGTTGGCAATTTGACTAGGTTATGGTCAGAATTTAGATTTGTGTTCTTCATGAAAGTTGTTGGTCTATATCTCAGCTTATTGCTGGTAAAATTTCAGGTCATTTGGACCTGTCTAATGAGAGTTATGGCCAAATGAACAGATACTGTTCATTTGGTCATTTTTCTGGGTTCAGTGTTTGGATATCCGGATTGGACCAGCAATTTGGTCAACTTATGGACAGAATTTGGGCAGGGTTTCTTCATGAAAAATGAGGCATTTTGAGTCTAGTTTCACCTCCAATTGACCTTATACCAATTGGAGTCACACAACTTCAGTTATAGGTCAAACAATACCCTGGACTCATAGGTCCGAATTTCCTGCATGAGAGAAGCACTCCCAATTTTCAATTCCACCCAACTTCCAAACTTCAATTCATATTTATAGCACTTCTAATAGTCAATAATCAACCTCAACATCATCAAATTCAAGTCACAACACAAAATTCCATATTTGAGCAAACCCTAAATCAACTTGCATAAATTTTAAATTCCAAGAGAATTTCTAGCACTAACCTTATTCTTCTAGCTCCACTCAACTTCAATTCAACCTTCTAATCAATCAAAAACTTGAAGCTCCTTCTTGGTCCACCTTGGCTGAAATTCCTCTTGCCCTAAACTCAATTTCTTTTGGTTTTCTTGAGTGCTTTCTACTAATTAGACTTTAGTTTAGGGTGGGCTAAAATTTTTTCCAAGAAAAAAATTTGGTTGAGACTTAGGGTTTCAAGCTTTGGATTTTGGGTTTTAATGGAGAATTTTAGAGAAGAAGAGAAGAAGGCAAGTGACGGGAAGAAGAAGGGAAAAAAGATGCAGAATTTTGTTCAATAATTAACCTATATAATAATTAAATATTTAATGGCAATATGGTAAATAAGTAGAATGGCAAATTTGAAATTATTTTGAAGTTTATAATCATTATAATTTGACTTTTCAATAATTATTTTTAATTTTCATAATTTCAATTAATTAAATTAATTTAGCTTCATTAAATTAATAATCATCATTTTTTGTCAATATTGGACCCTCAAATTTAATTGACCAAATTTTGCTCAAATCTTAGAGTTGTCGGTTTATCTTTCTTTCTTCTTTCTTTTACTCATTTTTAATTTAATTTTCATCAATATTTATTCATATTTTATGTCATAATAATTATTTACTTAACTGGACAAGTCGGTCAAAAATCGTCTCTGAAGGCGAAATGACCAAAATGCCCTCCGTTTGGCTTAACGGGCCAAAATTGTCTGTACCGATTAAAAAATTTTTCTAAGCCTTTTCTTAGCATTCTAATGCCATAGAAACCTCAATGACTCTTCTCTGGAGTCCCAAAAATTATTTTATAATTTTTTTCCTGAGTCTAGGGCTCCTAGTTGCGAGAACCGCAACTTCTCACTGGGTTACCCATCGCTAGGGCACCGGCTCATTTAACTTGGTTGTATTTTATTTCTAAAATTTTTCCTAAATTTTTCTTATTAATATTTGAGTTAATTACGATTCCTCACTTTAGTTTAAATATTTTTCCAGAAGTTCTAGCTGTCCGGACCGACACTGGTCACCGAAACAGTAGACTGTACAGACTAGCTAAAGTGAAGATGTTACATAAAACCTCTATCTTATGCTTGTGAGCATGTGCCAATCGGACTATTAGCCCTCATCCACATTTTAAATCAACGAAAATATATATATATATATATATATATATATATATATATATATATATATATATATATATATATATATATATATATATATATATATATATACATATAGAAAGAATGTATTATGTTAGGTGCGATTATAAATGGAAAAAAATAACATTTGACATAAGGAGGGCTCGAACCCTGAACCACATTGGAATGCGTACTTCTATGTCAGTCGGGCTACTTACCTTTATTTAATATTTTATTGCATGAAATATATATATTATACAAGCTCTAATGTGTATATATATTATTTTTTTCAAAAATATAAATTTTATTTGTCAAAATTATATATCATATCCAGTAGTATTTATTTTTACATTTATATCTAATTCTTCTCTGCAATCTAATTCATTATGCTAGCTCATCACTACTGCATATAGTAGCTCATATGTGCATGCATTAATGCAATAGACACACTTCTCGAATCATCAGTTCTCAAATGGTGTGCATGGCTGCAAACAATAATAGCTTATTGCATGCATACTTTCCTTTGCATGAGCCATTAAAAAAGCTACCTCACCAACTCCAAGCTTTGAAGTCATTTTTAAACTGTTTCTTCTCTTTCTTTTAAGGGTATAATAGTAAAACTATATACATTAGTACAATTTGAGCTAGCTCAAATTGAGCTATTTAGCCGTGCTAAAAAAAAATTTAGATGCTTTGAAAATTGAGCCATTACAAATCTTACTTTCATAAAAAAAAATAAATAATAAATATGGTGAATTTCTACTGCCTGTGTATCCGTTTACCACTAAGGTTGTATAGACAAAATTATTTTTTAAGAGAAAAATATCATCCTAAATATTATTAAAAAATAATTAAAAAAATTATTTAACTTTTTAATGTTATTATGAATAAAATTTATTAAATTTAATTTTAAATTAATTATTAATATTCTATAATTAATATATTTTAAAAAATATATTTTTTAAACAAAAATTTTAATAATAATGTCAAACAAATTTTACATATTTTGAAAATCTGAACATCAATTTTCATATTTTTCAAGTTCATAATGTCCTTGATTATCTAATAGAATTAGAATTATGGCAATGTATAATGATTTTATATCCCATCTCTCTTTGGTCGAAACTTTGGTGAAAAACTTAGGTTTCAAAACAAAAGATTAAACAAGTCCCTATATTTTCAATCAAGGACTAAATAATTTCAAAATAAGTTTTAGACTAAATAAGTCCTTGTATTATCTAATTAAAGTTAAATAAATTTATACTTAATAAAATATTATTTTTTCTAATTTTTAAATAATAAAATATTAAAATAATAATTTTAATATTAAATAATTTTGTTTACCATGTTTTTTAACATCTATTTTTTAATTTTATTTTAATTAAAGCTAATAAATAACTTTTAATATGTAAATTAGGGAAAAAAATAATATTTTATTATTAAAAAAATAATATTTAATATTTTATTATTAAAAAAATAATATTTTATTAGACATTGACTTATTCAACCTTGATTATAAAGTAAAAGGAATTATTTAACCATTTACTGAAAATTTAGAGACTTTTTTTTTTTCAAATTAATAGTGGAAGTGTAAAGAAATAAAAGTCTTTGGTGTAGGTAGGTGCAGTTTTTAGTATAAATTAAAAAATTGAATCGAATCGAGTCATTTTGATTTAATTAGTTTAATTTTTTAATTTTATCAGTTCGATTTGATTTGATTTTAAACTTTTAATATTTTGTTTTAGGTTCGGTTCGATTTTTTACCGGTTAAAATCGATTAAACCAAATAGTAAAATGATTCAAATAATTTTTCAGCAAAAAATGCATAAGCCTCAAGACCCAAGATGCATAAGCCCAACCTAAATAATTTTATAGCAGCCCAAACAATAAAAATTTTAATATTTTCAGTTTAACGGAATCGAACTGGACCAAACTAAATCGTAATTTTTTGATTTGATTCAGTTAAGTTATCTTTAAGTAATCGGTTTGGTTCGGTTCGATTTATATTTTTAAACGATTCGATTTTTCAATTTTTGATATTCAGTTCGGTTTGAAACCGAACCGACCGAATGTTCTCCTCTACCTCAGTGTTCTGAAAAAGCTGACGAGAATGTAACAAGAAATGGAAGAAAAATGAGTGAATTGAAGGCGCCACGAATCCTATGAAATTTAAGGGATTAGCTGGCCTTGATGCAAGCCGTCGCTCTGTGCTAGTCTCTATAAATTTTTCTATATAAAAAATTCACTTGAAAATATACATGCTCATTTACCTTTGATTGATTCTGGCTTTGCCGACAATTTTTATTTGATTGAAATTTCGAATATCACAGGAAGTAGTGGTTGAATTGTTGTCAATCGAACAACATATTATTCATACGAAGGAAAAATCCTAGCCACTGTGTCCACTCAACCAATAGAGTTATGAATATACATTTATTTATGAGACTTATTAATACCGTGGTTTTAGATATGTTTAATAGGACGTAATGTAATACAATATAATTAATTATATAATAAAATTAAAATTATAACGTAATATAATATAATTGTCCTTACATTTCTCCATTTGACTGGAAAATAAAAATATAAGTATGATAATTTTTATTTTAATATTCAAATTTTCTATAATGTTAATAATAAGTAGTAATGGCTACTATAATTGGTAGTCAAGTGAAGTGGTGGCTAAGTGGTAGTGGTGATGGCGGCAACAGCGGTTGTTAGATAGTAATGGTGGTGGCAAGGTGAGGCGGCGGCGGCGGTGGTAGCAGTTACAAAGTAGGAGTAGGAGTGGTAGTAGGAGTGATGACCTAGTGGTAATGGTGAAAATACTGATAATAATAAAAAAAAAGTCAAAACAAATGATCATGATTACATCCATTCTTTTTTGTAATTACCATTACATTACTTTAAATTATGTTACGTAATTGTCATTATATTACATCAATTTTTTTGGTTTTACTAAATAATGTAATCAAATATGCAATGTAATTATGATTACATTACAACTTTGATTACGTTATACTAAATATAGCCTTAGCTCATATGTTATTTATTAATTGGTTAGATGTATACATTCAAATGTAAACTTACTTTCATGTGAATTGTATTTGCAATTAAATTTCTTGTAATTTATGTCATGTAAAAATTAGTTTTATTAAATATTTACACTTTTTAATTAAATAAATCAAGAATTGGAAATAAGGTTATATTTAGTAGAGTGTAATGTAATACAATATAATTAATTATGTAATGTGCCACGACCCAACCTATGGGCCGGACCGGCACTAAGACCTGGGCCAGCCTAAAGCCCCCGAGGCCCGTAGTAAGCCTAACTGTTCATTTACCCAATTCTAAGGCCTATTTGGGCCCAATTTCAAGAAACCAAACGGACAGAGTCCGGTCATAAAATGGACTTTCCAACGGGGAGTTTTCGACTCACCCGACCTGTAAACATAATAAATACTCAATTGGAGAGCTCAGCTCACCCTCCACATACTCATCAGCATAAAAATAAATGGGAGCTCAGCTCCCTCATCCAATCCATCAAACATGCATAGAATATTAAGTTTACAGGTCCAAAATAATAATTTAGTTTACAGACCCAAATCAAATAAACATTTCTAACACATGCGGAAATTCTAAGATTTAACAAGTTTATACAAACATTAGTAATCGACCTGCGAGGAAGAAAGCAGGTTAACCTCAAAAATATCCTCCTGTGGCCTGGAAAATTTTTTGAACAGGAGTGAGCGTTCGACTCAGAGAGTAAAATATCAATTTTAACCATAATCTCTATAACTATCTAAAACTAATGCACCCTGTAGAGTGAAATGCAACATCAACAACATTTTCACATCATAACATGAAAAAGGTAATTTGGAGCACTCACGCACCCTGTAGCATCAATCATAATATATGGGAGCTGATCCCCTATACAGCTCTCTTAAATCCAACCTGGTGCCAGCGAAGAACTCAAGCCGGACTTTCACTTAATAAACCAAATCGGGGGTCCCAGCGAAGAACTCAAGCCGGACTTTCGCTTAATAAACCAAATCGGGGGTCCCAGCGAAGAACTCAAGCTGTGACTACCCCCCGAAGGATCGGGTCCTAGCGAAGAACTCAAGCCGTGACTACGATCCGTCCATAGTCCACACCACATCACACGCACACCAACGCACGCACACTGCTCCAAATTACCACAACAACATCATGGCACTTTAACAGTTATCAATGCAACATAAATCGTGCCTAGAGTTTAACTACATAAATATATGCATATAAGTGATGCATGGGCATGCTTGAACATATAATAATAGTGAAATTACAATTAAAATTAATATTTTACTCACAGACTTGACGATGGTCACTGAGGCGGCTGGGCGGAGGAAGAAGGCTGTCCCGGCTCACTTGACAATTTTATTACAATCATTTAATAAATTTGACTCAATACAAACAAAGAAAAAGACCAATACATCTTAAGTCGTGCCGAAAATCCGGCAGAGTCTCCCCTATACCTAGGACCTACCCAACCTGCAAAAGGGCTCAAAACACACTTTTATATTCACAATCCATATGTCCACAACTCAATCACATCACACAGCCCCTCCTGGGCCCACCAAATCAATCATCCATCACAACATGTAAAATTTCAATTTAGTCCTTATAATTGACCATTTTTGCAAAAACTGCTCAAATAAGCTCTAAAAATTCTAAAACTTTGCCCCGCGGTCCTTAGCAATATTACTAGGCTATTGCAAAAAGAATCATAATTTTCTAAGCTACCACGAATATTTTATGAATTTTTAATCCTATTTAAGCACTAGAAAATTACGAAAAAGCAAGGTTCGGGTTTACCTTTGCCGATTTCGACTTTGGGGACGCGCTCGGGACGTCTGACAATGGGGGGATAGCCAAAACCTCGATCCAATTCGGAGACTTTTCCGGTAACGGGTCTGTCTAGCCGAAAATTCACAAACCCGGACAACTGTTGAATTTCCGCGAATTGAGGATACCTACACGAAGCCCATAACACGGGGGTTAGTAAATAAATTTTTCAGAATTTTCTAAGCTCATTTAATACTCGGAAAAATACTGCGAAGTTCCGTGGGACCCATCGAAAAATGGTGTCGGAAAAATTCGAAATTTATGTCGCCGCGAAGCTCTCGATGAGTGGAGCGCTCTGGTACTCTCGGTTTTCTCTTGGGATTCACGGTTTTCGAGAAATCTAGCCCAAAAGTCGAAATGGGCTAAAAATTTTCCCGAGCAAAAATTGGACAAACCGCTCGATGGATTTCGGCGTTCTTGATGTCTATGGAAAGCTCTCACCGAGTAGATGATTTTAGACACAAGACTCGGTCCAATTGGTGGCCGGATCGGCCGGATTTTGACCGGGGAAGCCGAAACGCCGAGCGCTCGAGGGAGGGAGTTCGCGCGCGTTTTCCGGCTGTTTGGGGCGGCGGCCGGCTAGCTGGGGAGGCTGGGAGGCGGCGGCCGGCTAACTGGGGAGGTTGGGAGGCGGCGCCGATCGGCTGGGGTGGCAGGGGGAGGTGGCTGGCCAGCGGCAGGGGCAGGAGGAGAGAGAAAAGATAGAGAGAAGGAAGAGAGGTCGACGAGCGAGGGGAAGGAAAGAAGAAAAAGGAAAAGGCCGGTCCGATTCGACCGGTCCGATCCGGTCCGGTTCGATTCGGCCGGTCCGATTCAAGATGCAAAATTTTGAATTTTTACTCTACCTCGGGACCGAAAACGAGGTCCAAAAATTCTGAAAAAATTCCAGAAAACTCAGAAAAATACGTACACTCCAAATATATTTTTAGTTTTGCCACGTGGTCTTTAAATTAATTTTTTAAAAATTATCAAAGTTTTTATTTTCGGAAAATCGAACCCGATTTTTAAAATCCAAAAAATCTCAAAAAAATTCCTAAAATTTAAATAAAATTAAAATACCAAAAATGCTCATAAAATTTAAAATTTTGGGGTGTTACATTCTTCCCCCCTTACAGAAAATTTGTCCTCAAATTTTTACACAAGGCAGAATAAAGCACATGATTATACATTAAACAAATAAGGGTACTTGCTACGCATGTCCCGTTCTGACTCCCAGGTGCACTCTTCCACTGACTGACTCCTCCACAAAACCTTAACCATAGGGATCTGTTTGGATCTCAGTTGTCTCACTTGGTAGTCCACTATGGCTACAGGCTGCTCCTCAAATGTCAAGTTCTCTTTTAGCTCTATCACATCCGGCTGTAGTACATGAGAAGGATCTGGAATGTATTTCCTGAGCATGGAGATGTGAAACACGGGATGAACGTGAGAAAGGTTGGGTGGTAGCTCCAACCGGTAGGCAACTGCTCCAACTCTATCAGTAACCTCAAAAGGTCCGATATACCGAGGTGCCAACTTGCCCTTCTTTCCAAATCTCATGACTCTCTTCATTGGAGAAACCTTCAGGAATACATAGTCGCCCACTGCAAACTCCATATCCCTCCGTGCAAGTGCATAACTCTTACGCCTCGAAAATTTGTCTTGATCGTTCCCTGATTAAAGGAACTACCTCTGAAGTGTACTGCACTAGGTCTACATCATGCACCTTCGCTTCCTCCATTTCTGTCCAACACAGAGGAGACCTACACTTTCTTCCATATAGTGCCTCATAGGGTGCCATCCCTATGCTGGAGTGATAACTGTTGTTGTAGGCAAACTCCACCAAAGCTAGCTGCTCATCCCATTGACCTCCAAAATCCAAAACACTCATGCGAAGCATGTCTTCCAGTGTTTGGATTGTCCTTTCAATTGTCCGTCTGCTGCGAGGGTGGAAAGCCGTACTGAAGTTCAACTGTGTGCCAAGTGCCTCCTGCAACTTTCTCCAAAACTGAGAAGTGAACTGGGGCCCTCTGTCAGATATTATGGAAGCTGGAACTCCATGCAATCTGATTATTTCTCGAATGTAGAGTCGGGCGTACTGTGCCACAGAATATGTAGTCTTCACAGGTAAGAAGTGAGCTGATTTGGTCAAGCGGTCTATAATTACCCATATCGAATCATATCCTCGCGTGGTACGAGGCAACCCAGTCACAAAATCCATGGTGATCATTTCCCACTTCCATTCTGGGATAGGGAGCTCCTGCCTACTTACAGACGGTCTCGTGTTCAAACTTCACCTTTGACAAGTCCAAAGACTTGGACACAAAGTCTGCTATGTCTCTCTTCATGCCATTCCACCAATAGCTATTCTTCACATCATGGTACATCTTGGTGGAACCTGGGTGGACACTGTGCAGGGTATAGTGTGCCTCTCGCATGATTTCGTCTTTGAGATTGTCCACATCGGGCACACATATCCTAGAACCTTGCACTAAGGCGCCATCATTGGTAAATCCAAACTCACCACCTTCACCTTGCTGTACTCTTTCTATGATCTTCATCAATTGTTGGTCTCTGTGCTGGGAAACTCTAACTCTGTCTCTCAAGTCTGGCCTCACTGAAAAATGAGCCAGCAATACCCCCTCATCTGAAAGATCTAGGATTAAACCTTGATCCATCAACTCATGAACTTCCTGAATCAACGGTCTCTTCTTTGCTGAAATGTGCGCCAAACTACCGGAAGATTTTCTGCTCAAAGCATCTGCTACAACATTGGCCTTCCCAGGGTGGTACTGGATAGTGCAATCATAGTCTTTCAGAAGCTCCATCCATCTCCTCTGTCTCAAGTTTAAATCCCTCTGTTGGAAGATGTACTTCAAACTCTTGTGGTCGGTGTATATCTCGCACACTTCACCATACAGGTAGTGTCTCCAGATTTTTAGTGCAAAGATTACAGCCGCCATTTCCAAATCATGGGTGGGGTAGTTCTGCTCATGCCTCTTCAGTTGTCTTGAAGCATAAGCCACTACTTTTCCACTCTGCATCAAAACACACCCTAAGCCAACTCTGGAGGCGTCACAGTACACGGTGTATCCTTCACCACTCATAGGTAGTGTCAACACAGGGGCGGTGGTTAGACACTCCTTAAGCTTCTGGAAGCTCTTCTCACAGTCATCTGTCCAAATGAATGGAACATTCTTCCGAGTTAACTTAGTTAGGGGAGCCGCTATCCTGGAAAAATCTTGCACAAAACGCCCATAGTAGCCAGCTAAACCCAGAAAACTTCACACCTCAGTGACTGTTGTAGGCCTAAGCCAATCAGTTTTAGCTTCAATTTTCTTGGGATCCACTTGAATACCTTCTCTTGAAACCACGTGTCCCAAGAATGAGATGCTTTCTAGCCAAAATTCACATTTCGAAAATTTGGCATATAGCTGGTGCTCCCTCAAAGTCTGCAACACCATCCTCAAGTGCTACACGTGTTCTTTCTCGGTCTGAGAGTATACCAAAATGTCATCTATGAATATGATGACAAAACGGTCCAAAAATGGCTTGAACACCCTGTTCATCAACTCCATGAAGGCTGCTGGTGCATTAGTGAGTCCAAAAGACATCACCAAGAACTCATAATGACCATATCTTGTCCTGAAAGCCGTTTTGGACACGTCCTCATTCCTGATTCTCAATTGATGGTAGCCTAATCGCAGATCTATTTTGGAAAAGAATCTAGCCCCTTGGAGCTGATCAAACAGATCGTCGATTCGAGGAAGTGGATATTTGTTCTTCACAGTCACCTTGTTCAGCTGTCTGTAGTCGATACACAACCTCAATGACCCATCCTTCTTTCTCACAAATAGAACAGGAGCGCCCCAAGGTGAAGTGCTCGGACGTATAAAACCCTTGTCCAAAAGCTCCTGTAGTTGCTCCTTCAGCTCTTTCAATTCTGCTGGTGCCATCTTGTAAGGTGGCATCGATATGGGGTTTGTACCCGGCACAACATCAATGCAAAACTCTATTTCCCTTCCTGGTGGCAACCCTGGAAGCTCCTCTGGGAAGACATCCATAAATTCTCTGACAACAGGAACATTTTCCATGCTGACACCTTCTACAGATGTATCTCTCACCAATGCCAAATACCCTTGGCATCCACGCCTGAACATTTTTCTAGCAATAATTGCTGACACCAAATTATATGGAGCCACGCTCCTGTCACCATCAAAGTTAAACTCTTCCACACCAGGTATGTGGAAATACACCTTTTTGTTCCTGCAGTCTAAAGTGGCATAATGAGTTGCCAACCAATCCATCCCCAAGATTACATCGAAATCCATTACTGGTAAAGGAACTAAGTCTGCTGGGAGGATCTTTCCATCCACTACTACTGGGCTACCCGGAAAAATCATATCTACATCTATGTTGTCGCTAAGTGGGGTAGCTACTGACAAAGGGCACTTTAAAGTTGTAGGGTTTCTACCCAACCTCATGGAAAACACAAGGGAGACAAATGAGTGCGTAGCACCCGGATCTATCAAAACACGAGCCTCATAAGAACATACCAGAAGAATACCTGCCACAACTGCATTTGAAGCTTGAGCATCCTGGTGGGTCAGGGTGAAAACCCGAGCTTGACCCTACCCTGAGTGGCGTAACCTAATCGACTTCTACCTCTCGACCGCCTCCAAATCCACGTCCCCCTTGTCCTCGGCCTGTTGTATCCGATTGCTGCCATGGTGGAAGTACCCGGATACAACTGGCGAGGAACATTTGCAACAGAACCCTGTGACCCCATCTGTGGCTCACTAAAAACGGGGCATTCTCTAGCAAAGTGACCTGGTTGGCCACACCTGAAGCATACTTCTGAATGTCCTCTTCCACACTGTGCACAAGGTGCCAAGGAGGATCCTGAACCAGACCCAGAACTACTGTACCCTGAACTGTGACCACTGCTGGATCCGTACCCTAGTCTGAATCCTCGAGGTTTGTGTCTAAAACCACTCTTCTTGTTCCTACTTTTTCCTCTGTAATTACTCTGGCCACCACTGTCCGGAGTACCCATGGAAGGGACACCTGAGGAACCCTCTGCTCTATTTTTCTTTGCTCTCCCGCTGTCATCCACAGCATAGCAAATCTCTATCTGTCTGGCTCGATCAACTACCACGTCAAAAGACTGATCAGACATAATGGCTAGGTTCACATACCTCCTGTCAAGCCCCTTTAGGAATCTCTTCACCTTCATAGTTTCTGTAGCTACTGCTGCAGGGGCATATCTGCTCAATTCGAAGTGCAGCATATTCATCTACAGACCTGCCATTCTGTCTTAAGGCCTCAAAGGCCCACTGCTTCTGATCTCTGAAGCTTTCTGGCACAAACTGATTGATAAAAAGTTCCACAAACTGAGCCCATGTCAAACCCTCCATCCGGGGTAACACGTAGTCATTCATCCATTGTCTAGGCATAGGCCCCATGACATGCTACATACACTCTATCAGTCTTCTATCAGTCAGCAATTACTGTTCTGCACGTCTGCGAGAATCCAAAAACCGATATGCATCGTCTGACACATCATAAGTACCAGGCACCAACTTCTTAAAATTGATGATCTGTTTGTAAGGTTCTCCTCTTGGTGCGGTGGACTGCTGCTGCTGTGGAGGGTGGACCATATATTGTGCCATCATATCGATGGTTCTCTGCAACCCAGCGAGAATAGCTGCCATGGGGTCCATGGGACCCTGTGTCATAAAGGACTGATCCTGTACTGGGGGTGGCTGCTCCTCTACTTGAGCAGCTCTAGGCCTCCTACCCCGCCTCCTCGGGGCAGGCGCCTCATCCTGTGCCGACACCTCGTCCGGCACATCTGGTTCTAGTGCAGTGGCAGCTCTCCTGCTTCTACGCATTTTCCTGAAATTCAGCAGCATTAGCCCACAAAATTCAAAACAACATGTTACACAGCTCTATGGACTCATATTTATACATAATTATTTGAAGCAGAAACTAGAAGCAAAGATGACAATGCAAGACGAATGTGGACCCTATTTTTCCGCATGTGACTCCTAGTAGACTCTTCCCAACACTTTAGACAACATTCCCTAAGAATCTGGAGCCTAAGCTCTGATACCACATTTGTCATGACCCAACCTATGGGCCGGACCGGCACTAGGACCTGGGCCAGCCTAAAGCCCCCGAGGCCCGTAGTAAGCCTAACTGTTCATTTACCCAATTCTAAGGCCCATTTGGGCCCAATTTCAAGAAACCAAACGGACAGAGTCCGGCCATAAAATGGACTTTCCAACGGGGAGTTTTCGACTCACCCGACCTGTAAACACAATAAATACTCAATTGGGGAGCTCAGCTCACCCTCCACATACTCATCAGCATAAAAATAAATGGGAGCTCAGCTCCCTCATCCAATCCATCAAACATGCATACAATATTAAGTTTACAGGTCCAAAATAATAATTTAGTTTACAGACCCAAATCAAATAAACATTTCTAACACATGCGGAAATTCTAAGATTTAACAAGTTTATACAAACATTAGTAATCGACCTGCGAGGGAGAAAGCAGGTTAACCTCAAAAATATCCTCCTGTGGCCTGAAAAAATTTTTGAACAGGAGTAAGCGTTCGACTCAGAGAGTAAAATATCAATTTTAACCATAATCTCTATAACTATCTAAAACTAATGCACCCTGTAGAGTGAAATGCAACATCAACAACATTTTCAAATCATAACATGAAAAAGGTAATTTGGAGCACTCACGCACCCTGTAGCATCAATCATAATATATGGGAGCTGATCCCCTATACAGCTCTCTTAAATCCAACCTGGTGCCAGCGAAGAACTCAAGCCGGACTTTCGCTTAATAAACCAAAACGGGGGTCCTAGCGAAGAACTCAAGCTGTGACTACCCCCCAAAGGATCGGGTCCTAGCGAAGAACTCAAGCCGTGACTACCCGTCCTGTCCATAGTCCACACCACATCACACGCACACCAACGCACGCACACTGCTCCAAATTACCACAACAACATCATGGCACTTTAACAGTTATCAATGCAACATAAATCGTGCCTAGAGTTTAACTACATAAATATATGCATATAAGTGATGCATGGGCATGCTTGAACATATAATAATAGTGAAATTACAATTAAAATTAATATTTTACTCACAGACTTGACGATGGTCACTTTGGCGGTGAGGCGGAGGAAGAAAGGCATCGGCTCACCTGACAATTTTATTACAATCATTTAATAAATTTGACTCAATACAAACAAAGAAAAAGACCAATACGTCCTAAGTCGTGCCGAAAATTCGGCAGAGTCTCCTCTATACCTAGGACCTACCCAACCTGCAAAAGGGCTCAAAACACACTTCTATATTCACAATCCATATGTCCACAACTCAATTACATCACACAGCCCCTCCTGGGCCCACCAAATCAATCATCCATCACAACATGTAAAATTTTAATTTAGTCCCTATAATTGACCATTTTTGCAAAAACTGCCCAAATAAGCTCTAAATATTCTAAAACTTTGCCCCGCGGTCCTTAGCAATATTACTAGGCTATTGCAAAAAGAATCATAATTTTCTAAGTTACCACGAATATTTTATGGATTTTTAATCCTATTTAAGCACTAGAAAATTACGAAAAAGCAAGGTTCGGGTTTACCTTTGCCGATTCCGACTTTGGGGACGCGCTCGGGACATCTGACAATGGGGGGATAGCCAAAACCTCGATCCAATTCGGAGACTTTTCCGGTAGCAGTGCATGCTGGAAATTCATAGACTGACAATCGCCGAATTTCCGCGAATTGATGATACCTACACGAAGCCCATAACA